>NC_057864.1:477527544-478169330 GCF_019393635.1 Dromiciops gliroides | reverse complement strand
CCAACTCCTGCTGAACACATAGAATGGAATTAAAGCCAGAAAAAGGCCCATTGTCACACACATAAGTGTCAGGACCCGAATTCAAACCCAGGACCTCTGGCTCTGTCCCAGGCACCATGTTGCCTCTGTTAAGTGCCTACTATGTCCCAGGCACTGGGTATAGCAGGACAAAAAAGAAACGGCCCCTACACACACACACACACACACACACACACACACACACACACACGCGCACGCGCGCGCGCACACACGAAGTTGTATCGTCTGGAGAGAGAGGGGGTCCACCTGAACAGATAAGTAAATCCAAGATAGATACCAAGCAAATAAACAGAAAAAGAGCTTTGGGACAAAGGAGATACCGACCCCTGGGGGAGCAGAAAAGGTTTCTTGTAGGAGATGTCATGACAAGTGAGCATTTTGAAGTGAGTGAAGGGTTAATGGCACAATGGATAGAGTGCCAGGCCTTGGGTTAGGAAGACTCCTCTTCAAATCCAATTCAGGCATTTACTAGCTGTGTGACCTTGGGTAAGTCACTTCACCCTGTTTGCCTCCGTTTCCTCAAGTGTCAAATGAGCTGGAGAAGGAAAGGGAAAACCACTCTAGGACCTCTACCTGGAAAACTCCAAACGGGGTCAGACGTGACTGAAACACCTGAACAACAAAGGGTTTTCAAGGAGAGAGCAGGGAGGGCATTCCATGCCCGGGGAACAAAGATACAGAAGCAGGGACGATGAACAGCACAGTCTGGTTTGATTGGAATGCATGGCACCGGTGCCTGGAAGTGAGGAAGGGGTGGGGATGCGTGAAATGTGCATTCACCCCAGAAAGCTAAGTAGGATGACAGATTTACAACCCAGGGGGACTCACAGGTCATCTAATCAAAGGATCGTAATTTTTAGAATTGAAATGGACCCTAGAGGTTACCTAATCCGTAGGTATCCAATACATGGCCCCCAACACTCAGAATGTAAAATGTAATCAGGAAATAGTTAACAAAATAGACAAAAATACAACAGAGCACAGATAATATTAATCTGTGGTTTTCTGGGTCAATACAGCTTGCGGAGATCCTTATGTTCAGCTTAGTGTCCCCCTTTCTAGTTCAATCCTCTCTTTTGATACCTGAGGAAACGGGGGCACAGAGGGTGAAGCTTTGCCCAAGTTCACAAGGGAGCTGAGTGACAGACTCGGGACCTGAACCCAGGGCTTTTTCCATTTCGTCACAATACCTCCTGGGATTCTGGCGAGGGTCAGCTGAGCCTAATGTCCTACAGGGCTTGGCTGCTGTAGAACACAGAGAAGTAGTTCTTGTGCTGGATAATGATCCTTGTGTCCTCTGTCCTGGTACTTCAGTAACCAGAGGAACCTTCGTCAGAAGGGAAGACCCCTGAAGGCAGTGAACGCTCTTGCTTTGCCTCTGAATGCCAGCTCAATGTGATGCCTGAACCATAGAGCGTTACATGGGCATTGGTTGTTGATTGCTTGATTGGCACTTCTCGGGAGGGTGCCCTGGCTTGGTGTCTCGGTCCAGGTGTAAGTGCCCTCTATGGCCCTGATGTTTACAGAGAGAACACTTGGCCATTCATTTGGGAAACTAAAGGACTGCTGTTTGTCCCTGCATTGTGACACCCCAGAAGAAGCAAAGGATTTACTGGGTTCCAATCCTACCCCTGGTGCTGACACAAGCTGTGTGGCCTTGGACAAGTCACAACCTCTCTAAGACTGATTCCTCATCTGTGAAATGAGGGTGTGAGGAGAGGTGGCCTTAAAGGTCCCACCAAGCTCCCAAATTCTGGCCCACGGCCCTGGGATCCAGGGAGACAGAAATGAAGCAATGACCCTTAGAAAGAGGCCCACCAGCTTCAGGCCCAAGATGGGGCCAGGGGGCAAGGTGCAAGGTGGGGCAGGAATGAAAAGTTGGCAGCAGATTGACGGGCCTATGCTGCTATTCTGAGGCTGTGGCTAAAAATAATATGCAATTCCCTGAGCACCCCCCCCCCCAGCTGAGGGGCATCCAGGTTCCTTCGGGAGTGGGCACGTGACCAGAAATCCAGATGTGCATGAGCTGGGAGCACTTCTATCTCAGCAGTTTCTGGCAAGGAAATGCACTCGCCTCTGTTTGTATAGGTTTTCTTTTTTCATCATGAACTCAGTAATCACCAACAAACCCCCCAAAATTTCACTCTACAAAGAAACACAAAAAGAGGATTTTATAAAAACTGTGAACATACTTGGTTGGTATATTAAATTTAACAAGGTAGTAATGGAAATGGCCTCTTTGTGTCTCCTTTGGAACTTGTTTTCCTCAAATTTTTAATGCTTTATTGATGCTTCTTTCTCTCTCTTTCTTCCTTCCTCCCTTCCTTCTTTCTTTCCTTCCTCTCTACCTTTCCTTCTTCCTTTGTTTTTCCTTTCTTCTTTCCTTCCTATTTTTTTTTTTTGCTGGGCAATGAGGATTAAGTGACTTGCCCAGGGTCACACAGCTAGTAAGTGTCAAGTGTCTAAGGCTGGATTTGAACTCAGGTCCTCCTGAATCCAGGGCTGGTGCTTTATTCACTGTGCCACCTAGCTCCCCCTATTGTTCTTTTTAAAAAAATAATAATTAACTTTCATTTTTCATTGTAAACTCATCTGCCTTTCATTATCTGGGCGCTCCACCAAAGTCTGTAAGGCATGGCTCCCGCTGCTGCTTCCTCTACCAGACGCTTCCTGATGCTTTCATTTCCTAACATTCTTTTCTACTGGTGTCCCTTTGTATTCCGTGGTGTTTCTTTATTTGCATGGGTGTTGCATCTATCTCCTTGGTGGACTGTGAGCCCCTCCAGGCAGGGACTGCCTTGGTAGGGTCTTTGTACCCCCCAACACCTCTCTCAGCGCCTGGCACATCACAGGGACTCCGCAGACCAAAGAGAAAGAAAGTGCCTTAGACATAGTCTTAAGATCATAGATCTAGAGAGCTGGAAGGGACATCAGAGGGCATCTTGTCCATCCCCCTCATTTTACAAATGAGGAAGTGGAGGCTCAGGGAACGGAAGTGACTTGCCCAAGGACACACCTAGCAAATGACAAAGCCAGAATTCAAACCTAAGTCCTATGACTGACTTTATGCTAAATGGATCTGAGTTGAATTGGAAAATGTGGGCCCTTCCTGGTGATATGCAGAACCCCAGATTTTGAACCAGAAACTATCCCAGGTCTACTATTTACTTACTGTTCAGCACCCAGCAAGTCCCTGCCCCTGGCTGGGCCTCAATTCTCTCCTCTGAAGAATGAGGATCCTGAACTACATGTGCTCTAAGGTTTCTTTCAGCTCTGTCTCCTAAATGATCCTGAAAATAAGCCTGGCACCTGATTAGTGACAGCTCAGGTCAAGGGTTGACCTGGTGGCATCTGTGCCAACAGATGGCCAGCTTGTCCTGTACCCTGATGGGCAGCTCCAACATGGAGTGACCACTTCCCTTCCTTGGGTGTCTGATTGACTGACTGATTCAAGGTCAATCCCACCCCCCCCACACACTCCTTCCAGCCTACATGGAGACAATGAGCATCTCCCTGCGGTCCCGCTCCCCGGCTCTGGAAAGAAGCAAAGCCAAGGAGAAGGGAGGCCTGGCCACTGGGCCAAGGGCAGGATCTGAGGCTGATTGGGAAGCTGAATCAAGGACTCCTGGAATGCCAGTCACCCAGGCCAGTCTCAATTTATGGAGGAAAAAGCTGAGTCCCAATGAAGCACCTACTATGAGCCAGGCACTGGTTATACAGGGGAGATGCAAAGACAAAAATGAAACAATCCCTACCCCCACGGAGTTCACAGTCCACTGGGGAGATGTGAGCTGCCCAAGCAAGGTCACAGCAGAGTGAAGAAGCACTTAGCACAGTGCCTAGCGCACAGTCGGTGCTTAATTAATGTTTGTTTCATGGGAGCCTGGAAGCTTCTTGCCTTGTTTTAGTCACGTGTTTTCTTTCCCATTTAAGTGGCATATTTGTTCTCAGCCGCACAGTGAAAGACGCTCTTTACAAATATCTCTGACCAGGGAGACTGGGGTGGACCCAATCCCTTTGCCCAGATGGACAGTACCCACTTGCACACACCCATCAAGCCCAAGGAGAAATCCGCCCTACTCCTGCCCCTTCTCCAGCTAGCCCGGCCCCCAAATAGCCCAGCCCCTTGTAGGGGTATCAGGGGTGTGGAGCCCCTGGCCAAGCCCTCCTGGCAACTTTTCAGGGGAATTCTTTAACAGGTGGTAGAATTTCTCTGGCTAGGATGCTGAATCTCTGGTCATTTCTGAAGCCGCAGTGCCCTCTGGTGGTCCTGCAGTTTATCTTGCTACAAGGGAAGATGAACTTAAAATGGGGAGCCTGGATTTTTGTTTTGTTTTGTTTTGTTTTTGGCGGGGCAATGGGGGTTAAATGACTTGCCCAGGGTCACACAGCTAGTAAGCGTCAAGTGTCTGAGGCTGGATTTGAACTCAGGTGCTCCTGAATCCAGGGCTGTGCTTTATCCACTGTACCACCTAGCTGCCTCCGGGAGCCTGGATTTTAAACCAGAAACCTTGGGTTTGAATCCTTTGGAGATGGGAGGCATTCTGCCACTTGGGTGATTCTCCAAGGCAACTGTTCATCTTTATTCCCCTTAGTAGAAAGATAACCGTGCAGATTTGTGGCTGAAGATGAATATCGGTGAATGAAAAGCAGGGTGCACAGTGGATGGAGCACCAGTCTTTGAGTCAGAAAGACCTGGGCAGGGGGCAGATGGCCAAGCCCAGGGTCCAATTCTTGCCTATGGCACATACTGAGATCTAGGAAACTCTCTTAAGACAAGACTCCTTAACCTGGGATCCATGGAATAGATCGTCTGTACTTGGATGGGGGAAAACTGCATCTTTCTTTTCATTAACCTCTAACTGAAATATAGCATTCCTTCTAATTATTTAAAAACATTATTCTGAAAAGGGATCCAAACTGCCAAAGAGGTCTATGACACACACAGAAAAGGGGTCTTTTGTGCTCTAAGATCATAAGTTGCAAAGAAGGTGCCCACCCGCATCAGTAACAATTAATTTAAATACCTACTGAGTGCCGGGCGCTTTTTCGTCAAACAAAACAATCCCTGCTCACAAAGAACTTCCATCCTAGCAGAGGAAACACAGGAGCACATAGAGAATTTGCATTTCTACATTTAAATTTTTCTATTTAGAGGGATAATTAATACAAATAAATGCAAAGTAATGGAATCCAAGCTAGTTGGAGGATTGATCAGGAAAGGCTTCGAGCAGAAGGCGGTGTCTGAGCTGGGGCTGGGGAAAGAAGAGGGACTCTGAAGTGAAGCAGGAGTGCAGTCTTGGTGTGAGGGTCAGTGAGGGGGCAGAGACAGAGAGTATCAAGTGTGAAGGATGGAGAGGCTGGTTTGGCTGGATCCAGAGGTGCTGAAGGGGAAATAAAGTCCAACAAGGCTGGAAAGAGCCTGGGACAGATCAGGAGCCCCTGGAGTTTACTGTGAAGGGGACTGAAATGATCAAGTTTCATTGTGGCAGCTTTGAGAAGGGTGGACTCAACTGGGGAGAGACACGTGGCAGGAAGGGCCAATTAGGAGCCATTGCAATAATCTAGGTGAGAGATGTTGAGGTCCTGAACTAAGGTGGTATCTATGTGAGGGATGAGAAGGGTCTGAAATGAGAGATGTTGTGGACATAGAAACGGCAAGATTAGGCAACCGACTGATTGGATTTGTGGGGTGAGGGAGAGGAAGGAGTTGGGGGTAGTGTCACGATTACAAACCCCAGGCATTGAAGAATGGTAGTGCCTTTGACAGACAGACGGGAGTTTGGGGGAGGGGCGGGTTTGGGGACAAAGATAAAGAGTTCAGCTTTGGACCTTTTGAGGGCGAAGTGTCTCTGGGATGTCCGGCAGGAAATGTCCAGTTGGAAGTTGATGATATAGGACTGAAATTCAGGAGAGAAACTGAGGCTGGGTAGATAGACCTGGTGTCACCAACATGGCAGTGATTATCAGCCCACAGGAATCTGATGAAGTCACTGAGAGACAGAATATAGAGAAAAAAGACCAGGAGAACTAGGGTGGAGCTTTGGGGAACCGCCAGAGGGAGAGGGCTTCATCTCAATGATGAAGCTGTGGAGGAGTAGCCAGAGAGGGAGAAAGTAATGTCATGAAAACACAGAGAGAATATCCAAGAGAACGTGTCCAATGCCACAGAGAGGTTGAGAGGGATGACTATAAAAACACAAACACAAACACATCAAGTTTAGAGGAGATGTTCTTGTCTGGAAGTTTTTCCCATACCAATGAGTGTAGGAACCCAATCCCTGCCTGCAGATGCTATAATTGAATCAGCACAGGAAACTTCCAGTGTAGAAGCCGCCCCCTTACCAGTGTAGATTGGGACCAGCTTCACACCTGAGGCTCAGAGCTACCTAGCCAACCTTTCCCTCAGCACACACCTTGACAACCAGTGGACCCAGAGCTTGAGTCCCAAGGTTAGAAGGTGCCACTCCTACCACCACCACCCCGCCCCCCACTAAGGGGTGCGGTTTTCCTGACCTACCATCTTAGTCACCTGGACCGTTACAGTGCCCTCCCAAATGGTCCCCGGCTTCTCCCTTTGATGGTCCATCCTGCACAGCTGCCAAAGGGATTGCCCTAAAGCCCCAGGATGTCACAGTAACCACACCACTCCTCCCTTGCTCAGGAAGCTACAATTAGCAGACTCCTCCAGCTTGGAAAGCCTTTCCCAGCCTGGCCCCAGCCTGCCTCCTCAGCCTCCATCTAGACCGACTTTCTTGCCCTTTCTCACACACAACGTTCCATCTTCTCTAATTGGGCTTTTGTACCCCCTGTCCCCCTTTGCCTCAGACGCTGCCCCTTCTCACGTCTCCCTCTTAGAACTCGTAGTGTCCCTTCAAGCCCAGCTCAGACGCTACCTCCTAGATCAGGCCTCTCCAGACCCTCCCCTCCACCAGCTGCTGGTAGTCCCACTCACACCCAGATGACCTCAGCTTGGTTGTTCACATCTACTCGTGTGCATGTGTATTCTCTCCTGAGAGATGGTAAGCTCCCTGAGGGCAGGAGGAGGTTCATTCTTGTCTTTCTATGCCCAACATCTAGCACACAGTGCCTGGCATATGGTGACAGTGCTTGAAATTGGTTCTGTTGGGTTTGAGAAGGAATTGAGGTGGGCAGGAGGGATCTCATATCATCTTAGTGGTTAAAAAACTTTGAGTGCCAAATGAATGAATGGATGGAAGGATGAATGGGCAGACTCCTTGCCTGGCACGCACAACCTGGCTCTAAGCTGCTTTAATCTCTTTAAACCTGTCCTCAGTCCCATTCTTCATGTTCAGCCCATTGAAACTCGGCTCACACCATCCTTTACCCCCTGGTTATCACTTTCTTGTTTCACCCCAACTTCTGCCGAGTAATCTCCTACCCAGCCTTCAAGGCCCAGCCCCAGGCCCGCCTCCTCCATGATGCCTTCCCTGGTTTCCTTACCCTTTTCTCCCTCTCGAAGGTAGTTCATAGATCCCAGCGACCATGAGTTGGGAGGAACTTTAGATGGCCAAGTCCACACTACCACCCATTCCCCATTTCCTTCCCCAGCTCATTTGACAGATGAGGAAACTGAGGCAAGCAGGGTGAAGTGACCTTCCCAGGGTCATACAGCTAAAATGTCCGATGACTACCAACTTTAAGGAAACCCAGTTTGTGCCACTTCAGGCATGCGATAAGATGGCGATGATGTGACCCATAAAATAAGGGACTGGATAAGATGGCATCTGAGTGCCCTCACAACTCTGTGGCTCCCTGGCTCTGTTTGGAGACAGAGGATTTGAGACTGTGTCTCAGTCCTAGGACTCTCTTCTATTTGCCTAGCTGTGATGCCTGACAAGACCAAAAGAATGAAGCTGGGTTCATAAGACTTCAGGGATGTACTGGGGGGATGTGCCGATGTCCTTCACGTTCCGCCAGGTGGGCAGTGGGCTATCAGCGAGACCAGTCCCAGCTGTGAGCTCGGCCTTTGCTGGGGAAAGTGGAGGAGGCTGGGAGAGAAAAGGGACCAGGGAGCACCTGGGATCCCGGCCTCCCTCAGAGAAGGGCCGTGGAGGGAGGAGGGGACCGGGCCCAGGCAGCCACGCTGACCGGGGAATCGTGGGTTTGTTTCTGCAGGGCGCTGTGCTGACCTACAGGCCCAGTTCTCCGAGGCCGTGTCCACCGTGGCTGAGCAGAAGCAGCTGATTTCCAGGCTGGAGCAGGACCTCAGCACCATCCAATCCATCCATCGTCCAGACGCTGAGGTCATCTTTCCCCCTCCTGATCTGGCGGGGGAGGGTCTCCTGGTGCCCCACAAATAGCCTCTGACCCCAGTCTCCTCTTCTGTTCTTGTCCCTCGCTCCTCTCATCCCCCACCCAATGATCTAGCTCCACTCTCTGGTGGTTACCACTCATGCCTCCACTGACCATGACACTCACCTACGGCATAAACCCAGGGGCTCCCTCTAAGTCCCTCCATGAAGCCGGCCCCAACCCATCTTTCTAATAGTACCGTACCTTATTCCCCTCCTCACACAGGATGCTCGCCTGTCCTCAGGGAGTGTTCCTTCTACAGGTAAATTCCAACAGAGCCCCCCTGAAGTCAGGGGAGAGCCCGGTGCTCGGGCTCCAATCTCCGCTCCTACAAGTCTTTAAGGGCACTGCTGTATGTGCAACCTGTGCGGTCACCCCAGAGCCGCTCACAAATGGCGTTTTCCTCTCGTCTTCAGGGTGCATCCGAGCATCATCTGGAGAAGATTCCCGAGCCCATCAAGGAGGCCACAGCCCTCTTCTATGGTAAGGCCTTGAATGCAGAACTGGGCTCTCCCTCCCGAGATGACAGGGGCGGGAGATGATGACAGCAATGACAACGGAGGTTGTGGGCAGGGGTTCTCAACTTTGCTGGGGCCCAAACAGCCAGCAAACACATGTTAATTACCTTCTGTGTGCCAGGCACCGGATGAAACAAAAGTCTCTGCCCTCAAGAAGTTGACATTCTATTTATCAGCAAGCATTAATACAGGACCCACAGTGTGCTGGGGACTGGGAAGGGACAGGCCCCACATGGAATAGACTCTGTCCTCAAGGAGGCGCTATCAACAACCAGCTGTGGAAAACCTACCATGTGCCAAGCACTAAAAGGATTGGAAATGACAGCCCAGGGAGGTGGGACTTGGGAGTGGGGAGGCAGGATCCTTGTGTTAGCATGCGGGTGCCATGACAGATGACTGAGAATACCAAGACAAAGGTTGAAACCGATCCAACCCTCAGGCAAATACATATCAATATCTAAGAAATATGAATAAGATGAATGCACAGTCAGTTCAGGGGGTGGCACCACCAGAAGCCACCAACCCCAGTGAACTGGAGGGATGGAGGGAGGACCAAGGATGGGCCATCTGAACACTTGGCTTGGGCTGCCTTCAGCTGAAGAAGAGGCATAGCGACCTCCCCCCTAAAAGGAAGGTTTGGCATCTCTCAAATAGGGTGCAAATTCCCAAGGAAATACCTCCATCCAGGGGTGTGCTGGTAAATATTTAACAACCAACTCTAGCAATATACTGAAGGAAGTGGATTGGGTAACTGCTGCCAGCTCCAAGCTGTGGTCCCAGGATGCCCAGGCGAGGGGCCTTTTTCTTTACAAGGATCTACCTATGGTTGGAAGCACACTAGATTCCGAGTCAGGAGACCTGAGTTCGAATCCTAGCTCTTCCATTCACTGTCCATGTGGACAAGTGACGACCGTCCTGGGCCTCGGTTCCCTTATCTGTCAAATGGGGACGATGCTCCCTCTGGTCCGAGGATCCAAGGAGACGTGTTACACTAGGGATTCCTGGGGCACGGTTGGACTGGATGGATGCTGAAGTTCAGTGGGTTCCTGTAATGCGGATGCAGCCTCCAGAGACTCCCAGAGCTCTTTGCAGATGTGGGCAGATGCTGTGTGTGGGCATGGGGCTGATCTCTAGGCATCTGAAATGGAAGGGACCCCAGAGATCATCGGGCCCAAGCTCCCCTTCCCAGGAGATTCCCAGACAGTGAGAGGGGCTTTCCATGGAGATGAATGGAGGCTTCCCCTGGCGCTGCCATTCCCTGACCAGGGTATTTGTACCAAGAGGAGCTGGCACCAGCCCAAGAGGAATCGTGTGTGCCCCCGGCCTGCCACACAGAAGGCCGTAGGAAAGGCTTGTGGGCAGCCATTGGCCTCAGTGGGATTTCTCCCCTTGCCTCAGAGGCCCCTCTCCTCCTCCACTCCCTTCACCCCAGCCTCCCCTGCATCCTCTCACCGTGAGTGTTCTTTCCTAGGCTACACTCCGACTCCCAGCGCTGGGCTCCCGGAGGGCCAGGTGGACTCCCTGCTGTCCATTATCTCCAGCCAGAGGGAGCGTTTCCGGGTGAGGAACCAAGAGCTGGAAGCGGTGAGTAGATCCATCAGTGACCGGCCGCGCTCAGGCCCTGGTGTCCTCCCCCAGGATGGTCTTGGACTCTGCTCTTCCCCGCAGTCCACCCTGGCTCCTTTGGCCAGTCTTCGGGAATCTGCTCCTGAATATTAGAGATTCCACTAGAGAACCATGAATGGAGAACAGCCTCAGAATCATCAAGACTTGGGTTCCAGTCTCCCCTCTAACATATACAAGCTGTGTGACCTTGGGCAAGTCCCTCACCTCTCAGTGCCCCAGGCACCCCCTGAGGCTCTTGAGTTACTGAGAAGGTGCCTACCTGCATGGGAAGAGGGCCTTTCCTCACCCAGAAGTTCCCTGTCCCAGTCCCTGTGCTGTCCCTGCTCTCAAATTAGGAAGAACGAAAGGGGCTTGTCTGAGGCTGTTTCAGGTAGACATGGACGGGTCTACCTGCTGCTGCTTTTTTGTTAAGCAATGTCATTTCATAATCAGTAAGCATTTATTAAGCACCTACTATGTGCAGGCACTCTGCTAAGTGCTAGGGATACAAAAAGAGGCAAAAGACAGTCCCTGCCCTCAAGAAGCTCCCAGTCTAATGGGGCAGAGCCCCTCACGCTCCCTCCCACCACACCCATATAGTACACCTGCAGACCAGCCTAACGGTGTCTCCTCTCCCCTCAACATCCAGGAGAGCCGCCTGACCCAGCACACCATCCAGGCTCTGCAGAGTGAGCTGGACAGCCTCCGTGCTGACAACATCAAGCTGTATGAGAAAATCAAGTTCCTCCAGAGCTACCCCAGCCACGTGAGTGCCCCCTGCCCCTTGCCCTCCCTTCTGCTGCAAATGGAGTCCACCAGGAAGTCCGGGGGGAAGGCTATCCTCAAGGGGCTTCTAATGAAGGGAGACAACACATCAAAGAAAGGTGGAAAAGCAGGGGAGGAACTATCCATGGTAGAGAAAGCCAGGCGACCATCCTGGAAAGTAATGAAGACATGGCCGGCCTGAGTGTCCTCCTTAACATGGAGGAGCGGCCCGTCAGAGAAAGGGGCCAAAGGAGAAGCCCAATGGTGAGTGACCTTGCAGGTCGGAGAGCTTCCGGTGACAGGTGTGGGCAGAGCACCTTAGGCTTTGTCTTCTCATCCATAAAGCAGGGTCATGTATAGAAATGTTCCTATTCGTCAAGTTCGTAATGAGGGCGGAGGTGTTGAGTAAAATGAAGACGTTGGACTAGATCAGAGGTGACGTCAAACTCAAACCACAAATCAACGTGATCTTTGCAGGGTTTTTATTTACTTTGTTAAACATTTCCCAATTACATTCGCAGCTGGTGAGTTTGGCTGCCTCCTGAGGTCCCTTAGAACAATAGGAGTGTAGTTCTAATGCTGGCCAGCAGGGGGCAGTGCCTCCTTACCAACATCAGCACCATCACTGGTCCTTAAGAGAGGATGCTGGTGTGGATGGAGGTGGGGGGAGAGATGGATGGGGATGGGGGAGTGGGGGTGGATCATGGTTTGTTTGGGGCGATAGCAGAAAGAATCGACCCGCCCACAGATCCTACTGGAGCAAAGGAGTAGGGAGACTCAGGGCCAGGAGTTGGGCTGTTTCTGAATGAAGCTGTCTCCCATCAGAGGGCAGTACCAGCCCTTGTCCCCTCTTCCCTACCAGCCTCAGCCTCCACCAGCCAGAGGCAGAACAGAGGACGACGTGTAGAGAATAAGGTCCCTCCCATCTTGTCACCAGACAGCTTTGGAGTCAAAGTTCAAATCCTGCTTCAGTCACTTACCACCTGTCTGACCTTGGGCAAATTGCTCTGGGTCTCAGTGTCCTCATCTGTAAAATGAGCAGGTGGGACTAGATGGCTTTCCAGCCCTAGATCTAGGACCCCGATGATGGAGGCTCAAACCCCAGGTCCAACGCTTGGTGCCTGTGGGAACTAGGTCGCTTACCCTTCAAGGTCAGAGTGAGGGTCAGATGAAATGATCACTGTCTAAAGCGCTTTGAAATCTCAGTGCCAGCTGCTGCTGTTTTTCTTATGCTCAGCTTCACACAGGTGGAGTTATAAATCTCAGGCTAGAAGGGACCTCAAAGGCTACCAAGTCCATTTTCCTGATGGGGAAATTGAGGCCACACTGGCCCAGGGGAAAAGCCCAGGCCCACTGAGTCCACCCACATGGCCTTTTCCCTGTGCTCCTGGGAGATGCTGTCCTAAGAGGACATGCAGGGCCCCTGCCGGGAGCGATGTGTACTCTATAGGAGGGTAAGCCCAGAGGACAGGCCAACACACAGAGAAGTGACGACGTTCACTGCCAAAGCAGCCAACTGTATTCCCAGCCCAGCTTCCTGCCTGGCCCTGTTCCCCCGAAGTCAATTCCAGCCACACAGCCTGAGTGCTCAGAGAATACAACCTCTCTTCTAAAGCAGAGTGGGGAGTTGGGAGGGGGGGATCCAGAGAATCATAACCTGGGCTAGTAGGCTACAGCCCGAGGCCTCATGGGAAGCAATCACTGGGACATTTGTCATTGTTGTTTTTAACCTGTGGATTCTAAACTATGATCACAGAGTTAGAGTTGGGAGAGGACCTTAGAGGGACCTCATTTTGTAGATGGGGAAACTGAGGCCTGGGGGAATTAAGGGATGCGCCCAGGGCCCCACTGGTAATGTGTCAAAGGTAGGATTTGAACCCAGATCCTCAACTTCCAAATTTACCAGTCTCCTCATTAACTAATGCCCAGCATTCAAACCAGCAGCAGGTGTGCCCTGGGAGCACCCACACCAGGGGGCTCCAGGCTGAAGGTCTGTCTTATTGTCCCATAGGGCAGCAGCAGTGATGACACAGAACTCCGCTACTCATCCCAATATGAAGAGCGCCTAGACCCATTCTCCTCCTTCAGCAAGAAGGTGCGTAAGCCAGTCCCACTTGCCCTCTCTCTAGTTTGGCTTTCTGCCATGCGGAGGTGCCCTGCTGCCCAGAGTCAGGAACCTCATAAAGAGAAGAGAAGCCAGAGCCAGAGAGCCTGTAAGGTCTCAGTCCAAGAACCTATTACAATCCATTGGTTAGTCATTAAACATTTATTGAGCACCTACTGGATGTTAGGCACTATAGAAGTTCTGGGAAAAGAAGACCAACCCTGCTCATAAGAAGCTTAAAGTCTAATGGGAGAGAAAACATGAAAAGAAGTGATTGAAAATAAGATTCATCAGGAAAAATTGGCAGCAATTAATAAAGGGGAAGCATTGGAATTAAGGGGAGTTGGGAAGGGGTCTCTGGAAAAGGTGGGAAATTGGAGGAAGCCAGGGAACCTAGGTGAGATAATTCTATCAACAAGCATTTATTAAAAACCTACTGGGTACAAGGCACTGAAACTACAAGGAAGAAAGAAAGAGAGGAAGGAAGGAAGGAAGGAAGGAAGGAAGGAAGGAAGGAAGGAAGGAAGGAAGGAAGGAAGGAAGGAAGGAAGGAAGGAAGGAAGGAAGGAAGGAAAGAAGGAAGAGAAAGAGGGAGGGAGGAAAGAAAAAGGAAGGAAGAGAGAAAAAGAAAGAAATAGAAGAAAAAGAGAAAGGAAAGAAAGAGAAGGAAGGAAGGAAGGGAGGGAGAGAGGGAAAGAGGGAGGGAGGAAAGGAGGAAAGAAAAAGGAAGGAAGAGAGAAAAAGAAAGAAATAGAAGAAAGAGAAGGAAGAAAGGAAGGAAGGAAGGAAGGAAGGAAGAGAGAGAGAGAAAGAGAAAGTAAAGAAAAAGAGAAATTCCCTGCCTTCAGGGAGCTTCTATTGGGGGACAAAGGGGCTAACGTACATATCTGTAAGTATATCTGATAAACACATAAAGGTAATTTGGTTTGGGGAGAAGGGAGTGAGCAGGAGCTCACATGTCCCCTGTGCTGCAGAATTCTCCCTCAATCTCATACCAATTGCCTCTTGCTAACCAGGTGACCTTGGGCAAGTCTAACTTCTCCAGGCTTCGTTTCCCCCTCTGCAATCAAAGGAGCTGGAGCAGATGTCCCCGAGGGCCCTTCCAGCTCTGAAGCCATGACCTTTAGCCCCTCCCCCTCCCTGGGTGGCCTCTGTGATCCTCGAGGTCCCTACCGTCTGGGCCTCGGATTCTCGGAGCCTCCTCCCCCATCCCCATGACTCCAACCTGAGTCTGCCCCACGGAGCCTGCCCTTGAGGTGGCAAAGAAAGACCAGCTAAGTGTTTCATGAGGTCTTGCTTTGTGTCTGATTTCAGGAACGGCAGAGGAAGTACCTGAGCCTGAGTCCCTGGGACAAGGCCACCCTCAGCATGGTAAGTCGCCCGCATCCAAAGCTTCCGCTTCCAGGGGCAGCCACAGCGGCAAAGGCTTCCATCTCGTCATCAGTTACTGGGTGGGCCAAAGTCGGTCTGTCTCGGACTCCCCATTGCCTTCGCCATGCTGAGGGATGAGAGCTGGAGGGGAAGAAATGCGGCCTGGGTTAGCCCGGGCTTAAAGAGGGCTAGAATGTGTCCCATCATTCATTCCTCAAAAAATGCCTCTGTCAGGCTGCCGAAGGAGGTGGGGGAGGGGCAACAGAGACTGGAAAACGCAGCAAACGCGTCTATATTGAACAACCGGAGGCAACCAGGCAGCATAAGGGGCACACCTTTGAGCCTGGAGTCAGGAAGACCGGAGTTCAAGTCTGGCCTCAGTTGCTTACTAACTGTTTGACCCTGGACCAGTCACTTCACCTGCAGTTGCCTCCATTCCCTCAACTGTGAGATGGGCATAATAAGAATAACACCTCCCTCCCTCCCTGAGTCGATACGAGGATCAAATGAGAGAATATTTTCAGGGCACTTAGTACAGTGCCCAAGACATAGTAGGTACTATATGAATGTTAGTTATTATTCTTGTTCTTATTACCTAGTCTTGGGTCCTACCACAAGCTGGGGGGAGGAGGGGAGAAGCACAGAAAATAGGCAAAAACCATCATCTTTGACATCAAAGGACTCCCATCATAATTGGAAAGCAAAGAACAATAATCATGCCCAGCTGGATTCTCCACTGATTGGTGGGGAGGGACAGTAGGGGTCAAATGCCCAACCCCGGAACTTCAGGTGTCCATTATGGACCTAGGGTGGAAACTCTCCACTGGGGCAGATCAGCCACTCAGATATCTTAGTCATAGAAAATTGCCAGGGGCAGAGAGGTTAAGGGACTTGTCCAGGGTGATACAACCCGTGTGTGAAGGTCGGACTTGAACCCAGGTCTCCCTCACACCCAGGTCAGCTTTCTATCCACTACACCCCCCCTCCCCCCAAGGAATTGAAAGTGAGAGTTAGGCCCTGATGAAACCTGCACTTACTTCCCTCTTCGGTTCCCACCAAGTTAACCTAATCATCCCACTGTTTGCACCACATTCAAAACACTGACATCATCCATCATGCTCCCCGCACCATTTCTACTTGGAGATAATAGTCACATCTTAATCAAAGATCATTCCCATTGGATAAAAATAATAACAATAATAATAATAACTGGCAACAAGATATCGGGCTGATTTGCAAAGCTCTTTATACATCATTTGATTCGATCCTCACAACTCTAAAGTGTAGGTGCCAGTATCATCACCATCTTTATTACCACCATTTTGCAGATGGGGAAACTGGGGCCAAAAGCAGTTAAGTGACTTGCCCAGGGTCACACAGCTAGTATGTGTCTGAGGCCAGATTTGAACCCAAGCCTGCCTGACTTCCAGTCTATCCTGGCTTAGAGATCATAAGTGGTTAGGCAGTCGCTGTCCTGTGATATTTTCTTCACTTACTAAATCCCATGAGCTATTTCAACTTCCCATTCCTCAAAAGGCCTTGAGTGTGGATGGAGAATTGGCCTTCTTCTTTTTGGGTCTCATAACTTCCCTTCCCTTCCCCCTCCAGTCTTGCCCCTCTTCCCCACCCCAGTCCTCAGCACCCTCTTCCAGCAGGTCCCTAAGTCCCAGCCAGGCTACACATCCACCTCCCAACGGACAAACCCTAGCCAAGTGTTGAACTGTGATGGTTTCATTTCCATTCTACAAACACGGGTCAAACACCTGCTCTGTGCTCCAGGCTAGGACAGATGCAAAGAGAAGTCAGATGCCCTCCCACCTTGCCCTTGGGTGGCTTCCAGTCTATTGCTTCAAAGGAGGGGCGAGACCACTGTGGAACAGAAGCCTCATCCTTGCTCTGCTGCTTCCTTGCCCCCTGATGTGGAGCAAGTCACTTCCCTTTTCCTTGTCAATAAAATGAGGGGGTTCAACTGAGGTCCCTTTCAACTCTAAATCTGGGATCCTATGAAGTTGGCCTTGAAGGATGTTTAAGTTTGATCTAGAGAGAGGAGGCTAATCAAGGGCTGGGATCCAGAAGACCAAGGGGGCCTCAGTAGGAGCACACTGGGCGTGTGTGGAGGACACTGGCCTGACTGGAGAGGAGGGAATGAATTTGGAGGAGGAGTGGAAAACCAATGGTTGTTATGGGTGAGGGAATGGGTAGATGGTGAAAAGCCTTGAATGCCAGGCTGAGGAGTTTGGATGTGGTCTGAACGGTTCTAATCCACCTCCTCTTTGGAGGAAAATAGAGCAAAGGCCTCAGGTCTGAGAGGAGGAAGTGAAAGGTGGGTAGGAAAGAGGATATGTAGGAAAGTACCTAGGACACTGAACTTGGCATCTAGAAAATCTGGGTTCAAATCTTGCCTCAGACACTGCCTTGTGACTTTGGACAATTCATTTCACCTTTCTGTGTCATTTCCTCATCTGTAAAAAGAGAGAGTTGGACTCAATGACATTCAAAGGTCTTCCAACTCAAAGTCCATGATTCTATGAATACATGCATGGATGGATGGGTGGGTGGATGGATGGATGGATGGATGGATGGATGGATGGATGGATGGATGGATGGATGGATGGGTGGGTGGGTGGGTGGATGGATGGGTGGACAGATGGAGAAAAGCCTGAGGGGCATTCCAGAGTCCTTTTCTCAACCCTGCTCCAGCGGTGTGAGCTGCTAGAGAACGGGGATTGCCTTTTGCCTCTTTTTGTATCCTCAGCTCTCGGCACAGTGCCTGGCACATAGAAGGCGCTTAATAAAAGTAGACTGACAGAGTGAGTTGGCAGCCCATTCCCCAGACCCTGAGCTCTGCTGATCAGGAGTCCCATCCAAAGGGGGGAAGGTGCTGCATCTGGCTGTGCTGTGTCTCAAGTGGGCAGCAGGCTGGCTCTGGCCAAGGAATTTCCTTCCCTTGTAAAGTCCCCTTGAGTTCCCAAGATGGGCAGTGTCCAGAGAAGGGCTCCTTCCATGATGGCTGAGGTTTTCCACCCTGTTTTCTGTTTCTTTAGGGCCAGTGTCTATGACCCCCCAGCCCAGCCCCAACTCCCAGGGCAGATGAAAACGGACACACCCTAAAGCTCAGTGATTTCCCTTGTCTCCCCAGAGGACCAGCTGGGCCAGCTGCCTTCCTTCCTTCCCACCCCCCCCCCTTTTTTTCTTTTCTGGGAGCTTCCTGTGCTTAAATGATTAGGAAGAAGCTTAATTGGATTTTCCAAGGTCCCTGGTGACAAGGCTAAGGGAGCTGGGGCAGGAGGGTGGGTAGCCAGCAGCCGGCTGGGCAGCCCAGCTCCTCTTCCCGATACAGTGGGCCCAGTGCCCCCCTTTAGGGTGGTTCAAGCTTCCCAGAAGGAGGTAGGGCTTTCCCATTCCTGTTCCCACAGCCACATCCCCCTGACCCAAAGCTCACTGGGGTTTCCTTCTGTTCGTGTCTGTATGAAAGGCCTGTACCTCCTTCCATGATAAGATCCTGCCCTTTTCAAGGATATGGTTTGGGCTCAGAATTGAGTCCAAGCATCTGGCTGCATGGCCGATGGGCCTTGATTGTACACAGAACCCCAGCTCTGGGGAGTTCATGAGATCATTAAGTCACAGCCCTGGAGTTGGAAGGGCCCTCAGAGGCCGTGGAGGCCTACCCCCTTGTGTTGCCAGTAAAGAAACCGGAGCCCAGAGAGGTCCTGGGCTCATAGATTCAGAGCCAGGGAGGGACCTTAGAAGGCCCTCAGATCTGGCCCCTCATGGGACACAAAGATGGGTCACACCCCTAGTAAACATCTGAGGCAGGATTAGAACCCAGGTCTCCCTGATGCCAGGTCCAGCGCCTTAACCATGCTGCTTCTTTATCACAAATGTCCAGCTTGGGTATTTCTGGAAGGAGAGTTGGTGAGATGTCACAGGACCTCGGCAAACTCCATTCAGTTCAACGAACATTTATGAAATGGTTACTATGTGCTCATCCCTGGGGGTACAAAGACACCCCCCAAAAAGTCCATTCTTTTTTTAGGGGAACTTCACAAATATCAATTCAAATGTTTAAAACATGTTGGATGGTTTACTTAAACTCTCCCTAAGGCAGTGGATTGAGGCCTAAATTGACAGAAACCGAATTCAGCCAGTGTAGACAGTTTGGTTATTGTAGCATGAAGACACTACGATTAACCAAGTTTACACACAGATGTCTCTGGGGCCTCTTTGCCTGCGGTGGGGGTGGGGGTTGTCTCTGCCACCCAGAGGTTAATTTGTGGTAATTATCCCTTCAATGAGCTCATGGCAGAAATAAGAACAACCACTACCACCACCCCCTTCTCTGCCCCTAGACTTTTGCCTCTCAGGCCCCTGTCATCAAAGCCTGCCTCTTCATTGAAGCCATGTTGGCGCTAGATGGCTGGGACCAGCCCCCTCCTGAGAAAGGAAGTTACAGGAGCTTCCAGTGGCATCTAGGCCCACAAACAACCAACATCCCTTCCCTCCCACCATAACTGCCGAGTGTTTCAAATCCTACAGTGCAGCCTCGGCCTTTCATAGGATCAGAGACTGAGCTGGAAAGAACCTCACAGACCAGCTAGTCTAGGCCCATTCTTTTTTATTTTATTATTTTTTTTTAAAAGCTAGTAAGTGTCTGAGGCTGAATTTGAATTCAGGTCCTCCTGAATTCTATCTGCCCCTCTTTTTTATTTAAATTTTTTTTTTGCGGGGGTGGGGGGGTGTCTGTGTGTGTCTGTGTCTGTATGTGGCAATTGGGGTTAAGTGACTTGCCCAGGGTTACACAGCTAGTAAGTGTTAAGTGTCTGAGGCCAGATTTGAACTCAGGTCCTCCTGAATCCAGGGCTGGTGCTCTATCTACTGTGCCACCTAGCTGCCCTTTTCTATTTAATTTTTAAACATTTTTTACAAGCATTCCTTTTTTCTCTCCAACTTCTAGCACTAAAAAATTTTTTATTGTTTTTTTGGTTTTTTGTTGTTGTTGTTTTACAGGGCAATGAAGGTTAAGTGACTTGCCCAGGGTCACACAACTAGTAAGTGTCAAGTGTCTGAGGCTGGATTTGAATTCAGGTCTTCCTGAATCCAGGGCCAGTGCTTTATCCACTGTGCCACCTAGCTGCCCCACTGAAGATTTTAAAAAGAGAAAATCCTCATCACAAATATATGTGTGTTTCATATGTATGTCTATATAACATATATGTATGAGTATATATGATATATACATAAACACACACACATCTCCCAGCTAAACAAATTCCCAGATGGTCCGTGCCCACCACTGCATGTATCTCGTTCTTAGTCCAGCAGCTGCTGTGTGGCAGGATGTAGGTGGCCTGCTTCATCTTTGGTCCTCTGGAATTCCAGTCTGAATTGCACCGATCAGAGTTCTAAGGTCTTTCAAGTCTGTCTCTCTTTATGATGCTCCATCGCTGTAGAAATCATCCTCCCAGGCGTGCTCACCTCACTCTGCATCAGTCCGACCTTTTTGTTCTGCACATGGGGATACGAAGGGCCAGGCCGGGGAAGCAGCCAACCCAAGGTCACACAGCTACTAAGTGGCCAAGGCACAGTTTAAACCCAGGCTCTCCAACTCCAGAGCCATCCTTCCAGTCTCCGACTGAGCATGAGTCCTGGGCTTGGAGTCAGGAAGACCAAAGTTCAGATCCTACCGCTAATACCCCCAAGCTAGGTCTCCTGATCTGCCACTTGGTGATGATCACCGGCCTCTCTCGGAGGCTGGCTGCGAGGATCCAATGAGGTCACACAGGACTGCACCTCCCAAACCTGGATCAATGGTGGCCATTATTATTCTTACTCCCCAGCGACGTTCCACCCCACGTGCCGTGAATGTTGGCCCTGGACGTGGACCACTACCGAGATTCAGGTCATCAGCGAGAGGAGGAGGCCCTGCTCACTTGCCTGGCTTTCTTCTAGCTGCATGACAGGGTTCTTGCCAAGAGTAGCATTCCAGCGATTCTGCCAGGACCTTAATCTAAAGGAAACAGCAGTGGATAGAGCACCGGCCCTGGAGTCAGGAGTACCTGAGTTCAAATCTGGCCTCAGACACTTAACACACTTACTAGCTGTGTGACCCTGGGCAAGTCACTTAACCCCAATTGCCTCACTAAAAAACAAAACAAAACAAAACAAATAAAGGAAACAGCAGGCCGACAGGACTTTTCCTTTTCTCTCCCAAGGGCAGAGCCAGCCTTTGTGGAGCAGCCTTGGGCTTGTGACCACGCTTGTAAACAAACATCAAATGCCCACCCCCCAGATGAGCCAGAAGGAAGGGGCAGCAACCTCTGCCTGGAGAGTCACTTACCTGGGCTGAGCTGGTGAGAGGTGACAGGCCATCCCCTCCAGCCCCTTCATTTTGCAGAGGAGGAAGCTAGGACCCAGGGGAGTGACTTGCCCAAGGTTAAACAGGTAGTAAGCATCAGAGGCAAGATTTGAATCCAGTTTCTCTGACTCTCCTTCCTCTCTTGGGGCCTCAGTCTCTTCCTTTGTAGGTTTGAGGAGTTGGACTGAATGACCTCTTAAGCCTCTTCTAGCTCTCAGTAACCTTGAAGACATCTTGAAAGCAAAGACTTTTACCTTTGCTTCTGTATCTCCCTTGCCTGGTACACACATTAGGCGATTAATAAATACTTGATCATCCTTAGTTGAGCGCCATCTCCCCACATAAAAGGTATCCCTTCAAGCCAATGCATTGCAGCTCATGGCATTGTGAGTTCCCAGAGAAAACCACTAAAGGTGAAAACATACACACACACACTCACGCTAAAGCCTAGAACCTTTTAGTGCAATACCTCTAAGTTGATAAATCTGAAATATCAAGGTCAATGTGCCACCATGTACCCTCCTCTCTGTTCCGCTCTCCTACTCCTTCCTTCTCTCTTTTCCACTTCCATTTATCCTCTTCCTCATCCCCATTCTCCCCCAATTCCCTCCTCCCTCCCCTCCCGCAAATCTGTTCAATACAGTTAATAACCTGCCTTCTGCTAAAGGAGAGATTTGAGTGTGGGCTAGCTGAAGGGCAATATTTCATTGGCTACATCTGGGTCCCTCCATATCTTCTCTCCCCTCTCTCCATTATTAGCAAACCCCCCTCCCCATTTTCTTTGGGTTTCCTTCTGTTCCTCAGCACTGGAGTTAACAGGACCTGGGTTCAGCTCGTGGACAGGTTTCAGCCACAATTGGAAGCCAACGTGCTTGCTTTCGTAGTGCAGCCTTCAGCCTTCCCTCCCCCCCCTCTCTTCTTTCCCCCCTTCCCTCTTCATCTTTTAGCTGGGGGCCTCCAAGCTAGAAAGCTAATAAGCTCACAGACCAGGGAGAGAGGGGCAGGGCTGGTGGTTGGAGCGAGACATCTGTTCCTGAGTAGCAGAATGCAGTAGGCAGCTTGGGAGGAGAGTTAGGGGGGCAATAATGAGCCTGGCTCTGATTTCTACTGGGCCCTGGGGCTCCTCATTAAAGAACTCTCTCTGCCCCTCACCAGGCTGAAGCTGAGTTTCAGGTTTGTGGGGGTTCCCATCTCTGCCACAGCTCCTGATTCTGCATGGGAAGAAAAAAAGATGCCTGTGTCCCCAAGTGTCCAGGGCTACTCCCAGCCTTTCTTGCCTTCAGAAGGGTGAAGACTTAGAAGGGAATTGGGGCCTAGTCTACCTCCCTTCCATCCTCCCCCACCCCAATGTTCTCAGCCAGGTCTTCTATGCTGAGTTCAGAGCTAAGGATGCATTGATGATTCTATCCTGCAGCCCTGCACCCCAACAGCCATGGTAGGCTTATAGGTACCAGCTTATCTCATATGGTCAGGCCCATCCTTACCCAAACTCCACTACTGTTCTGAGTCCCTGCTTTTCTCTGGCTGGGGAGTGTCTAGCTACCCAGAGGGCTTCTGGGGTCTTCCCTCCAGAACATCACCCTTCTCCAGGTTTGCACCCTTTTTCCTAAGGGTTTACTTGTCCCCCTTGGGGTCATTAGCAAACATAAAGCAAGCAGACACCTGAGACAGACAGGCTGGGCTGGAAGAAAGCATACCCCGCAGCTTCCTGAGAAAGGTCCTTGCCAGGGTCAGCACCCCCAGATACATACCCTATCCTACGCTGGAGGGCCAGGACCAAATTCCCACCCCTGAATAGAACAGAGCTCAGGACAAAGACCCTGAAACTGCTTTCTATCTATGAAGGTGAAAATCCCTCTACCAGCATGGTGTGAGAGAGTAGGACAGGCAGCAGAAAAAAGTTCTAGACTTAGAGTCCTTCTTCTATCACTGGCTGTGTGACCTTGGGCAAGTCACTTAACCTGTGTGGGCCTCAGCTTCTTCAACTGTAAAATGAAAGAGTTAGACTAGAACTTGGATTCTTAACCTAGAGTCTGTGAACTTATTTTTTTTAATTCATTGATAATCGTAACTCACCATAATTGCTTTCCTTTGTAATTTTCTTTTCTGCGTCCCAAAACATGATTCCGAAATGAGTAGTAGGCTATGACACAAAAAAGGCCAAGAACCTCTGGAAGCAATGGTTTCTAATATCCTTTCCAACTCTACAGCTGTGCTCCTGTGAGAGAAGGCAGTGGGTCGAGCCCTGGCCTTGTAACCAAAAAGACCAAGGTTCAAATCCCACAGAAGACACTTCCTAGCTGTAACCATGGGCAAGTCACGTAGTTGATCTGAGACTCAGTTTCTTCATATATAAAATAGACATCATAATAATAATACCCACATTGTAGGCATCAGGAAGATCCCATAAGATAATGTCTACGTGGCCCTCTGCACCCCTTGGAACACTATCTAAATGCAAGCTATGATTGTTGTTCCTATCAGCTGAAATAATGAATGTTGCTTTAATATTTTGCACTGCGCCGCCCATCAGGCAGAATCAGAAGCCATCTTCAGCCAGACCTGGAGTGAATTTCTGTTTTGAAATTAAACTCAGACTATCCCATTGTCCTAAAAAGAGTCAGGTAAATGGAGGGACCTTAAAGCAGGAACAGAGGGGGTAGCTAGTTGGTGCAGTGGATAAAGCACCGGCCTTGGATTCAGGAGGACCTGAGTTCAAATCCGGCCTCAGACACTTGACACTTACTAGCTGTGTGACCCTGGGCAAATCACTTAACCCTCATTGCCCTGAAAAAAAAAAAAGCAGGAGCAGAGACCATCTCCCATGCCTCCTTCTCTGAGCCCTGGGGACATTGGGTCCAGTGTTCAAAGACTCAGGTTTAGCCCATAGGGAGCTAGCCCCTAACTTTCCCCAGTGATGTCATCCATCCCAGAAGGGCCTTCACCATAGGGGTCACCATCTTCTGGATTCTTTCCATTTTGTCAGTGCTCTTGATAAAATGTGGAGTCCAGAATTTGGTTCAACAGATATTTGTTAAATCCCAACTATGTGCAAGGCACTGGGGGATAAGAAGATGAAAATTAAGCTGCCCTTGACCTCCAAGAGCTAACATTATGCTCAGGGCACACAGTACATTTGCAGATGAGTAAATCAAAATAATTTGAGGGATGAGATGATAACCTTGAAGGAAGCTCAGGAATCTAAGAGGGAAAGAAATGGTATTCCAGGCATGGGCAAAGCCTATGCAAAGGCATGGAGATGGGAGATGAGACTCAACTCAGTACTCCAGGTGAGATCTGACCAGTGTAAAGTTCAGAAGGATTGACACCTCTCCTGTCCCAGATGCTGGGCTTTTCTTAATGCAGCCCATGGCCAGGTGGCATTTTTCACTACTATATGACACTTTGGACTCATTTTGAACTTCCAGTACACTATAACTCCCAAATCTTTTTTCCCATGCTTCCCCTACCCTATATTTGTGAAATAGATTTTTTGAGCCCAAGTTTGTTCTGAATCTACCCAACCATATTATTGTCTAGCCCATACCTCATAGCCAGTTTGTTCACAAGGATAGCACTGAGAGACTTGGCCAAATTCTTTGGAAAAATCCAAGTAGACTGTGCTGGTGACATTTCTATGATCTATCAAACTAATAACTCTTTTTTAAAAAGAAAGGTGAGGGGGGGAAGCTAGGTGGCACAGTGATAAAGCACCAGCCCTGGATTCAGGAGGAGCTGAGTTCAAATCCAGCCTCAGACACTTGACACTAGCTGTGTGACTCTGGGCAAGTCACTTAACCCTCATTGCCCCACCCCCCCCAAAAAAAAGGTGAATCCCTTTGAGTCCCTTTTCAGGGAAGTCATGATGGGTTTTTAATGATAACCACTTCTCTTTCTTTCACAAACCATCTATTTTATCATGTGTTCTAGAATCTCACCTGCCCTTGTAAGATAGACAAGGGGAAGCATCCTGAGCATTGTCAATGGGTTTTTGTTTGCTTGTTTTTTGATTTGGAATTAGAGGACCTCCCTTTGGATTCCAGCTTGGCCACTTAATCACCTGCGTGACCTTGGGCAAGTCACTGGACCTCAGTTCCTCAGTTATAAAATGAGAAAGTTGAATTAGACAGTCTCTGAGATCCCTTTCAGTTCTAAATCTATGGTCCTGTGTTTCTATGAAGGAAAAACATTTTCAACTGTGGGACTGTTGCAAGCCCAGGTAAGATGTTGTTTCCTGGGACAAGACTGGCTGCTGTCCTTGGTTCTGATTTCTTTGAGCACTCCCTGCCTCACATCCCCCTGTTTTGATCTCTGCCCACCACCAGTGAACAGCAGTCTTTTGAAGCTCCTGGGTTGGGTAACAGCTCAGTGGAATGTGTGTGTGTGGAGGGGGGGGCGGGGTTGGTAGAGAGTGAGCCAGGTTAATTGTCAGCAAGGCCTGGATTCAAATCCCACTCCCGACACATGCTCACTATATAACCCTGGTCAAATAAATTAACCTTTCTGAGTTTTAGTTTCCTCTTGTGTAAAATGATGATAATATATTAGCATCTGCTTGGTTGTTGTGAGGATCAAATGAGATCATATACTGCAAACCTTCAAGCGATATACAAATATCAGTTGTGGATAGGATGAAGGATCCTCAGCGGTATTTCTAGCCTAACCTCTTATTATTATAGATGTGGAAACTGAGGCCCATGGATATGAAGTGACATGGCCAAGATCACATAGCTAGTAATCATCAGAGGCAGGATTCTAACCCACAGCCTCTTACTCCAGAGCCAAGAGTCTTTGCATTGTGCTACGCTGCTTCCCTCCATGTTACTACTGTTGTTGCTTGCAGTTGCTGTTATTATTTTTGCCATGACATAGGCCAACACTGTGCATCAGATGAGTAAGGACCTCCCCGTCTTCTTACTCATTTCTTCCTCCCTAGGGGCGACTGATTCTCTCCAACAAGATGGCCCGAACCATTGGCTTTTTCTACATGCTGTTCCTTCATTGCCTGGTCTTCTTGGTAAGTGGATAGAGGAAAGAACTTGAGGCCCGTGGAGTCACTAGGAGAAATAGGAGCCTGAGTCAGTGGGAGGTGGGAGGGAAGTTTTCTGGTAAGATGTTTTGCTCTCGAGGGAAATAGTTTAGAAAACTCAAGCCCCCAAGCTTCACCCACAGGTGCAGGATCCAAGAAGTGTGTAGCAGGTCTTCTGCTTCTGTGCCGAGAGCATTTGGTCCCCTGCAATTCCTTCCCCTTTCCTCTGAGGCCTGAGTGGGGCTCGCCCATGCTATGGATGCTAGAAAAAGCCAATGAGTCCACAGGCTGACTTTGGGGCTGGGATCCTGGCCCTCGGTGGCACCATCATGCTATTATCCCAATCACTCAGGAGCCCTGGAGCTCACCTTCTCCACTCATTCCATTACTCCTGTTCTCTCCAGAAGGGCTCCATCCCTCCCCATTCTGCTGCCCTCAACAGGCACAGTGCCCATACCCTTCGCACATCTCCAGGCTGTGGGCACACAGGGAGAAGCCTGGCTCCAAAGGCAAAGGAGCTGGGTCCGATCCCATCTCTGATACTTCCTGCCTCCAGGACCTTGGGCACATCACTTAGTCACCTTGGGCCTCAATTTCCTCATCTATAAAATGAGGGGGATGAACTAGCCGGCCTCTGAGCTCGATGATCCCACGATCAGAGAAGCTGGTGGTCATCAAGCACCACCCAAAGGGAAGAGAAGCTTATCACTGAACTAATTGTGCCTTTCAATCACCAGGTGCTGTACAAGACAGCGTGGAGCGAGAGCGTAGAGAGAGACTGTGCAGCCTACTGTGCTAAGAAGTATGTATGATCCAAGAGTGTGCTGTTCACCTCTTTCTCTTAAAGAAAGCAAAAGAAAAGAGAAGAGAAGGAAGGAAGGAAGGAAGGAAGGAAGGAAGGAAGGAAGGAAGGAAGGAAGGAAGGAAGGAAGGAAGAGAGAAAGAAAGAAAGAAAGAAAGAAAGAAAGAAAGAAAGAAAGAAAGAAAGAAAGAAAGAAAGAAAGAAAGAAAGAAAGAAAGAAAGGATGAAAGAAAGAGAAAGATAGAGAAAGAAAGAGAGAAAGGAAGGATCGAAAAAGTAAGAAAAAGAGAAAGGATCAAGGAAGGAAGAAAGAAAGAAAGAGAGATAGAGAAAGGATCAAAGAAGTAAGAAAAAGAGAAAGAAAGGATCAAGGAAGAAAGAAAGAAAGAAGAAAAAAGGATCAAGGAAGTAAGAAAGAAAAAGAAAGGAAGAAAGACAGAGAAAGAAATCACCTCAAAAGTGTTAGAATGGCTCTATTACATGTACAATAACCACACCTGCCTCAGTTTCACGTACCAAAATTTCACCAAAAGAAATGGGGGGGGGGGGTGGCGATTGCTACTTGGATGAGCTTCTTCCTGTTCAGAAAATAGGATGTTTCCATTTGTTTTGTCTAATTAACTGTCGATAAAGATGACAAGAATGGGGATGTGAAAGCAAAAGCAGCTTGGTGTCCCATCTACCCACCCATCATGGGTTTCTAGCCCCTTTGGGATCTGTTTCCCTCTTCACGCTCTCTCTCTCTCTCTCTCTCTCTCTCTCTCTCTCTCTCTCTCTCTCTCTCTCTCTCTCTCTCTCTCCTCCCCTCCCCTCCCCTCCCCTCCCCTCCCCTCTCCTCTCCTCTCCTCTTCTCTCTCTGCCCCCTCCCCCCCCTCTCTCCCCACCCCTGGTTTGATGTTTTTCCTTATTCTCTGCAGATATGCCGACCACTTCCACAAGTTCCATGAGAATGGAAACAATGGGGACATGTGGCAGTGATGGGGAGGGACGTCCCCTCCCCCAGTGCCCAGTGGCTGGACCAGCTTCTCCACTCCCTCTCGCATGGGTTGCATGTGCAGTTTCCTCCGTGCATGACCCTCCTGGCTTAGGCTCCCCTAGAAAAAAGCAAACCCAAACCAAAGCGCAGCAGAAACCAGCCCTCCCTTCCCGGGCCTCTCCCTGAGTCTCCTCCTGCTCTCAAGTTCCAGGACAATCTCAGACCTTCCTCCTTCTTCCATGAGCCTCAGGGTCAAGCAGACGCACTGAGAGCAGGCAGTTCCTAAGTGTAATTGGGTGGGTCAAGCTTGTCCTGGTGAGCCTGGGGCTCGTCCCTTGGCTACCGATGGCCCTGCTAGTGAAGACCTGAGGGCTGAACCCCAGCTGGGCTTGGGGGGCTTGCTCACCCATGGGCTACGCCTCCCTGTGCCCCAGGATCGACCCCTTGAGGGCCCATCGGCAGCATCAGAGTTCAGAAATAGCCTTGTCCGGGCCAAGCAGAGCCAGAGGCTTCACTTGTCTCTGTGCAACCTCTGGCCCCAGCAGACGTGCAGAAGGAGCCCGCTTCCCGCGGCTGCCTCAGTAATGCCATCCTGCTGGACTGCTGATTAAGTTACCATCTGATTCCGTCTGAGGCTTAATCTAATGGACTTTTCCTAGGCCTCTTGGAGGCCTTCATCTGGGGTTAGCCGAGAGCAGCCGTGCCCTCCCAACCCCCTCCACCATGGGGCCTCCCCAACTTGGGGCCAATCAGCAGCAGACCAGAGGGCCAGGCCAAGTAGGTGAGGGGAAGCCCCTTTGGGGTTTGCTTGGCTGGGAAGCCAGCAAGCCTCCAGGCCCCAGACTCTGCCCCACACGAGTCAGAGCAAATCGAGAGTTAGTTTGGAACTCAGAGAGCAGTGACCCTTGTTATCTCTGTCCATCCCTGCTCTTCCCCAACTAACAGCCAATGGGGAAACAGGCACTCTGGGAATGACGGGGTCTGTGACTCCACCTGGAGAAAAAAGCCTGCCCAGACAGGAGTTCCAGGGGGCTGATCAGTTTCTGCAGGAGCTATTTTCCCTTCCTTCATAGCTTCCCCGCTAATTCCCGTTAGCTAGCTTTGTGCTTTCCTGTTGAGTCAGGATTTTGGCTTTTAAGGCGAGAAGATGCCTCTGACAACAGGTCCCGCTGCTGGGTATTAACAAGCCCGGCTCTCTCTCTGTCCCTCTCCAATAATGGTACCTGTGCACGTGCTCTTACACCTCAGCCAGGTGCAGTGCCTGCAACAAGAACAGAATATGCATCTGTGTTGGGGCAGGGGACAGGGAGGTGGTCTGCATGCCCAGCAGTGCTGAGGGCAGTATTGCTGCCATCTCCAAGAGGCCTCAGAGGGATGCTCAGTGCAGATCTTCCTGGCTTGCTTACTTGGTGATAGGTCTCATGTGCTCCCTGCCAGCCCATGAACAGCCTGTGGGGTTGGTTCAGAAGCCAGTCTCAGGAGGCTGCACCTGGGTTCTGTTATCTCCCTTTGGCTTCACTCCATCATGGGCATGGATTCCCACAGCCTGTCCCCCTTTCCTCGGACATCAGCATTCAGGGACTATTGTGGCTTTCCATCATCAGCCCCGCCACAGGGCCAGCCTCTTATGGGGCAGGCTTTAAGGACCGAGAGATCCCGTCAACATCTCTGGCGGACACAGGAGGCTGAAAAGAAATTATTTCCATCACACAAGTTCAGGCCCAATCAGGGATCCTGGGAGGAGCCAGGCCATCAAAACTGAAAATTATCTGGCTTTTTTTTTTCTCTTAGAATTGGCTTGGGAACATTTACAGGGTAAAATCGGGTATGGGGTTTGGGGTTTGGGGTTTGGGATCCAGGCCAAATGGATGCCAGCCTGCTTTGGAAAGGGCATCCCAACAAAGCCTTGGAATTTTAGATTTGCTAGAGTAGAATTGATTTGCTGTTTGCATCGAGTGCCTTCCCCCCAGTACTTGGAGAAGTTTGGAATAAATTTATTCATGCATTCAACTGTGTGATCATGTGCTCTTTGTGCGATCCAGTCACTCAGATGGTGGAGATCTCACGCCCAGCTGGATACCTCCATTCCTTCCTGCCCTGGGCCACCCAGGAGACCCAAGAAAGGGACCCTGCTGCCCAAGAAGGCAGTGTGGACCTGTGCCAAGGGCACACTGGCTCTGGAGAGAGAGGACCTGAGTTCAACTCCAGCCTCTTACTCTTCGACCTTGGGTGAGAAGGTTGCCCTGGATGGCCTCAGAAGTCTCCAGCTCTGAATCAATGATCTTAATGAATTCCAGGCTCAGGCCTCTCAGTATGAATGGAGCACTGTCCACTTCACTGCCAGGGAAGAAGGACATTAATCCTCAAAGAAAATCCTCCCTGTCTTCTGCCCCATTTCCTAGACCAGGAATGCACGACCTCCCAGCTGAGCATCTGCATCCCATACCGTGGGAACGTTTGTGGTCCCCCTAGGGCCTTGCTGCTCTGTGGAAGCACGCGGACAACGAAGGGACACAAGGTTGTCTGCAGAAACTGGGATGTCCAAGCGGGAACAGGGAGCCCCTTGCTGAAGTTTGTGTGAGGAACCGAAAGAGTGTTGTTCCTTGTGGGATTGGCCACACGTGGTCAAGTTTGTGGTTCCCAGGCCCCACCTGTCCAGAGTGATGACCTTAAGAATAAAGTGGCCCCAGTGGACAGGCAGGGAAGGAAAGGGCTCTTTGTGTTCAAGGCTGGTGCCCGAGGCCCAGGCTGGGTGGGACCAGATCTTCCTGGCTGGGATTCTCTAGAGGAAGAAGTCATGGGTGTGGGAGAAGGGGCAAGTAATGGGGAGGCGGTGGGGGGGGGTGGGAGGGGGGAATTATAAAGGAGAAAGGCTAAAACATTTTGCTCAGGGCAGTTAGGTAACGCAGTGGATAAAGTACCGGCCCTGGATTCAGAACTACCTGAGTTCAAATCCAGCCTCAGACACTTGACACTTACTAGCTGTGTGACCCTGGGCAAGTCACTTAACCCTCATTGCCCTGCCCCCCCCAAAAAAATATTTTGCTCAACTGTGCTCACTTGTGACAAGGGAGGGTTCATTTGGAGATGAGAGAAGTTAAGATCCCCATCCCAGAGAGGAAAAGTTACTTGCTCCAGGTCACATGGATTGTAAAGAGCAGACCCAGGTGTCCCAATGCAATTTTTCTCACTATGCACCTCTTACCTGAGAGAATTACTGCAGTTAAGGATTATTTTATTCTTTGTATAGTTTATTCCCCAGTGCTTACCATTATACCTGGTACACAGTAGGTGCTTAATAAATGTTTGCTGGTTGGTTGCTACATGTCGTGAGTTGTTAGGCATACCCATATAAAATTGGGAGGGACCTGAGAAATAGCCCAGGATCACAAGCTCATAGGTTGAGAGCTAGAAGGGACATCTAGTTCAGTCCCCTTACTTTTTTTTTTTTTTTTGCAGGGCCATGGGGGTTAAGTGACTTGCCCAGGGTCACACAGCTAGTAAGTGTCAAGTGTCTGAGGCCGGATTTGAACCCAGGTACTCCTGAATCCAGGGCCGGTGCTTTATTCACTGTGCCACCTAGCTGCCCCCAGTCCCCTTACTTTTTACAAATAAGGAAAGTGAGGCCCACATGGGGGGCAGTTATTTCCCCACTATCCCAGAGAAGGGAATTCATTTGCCCAAGGCCACAGAAGAGCCTGGGATTTGAACTCGGATCTTGTTCTCCCCACTGTTCCAAGCTGCTCATCCATCTTGCTCTGCAAAATGGCCCAAAGTCAACCCAGACCACCATTTCTCATGCTCGAAATCAAGTCTCTGTTTCACCCCCATTCGCTGAAAGGAATCAGGGGCTGACAAAAGCTCTCCATTTCACAGAAAAGATTTTAGTTTAGGGAAGGAATCAGAGAAGTAATTCATAGCCAAAGGTCACCCAGCCTGGTGGTTCTGAGCCAGGCCTCCTGGTGCTCTTTCCCCTACCAAACCCTGCTGCCTCTGGGAGAAGGGGAGCGGGGGTTCTATTTATATCCATCAGCAGGGGAGGGATAGTGGACAGGAGTTTGGGCTGGTTAGCCTGTAGCTCTGCCCCCCCACGCCTCCAGGGAAAGGGTTCTGGGCACTGTGGCCTTGTGATGACCAGGCCTTTACCTAACCATGTCATCCACCCCCTCACCAGGGAGAAAACAAGATCTCCTTGCTGGGCTACCCACCCCAGCTGGGCCCGCCTGGCTCTGCTGCTGCCTGGCAGGGGGATCCCCCTCTGCTCCCCACTTTTCCCTCATCCACATAATCAATCAATAAGCACTTGTTAATTGCCTTGGGCCAGTCATTCACCTTGTCAAGGCCTCAGTTTCCTCCTTTGTAAAATGAGGGTATTAGGTGAGATGCCCTCGGTGGTCTCCTCCAGCTGTGGAGTGAGGGTGACTACGAAGTCTGGCTTTAGCGACCAAAGGGCCAGTGTCATCATGAGGAAGACCTGGCTTGGAGTCTTACCTCTAAGCAGATATGAAACAAGCACCATGAATATAATCACCTGCCCTTGCTAAGTGATTCCAGGAATTCAATAAGCACTTTGGGGGTATTTTTTGGTTTTTTTGGTTTTTTGCAATGAGGATTAAGTGACTTGCCCAGGGTCACACAGCTAGTAAGTGTCAAGTGTGTGAGGTCATATTTGAACTCAGGTCCTCCTGACTCCAGGGCCAGGGCTTTATCCACTGTGCCACCTAGCTGCCCCCACGACAAGCATTTCTTTTCTTTTTTCTTTTTAGTGAGGCAATTGGGGTTAAGTGACTTGCCCAAGGTCACACAGCTAGTAAGTGTTAAGTGTCTGAGGCCGGATTTGAACTCAGGTCCTCCTGACTCCAGGGCCGGTGCTCTATCCACTGTGCCACCTAGCTGCCCCGACAAGCATTTCTACTCACCAGCTGTATGCACTAGATCCCGGGCTCTGACACACACTTAACCCCTCCATTCCTGAGGCAACTCATTATTTCTAAACTGCAGGCTTGGTGCTGGTGGATAGAGGGTGTTTCCCCACTGGTAGTTCACCAATGGAATCATGGGTCTGCACTGGAGATACAGAGACAAAAATAAAGCCGGGCCTGCCCTCCAGGAGCTTCCATTCTATGAGAGTAACGACTTGCACACACACAAGATTTAAAGATCAATCCCATGGATGGCACTGCCCGTGCGCCCGCCCGCACTCCTTACTCACATTTGACTCAATGGGTATTTCTGTGCTGGGACTACGAAGATAAAAAGGAAACAGTTCCTTTGCTCAGAGAGCTAACATTCATCTGGCCACCGTGGGGAGGGAGAAAGGACAGGCTGGGTGTGGAAGGGGGAGGCTTTGTAGCGGGCATGAAAAGAGGCAGGAGCCCTGCACTCTCTCCCAGCTTCGCCAAGCACTAACTGTGTGACCTTGGGCAAGTCAGTGACCTCATCTGTCAAGTACACACCCTGCTGACTTCATAGTCTTGTTTCAGGGATCCAATAAGCCAGCGTCTGTAGTAAATCTCAAAGCCCTGTGCAAACACGAGGCCTTTATTATTAGGAGCTGAAATCAGTTCCTCCTGACTCAGAAGGACAACTCTTGTATGTCTGACTCACCCATCTCAGGGGAGGGGGAGGGAGCCTTATCACAGCCAGACCAGGAATCATTCCTCCCTCTCAGCCCCGGGGACCATGAAGAGCATCGCTGAGAGGGTGGGGTCAGAGCATCCCGCAATGTCCGCATCTGGGGACCCCAAATGTCCACATATCATCCGGTGGTTTTCACCAGCAGCTCACTTAAGGGTGAGTAAATAGTTGGAAGGGGGTAGGAAGGGGGGAGACTTAGGTTCTGAGCCCATTTGAGCTGATTCCTGGAGGGTCTCAGACAAGGCACTCTGTCCCTTTGTGCTCACCAAAGAGCATAAGACCCTGTTCCCCCTCCTCCAATCCATTAATACTGTGTCTGTCAGGTCATGAGTGAGACACTCTTGGAAGGGGAAAGCCCCTCTTCTACAGCTTAGATGAGAATATAGATTTTGGAACTGGTCATTGAGTCTAACCGCCTCATTTTACAGATGAGGAAACTGAGGTACAGAGGTAGGGTCACACATGAGTAAATATCTGAGGCAAGATTAAGACTCGAGTCTTCCTGACTCCTTGTCAGTCACTCAGACAAGCATTTATTAAGCTCCTACTCTATTTGAGACTCTATGCCACAAAGGAAGGTAAGAGACAGTCCCTGTTCTGAGGTCTATAGTGGGATGCACAGGGCTCTATCCCCAGGTACTCTGGGCTGCCTCTAGGGCCCTGGAGAGGAGCCTGGGCCACTGAAAGGTTAAGGGACTTGCCTTTAAGATGGGTCAGAGATAAGACTTGGACCCTCGTCTTTTGAAAACTGACTATCCCCTGTGTCACCCTGCCTCACACTGCCTCTTTCTCCAAGATGAAGTGTGAAAATACACGAAAGCTTCCCCTGGGTTCTAAAGGAGCCGAGGACTGAGATAAAATCCCAAAGCTATTCTTATCCTTATGAGTCAGGGGGAGGAGAGGGGTTGGAGAGAAAGAGAAGGAGGGTGGAGAGACATAAGAATCCTCCCCTCCTCTGTGCTCAGAAATAATCCCCACACCTGTCCTCCCTTTCTCAGTGCCAGGAAGGCCTTTGGTCTACCTGGGGAGAGGGTGAGCCCAATCAGCTTCTGTAATAGCAGCACTGTGAAGCCTGTGTCTGGAACCATTGTCTGAGCCTCACCCAGTGATCCAGAATCCCCAGCAGGGAGCCTCGGAGGTCATCTGGTTTCAGACACCTTATACGCATCTCCCACACTCTTCATCCAGCGCCTCTGGCCTCCTGGCTATCTCCAACCCTGGCCCCCTGCCCGTAAGGGTCTCCCTCCTCAGCTCCCACTGCTGAGCTCAGCTCAAATCTCACCTTCTGTGGGGAGCCTTCCCCGACCCTCTTATTTCCAGTGCCTTCCCTCCAGTCTTTGCGTCTTTGTTTGCATGTTGTCTCTCCCATCAGACCTCAAGCTCCCTGAGGGTGGGGCCTGCCTTCCACCATTCTTGGTATCCCTGGCATTTACTTAGCACATAGTAGGCACTTAATCAATGTTTATTGACTGACTAACTGAATGAAATGGGGCAAATATGGGAGCCCTTCTCCTCATCCTCTCCCCAGTCTGTGGGATCGCCTGCTGCTTCTAGCTGGCTGTGTGTGTTGTGACTCAGTGCTGAAGGGTTAGAGCTTAGGATAACAAAACATTCCCTCCCCGACCAACCGCCACCAGAGTGGGGGACTTTGAGGGATGAGAGGGAAACAGGGGACCAATCAGGCTTTGCTTCCCAATTGTAAAGCCAAGCCCTTCAGCCCTAGGCTAAAACACACGGGACCCTACAGAGGTGGTCCAGGGTCCCCCAGGCGGTGCACAGAGAGAAGGAAACTGAGGTCAAGTGGATGGATGAGAGTCCCAGTTAGTCAATAGCAGGACTGGGATTCCAATGGAGGCTGACTCCTGCATCAGTGCTCCGGGGAAGGGAGGCAGAGGCTTTAGATGGAAGCTGCCCCAGGTCAGGCAGGGCACACTGTGCGGCCAGGGGGCTCCCTTTCCCCTTCCACATCCCCCCTTCCTTCAGACCAGTCGCTGTCCTCATCTGACCTCCAAGGAGAATCTCTGAAAACAGGTTCCCAGGGGAAAGCGCCCAAAGCCAGGAGTCGGTCTTGTCCCAACTCTGCCTCCAACTTGCTTTGGCATCCCAAGCGAGCCGCTCTTCATCTCTGGGCCTCAGTTTCCTTCTCAGCAAAATGAGGAGGCTGAAGTCTGTGGCCTCTAAGCTCCCTCCCAGAGTGCAGTGTTCTCTAATAAAGACCGGCATTTACCCTGCGCTTTATGTAGATTATCTCCCTTGAGACTCTTGGAGACTCCAGGCAAGCCCATTATGAAGTAGGTACTTCAGGATTATGCCCATTTTTCAGATGAGGGAACAGGGGCTCAGAAGACAAAAGTGAATTACCCTTGGTGACATAGCTAGTACGGATCAGGTGTGGGACTTCCTAACTACGAGTTTCTCTTTCTCTCTCTCTCTCTCTCTCTCTCTCTCTCTCTCTACTCCACCACACTCGTCCTAGGGATATTTGTATTTTGCAAGAAGAGCTGAGGGAGGATAATGTCAAGCTCAAAAGGGTGAAATACAATCTCGTACAGTGGTAGTATCATTGGATTTGGAGACAGAGGGTGTGGGTTCAAATCCCAGTTCTCAGAGCCTGTTTCCTCCTCTGTAAAGGATGAGGATCGCCCTACATGGTCTCAGGTCCTGCTCTGCTCTTCATGTAGTATCAGGAAGAGAGACTTGGACCCTGCTTTCCGGGGTCTAAATATGGCTGCTTCCCCCCACGTGGGGTGAACTTGACTTGCTGAGGATGCAGGGAGTCCCAAATTGCCAATACTCCCTGGGTTGAAAGAGTTTTGGTGCATGGTGCAGGGGGTGGGGACCGGCATAGCAATGAATGGGGGCCAGGGAGAAGGCGATGGGGGCTGGGGAAGGAGGCCAGATGCCAGCCTAGACAATCAGGCCCCAGCTGGGGAGTTCATTGGTTTCCATGGTTACAGGCCAGGCCACCCTGAGAAGAAGGAGAGCATCCTTCTGGCAACATAAGAGAATCACAGTAAGCTTTTCTTTATTAGAATCATTTTCCTTCAGCTCAGAGATCCCTCCATGGACCTGGGGCACTCTAGAATGTCATGATCTCTCCTCTTGCCTAGAGCTTCACTCCCCAGTTCCCATCCCCTATCCCCTTCCCCATTCAGTCCCAGAGAGCCCTGGGGAGAGTGCTTGCAACATCAAGGTACACACAGCAGAGACCAAAGACTCAATGAGACTGTATCCCTGTGCCCAACCCCCACCTTAGAGATAATACTCTGTCTGGCACCCCAAGAGCCCCCTCAGGAGCTGTCTTTTGTGGCAGCTCTCTGGGTACAGCTGGCATACCAAGGGGCCCCTGATGCCCAGACAGGACCCATCACTAATTTCAGACAAGTCACTTAGACTGTTTCTCTGTTTGAACAAAGGCATAATAATGGATCCCGTCCCTTGCACTCTTCCACTGGTTGTGAAGCTATGGGGTGAGGAGAGCTGTGTGTGCTCTCAAGGGATAGGGCAGCTAGATGGCATAGTGGATAAAGCATCGGCCCTGAAGTCAGGAGGACCTGAGTTCAAATCTGACCTCAGACACTTGACACTTAGTAGCTGTGTGACCCTGGGCAAGTCACTTAACCTCTGTTTGCCTGTTTCCTTATGTATAAAAAATAAGGATAATACTAGCATCTACCTCTCAAAGTTGTTGTGAGAATAAAATGAAATCATGTTTAAAGCACTTAGCACAGTGCCTGGCACAGAGGGAGTGCTGTATAAATGTTAGTTATTGTTATAAAGGAAGCCCTAGAAGATAGAGCCAGTCACAGAATCAGTAAAACCTGGACTCTTGTCCACAAGCACTGTGTATATAAATGATGTGCAAAATAAATACAGCAAGTATATTCATCTGCCCTAGCTCATTACTCCCTCAATTCAATTCAATAAGTATTTGTTAATCATCTACTACATATCAGGCACTGTGTGCTCTGACCCATGCTGTGTGCTGTGACCCTGGGCAAGTCACGATCTCTCAGTTTCCCAGGTACTTCTTTTTTTAAATCATAAAAGTATTTTATTATTTTCCAGTTACATGTAAAGATAGTTTTTAACATTTTTTGTTGTTGTTGTTTGTTTGTTTTTTGGTGAGGCATTTGGGGTTAAGTGACTTGTCCAGGGTCACACACCTAGTAAGTGTTAAGTGTCTGAGGCCAGTTTTGAACTCAGGTCCTCCTGAATCCAGGGCCCGTGCTCTATCCACTGCGCCACCTAGCTGCTCCTTAGCATTTGTTTTTATAAGATTTCTAGTTCCAAATTTTTCTCCCTCCCTCCCTTCCCTCCCCCCTCCCCAAGACAGAAAACAATCTGATATAGGTTATTTATGTACAATCACATTAAACATAGTTCTGCATTAGTCATGTAGTGAAAGAAGAATCAGAACAAAAGGGGAAAACCTCAAAAAAAAATAGAAATAGTATGGTTCAATCTGCATCCTGATTCACAGTTCTTTTTTTCTGGATGTGGAGAGCATTTTCCATCATGAGTCCTTTGGAATTATCTTGGATCATTCGTATTGCTGAGAAGAGTCAGGTCTATCATAGTTGATCATTAGGTACTTCTTTAAGACTATAAATTGTAAGCAGTTGCTAATCTGTAGAAGTCCCAGGTCCTTTCTGGGAAAAAAAAAGGAAAGGAAAGGAAAGGAGAGGAGAGGAGAGGAGGGAGGGGAGGGGAGGGGAGGGAGGGGAGGGGAGGGGAGGGGAGGGGAGAGGGGAGGAGAGGGGAGGGGAGGGGAGGGGAGGGGAGGGGAGGGGAGGGGAGGGGAGGGGAGGGGAGGAGAGGAGAGGGGAGGGGAGGAGAGGAGAGGGGAGGAGAGGAGAGGAGAAGAGAAGAGGTTAAAAAAAGAAGAAAAAAACTCCCATAGCAAGTGTCACCTAAGATGACCGTGGAAAGAATTGAAAGGTTCTGAGAGTAGGAAATAAAAAGTGCATCCCAAGCATTCAGGGCAGCCTGTAAAAAAGGCAAGGAAGTGAGTGAATGACTGGATGAATGAGCATTTATTAATCACTTACTATGTGCCAAGCACTTAGCTAAGCAAAAATGCCAAAACAAAGGCAAGTAGGAGATGTAATGCCAAGTTTGGGGAACAGCAAATGGGCTGGTTTGGCTGGAATGCACAATGAGAAAGGGAGTAATGGGTAATATCTGACGAGGGGGGTGAGAGCACTAAAGATTATTGAGTAGAGTAGCATGTTCAGAGTTGTACTTTCGGAAGGTTATTTTGATAACCTTCTAGAAGGTGGAGACAGCTAATTGGATTTGAAGTTCGGGGTCGGGGTGAATAAAAATCAAAGACGACGGGATCAAATACAAAATGTTCTGTTTGGCATTCAAAGCCCTTTATAACCTAGCTTCCTCCTACCTTTCCAGTCTTCTTGCACCTTACTCCCCAACATATACTCTTTGATCCAGTGACACTGACCTCCTTGCTGCTCCACAAACAATATCTGGGCTCCAGGCATTTATCCTTGCCTGGAAGGTTCTCCCTCATTCACTCCCACTACTGACCTCCTTGGCTTCTTTTAAGTCCCAACTAAAGTCCCACCTTCTACAAGAAGCCTTCCCCAACCCATCTAAATTCCAGTGCCTTCCCTCTATTAATTATTTCCTATCTATCCTGTAGATAGCTTTTTTTGTATATATCTGCTTGCACGTCTCCCCCATTAGACTGTAAGCTCCTTGAAGGCAGGGACTGTCCTTTGCCTCTTTTTGAATACCCAAAACTTATGCCTTGTACTAGAAAGTACTGAACGGTTTTATTGATTGATTGAACCTGAGAGACTGAGATAATAGTGTTGCCCTTGACAGAAATAGGGAAATTGGGAGGAGGGGGCAGTTTTAGGTGGTAAATATATGTTTTCTTTTAGACATGTTCACTTTGAGATGTCTCGGTCTTCACCGTATATGAGATGAGGTACAAAGGACAAAATCACCCCTACTCTCAAGTGAGAAAGGACAATCTTGGGAGAATGAGCAAAAGCTCAAAAGGAAGAAGCCGAAATTTGGGGGAGGGGTCCTCCCAGTCTCATTCAAGGTCTCTGATTATCCTACAAACAGTAAGCATTTTAGGGAAAGCTTGAGGCACACAGTATCCTTCTGAAGACCTCCCTAGTCACCAGACTATTCCTTTCTTCTCAAAGACTCAACAGACTTTGTTACTTGTATTAGAGTTTTGAGAGTACGGAGAACCTGGGTTCAAATTCTGCCACTCACATTTACTATTTATGTGATGTTGGGCAAGTCACTTAGCCTCCCAAGGTCTTAGTTTCCTCATCTGTAAAATGAAAGGGTTGGTCTACACGGCCTCTGGGGTTCCTTCCAACTCTAGATAGATCTATCATACTATGATTCACAGAGAACATGGAAAGATAGTAAGAGCTTGGAGGACTTATGGTAGACAGCATGTCAGAGCTAGAAAGGACCTTAAAGCTCATCTTTTCCAATCCCTACCCAGCCCTCAGATGCTAGTGCCCTCCTCTAAGAAATAACTGCATTTTGTATATAATTTCATGTTGTTTCCCCCATTAGAATGTAAGCTCCTACAGGACATGGGTGCCAAATTCCAGAGAGTCCTGAGATTTTCTGGACAGCTTCCAAGTGGCCAGAATAGCTGCTGGAGGGGGCAGCTTGGTGGCACAGTGGCTAAAGCACCGGCTGTGGATTCAGGAGGACCTGAGTTCAAATCCAGCTTCAGACACTTGACACTTACTAGCTGTGTGACCCTGGGCAAGTCACTTAACCTTCATTGCCCTGCAAAAAAACCCACACAAAACAAAACAAAAAAAAACCAAAAACAAACAAAACAAAACAAAATAGCTGCTGGATCTGAGCTAAGAGTAGGGCTGGTAGGCTTAGGGGCACTGTTATTTCTGAGGCTCTCTGGTTAGGGTATACATGCAGGTGCCTTGCCTGGCAATCAGCCAAGTTATGATTCCACCTCACTGAACTGGTTACAAGGATGTTGGGGAGACTCTGTCAGTGCCTTGCCAGATTCTAGCTTTATGATGTTTCTGGCATCCCTTTTGTTCAATAGCCTAGTAATATTGTCAAAAAGCAGGGGTGGGGGTGGGGAGTGAGATTAGTCTGATATGGCTTGTTCTTAATGGACCCATGGTGGCTTTCAGTGACCACTGCTTCCGTTTCCAAGGTTTTACAAACCAGCTCTTTAATGATTCATCCTAAAAATTTGCCAGGATTGAAATCAAATTCACCAGCCTATAGTTTGAAGAGTCTCTCTTATTTTTCTTCTTGAAAATTTGAAAAACCCGGGTCTTCCGACTCAATCAACAAGCTTGTATTAGCCTACCAAACCAAGGCTCTTTCCACCTCACCATTCTGTGAGGGTCTGAAGAGAACATTATACCCCAGGGAACTCCTAGTTTTACCTGGGATCTAGTGTGAGAAAACCTGGGTTCAAATCCCATTTCTGACCCATATTTACCTATGTGACCTTGAACAAATTATTTCACTTCCCCAGGCCTCAGTTTTCTTGTCTGTAAAATGAAGACATTATCAAGTTTCTGTGGTCCCTTGTAGCTCTAGGGCTACAATCCTAATCACTTAACCTCTCCGGGCCTCAGTTTCCTCCCGATATAATGAGGTGGCTGGATTAAATGGCTTCTGAGATCCCTTTGAGCTCTAGACTATGGATCTACAAATTTGTGGGGAAAATGTTGCCCCTATTCTAAGCCTGCCCTTCCTTCTTCATCCCTGTTCCTTCCCTATCCCCTCACTGCCCCCCCCCCGAAAAAAGAAGCTTAGGCCAGAACCGTTCCAGCTGCACCTCCAACATGACACGATGGAATCAGTGAAAACCCTTAATGAAATCTTGGGCTTGCAGCCAGGCTATTGATTAGGTCTGAGTCTTAATAAGAAGCCGCATGAATGAGAGCAGAAACTGGGGCTGTGAGGAGGGAGGGAAGAGTGCAGAGAAGCTGGAGAGAGAGTCAACGGCCAGGGCAGTGGAAGGAAACATTGCGTGCTGCCCACCCCCTCATTCACAGGAACCCTTCAGGGATATTGGCCTTTTTTTGTATCCCCCTCTCCTCCTTTGCATAGAGCTTAGCTCATAGTAAGTGCTTAATAAATGCTTGTTGATTGAATGACTCACATGCATATACACACACACACACACATTCCCAGAAGGCACCATCATTCAACCGCTGCCTGTCTCTGGGACACTGAGCTCCTGTCTTTGAACCCTCTGCCTGGGGAGCAGGCAAGGACACGGAGAGAATCCTGCACTGAAAACAATAGGATTGAGAGGGGCAGAAAGGCTTTCCCCAACCACACACACAGTCACACCTTTGTGAAGTGCTGGGGCTGAGTGTACCTGAGTCCATATCCCTGCCGGGATAGGTCAACAGGCCAGCACCCCACCCTGTCCCCAACTAGAGCTTAGCAAGAGGGTTAAACTTCAGTGTCCAGGAGAAAGGGTGGGGCTCCGGCTGTAGCCTGATCCCAAAGCTAGAAGGGATTGTCAAGAAAGAATGTGGGGGGGGGGGGCAGCTAGATGGCGCAGTGGATAAAGCACCGGCCCTGGATTCAGGAGTACCTGGGTTCAAATCCGGCTTCAGACACTTGACACTTACTAGCTGTGTGACCCTGGGCAAGTCACTTAACCCTCATTGCCCTGCAAAAAAAAAAAAAAAAAGAAAGAAAGAATGTGGACCAGTCCTCAGTCTTTGGGTACCAAGTGGCTAAACCAGTCAGGGACATGAGGCCATTTAATGTCTTCTCAGTGATCTCCCAGGACAGAAGAGGTGCCTCTGTCTTTCTCCATTAGCCCATCAGATACATCATTTATACTTTGTATTTAATTTCATATATATTTTTTCTATGTAATTTTCTACACACATGTTGTTTTTCCCCAGTGGACCGTGAACTCCCTGAGGGCAGAAAATCTTTCCTTTTTTGTCTTTGTAGCCCTAGCACTTAGCACAAGGCCTGGATCATTTTTTTTTTATTAGACCCAGCATTTTATTGATGTAAGGAACTCCAGGTGAAGAAGCCCCCTCTCCCAATGCAGATTGGCATCTGTTCTACAGCTTACACTGAAGCCTTTGACATTGTTGATTGGGCAGCTAGGTGATACAGTGGATAGAGAGTTGGGAGGACCTGACTTCACTCTCACCTCAGACACTTACTAGCTGTGTGACCCTGGTCAAGTCACTTAACCCCAATTGCCTTAAACATCTGGGGCCATTTCCAGTCATCCAGATATATATCTTGCCACCAGACCCAGACGGCTCTGGAGGAGAGAGTGAGTGAGGTTGGTGACCTTGCACAGCCCTCCCTCACTTCAATCCAATTCACTGCAATTCATGACATCACCCTGAAGTCATCTATAAGTCATGAAAGATAAACAACAACATGGTAGATCACCCTCTTCTCCTTGGAACTCTCTCCTTTCTAGGTTTCCAGGATAATTACTCTACTGTGGGCTTTCCTCCTACCAATCTGATTGGTCCTTTTCAGTCTCCTTTGCAGGATCCTCCTCTGGGTCACACCTGAAAACTTGGGGAGTCCTCCAGGGCTCTGTCCTGCACCCTTTTCTCCTCTCCTTCTATGCTATGTCACTCGATCTCATCCGCTCCCATGATTCTGATGTCCCTGGATTCCTTTAAGTACCAACTAAAATCCCCCTTTTCCCAGGAAGCCTTCACCCACCCCTCTTAATTCCAGTGCCTTCCCTCTATTCATTAATACTATTTATTCTGTGTATATAACTTTTTGATTACCTGTGGCCTCTCCCATTAGATTGTAAGCTCCTTGAGGGCAGCCAATGTCTTTTGCCTCTTTTTGTAACCCTAGCACTTAGCCTGGCATAGAGTAGGTAATTAATAAATGTTTATTTATTGATTGACTCTTTTTTTTTTTAGTGAGGCAATTAGGGTTAAGTGACTTGCCCAGGGTCACACAGCTAGTAAGTGTAAAGTGTCTGAGGCCAGATTTGAACTCAGGTACTCCTGACTCCAGGGCCGGTGCTCTATCCACTGTGCCAACTAGCTGCCCTTATTGATTGACTCTTAAATCTACTTATCCAGCTCTAACCTTTCTCCAGTTTTATATCTCCAACTGCTTATTGGACACCTCAAACTTAATTAAAAAAAAATTTTTTTTTAGTGAGGTAATTGGGGTTAACTCAGGTCCTTCTGAATCCAGGGCCGGTGCTCTATCCACTGCACCACCTAGCTGCCCCCTCAAATTTAATTATTGCAGATATCTTAAATTCAACATGTGCAAAACTGAACTCATGATCTTTCCCTCCCCCAAACCTTCTCTCTTCCTAAATTTCCTATTACTCTTTTTTTTTTTTTTTTGGTGAGGCAATTGGGGTTAAGTGACTTGCCCAGGGTCACACAGCTAGTAAGTGTTAAGTGTCTGAGGCCAGATTTGAACTCAGGTACTCCTGAATCCAGGGCTGGTGTTTTATCCACTGCACCATCTAGCTGCCGAATTTCCTATTACTCTTGAGAACACCACCAGGTTCCTGAGCTAGGTGTCATCCTTGACTCCTCACTCTCTGGTCCCTAATTTGTTGCCTTGTCCTGTTGATTCTACCTTTAACATCTCTCAAATATGCCTCCTTCTTTCCTCTGACACTGCCCCCACTCTGATGCAGTCCTTGATTACTGTGGTAGCTGCTGGTTGGTCTCCCTGCATCAAGTCTCTCCCCACTCCACTGTTAAATTGATCTTCTTAAAGCACTGGTCTGACTATGTTATTCCCCTATTCCATAAATTCCAGTGGCTCCCTCTCACCTCCAGGTTCAAATATAAAACCCTCTGCTTGGAGTTCAAAGCCCCTTCATAACCCGGCCTACTTTGTTTTGTTTTGTTTTTATGGGCAATGAGGGTTAAATGACTTGCCCAGGGTCACACAGCTAGTAAGTGTCAAGTGTCTGAAGTCGAATTTGAACTCAGGTCCTCCTGAATCCAGGGCCGGTGCTTTATCCACTGGACCACCTAGCTGCCCCCAGCCTGGTCTACTTTGGCCTCCAGGCTTCTTATACTTGGCTCCTCCCCCACCCCACCCCATCACCATCCACCCTGACTTTCTTGCCCTTCTTTAAACAAGATACTCCATGACTTTTTGCTGCCTGTGAGATGCCATGCCCAGAATGTTCTCTCTCCTCATCTCCACCTTGTGATTTTGTTGGCTTCCTTCAAGTCTCTGCTAAAATCTGAAAGCCTTTCCTAGCCCTCCTTAGTGCTAATGCCTTCCTTCTGTTAATTATCTCCAGTTTATCCTGCCTGCTTCTTGTTTGTACATATTTGTTTGTAGGTTATCTCCCCCAATAGACTGTTTACTCCTTGAGGGCAGGACTGTCTTTTGTTTTGTTTTGTTTTGTATCCCTATTGCTTAGCATAGTGCCTAGAACATAGTAGGTGCTTAGTAAATGGTGGCTGGCTGACTGATGGTCTTATAGACTTGACTGCAATACTTCGAGATCTCCAGGGTCACACATGTAACCAGTATGTCTTAGAGGCCAGATCTGATCCCTGAGCTTCCTGACACTCTGTGTATGCTGCCTCCCACCAGTATACAGTAGGTGCTTAATAAATGTTTGTTTAATTGAACTTAGTTGAATTGAATTAGGGTGTTAGAAGACAGAAGAATTAATGGTGTCACCTCGAACTATCTATTTTGCCCTACTCATCCCTGCTCTCCTCATCTGTAATATCAGAAGAATAATAGAATGGGATGGAAAAGCATTAATTTCTTACTAAAATGCTAAAGTTTTTGCTAAAAAAAAAGTTCTAAGGCAAAAAAGGGAAAAAACAAGATAGTCCTCCCACTCAAGGAGCTCACGTTCTCTTTAGGGGAGAGAGCGCAACACAACCAGAGATCAATGCTTGCCTCAGTGGAGTTATGATGACTGCTGGCATTTATAAAGACCTTAAGACTTCATCTGATACTTACTACATCCTTGTGGGGGAGTGACTTATCCAGGGACACACAGCCAGGGAGTATCTCTGATGGGATTTGAACCCCAGATTCCCTGATTCCAAGTCCAAGGTACTATCTACTGTACCATGTGGTCTCTTGTGAGAATTAAATGGGATTATGTATGTGGGAGCACTCTGAGAAAGCAAAAAGCACTTAGTTGTCACTTTGCTCAGTACTATTGGTGTGAAATTGTGGGATAGGATTAGGAATGAGTTTGGACCACAAGATCATCCACTGAATGGGTGAAACAGTCTGGTGCTGTAGAATAGAGTGCTAGATTTGGGGGTTATAAGACCCGGATTCAAATCCAGGCTCTACCCCTGGGCAGGTCATTTAGCCACTGTCTTCCTCCATTGTAAAATGAGAAGGGCAGTGTGGACTCCCTCCAGCTCTGTGATTCAATCTACCTGTGTCTTACTTCTCTGGGCCTGTTTCCCCATTTGGAAAATGAGGGTACTGGAGCAGGTAGCCTTCTCCTTTGCACTTCTGAGACTAGACTATGATCCTGGAATCCTAGAGAAATTTGTTCTTCCAAATAAATGTTCATTCTCTTCAGGTTTCTGGGTTGCAGTCAGGAATGAAAAGATGAATAATAAATGCATAGTTTCTGCTCTCCCAGAGCTGATGATCTATTAGGGGAGATGAGAGAGGAAGGCCAATAATGGAAATACAAAGCAGAATGTGACAGGGGCCAAATGAGAGGTATAGACAATGGCCATGTACATTTTGATAAATAAGTCAGCTCTTCTGCTGGGTGGCGGAAGGAAGGAGGAGCTAGGAAGGCTTCTTGGAGTAAGGAACATTTAAGCTGGACCTTGGAAGGTGAGTAAGGTTTCCAGAGAAAGAAGAACAGCAAGAGTAAATGTTAAGAAGTGGGGAAGCACAAAGCATGTAGAAGTACCATGGCGTAATCTATTTGGGCTCCAGGATCTAGAATACATGAGGGAGGTAGGGGAGTTGTGGAGATAAGATGGGGGAGAAACAATTCACAGGAAGGAGAGAACACCATGGGCCGGAGTGGCAAGGGAGACTTCATTCTGGTGCCCCAAGTCACCCAGCTGGGCATTTCTCTTCTTGCCCATAACTGGCAAAGAACAGCATGCCTAGACTGCAGGGTACTGTTGCCAGTTTAGAAATAGCCCTGGCCACATTTGCTGTCCAGAGCTCAGAGCAGGAAGTCCTGAGTACATAAAGGTGGTGCTTGGGGTGGGGGAAAGTAAGGGCATGGAGCAGCCAAAGCACTCAGCAACTCTCACCACTCCCAACACTCCATTGGCAACAGAGGCACCTGGAGCCCTCACTGGCCTCAGTTACAGTTTTAGCAACATGTCTCATCTCTACAGCCTCAGGGAAACCTGCCTTTCCAATAATATCCCCACCACTCCCTAGATAGCTATTCTCTGTTCCAGCCTGGCTAGCCTGTTTACTGCTTACTCTTCCCACCCCCTTCCCCGTCCCCTCCCTATATCCCCCTCCCTGAGCTTAGTACCTGGCTAGATACACTTTAGGTCCTCAACAAAGCCTTAGGATCACTAACTGTAGGAGATGAAAGGACCTTAGAGGTCGTCTGGTCCAATCCCCTTATTTTAAAGCAATGATCAGAGAAACAAGGCCATTCTCAAGGGGGAAGAGGGGAGAAGAGGAGGGGGAGAGAAAGAAGGGGAAGGAGAGGAGTGGGGAGAGGAAAAGATGGAAAAAGAAAGAGGGGGAAGGGAGAGAGGAAGAGAGGGGACAAGTCACATTAGATTACAAATTAGTTACCCAGGGGCAGCTAGGTGACACAGTGGATAGAGCACTGGCCCTGGATTCAGGAGGACCTGAGCTCAAATTTGACCTCAGATACTTGACACTTACTAGCTGTGTGACCCTGGGCAAGTCACTTAACCCTCATTGCCCCACAAAAAAAACCCAAACCAAAACAACAACAACAACAAAAAATTAGTTATCCTAACAGAACTTCTGAGTTCCTCAGAGCCTCAGTGTTGCTGTGGTGGGGGTCTGTGAGAAAATTTTGAGAAGACTTTTGGAAAAGTCACCACAAAACAAGGAAAGGCATCCCATCCAGGTTCCAAACTAGTGAGCAGCCTCCCACTGAATAAATAACTCTACCCCTGCAGTTAGAAAGGACCCCCTGACGGCCTTCATTACGGTCACTAGTGTCCCTGCCCACAAGCCTCCTAAACTCCCCTACTCTAGAAAAAGAAGTCTGGGGTTGGGGAGGTGACTTGGAGATGTCCCCTTCCAGAATCCTGCTGAGCCTGGACCTTCACTGGGGGGGTGCAGCCACATCGGGGATCCGGTTTCCAGCCCACCTCCTGGCCCCACCCCACTTTTCCCCTCAAGTGGCTCATGGACTCTGGGTTTTGTTTTTGTTTTGCCTAACAGGTATTTTCCTCCATAGACCTTCGAGAGGAGGAAAGGAGACCCACAGGTACCCCATCTCAGGAACCTGGATGGGAGCCTCGTGGGAACCCCTCCACAGGTGCATGCCTTTGGATCAGAGACTGGGAGCAGATTACTGACTCGACCTCATTATAGGTTCCTGGATTTCGAGCTGAAAGGGGCCTGATGTCTCATTTAACCTGTTAAGACCTAGAGAGGGAAAGTGAGGATTGGATTTGAACCCAGGTTCCTGATTCCAAACCCGGGATCGTTCCACTAAGCCAGTCATTTAGGACCCGAGCCTCTCAGCAGCAGGAGATGCAAAGCTCACCCATTGTCTTCGTGACCCTCCGGGAGTCCTTCCTTACTCATACTGGTCCCATCACCCACCCTCTCTAAACTTCAGCTCTGCCATATGTCAAATGGGGGGGATTTTCCAGCCCCCTAGCAGGAAGAGGCATCACTAAGCCTGGCGGATGGGCAGAGCTGGGGCTGTCAGGGTGTCCCTGCCCGGGACCGAGCCCAGAACCCCACGAGGAGAGCCAGCCCCCCACCACATCTTCCGGTGCAGAGCCAGCCCATCTCTCCTTTCTCGCAGAGCCAAATCCCCCTCCTCCTCCAGCAGAGCCAGCCCTCCCCCCACTCATCCACCCAGGGTTAGTGCCAGCCCCCCTCACCCCGACCCTGGGCAGAGCCAGCCCCCCTCCTCCCCCGAGTAGAGTCAGTCCCCCCGCCCCCCGCCGCGCTCGCGCCGCCTGGAGCTCAGCCGACATCTCGGCTGTCGCTTGCTGCCTCTGCTCCCTTTAGCCACCCGGGAGCGTGCGTGAGCCGCCGCCACTGCCGCCGCCGCCGCCGCCGCGGGCCCCTTTAAGGATCCCCGGGGGCTGGGGCTGCGCGGCGCGCGCCCTCCCTCTCCCCTCCCCCTCCTCCTCCCCTTCTCCCTCCCTCCTCCCCTTCTCCCTCCCTCCTCCCCTCCTTCTCCTCCTCCTCCTCCCCCGCCCCCTCCTTCCATTCCCCTCGCACCCAGCGGAGGGAGAGGGGGCGCGAGGCGGGGCTCCCGCGCGTGTGCCGCTCACGCCGGCCGGAGGAGGAGAGGCGCGCTCCAGGCGGGAGGGCAGCGAGGGGCGAGGGGCGCCGGGCCCCCGGAGCTCTGCCCAGCCCGGCCCTGGCTCCAGCGCGGCCGCCGGCGCCTTCCTGCAGCCTGGGCGCCCGAGCCAGCCGAGCCTGCGGACCCAGGGGAGCCGCAGCTTCTCCCCCCCAGCGCCCCCCATCATGAGCCCCGTGAGCCGCCCGTGAGTCGCCCGCGGCGCCCGGCCCACGACTGCTGCAGCTGCGCGCGTGGAGGTAGGCACCCCCCGGCCCCGGCCCGGGCGCCGGCGCCCGGGTGCCCAAGCTCTGGCGGCTCCCTGGCAGCCTAGGGGAGGCACGAGGGCCCCGGCTCGGTCTCTCCCCCCGCCCCCCGTCCCCCGGGCTCCCTCGGGGCCGGCTTTTGTGTTGGATTTCCCCGGACCGCAGCGGAGGGTTTGTGCCCGAATGCCCCCCCTTTGGTCCCTGTCGCCTGCCTGTGTCTGTGTCTCCTTGTGCCCCCTTCCTTACCAGGGGGAGGCCACGGAGAGCAGGGGGACGCAGCTAGCTCCCCCCCTCCCCCCCTACAATCGCGGGGGTGCGTGATCGCTGATGATTGGGTGATCTGGCGTCCTTGGGAGAGTCGATTTAGCCCCCCAGTTTTTCGAATCAGGGAGTCTGGGGGGGGCTGGCAACATCGGGACACCACTTCCCCTAAAGCAGCCAAATTGATACACGCAGGGAGCGGTGTAGCCCCTGGGCGATGATGGTATGTGTGGTGGGGGGGAGGAAGGGGAGGCTCTTGGCAGCAGCGCTCTGGGAAAAGCCATGGGCGGTCATCCAGACCACCCTAGACATCAATGGGTGCTCACCTTCTTATGGATTTCGGTTCAAGCTGTTCTCTTGCCTCCCCGCCCCCCATCCCCTTCTCAATGGGCTAAGATTTCCCTGGCCTGGGAAGCAGCTGAGGGGGATCGAGGGGAGGGGCCCCGGAGCAAGCACTGTTGGGACAATAGGTGAGCTGAGACTGGAGTCCTGCCCTATGGGGCTCAGACACAGGTGACTGTAGAGGGGAGAGTTGGCTTCATCCGTCCCCACTACGGTTGATGAAGCCGCAGGGCTTCCATTTGCCACTATTTCCTCTATTAATGATGTGCCCATCTCCTCTCCAACCCTTTCTCTAAGGCATCCCGGTGGTTTGTTTCCACGGTGGAGAGAGGTTGGCATCCCAGATGATTCAACTCCCTCTCTGCTGGGTGACCTCATGACCCATATCTCTTTCCTCTGCCTAGCCCATCTAAACGTCCTTTCGCTTGAGTTAATGTTAAAATTAGTTTAAATTGCCAGATATTGGGGGGGGGGTGCAGAGGGGAAGAAATGTGTGAGAGAAGGGAGGAGGAATTGAACTGTGCCTGGTTTGGGCGTCACCTGGACTCTCATAAAGGTCTCGGTTTAAAGAGTTGAGAGTTGGCAACTGTCTCAAAGCATACTGACCCCCCCCCCCCTTTTGTAAAGTGAAGCTTCTGTTGTAGCCCGCATGGAGAGAAGGACAAAGGTGTGGGAGGTTTTATAGGAGGCTCACTGGCTTTGGCTTCACTCGTGAACAGGCTCACACCTCTCTCCTCAAACACTATCTTCCTGAGAACAATGTTTCTCCTCCTTTTGGATGATGGGTATGAGTGCTGAAACAAGGACCCTGGCCTGGGATTTAAAAGGGGTTGGGGTGAGACTGGAGGCTCTTTAGATCTCTTTCCCATACTCCTCTCCTGGAGGGGAGAAACAAGGTCCACCGGCCCTGAAATATCCCCATCAGCAAAGGCTGACCTTAGATTGACATTCTTCCTATAGGATTCTTGAGCTAGGTGGCCAAACCTGGAGGAGGCAGGGGTGAGGAGCGGTGTCCTCAACCTTCTGTTTGGACCATGTTGTTTTAGGGCAGGCACTTGGAAAGCCTGGAGCCCTGGGGAGGTCTTTCTTCCGGAGCTCTGGATGAATGTTAGTGTGAGTCCCTGTCCCTTTGACTCGGGTCCCAGCTAATTGAGCGAGGCGGATAGAAATGGTCCAAGTGAAGTCTGGCATACCGCACTGTCCTCTTCCTTTCCTTCAGCCTCCTCCCACTCATCTTGTGTGTTTTGTCCCTGTTCTCCACCCTCCCAGCCCCCCCCCCCCCCCACTGACTTTTGTCCCTGGAGAGGGGAAACCTTTCATTAAAGACTCCAACCCCTGAGTCTGGGAGGTCATGGAGAGGCATCATCAGTGTTCTGTGGGAGTGGACACATAGTGACTACTCAGTAATACTTGAGTGTGTGAACTGGACTCAGTGTGGCAGAGGAGGGAGAAAGATATTCATTCAATTCAGCAAGCATTTATTGAGCTCCTGCTGTATACCAGGTTGTCCCTACTACTCTGTGCTAGGTGCTGAGAATACAGTTAGAGGTGAAAGCCCTACTGGAACAAGAAGCTTACTTTCAACTGGAGGGGATTGGGGGGGGTGAGGACACAGAGATGCAAATACAAAACACCTACAATTTCCAGAAGGCAAATCAGGAAGAGCCCCTTGATGCCTTGATGGAGAGCACCTCCGAGATGGATCTCAAAGGGAGCAAGAGATTAGAAGAAGAAATGAGGAGAGAGGGAAATTGAGAGGGCAGAGGAATAGGGGGAGAGGGAGAGAGAGAAGAAGGAGGAGGAGGAGGAGAGAAGGGGGAAGTAGAGAAGAAGAAGAAGAAGAAGGAGAAGAAGAGAGAGAGAGAGAGAGAGAGAGAGAGAGAGAGAATGAGAATGAATATATCCCAGGCTTATGCACAGACATAAATGAAGGAGATGGAAGGAGCTGAGGAACTTCAGCTGGGCCAGAGGAGAACATGAAGGAGGATTAATGTCAATAAGACCCTAGGAGTACATGGCAAACCTTAAAGCTCAGTATAAATGCTAGGGCTCAGAGCACACAGTGGGGTTTCACTGGCTATTCTGGGACACTAAGTGAATCTAAAACTGTTGTTGATGTTTAACTAAAAAATCTCCCCACACCATCTAATTCCACCTCCCTGCTTTAGTCATCTGGTGACCTCCGGTGGCATCTTAGTGCCCAGAGGAGCCGGCTGGTAGAACCTTGAATTCGACCTCTCTGAGCCTCGGTTCTCCCACACCAGGTCTGGTGGTAGAGATGGAGGGGAGGTATTGTTTTTTCTGGCTCAGGGGGAACGGAAACCCCCTGAAATAAAGGCCTGCCTTCACCTGGTCTGCTTCCTGATTTCCCTCTTTCTTCCTCTTAAAAGTCGATTCCAATGAAAAAAATCCTGCTCCACTGGCTTCTAGTTCAAGATGTGACTGAACTTCAATGGGCAAGGCAGGAAGGCACTGCCAGGAAGCCCTCTGCTGAAGGTGCCCTTATTTTAATGAGCATTCCCACTTAGAGACCGACCTTAGGGGCCCTAGCCTGGCTCTGCTGCTCAGAGGAAGTGTCTTGATTTAATTCATGCCCTCATGGCTGTCTTGACCTCTGACCTCTGGCTGTCCCAGGGGAGCTCCCTGCTACCTCAGAGGACTGAGGGGGCGTTCCCTCTTTGTGGCTCACAAATGGACAACATCTGGATCTCGGTCACTTTGTAGGGTTGGGCAACTGGACTGAGAGCTGGGGGGAGGGGGAGATGCTGGCCTTGGTTGGGGGGGTGTCCCCAGCAACCCCTCTCTCCTCCCCCTGTCTTTCCCCCCCACTTCTCTCTCCCTGCCTCTGCTCCCCCTTCCTCCCTCTCTCCCTCCCTCTTTCTCTCCCTTTCCCTCTCCACTCCCCTTCTCTCTCACTCCCTCTTCCTCTTCCCCTCCCCCTCTCCCCCTCTCTCCTTCCCTCTTCCCCCTTTCTCTCTCCCCCTCCACTCCCCTTCTCTCTCACTCCCTCTCTCCCCCTCCCTCTCTCCTTCCCTCTTCCCTCTTTCTCTCTCCCCCCTCTACTCCCCTTCCTCTCTCTTATTCCCTTTCCCTCTCTCCTCTTCCCCTCTCTCTTCTCCCCCCTGCCTCCCCCTTGGAGATGGGTGATGGTGTGGAGGCAGATCCTCAGGAAGGGGGGAGGAGGAGGGGCGAAGGAAGGAGGGGGGCCATGGCACCGGCCGGGGAGGCATCAGGCTCAGTTTCCGCTCTGGTCTTGCCCTGCAGAGAACCCCGGGCGTGTATTCCTTCTTGGCATGAATAGGGAAGTCAGAAAAGAAAAGCCCTGAAGTGGCCAGGCAGAGGCGAGGGAGAGCCAGACATCCAGCTCTCCACGGTTCCCAGGGCTTGTCAGTGACAGCCCTGAGGGAGAGAGAAGGACTTTGCCGCTGGAGGTGAGTGAAGGGAAACCCACTTCCAGCCCTGCCAGAGCTTGCTTTTATTATCTCATGTCTGCTGCCTTTTAGAGATGTAGAGCTTTAGACACAAGTTTATGGGTTTATGGAAGGGAAGGAAACCGGAGGAAGAGAAAACCGGCTCTCCCTCCCTCTTTTTTTTTCTGCCAAAGAGGATGCAGCTTCATCCAGGAAGCCTTCTCTGGCTGCCCCTGTCCTCTGAGCATCTCTTGCATTTACTGCCTGTGGCTCTCAGTGTGGCATTTGTAGACTACGTGGTCATGGGACCTGTTCTGGATGTGAGAACTCCTTCCTCAGCGGGGCTCGTCTGGGGTTTGGTCTCCTTTTCTTGTCTCTCCCTTGTCCTCCCGGAACACAATGGGTGCTCAGTAAATCCCAATAGAAACTTGCAAGAAGACATGCCCCCTTCCCCCAGCCTCTTTCAGGGCTAGGTCTATGAGCTTGTGAATTGGGCTCGCTTTTTATGAAGGAGCAAACACACAGGATTCCTGGTGCTGGTCTGTATTGGACTTTTCCCCTGAAGGTGGGGAAGCTGAAGGTGAAGAAGTATTCTTTTCCCCTGCTATTGGTTCTGTCCAATCTATAAAGCCCTTCACCCCCCACTCCCACCCCCAGAACATGCACACTTGACCCTGCTTCCTGAAAAGGCAGCTTCTGGGTTGTCTCACTGCCCTTTCTTAACCCCAAGGAAATCAAGTTAGTTCATTGATTTAGAAAAAACAAAACACTTACTGCTATGTCAAATACCATTCTAGACTGCAAGGGAGAAGGACAAGGGGACTAATTAAAAGATAATACATCCTCTGCTATCAATGAATTTAGTAGGGGAAATAATATAGAAATAGCCCAAATAATTGCAATGCTGTGTGTGTGTGTGTGAGAGAGAGAGAGAGAGAGAGAGAGAGAGAGAGAGAGAGAGAGAGAGAGAGAGAGAGAGAGATCTGTGTTCTATGGAGGGAAAATGATGAGGAATTATACTTGAGGGGAAATCAGGGAAAACTTTCTGGAAAAAGCAGCAATTGAGCTGGTCCTTAAAGGAGAAGTAGGAGGGGCAGCTAGGTGGTGCAGTGGATAGAGCATGGGCCCTGGAGTCAGGAGGACCTGAGTTCAAATCCGGCCTTAGACACTTAACACTTACTAGCTGTGTGACCCTGGGCAAGTCACTTAACCCCAATTGCCTCACCAAAAAAAAAAAAAAAAAAGGAGAAGTAGGGATTGTGCTGGGTAGAGATAGAAGAATGACCTTTTATCTGAAGGGAACTCTGCACATGTGTGAGTGTGTGTTTGGCTCAGGGGAGGATGCAAGGCATGAAATGACCTAATGACTGGTAGTCAAGTTGAGCTTCACTGGAGGGTCCTTGTAGAGGAACGATAGCAAATAAATCTAGGAAGTTGGACTGGGACAACAGTACGGAGGGTCTCAAATAGCTGGCTAAGGAATTTGGACTTCATTCAGTAGTGAATGAGGAGCCATTGAAGGTTTTAGAACAGGAAAGTAACATGCTCAAAACTATTGTTTTAGGCAAATTAATCTGGTAACAGAATATAGAATGGATGGGAGACATCGCTAAAGCCAGGGAGACTGCTAGGAAGTGATCGAGAGGATAATTGATTGAGCCTAGAGAAAGAGAGGCAGCTAGCTTTGGGGAAAATGGGGAGGGGGTATCCTCTTCTTTGGACAGAGCAGGGAAGTAAGACAGGCTGGGTGAAGGTAGAGAAAGATTTGGGGTCGGGGAAGAGTTGAGAGTGGTGTGCATCTTTTCAGTGGGTGAGGTTATCTGTGAGAAACTTGTAGGGCAGAAGTGGGCTTCCTTCCAGGACAATGGAAAAGCTCTGGAACAGCATTTTGGGAAATTGAGAAATGAATATGAGGATTACTGTCAGCAAGGGCCTCAGAGATAGGAATTTGAAGTGGATCCAGTCAACAGCACAGTTCTAAGACTTCCATCAGTAACAATGGAGCTTGGGGATGGAGAAGGAAGTAACCCTTTGCCCTCAGCCTAAGGGTCAGCCCTGAAGGCCTTTCCCCCTGTGAGCTGCTGATTAGTTAAGACCCAAGGAGGGGAAGGGGAATAGGAGAAGAAAAGTTGAGAAAGAAACAAACCGTAGGTACATTGGGTGACATTCCCTGACTACCTAGACCATAGATACTGCCCAGCCCTGTCTCAGCCCCATCTTGGTCCATCTGTCATCTTCCTTGGCTGACCCAAAAGAATGTGACTGTTAGGACGAACGTCCAAAGTTGGTTGAGAGCACTGCAGGTGGGCCTGTGTAGAAATAAGGGTGGACTCAAGCCTCTTGTCTCCTCATTCCCCCTCACAGTCCTGAAGAAGACTTGGCATATGAAAGCTATCAAAGGAGAGGGAGCCAGAACCCCCATCAAGGGTGATTTGGACAGGAAATTCCCATCCTTGGCTCCAAGACCAGTTCCTATCATAACCATTTCCCTCCCCCTTTCCTTTCAAGCTGCTGCCTGGGAACTGTCCGACAGAATACAGGTGCTGAAGGAATGGACCTTCATGGCCAGAGCCCAGATCCCATTCACAGCCTCAGTCTATGGCCCACTCAGACTGGCAATCCACAGTGACACTGGCAGAGGGCATGGTGTCCCTATAGATGCCGTGCTCATTTCAAATCTTGTTTGAGTTGTCTCCTCTTTTCATGCCCTCCCTCCTGCTGGCTGGCCAAATCCTTCCCATCGTGCAAAGTGTAGCTCAGGCTCCCCCCCCCCCCCATGAAGCCTTCTCCTGGAACTTCAGCTCCCATTCCTCACTTCCTCCTTGGAATTTCTATAGCAGTTAGCTAGTTTCACCAACTTGGTCATAAAATCGATTGCTTGTGTTCTTGTCTTGTGTCCTGCAATGGATTTGTTTTTCCTTTTGTTTGGTTTGTCTATTTCCACTATTTGAGTCTTGCCCTCCCGATCAGAATGTGAACTTCCTGTGAGCAGGCTCCTTTCTCTCTCTGATCCTTCTCTCGCCTCCTCGATAGGACTGTCTAGTACAGGAGTGGGCAACCAAGGGATCTGGTCCTCAGCCAATCAACAAGGGTTGAAAATGACAAGGCATTAGTTATACACATGGAAGATCAGAATTGTTGTGGCATGGTGAGGGGGATGGATAAGATTAGAGGTGATTTTTCTTCCCTTTTTTGACAGGGTAGGGGACTATGGGTATGGAACACTGCATGTGTAATGTCAGGTTGGTCATTTTTACTCAACTTTATTCTTCTCTTTTCTTCTTTGTTATAAAGGATGATATAAAGCCTTTCTGGGAGGAGAGACTGGAAGATGTTGGGGATGTAAAAACAAGGGATGTCAATGCAAATTTATTTTTTTAAAAGACTGCAGAGGCCCATGAAACCATAGTTTCTAGTGCTCCCACTCCCCCTGTTTTGGGCATTTCTCTCCCCATTCAGTGTTCCCCCAATTTCCAGGTGCCTTCCTGCTCCTCTCTTTCTTCTTATAAGTAAAATCTCAAAGTCTCCGATATCAGAGTGGGAGTGAAGCTGAGTGTATGAGCTTCCTTCAGGAAAGATCCTAGATTGCTAATTGAAAAGAACCTTAGAGATCATGGCACCCAGACCTTTCCTTTTCTAGCTGAAGAATCTAAGGCCCAGGAACGTAAACTCTTGGAGAGTCACACAGCTAGTAAGTATCAGAGTCAGTATTAGAACCCACAGCATTCTTACTGGTTCCCACATTCATTACATTTTGAATCAGAAGACCTGGGTTCAAACCTTGCTCTTCAGATTATGATGAGGCCAGCTGAGCCCCAAGATCCCCCTCCCAGTTCTAAATATAAGATTCTACTGTTGGTTTCATTGAAAAAAATAAGAGCTTAGAAACCAGAGAAATGCTTCAAGAATACATTGAGAAGGGGCAGCTAGGTGGCACAGTGGATAGAGCACCGGCCCTGGAGTCAGGAGGACCTGAGTTCAAATATGGCCTCAGACACTTAACACTTACTAGCTATGTGACCCTGGGCAAGTCACTTAACCCCAATTGCCTCACCAGGAAAAAAAAAAGAATACATTGAGAGACTGGGCCATTTTGGACCTCCAAATGGGATAGCAAGGGATGAATGGCTTTCCAGGAAGTCCTCATAACATAGGGGATTGATTACCTTCTCTACCCACTCTACCCACAGCTGACTGTGCCAACAGTCTGGCCGTGGAGTTCCTCGGTACCTCAAAGGCAAGAGGGTCTGAATCTGAGCAGTATTGATTTTTATCAAGTTTAAAAGCCAGTTTTGCTCCTCCAAACTCCCCCTGTCATTATTCCCCTAGTCTTCCCCTGCCCCAATACCATTTCTCTAAGAAAGGGGATGGGAGGAAAGGGAGGAACTGCTTCATTCAGCAACCAAGATGCCTCAGTTTGTATTTGGGGCCCCAGGGGACCTAGAAACACTCAGGGATTCCGCAAACCTTGCAGATCTGAGAGAAACAAGGTCAGCCTCCAGACCGAAGCAGACTTTGATATTATTGGGTTTCCCATCACTTCTCCATCCCTCTTCCCTCCCCCGCCATCCCCTGTGTTATACCTGAGCATTGAGCCCATCTCCAAGCTGGGCTTATCCAGGCTCAGTGTGGCCTTGAGGTCTAGCGGCAGAGTCGAGTCATTAGGAGAACTCATTGACATTAAGAGGCCCCTCGCTAGTTGGCCTAGTTCTTGCTCAGGTTACCAGGCATGGCCACCAGACTCTTTTTTCCTCATTTCACCACCAGACCACAGGGCTTCCTGTGAAGAAAAAAGGAGGAGTGCTTTTTTGTGGTATACAGGCCCCGCCCTCCCCCCCCCCCATGGCTTAGGGGATTCTTATGGGGGAGTGATCTATTATGTTACCTACAGCTTAAAGACCAGGTGAAGTTATACTGAGCACAAGCACATAGGACTGAAGTTGGGAGGGTGGGCTTGAGTCCCAAATCTGCCACTTGTTGGCCGGCGGGCCGCCAGCATCTCCCTTCCCTTCTCTGGACTTCACGCTTTTCATCCATAAAACGGAGGTGCTGTGGTGCCGTGGGCAAGAGCATTGGGTTTGGAGGCCAAGGACCTGGGGCCAGATCCATCTTTCACATAGTCCCTGGGCAAGTCACTTCACCTTCTGGGTCTCAGTTTCCCCACCTGTAAAAAGAGGGGATTGAACTGGGTGATCTGTGAGGCCTTTTCTTTTTTAAGTTTTTTTTTTTTTTTTAGTGAGGCAATTGGGGTTAAGTGACTTGCCCAGGGTCACACAGCTAGTAAGTGTTAAGTGTCTGAGGTCGGATTTGAACTCAGGTCCTCCTGACTCCAGGGCCCGTGCTCTATCCACTGCGCCACCTCGCTGCCCCTGTGAGGCCTTTTCCAAGTCCTGTGATGAGGGGGTGAGATGGACTAGTTCAGGAGTTCTTGCCTTTTGTATCTTAGAGCCCTTTGGCATTGTCAGGTAAAGCCTATGGACCAATTCTCAGCATGTGTGTGTTTTGTTTTTGTTTTGTTTTTTGGTGAGGCAATTGTGGTTAAGTGACTTGCCCAGGGTCACACAGCTAGTAAGTGTTAAGTGTCTGAAGCCGGATTTGAACTCAGGTCCTCCTGACTCCAGGGCCAGCGCTCTATCCACTGCGCCACCTAACTGTTCCCAGCATGTTTTAAGTATGTGAAATAACATGGGTGGAGTTACAAAGAAAATCAATTATCCTGCTGTCCTTGGTATCCTATTATTCTGCCTGCTTCCTACTTTGCCATTTGGCCATTTGGAGGATTCCAAAGAATCTGGCATTAAGGCTGCCCTCAGGGAGCTAACCGTCTAATTAAGGAGTTCATAGAACCATAGACTGAGACCCAGAGGAGACCTTTAGAGGCACCATCTAGTTCAGCCTTCTCGATCCTTACAGATAAGGGTGCACAGGGAGTGGTAGGGTTTGAACCTAGGTCCACTGTCTCAAGCTGCCTCAGAAAAGGCTTTTGCCAAGTGAGTCGATGTGAGGATCCGCCAGGTCCCTGGGGTTGGAGTGTGAGAGGTACCAGAGTGATCACCACAGGTAGTGAAGTGTCGGAGGAGGCAGCGGAGAGACCGGCCTTTCACCCAACAAATACTTATGGAACAGCTTCCATGTGCCCTGTCCTTGTGCCAGTCTGTGCCTTGGGCAAGAGGCGAGAAATCTGTGTGATGCCTCATGCTCTCCAGGAGCTCCTGGGCTGCCGTGAAGTGAGAGGGTGACAAGTGCCCAAGTGGGTAATAGCACACCAGAGCTAGAGGCATCATTCAGGGCTGCAACTTGGGGCTAGGCTTTGATGGGCCGACAGCACTGGGGGAGGCAGATAAATCCTCCCTTTGAAATGTCATCTTCCTGAGTTCAAATCTGGCCTCAGACACTTCCTGGCTGTGTGACCCTGGGCAAGTCACTTCACCCTGTTTGCCTTCATTTCCTCATCTGTCAAATGAGCTGGAGAAGGAAATGGCAAACCACTCCAGTCTCTTTGCCAAGAAAACCCCAAATGGGGTCACGAAGAGTCTTACACAACTTAACAACAACAACAACAATGATTTAAGTGCCTTCCATGTGCCTAGCAGTGTGCTAGTCCTGAGGGGATACAAAGGCTTGCTTGAAGACTTAACTCAAGTCCCCCTTTCTTCTAAAAGGCCTTTCCTCATCCCTTCAGGTGTGGGTTCCTTCCTTCCCCTCTCAGATTGCCCTCCAGCCATTGTCTATTTCTTAGGCGGATCCAGTAAGGTTTTGATGGCAAATACTGGTTTTTACCTTTCTTTGTATCTCCGGCTTAGTGCCTAAGAACATTATAGGTGTTTACTAAATGATTGACCTAAGGAGGCCCTGCCCTCAAGGGGCTTCTATCCCTCTATTGGGAGGTCGTAGGAGCAGGAAGTGGGACTGGACCTGGGATGTCATTAGCAGAAGGAACTCCCTCTTCCAAAGCAGCTCAGCAGCTTCTTAGCGATCTATAGGCTTATAGCATTGCCTTTGGCACAAGGAAATTAAGTAACTTGTCCAAGATAACACAGGCCGGATGTGTCAGAGGCAGGACTGGAAGCCAGGTCTTCCCAGCTCCAAGGCCAGCTTTTTAACTGTTAATCCATGCTGAAAAGTACACATAACACACATACAATGTAACTTCTGGGGGAGACAGGACCGGGGTGAGCAAACAGCTTCTTGGAGGAGGTAGCTCTTGTGCCGATTCCTTCGAAGGAATCCAGGGATCGATTCTACAAGATGCAAGTGATCGAGAGGAGCACTGAAGGCAAAATTGTAGAACTGAAGGCTTGCAAGGGATGTCAACAACTATTCTAGTCCATCCCATACTGCTCTTCCATTCTTTTTTTTTTTTTTAGTGAGGCAATTGGGGTTAAGTGACTTGCCCAGGGTCACACAGTTAGTGTTAAGTGTCTGAGGCCAGACTCGAACTCCGGTACTCCTGACTCCAGGGCCAGTGCTCTATCCACTGCGCCACCTAGCTGCCCCAACTGCTCTTCCATTCTTGACAAGTAGTCTTCTGCCAAATTGTCCCCTTTTCCATCATCTCACTCATCTTCCATCTCCCTGTCTCCTGGCCGCTTCTCTATTGTCTACCAAATGCCCAGGTCTCTACCAGCCTCCTCATTTGATCCTTCCATCCCTGCTAACCACAGTCCCATATCTCTTCTGCCCTTTTTAGTGAAACTTGAAAGGTCACGATGTCTACAATAGATGTGTATGATACAATATCTCTAATAGGCATCTCCGCTTTCCCTCCTCTCACTCTCTTCTTTTTTCTTTTTTTTTTGGGGGGTAAGGCAATTGTGGTTAAGTGACTTGCCCAGGGTCACATAGCTAGTAAGTGTTAAGTGTCTGAAGCCGGATTTGAACTCAGGTCCTCCTGACTCCAGGGCCAGTGTTCTATCCACTACGCCACCTAGCTGCCCCTCACTCTCTTCTTACCGCTTACAGTCTGGCTTCTGATCTCATCATTCCACCAAAACTCCTCTCTCCCAAGTGACGAGTGATCTCTCTTAGTTGCCAATCCCAGCGGCCTTTTCTCCTTCTTCACCCTCTTTGACCTCTCTTCGGCCTCAGGCACAGTTGCTCATTCTCTCCTCCTTGACACGTCTCAATGGGTTTTGGGGACACTTCTCTTTGCTGGTTCTTGTCTTCTCTGCCGGATCCTCCTCCAGATCATGCTTTCTAACTGTCATTGTGCCCCAGGGATCTGGCCTGGGTCCTCTTCTCCTTCTCTATTACATCACTTGGAGATCTCATCAGCTCCCATGGACTTACCAACTCTATGCTGATGATTCTCAAATCTATCTTTGCTGCCTCAGATCACCATTAAATCACCTCAAAACACCATTCCCTCAGTCCTCCAGGCCTACGACTGTGCACTCATTCTGGACTCCTCATTCTCTCTCTCTCTCAGTGCCCAAATCCAAGATGTTGCTAAGACCCTTTGATCTCACCTTTGCAGCATCTCGAACTCAGCCCCTTCTCTTCTCTAACACTGCCCCCTATCCTAGTACAGATCCTCATCACCTCATGCCGGGATGATTACAATAGCTGCTGGGGGTGGAGGGGGAGGGGTAGTTTGCCTTCCTTCAATCTCTTTCCGCTCCAGTCCATCCTCCATTCAGGCACTAAGGTGATTTTCCTAAAACACAAGTCTGATCACCCCAACCCTATTCAGTAAATTGCAGTAGCTCCCTCTTGCCTCCAGGATCAAAACCAAAATGCTATTTGAGGGGGCAGCTAGGTGGCGCAGTGGATTCAGGAGGACCTGAGTGCAAATCTGCTTTCAGACACTTGACACTTACTAGCTGTGTGACCCTGGGCAAGTCACTTAACCCTCATTGCCCCACCCCCCAAAAATGCTATTTGACATTTAAAGCCTTTCATAACCTACCTCCTCCTACCTTTCCAGTCTTCTTACATCTTTCTCCCCATACTCTTCATTTCGGTGACACTGGGCTCCTGGCTGTTCCACAAAGACACTCGACCTCTTGGCTCCTGGCCTTCTCTCTGGCTGTCCCTCAGGCCTGGAATGCTGAAATCCTCTGGGGCTGGGATGGCCCCCAAACCCTGAGAGGAGCAGACTCAGGACCTTGAGGAGCAAGGCGCTGAGGAGCAGGCGGTAGGTAGGGCAGGGGTGGGCAGGGCCCCTGGATTTGAACTGAAGGAATCAAAAGACTGGCCTGAGGAGACTGAGCTTCCAGTGTGGGCTTCTCTCCCAGGCCCCAACTAAAGTGAGAAAGGGGATGGTGGCCGTGATGATGAGGTCAGTTCACAGAGGCTAACAGCTCTCAGGTGTGTCTGAAACTTTGGTGGTGGGAGAGGTAGGATGGAAAGAAAAGGAAATTAGGGAAATCTTGTCTGTGTTTTGCTGTCTGGACCATCGCATCATATATGTGGAGCTTCATGGGACCTTGGAGACCGTCTAATCAGTCAATTAACAAGCATTTATTAAGCACCTAATGTATGCCAAGGGCCAGACTGAGTGGATGAATAAAGAATGAATGAGAAAAAAAACACTTTAGGAGAATTTACTATGTGCTAAGCAGAAAATGAAAATCCAAAATGGAAAGCTGTCTCTTCCCTCCAAGATCTCATATTTTAATAAAGAGAAACAACACCTAGAGGGAAACGGTGGCCAGGGCGGGACATTTTGGTTTGGAAAGTTGCAGACAAGGCGACTGGAGCCAGGGGGAGAAGATCATCCCATTCTTTTCAGGAGCAGTGGTAGCGTTGCCTGATCATGGGTCCAGACAGAAGCAGACAGTGGAGACACAGAGGGCATGAAGTTTCAGAGATGGCCAGAGGGGGGCAGCTAGATGGCGCAGTGGTAAAGCACCAGCCCTGGGTTCAGGAGTACCTGAGTTCAAATTCAGCCTCAGACACTTGACACTTACTAGCTGTGTGACCCTGGGCAAGTCACTTAACCCTCATTGCCCTGCAAAAACAAAACAAAACAAAACAAAAATACAGAGATGGCCAGAGGCTAATTCAGCTCAAGCCAGCCTAGATGGCCACTGACCATGTGCAGCACTTTCCAGTCAGGACAGGGGCCGGGTACAAAGCACAATAATGAAACAATCCCCTTCTCTCGAGGAGCTTAGATCTGACTTAGTCCATCTTTCTCATTAGAACCTGAGGCCCAGAGAAGGGAGCTTGCCCACACTCACAGTTAGTATGTGGCAGAGCCAGGATTTTGAATCCAGAACTGTACATCTGGAACTTCTATCCCCATACCTTCCTGCTCCACACTCTGGTCCAGGTTCCTCCCCAACTCTGGGGCTGTGGGTTGTTCCCTGTTGACATTATCCACCCTCCCGGTCCTGACTTTGGGATAGCTGACATGACCAAAAGCTCTGAGAGCCCCCCTCAGAGGGTGGTTGGGGCTGAAGGTGCAGGGAGCCAGACTTGTTCCCATTTCCTCCTTCCCTTAAGAGTTCCTGTGATTGCTTGGTAGCTTAGATTAAAAACAAGTGTGAGGTAACTGAGATCAGCTGAGCTGGTGCAGTAGCTTTTGCCAGCAGGGCCTCCCTTCAGTGGGAACGTTGCCAAGTTCTCTCTCCTCCAGGCAGCCTTCCTTGACTACACCGGCCCTTCTCTGACCTAACCACTCACAGGGTGAGCACAGTTTGTTATTGCTTTTTGTGTGTGTCCTGTCTCCCCAGCCAGCGTGGATAGAGTGAAACACAGAACCAAGGACACTTAGACGCTTTTCTAGTCGTGTGACTGGGCAAGGCACTCCTATCTGAGGCTGAGAAATGACTGGCCCAGAGTCACACAGGTAGTGAGTGTCAGAGCTGAGATTTAAACCTGGGTCTTCCATGTTCTCTCTCCACTCACCAGACCTCTGTGTCCAGTAATGGAGCCCATCCGGTATCCAGAAGTCATCCAAGACACTCTCAATGACTTACTGTCCCTCCCCACCCCCAGCCTGTGTGCAGTAGGATCAGTCATCCCCAGCCTTGACCTCCTCCTACTTCCCCATGTGGGGCTGTGACTCAGAGATTACGGTAGAGCCGGAGAGAGCAGGGGCTATGTCTTAGTCATCTTCATATCTCCCAGGGTGCCTTCCTTGGACCATTACCTGAAGCGTTCCTTAAATGGTTCAGCTTGGTTGATTGATTGATTTATTTATTTGGGGCTCTTACTGGATTAACTTCTGGATCTCCCTTCCTGGAGATGAAGAAGAATTCAGAGGTCTTGGGTTCTCCTCTTGGTTTTACTGCTAACTCACACTCTGCCCCTTGCCAGTCACTTAATCTTTCTGTGCCTCAGTTTCCCCCTCTGTGAAAACACAAGGGGATTAGATGAACCAGTTGTTAAGATCCCTTCCAATTCTGACATTCTGTGACTTTCTGGCTTATGAATCAGCTCTTTAACTACTCCTTGGGAGGAAAAATACCTTTTGAAAAATGAATGGTTTTTGTGAATGTCTGAGTCATATGACCCCATCCATTCACCTGTTTGGGTCGGGGGAGTGGAAGATCCTGGGACTGACAGCCCAGTTGTTCCCGGAGATGGAGAGGTGGCCAGACCCCATGTAAAAAGCCTTCCTTGGCACATCTGGGTCTGTGCCTTCCCAGCTGACCAGAGTGGGCATTTGGGACATCTGCTCAGCAGCCGGAGGGCTGTCTAATGGTGTCCCTGCCTCACAGCTAAAAGATCTCTTCCTTCCTGGCCTGGAGAGTGTTCCATTCTTCTTGCTGCCAGCCCTTTATCCAGAGCTGGCCCTTTAAGGGAGCTTGGACGAAGACTCAAACCAGCATTTAGCATGTGATTGATCCCTGGGAGAGCAGCCTGCCCATTAAAAGGGAAGGCAGGAGGCGGCTTAATGAATATTTTAAGGGACAGACCTTGAGCCTGGCCCATCCGGAGGGGCTGGCCCGGAATTGCTCATTCAGCTCGGGACTGAAGCTATTTTTACCCAGGGAAGAACTCCTGGGTCTTCAGCAAGCCAGGGCTGTAGGCTCCTTGTCTCTCGGCCCCCACACTGTCAGCCCCTCTTCTACCCCTCCCCCAGGCATCCTGTGACTGAGGGTGCTAAGGACTGTAGCTCTCCAGGCCCCAGCTGCTGGGCAGACACTGTCATAGAGAGATAGCCAAGCCTGCCTCCTTGCAGCACCCCTTCAACCTTCCTCGCTCGGTTATCCCGGTCAGCCAACGGGCCTTTAGTTAGTACTTGCTATGTGCCAAGGCCTCTGCTAAGCTCTGTCCCATGTATAAGAGAGGTACAAACATCCCTTGTCCTCAGGGAGCTGACACGGATGGACCTGAACCTTAGAGAGGGCCTCCTGTCCCCTCATTTTACACAGGAGGAGCGTAGGGGTGAGTCAGGGTTGGAACAAAAGTCTGGGTCTCTGGGCACCTCCCAGTGCCCTTCTGTGTGTCGTCCTTTCCTCACTCCCTAGTGCTACACAGGGGAGCAGAAAGAGATGCAGGAATGAAGCCCGTCCTGCCTTCAAGAGGCTTCCTTTCGGCGGGGGAGGGGCGCTAAAGCAACATGGGCTAGCAAGTCCAATCTGTACAAAGTAGTCATGGGAAGGGGCTATGCTGGGGTTTTTGTCAGAGTTGGCACCTGGGCTGAGCTTTGACGGCAGGTGGGCATTGTGCTGGGGAGCTGAAGAGGGAATGCGTGTCAGTCCCTGCAGGTACAAAAGTTCATAGGTCAGAGATCAATCGTCCCATATGAGGAACAGCAGATGGACCCATTTGGCCGGAACATGTAGAGTCCATGGAGGGTGGGGATTGATAATCAGCCTGGAAAGGTAGGCTGAATGCAGGCTGCAGAAGCCTCCAGGTTCTCCCCCAAGGTCCACGTACCTCCCTCCCTCCCCAGATGAAGGCGTCTCAGACTCGTGAATTAGGGCAGACAGTGATGTGATCAGATGGCTGACACAGTCTACCTGTGCTGGATGAAGTCACAGGGACTGCAGGGGACCACAGACACCTCGGCCCTTTTTTTTTTTTTTTTTTGGTGAGGCAGTTGGGGTCAAGTGACTTGCCCAGGGTCATACAGCTAGTAAGTGTTAAGTGTCTGAGACCAGATTTGAACTCAGGTCCTTCTGAATCCAGAGCTGGTGCTCTATCCACTGTGCCAACTAGCTGCCCCTCGGCCCTTTCTTTACAGGTGAGGAAACTGAGGCCCAGAGAGAATTGATTTGCCCAAACCAAAGCAAGGAGTAACAGAAGCTGGATTCTAACCCAGATCTTGTGGCTCAAAATGCCCTGTGCTTCCCTGTGCCCCCTGGTAATGTATTACCCCCAGAGGGAATAACAAGGAGCTTTGATGGGGAGGGGGGCAGGAGTGCCCCGGGTGGTCCTTGGAGGCCAGTATGGGCACAGACAGAGGGCCCTTATGTCTGCCTCCTCTTTCTGCAGGGCTGTTATTTTACCTCCTTAGGCCTCAGTTTCTCCTTCTGCATGAAGTGAAGAGGTTAGGTCTGTTGACCTCTGAAATCCCTTCCTACCCCAACTTTTTGGGATCCTACCCCCTTCTTTGTCTGCAGACTGACCCTTGAAGAGGCAGCGGGGATAGAGCCCTGGAGCTGGCCCCAGGAAGACCTGGGTTTGAGTCCCACCTGAGACACCCAGGACAAGTAGCTGACTTCTCTGGGCCTCAGATTCTTCCAGTGTCAAATAAGGGGGTTGGCCTAGATGACCTCAGAGGTCCCTTGTTGCTCCTTTGATCCCTGTCATGGGCCAGCTGGTTCAGGGCAGCCCACTCCCTCTCCACTGTGTCTTACACATGGGACAGCTGCGGGAATAGAGAGGGGGAAGGCAGCATAGGAATGACACCCATGACGTCACTGGAGCTGGGCATGGACTAGTGTTGCCAGGGTCACATCCTGACACCAGGCACTCAGCAGATCTCTCCGGAGGCTCTCCTGCTTCTTCAGGGTCATGGTCAATCTTGTGGAAGACCGGAGGGGCCATGAGGCTGGCTTGCTTGTCCTGAGACTCTCTGCTCATGGCTAGCTGTCCCTCCTGCTGATAGACAAGGCCCATAGCCCGGAACCGGCTGGAAAGAGTCCAACTCGGGCTCAAGCCGGGGCCAAATGCATGGTACGCTTAGTGTGGAGGGGCACAGAGGAGGCCACCATCCCCGGAGGGATCTCGAGGGGTAAGGGGGGGCTCCTTGGAGGAGGTCAGAGTCGAGTTGGGGTCCTGAAGGATGATAGGGGCTCAGTAGATGGAGAGGAGTCTGAAAGGATCACTTTAGGAAGATTGTTTTGTCAGGATGTATTAGGACTAGGGATGGGACAAAAGGCAGGGAAACCAATTAGGACATTGTTCCTATAGAAAAATGCTAATCCAGTGGTGGGAATTGGCAGTGGAGATAGGAAGGGGCATCTGTGGTCCAAGAGACCTTTTTTTTTTGTTTTTTGTTTTTTGGTGGTTTTTTTTGCTGGGCAATGGGGGTTAAGTGACTTGCCCAGGGTCACACAGCTAGTAAGTGTCAAGTGTCTGAGGCCGGATTTGAACTCAGGTTCTCCTGAATTCAGGGCCGGTGCTTTACCACTGCGCCATCTAGCTGCCCCCCAAGAGACCTTTTGAATGATAGAATGTGGTGACAGATTCACTGAGGAGCTTGACAGAGGGCGGGTGCCTTCCAATGAGAACTGGTCTCCCCTTATAGATCACCTACAGGGTACGGAGCAAAGGGCCGGGGGTGTGCTGTGCTGCCGGCCTCAGGCTCAGGAGGCACTCACAGAGTTTGTTGTTGTCTGCCCTTGTGTGCTGACCCTGTCTCTCCACACGTACCTGTATGCGCTCCCACCCCCACCCATACATCTACTCACACATACCATACATACATATATGTACCAACATGCAACCCCAACATACACCTACACTCACACACACACACACACACACACACACACTGGCACAGGCCCAGTGATACACCCATTTGGCAAATACTTCCCTGACTGCTTACCATGGGAGAAGCTTTTCTTGAAAGGGATGAAATAACACCCAGTCCCTGCCTTCGGGGAGTTTCCAGTCTAGTAATTTTCTTTTTCGTGGACTGGGCCTGTGCTACGGATAGGGAGCTTCTGTCATTGCTTTGGACAGGGAGCTCCCTCCATGGAAACAGATTTGCACCTTCTCTGCTCCCTAGAACTTCAGCATTACTGGAGCCCTGAGAGCCCAGGAGACCCCCCCACCAAGGGCCCTTTCCATCACTAGGCAACGCTGGACAGGCAGCCTCACTTCTCTCTAGGCATCCGTTATCTTGTCTGAAGAGCAGAGGTGCTGTCCTCAAAGCCTCTGAGGTCCCTCCTGGTTCTAAATCTGTGGTCTGCTGATGCTCCTGCCGATCCTCACAAGAACCTTCTGAGCTGGGTGGTACGAGGGTTATTGGGCCCACTTTACAGATGAGGGGATTGAGGCAGAAGGCAGATGACTTGCCTGCAGTCACCTCGCTGCCAGCAAGTGGCAGGGTCAAGGAAGGAGCGCGGCCCTCCTGTTCTTTCCTGCCTCAGACCACCGGCCAAGCCGCTTTGCCACGGTTCCCTTGAAATGCCCTAAGGTCACCTCTGGGATCAGTGATGCTTTGCTCTTGCTTCCCTGGCACTTCCTGGTGCAGGATGGTTGACCGGGGCCTTGACAGTTGCTTTATGAGGAAGCCAAGGGTTGCTGTGAATGCAGCGCTGCAGTTGGCATTGGGAAGACCTGAATTCAAATTCTGCTTCCTATACTTCCTAGCGGTGTGCTTCTAATAACACCCACCTCGTAGGGCTGCTGTGAGCCTCACATGGGCTTACATGTTCAGTGCTTGGCCAGAGTAGCATGCTGGGTAAATGCTAGAGTATTGTTATCATCACCATTACCCTGGGGGTGGGGGCAGGGTGGGGAGGCCAGCCTTGGGACATAGGCTACCCCATCTCAGAGAAGAGGCAGCCAGTGGGCCCGGGAAGCTCCCTGGGGCTCCAGTGTGCCCGGCTGGGGTGGGGGGGGCATTGTCTGCTAGCTCAGAGCTGGCAAGCATCCGATGGGCATCTGGCAGGGATGTCTTTTTCCCATTGTTCTCCCTTCTCCTTAGACTGATCCCAGCTTAGGGTGGGATGGGGGGGCCTGTTTTTCTGTCCCCCCATCTAAGCTAGCATCTTGCCTGTCCCTTCTCTCTCACACACACACACACACACACACACACACACACACCCTGAGATGTTCCTAGGCACAGAGAAAGGAGGGGTGGAGGGGGGAGGGCTATATTTAGATGGGAAGGTGATGGAAAAACAAAAGCCCAGCGACAACAGATTTTAAAGAGAGAACGGTAGCAGGTAGCGCTTTCTGGGCTCTGTCCCCTCCTCCCCTCTCTCCTCCGCTAAACAAGCACAGATCCTGCTCTGCCAAGCAGACTGCCCGAGGGTCTCAGCCCTTTGCAGCAGCAGCAGGAGGGTGTGTGTGTGTGTGTGTGTGTGTGTGTGTCTCCATGTGTTTATAAGTATAGATGCTTCCTGGCCCAGGGAGACAAGCACTGCCCTCCCCGACCCTCCCTCCCGACCCTCCCCCTCCGTCAGCTGCCATCATATGTCACATCCATCTCGTGCCCAGATGACTTCAGAACAAAAAGAAGAATAAGAGCGAGGAGCAAGGTCAAACGGCTTCAGCTGAACCGGAAGAATTAACCTGGCTCTCCATCCCTCCTTTCCCTCCTGCTCTCATGCTGGGGGATGGGTGGATGGAGGGATGGGAGGGACAGACAGATGGAGAAGAGGGAGGGCACTTGGGGAGGCCTCCCTTTGGCCACAGCCCTGCTGTCTGTCTACCTTTTCCCCAGTTCTGTGGGGGGGCCTTGGGGGCTCCCAGGGCGGGGAGAGGGAGCAGACAGCTGAGGTGCTGCCCCTTCCCTTCAAAGGAACAAGAGACAGGCCTCGGTGGCATCTCTTCCTTTGTTTCACAGCCTCCTTTATGGGTGACAGTGAGAGCAGACCTTTTCCCACACAGTGGCACAATGACAGAACCCTGCTATGTGGGCCCTCCCTCCTGCCCCTGGTGCACACCCCAGCTCCCCATGTCTTTTCCTCCTGGGGGATTCTGGTTCATCCTCCACTGAGGGTCTCCTCGGGGGCCTGGGGCATCTTCCTCTGCATCTCTCAGAATCCATGCAGCCCTAATGAAGGAGCTTGTAGGTCATAAATCTGGAGCTGAAGGTGACCTCAAAAACGTTCCAGTCCAACCCTATCTTTTCCTTCCTTCCTTCCTTCCTTCCTTCCTTCCTTCCTTCCTTCCTTCCTTCCTTCCTTCCTTCCTTTCTTTTTTTCTTGGTGAGCCAGTTGGGGTTAAGTGACTTGCCCAAGGTCACACAGCTAGTAAGTGTCAAGTGTCTGAGGCGGGATTAGAGCTCAGTTCCTCCTGAATCCAGGGCCGGTGCTTTAAATACTCTGCCACCTAGCTGCCCCCTATCTTTTTCTAGATGAGGAAACAGGCCCAGGGCGATTGGGGCGTTGAACCCCAGGCCCACTTATTTCCATTCTCTAATGCTGTAGGGCGAGTACTCTCTCTGAGTGTCAGAGAAGCATGGGTACCTTCCATCTGAATTCCTTCATTCCTTGTTATGGGACTGACTGACCCATCTTGACTTCAGAGATATCTCTGGCACCATTCTCAAACGTCATTGGCATGAGGCGAGAGCCGGGGTCTCTCCCTTACCCTCTCTGTGAGGCTCATTCTTTAGCACCTGAAAAGGTGCATCATTTGTTTTTTGTAGTGAGGCAATTGGGGTTAAGTGACTTGCCCAGGGTCACACAGCTAGTAAGTGTTAAGTGTCTGAGGTCGGATTTGAACTCAGGTCCTCCTGACTCCAGGGCCCGTGCTCTATCCACTGCGCCACCTAGCTGCCCCAAGGTGCATCATTTGAAGCCGTATGACATTTCCTGTGTATGGTTACCGAGGATTTAGAATTAAAAGGGACCTTAGAATCCAGGCCAGTGGCGTCAAACACACGGCCGGCAACATTCCCAAGTGTGGCCCCAATCAGATTAAAATGTCATTGGGAAATATTTAATGAAACAAATAAAATGCAATCAAGATAGATGATGTTAACATGTGGTTTTCCAAGTGATACACACACCATGCAGGAATCCTTCCCAATGGCCCCTGTTTCTATTCATGTTTGACTTCACTGACCCCATCTTTCAGCTGAGGAAACGGAGGCACAAGAGGGGAAAGGGGTTTGCTCAGACAAGTAGGAGAGCCAGGATTTGAATCCAGGCCCTCCGATCCCCGATTTGCATCTCCTTTCATTTACTCACCTGCCCAGGAATAATAGATACACATAATACAACATAATAGATGCAGTATAAGGAGCCAGAGTGGGCAGAGAAATGATGCCCACAGGGCCTGCCTCGGGTGGGGAAGAGCCCAGGGCGAGCTCTGCCTCTGACCCACCCTGACTGTGGGAATCTGGGTAAGTGGCTTCCCCTCTCTGGGCACCAGACAACTCTCTCAAGGTGGAGAGAAGGTCCCAGGCTCCTGCTTCAGGGATCTCCAGGCCCTGTGCTTCTGGAGATAAATATATTAATACACATCTATCAAGGGGAGTAATATTCTCTTGTTCGCTCCCTCTCTAAAAACATCCTATTTATATGTGCATCCATGATCAATAAAGGCAGCTTTAAAGAGGGCTCAGTGGATAGAGCACTGGACCTAGAGTCAGGAAGACCTGAGTTCAAATCCAGCCTCAGACAGTGACTAGCTGTGTGACCCTGGACAAGTGGCTCGGCTTAATCTCTGCCTCAATATCTTCATCCATAAAATGGGCTCATCATAGTACCTACCTTCCAGGGTCGTTGTGAGGATCACTTGATATCATTGCAAAGTGCTTTGCAAACCTTAAAGCATTATATAAATACTAGGTATTAGAATGTGTGTGCGCTCGTGTGTGTGTGTGTGTGTGTGTGTGTGTGTGTGTGTGTGTGTGTGTGTGTGTGTGTGTACGTACATGTTCGGAGAGAGACGGTGGGAAGAGGGTGGGGAAGATAAGAGACCAGACGTAGACATACATGTGAAGCTTGTAATGATACAAGGCCAAAAAAAGGGGGGGGGGTATAGAATGGCTTAAGGTCCTGACCCACAGTGGAGAAGGAGGAGCAGGACTAGAACCAGAACCAGGACTAAGACCAGGACCAGAACTAGGACCAGAACTAGGACCAAGGGGAGCTGAACTCCCAGGCCTGGTCTTGAAAGATGGGGTGGACATCTAAGGAAGAAGAGAGAACAAAGGCAGAGAACAGGCACCAGGAGGGGAGGGATGAGCTTGTGGGAGCAGCCGGGCCATGGAGGGGTCACTGTGCTCGCTTGTGGAGTGCCCAGCTTCCTCCTTCAGCATCCTCCTCCCCCAGCCTCCTCCCTCAGTCTCCTCCTCCCTCAGCCTCCTCCTCCCCCAGCCTCCTCCCTCGGTCTCCTCCTCCCCCAGCCTCTTCTCTCAGTCTCCTCCTCCCTCAGACTCCTCCTCCCCCAGCCTCTTCTCTCAGTCTCCTCCTTCCTCAGCCTCCTTCTCCCCCAGCCTAGTCCCTGGGCTCCTCAAGCTCTTGAAGGTGCGGCTCTCCATTCATGGGCAGCATTTGATTATCTGCACTCAGAGTACACGAGGAAAAGCCTCAGCCCCATTGTGGCTTCTGGCTGGCGCCCCTCCCCTCTCTTCCTCCTGTCAGGCATCATGTGTTCCAAGATGCGAAGAGACTTTCAAATGAGCCTGAGTGAGACATGATGAGGAGGGTAAATCCATTGACAAAAAAAGCCGCTATAAACAATGACGTGATATAAAGTCCCCAAAAAGCCGGTCCTGGGCCGCTCCGGCAGGGGGAGTCAGCCTGGGGAGAGGGGGAGGGGGCTCTCTGGCCGAGGTCAGGGACACATCGGCTCTCATCACTGGGCTGCCCCTCCCGCCGCTCTTGCTGCCTCAGAGCCGGCGGAGGCTATGCCGGTAAATACGGTGTTTCCATAGAGATTCGTTGATGCGGGTGCCCAGCTCTCTTTTCTCTACTCAGAGGCTTCCCTGGTGGGTGGGTGGGTGGGTGGGTGGGTGGGGGAAGGATGGATTCTCTGCCCTTAGAGGGTGTGGGAGACAAGCCTGAAATGCTGTCCTCCCCCAAGGAGCGGAGCTTCGAGTACAGGGTACGGCAGAGAGAGCACCGATTTAGGAATCAGAAGGCCGTGGTTCCCATCCCATCGCTGCCTGTGTGGTCCTGGCCAAGTCACTTCGCTTCCCTGGCCCTCGGTTTCCACATCTGCAAAAATAAAGATATCAGGGGCAGCTAGGTGGCGCAGTGGTTAAAGCACCGGCCCTGGAGTCAGGAGGACCTGAGTTCAAATCCGGCCTCAGACACTTGACACTTAACTAGCTGTGTGACCCTGGGCAAGTCACTTAACCCCCATTGCCTGCAAAAAAATAAATAAATAAAGATATCAGACTAGATGGCCACTGAGGTCCCTTCCAGCTCTGGATCTATGAGGTCGCAGGGCACCTGGGGGAGGGGGCACTAGGTGGGGAAAGATTGGGGGCGTCAGCCTCAAGGACGAAGAGTCAGCCTGGTAGAGAGTCCAGCTGTTCTCCACAGGCATCCACACACACACACCCGAGCACTGCCTTGCCTATCGCTCTTTGGGAGCAGGAACGTTTCTTTGTAGCCCCAGCACTTAGCACGGTGCCTGACTTACAGGGGTGTTTGCTGCCTGCTTCTTCTCCGCATCCAGCGTAGATGCCACGCCCCATTCTGTAAGGGGCATGCTTCAGCCCTTTGCCTGAGTTCTGCTCTTGTCCTATCCTGTGTTCCCCTCACAGCCTTGGTTTTCCCATGAAGGCACGGAAGGAGAGTGACCTCTAAAGTCATTTCCAGTACTGGCATTCTGTGTGACCTAAACTCACTGAACCTTCGTGGCAGGCGTAGTATGCGAGAGTTTGGAAAGGGAAGCAGCACTCACTAAGAGCCAGCATGGCTTCATCAAGAGGCTCATGCCAGACTCCCTCATTTCCATTTTTAACAGGGTAACTGGGATAGCAGACAGAGAGCCAGACTCAGGAAGACCTGGGTTCAAGTTTTACCTGGCATAAATGCTGGCTTCATGACCCTGAACAAGTCACTTCTTAGGGCACCCTCCATGCCCCAAGCAATGCTCAGAGTTACAGAGAAGGTGCTGTTATTAATCGAGGTAGTTTCCTTACTCGTACCTCTGGGTCCCCCTGGACTAGGGATATATCTGAACATTAACAAAAGAACCCCAGATGGGGCTGCTGTAGATACGATTCAGCTGGATTTTAGCAAAGCACTGGAGAAAGCCTATTGTGGTATCTGTATAGACAAGGTGGAAAGATGTGCTAGACAGGAGGTCAGGCAGAAGGAGGACTGGGGAGCTGGATGATTGGCTGATCTAGTGCAAGTGGCCATTTAGATGGGCCGGGGTTAACTTAGAGGTTCCTTCACCCCCTCTGGCAATCTGCTGAAGCCTATGAACCCCCTCTTTAGAATGATGTTTTTAAGTGCTAAATTTCAGTAAGAGGTTAGTGAGAATAAGGATGGATACACACACACACACACACACACACACTTCACACACACTTCCTCCCTCTATTCAGGTTCATGAACCTCCCAAAATTTATCCTCAGACCCCTGACTTAGAAGGAGGTCTCTAGGGGAGTACCCAGGGGATCTCTTATTGGCCACGGGACATTCAACATTTTTCATTAATCATTTCGATAAAGCCAGCTCCCTAAGACCAGGGACTCTGGCTCATTCATCACTCTATTTCAGGGTGTCAAGGGGTGTAGAAGCTCTTACCCCCTGGACTCCTTCAATATTGCAAACCAGAAATGATCCCAAGGATGAGCTCCACCATTCCTCAGTTAGAGGGGTCAACAAAGATTAGATGGGGCAGAGAAGGCCATCCCCTCCCCAGCGGTGGGTCTCAGGGAAATCAACTCAATGCCTATTTCTTTTTCTTTTCTTTTCTTTTCTTTCTTTTTTTTTTTTCAGGGCAATGAGGGCTAAGTGACTTGCCCAGGGTCACACAGCTAATAAGTGCCAAGTGTCTGAGGCTGGATTTGAACTCAGGTCCTCCTGAATTCAGGGCTGGTGCTTTATCCACTGCGCCACCTAGCTGCCCCTCGACATGTATTTCTTGAGGAACTACTATGTGGCTGAGCATAGTATGAGAATAGTTGGACACTAAATAAATGTATGCATGAATAATAATTTTAGCACTTAACGGTTTGCAAGTCACTTTGTATGTAGTATCTCATTTGATCTTCGTGGGGTGAAGGAGATGCTATTATCCCCATCTTATAGATGACAAAACTAAGTCCGGGAGATCTTAAGTGACATGCCCAGAGATACTCTACTATCAAGTGTCTGAGATAATAATAGTAATAGTAATAATAGCTAACATTTATATGGTACTGATTTTATGCTAACCACTGTGCTAAGTACTTTAGAAATATCTCATTTGACCTTCACAATGACCCTGGGAGGTAGGTGCTATAATTATCCTCATTTTTTACATGTGCGGAAACTGAGGCAAACAGTGGTTAAGTGACTTGCCCAAGGTCACACAGCCTGTAAGTATCTGATTTGAAACCAGGTCTTCCTGACTCCAGGCAGCTATGTGGAGGTGGGATTGCAAAGGGGAGAGATTTGAGACAAGAGATCTGGGCCAGAGGTGATGAGGGCCTGAAGCAGAGTGGTGGTCATTTGAGTGGAGAGTAGGAGACTGCCCGGCTGTGGAATGAGGAGCTGAATCTGGGGGACTTGGAAGATAGTGGTGCAACTGACAGAAAAAGGAAAGTTTGGAAAAGGTGGGGCTGAGGAGTGGGGAGGAAGCGAGGAGTTCACTTTTGGACATGCTGGGTTAGAGATCCCCACAACTAGTTGAAAGTGTCAGATGGCTCAGGAGAGAGACTGGCCTGGATATAGAGTCCCCGGGGTCATCTGCAGAGAGAGAATAAATAACTGAGCCCTTGAAAACCGATGAGGTTGTCCTGAGCCACAGTGGAGAGAGAGAAGAACCTGAGCTAAAGCCTTTAGCAGCCCCCACCCCCTGCACTCGTGGGTTGGACCGTGAATGATGGATGATTCAGCAAAGTAGTCGAGGAGAGAACACTCAGGACAGGCAGATGCCAGCAAATCCGGCCCCTTAAGAAGCCCAGGCCAACAAGGCAAATACATGAGGGGAAATGGAGATGGATGATGGATCCTTATCGTAGCACTATGTGCATAGTAGGGCCCTAGGAAATGCTCCTGGAGACATGACACCCTTCCAGAAAGCACAGATCCCTCCAGAAAGCATTTTTCTTTGGGTGGTGGAAGGCCCATCTTCCCTCAGTGTAGCTCCCTAGGGAGCCAGTGTTACCCAGCTCATGTGTGTTGGTTTCCCAACAGGGTTGGGCCCAGCCACTATCCAGTGAAGGCTTCCCCTAGTAGTAATAGTCCCCCAAAACAGCCTACCTTGGAATTGCTAGTTCAAATTTCCTTCCTTCCTTCCTTCCTTCCTTCCTTCCTTCCTTCTACCATTTTTTGGCCCGTGTCCCGCTCCACCCCCTTACCCCATCCTCAGGAGCTGGGGGTGCCTTTCATTGACTTTTGGCAGAGCTGTTTCTGGGGGGAGGTGGGATTGGTATAGTGGCTAGAGCACTGGATTCGGGGTCAGGAAGACCTCGGTTCAGTCCCACTTCAGATACTTGGTGTGAGCCTGGACCAGTCACTGCATCTTGCAGGGTCTCAGGATCCTCACCAGTAAAATGTGGGGCTTGGACTTGAGCACTTCTGAAGCTGCCTCTAAATGTGTGGTCCTGGTGGGGTTTTGACGCCCCTGCGTTTGGGCCTGCTCACAATCGCATCCACCCTGGCAAAGCCCCGAGCTCCCCTCCTCTACTGACAACCTTGCCCATACATCCCACACTTAAGTACTTCGGACCCGACCTACTGCTTTTCTCCCCTAGTTGGTGAACTCAGAGGAAACCTCAGAGGATGGATGTGGACGCTACCTCCATTAAGGGCAGAGAGGGCCGTCTCTTGGGTATTTTCTGGGCACAGGCCTAGCCTAGCAGAGGCTTCCTCTGGCATGAGGGTTTTCCCAAAGTAGGGGGAAGGAGGGGAACAGAGATGAGGGAGGGCTGGGTGATTTCTGCTGACTTCCTCTCAGCTCAGTGCCTTTTGTTGGTGGAAACAATTGACTTGGCTAGAAGTCAATAGCCTTGTATATTCTCTCTCCTTTTCTCCCCCCCTTCTCTCTCTCTCCCTCCCTCCCCTTCCTTTCTCCTTCTCTCCCTGTCTCTCTGTCTCTCTCTCTCCCTCTCTCCCCTCTCCCTCCTTCCCTCCCCTTCCTCTCTCCTCCTCCCTCTCTTCTCTCTCTCTCTCTCTCTCTCTCTCTCACCATCTCCCTACTTCTGGAGCCACCAAGGGCCCAGCAGACCAGGCCTGGGGACTCTGGGTGGAGTCTGGGAGCTCTGTGAGGAGGGGTGAATCCAGAGAAGGGGAGGGGCAGCATGAATGGTGCTGGAGAAAATAAGGGGAAGCCTGGGGAGGTGAGGGACAAGGAGGTGGGGCCTTGCTGGGTCACTGGCCAGCGGTCCCAGTCTCCCCTTTGCCTATGTCTGCTCTCCTCCAGCCTGGCCCAGCTCCTACAGGGGCAGAGCCCAGTGGGTATGAGCAAGGGGAATGCTGGGCAATCACAGGCCCATTCTGCAGGAGGCGTACCTTTAAAGTCTCTTTGGGGGCTGTGGTCCCCGTCTGCTGCCTGCCTCTTTTCTTGTTTTCCTCCCCCTCTCCCCTCTGCCCCAAGCCCAGGGGGTTGGGGCCCTATGGGCCTGGGGCGGCTCTAACCACCTGTCCCCCAAGGGCTCTGGTTTCTACTGGCTCCAGGCTCCTTGGCCAGGGTGGCCTGCAGCTGCCCTCACCCCCCTGCTCCTCCTCTACTCAGTAGGGGTGTTACAGTGGCGCCAGGTTAGGCTGAGGGCTGTGCCCTGGCTCCTGGACAAAAAGCCACCTGCTTCCCATGGGTCCTTCTTTGGAAGTGAGGCCAAGGCGCTTCTCAGCCTGATCTCCCCCGCTTGAGCTGGTAAGGGAACAGCGAGCTGGGCCCAGGGAGCCTGGATTCAGTAGAAGCCTGGGCATCAGGACTCTGGGGTTCTATTCCTAGCTTTGATGCGGAATCCCTGGGTAGGTGACTCGGGGATGCTGCTACCTCGGGCTCCTTCAGGGAGAACTCTGCTTCTCTGCTTGGAGGGTCTGGGGGTGCACCACAGTCCGGACTCCAACATTCCAGAATGAGGGAAGACGGCACTGCTGCTAGCTCATCTTCCTAGAACACCATAGATCCTTCTCTGGGTCTGACATTCAATGCCCTCTGAAATCTGGCCCCAGCCCACCTTTCCTTATCTCCTGTGACTTAACTCAGTCAGGTGGAGAGAGGGATTCTCACCGCTCTCCTCCACGACACCTCCCTGGCCAGCCTCACCTGTAAGGATCACTCCAGAACTTACTTGATGTGTCCTTGAGACAGGAGAATCCATCTGGGTCTGTGGGAAAAGAGCCCCACCCAAACAAAATACCCCAAGTGAAGACCTAGAAAGTCTCCACCCGGGGCTGCCTGTGCTGGGAGGGAATCCCTCATGTCACTGTCAGGCCGGGGCCTGGGGACAGGAGAGCAGCTTGCTGAGCCCTGCAATGAAAGGCCAGCAAGGTACCAACCTGCAAACGGTACTTGGGGTACCCCGGGCCAGTAAGGGGCCCAAAGCCATTCCTGGCCGCTGGCCCCCTGCTGCCATTCCTGATGGGCCACTGGCCTGTAGCCATCGGCAGGGTCTCTGCTGGTGGAGGCCAGCACCTGCCGCGTTGCCGACAGAAGCTGTGTGTCCAGCCTGGGCCTATTTAAACTCAATCAATAGCAATTGATTATTAAAAACATATTTTTTCGGGCCTGAGGGGTAGCAGGCCTATCAGAGGACAATTCAGTCACCACAGAATTGGCTCTTTACACTCTGCTTTTAATGAACTCCTTGGACTTGGAGCTCACGGGGAACGTGGTGTCCTCTGGCCCTGGCTTGGCTTTACCGGAAGAACCCCGGGGCCAAAGAATGGAGGGAGCCTGTGGCCTGGCTTTCCTCTTCGAGGGCCTGGTGCGGGCCCTGGGGGGCTCATTCACGGACAGACGGGGACAGGAAGGGAAGAAGCCAGCCACTGTTCTCAGCACTTTACAAATACCACTGGATCCAAGCTGCCCCACACGGCAGGAGGGGATTCTCAGGTCCTTAAGAACAGGCTCCTTTTCTCGCCTTTGCACCATCAGGGCCTAGCACGGAGGAGGCACTTAACCACGTACTTGTTGACTGATCGATCAGGGTCTCCACTACTGCCATTCCTCTGCCCACCACTATCTTCTCTTTTCTGAGTAACTTTGAGAACTGTGGCCAGATCTATAGTCACTCTGTTGTTGTTGTTGTTGTTGTTGTTGTTGGAGTCCTGTCCAGCTTTTCATGATCCCTTTTTTGAGGGGGGGCAGGGTTCTGGCAGAGATGCTGGAGCGCTTTGCCATTTCCTTCTCCACCAGCTCATTTGACAGATGAGGAAACTGAGGCAAGCAGGTTCAAGTGACTTGCCCAGGGTCACACCGCTTGAACTCAGGAACACGAGTCTTTCTGATTCCAAGCCCAGTGTTCTTTCCACTTTGCCACCTAGCTCTCCTTCAATTCCCTGGCTAGAGGGAAGAAGAACAGACTCCTAAGCTACGGAGCTCAGATCCAGGGGACTCAGGTTCATGTAACTGCCCCCCCACACACACACACACACACTCACACGCACACACAAAAGGGCAGTAGGCAAAGGCCCCTCCAGGCTCGACCTGGACACAGTGAGGACAGACTCAGAGACCTCAGTGCATCCAGCCAGGCCCCGACCCTGCTTCCTTCACATCTCAGCCTGTCACCCCCTCCCCTTCCTGTGTATGGAATCTTCCCCGTTAGAAGGGAAAGGGGCTCACCCGGGGACAGCTTTCCCATCGCCCCCTCAGACCTCTCTGCTCTCAGGGGAGGGCTGGCCCTCTTCCCAAGGAGTCAAGGTTGGAGGTGGGAATGATCTGCCACGGTGGATGTGGGGATCATGGAGACCTTGTCCCCCACCCAGTGTCCCTTGGTGGCCCAGGATGCCCCTGGCCCTGGCCAGGAAGCTGGTGCTCTGCTTCTCTCCCCCACCCCCAGAACTCTGGAGGGTTAAAGCCGGCAAGTGTCGCCCCTTGCCTTTGCTCTGTCCCGGGCCTCGGGCAGCCTGTCAAATACAGACATTCTGGAGTGTTTGGGCACAGCATCTCCCCTTCAGAGAATGACTTCTCTTTCTCTCTAGTACCAGGGACCAGCACCACCCAGTCGCCCACAGAGAAAATTTTGTGGCTGAGGATGATAAATGTCTGAACTGTTCCTACCTCCAAACACTGGGTAGATGGAGGCTCTCTCCTCTCTCCCACAATGTGGTGGTCGGCTGGGCACTGCTGCGTGCCTCTCCGGCCACCTCAGGGAGATGACTGGGCCCTGTAGTGCCCAGCTGCTCTGCTCTGCCTATGAGAACTCCCCCACCCCTTGCCTTCTCTGCCAGGGGAAGAGGGCGAGGAAGGGGAGGCTTCATGTAATGAAAAGGAAAGTCTCTGGGCACCAGTTCCCTGCTGCCGAGAGGCACTTAGCAACCTTGCCAGCTCAGTCTGAGCGGGTGCTAATAATATATGAGTGGCTGGTTAAAGCTGATTTGTTCTTGGAGGCATGCGTCTGGGGAGGGGCTGGGAAGGCAGGCCATAGGGAGGAGGTCTCTGTAGTACGGGGAAGAGAATGGAGAACCCCTCTGAAGTCCCAGGGCTTGGAGGAAGGGTGGGTGGGATGGCGTGGGCAGAGCCCAACTCTAGCCACCTTAACCTCTTCAGTTCCTTGATAACCAGAGGCAGGATTCTTGGGGGGGAGGGGAAGAGGTAGAAGCTAAATTTCCAGAAGTGCCAGGGCATAGGTCGTGCCCAGGAAGAGAAGACAGTGCCACGTGGTCCAGTGTGCCAGGATGTGCCAGGGGTTAAAAGGACCAAGGGAGGAGGCAGCAGGGTCCCAGATGGCAAAGGAAAGAATACTGAATTTGGACTCAGCCTAGGAGAGTCAGAAAATTTCCAGCCCAAGGACCAGAGTTCAAATCCTGCCTTGGTCACTTACTATCAGTCTGAGGACCATCCAGACACTTTGTCTCTCCTGGCCTCTCCTCATCTGTAAACTATGGGTTGGGCCAAATGTCTTCTAATTTCCCTTCCAGCTCTGAATGTTTGAGACAGAGGACCTGAGTTCGAATCTGCCACTTACTGCCCATGTGACCTTGGGCAAGTTACTTGCCCAGGCTTCAGTTTCCTCATCTGAAAAATGACGGGGCTAGACCCGATGACCTATAAGAACCCTTTCAGCTCCAGTTCAATGAGGCTGTGATGCGCCAGAGGGGCAGGTGTCCAGAAACGTAAGGGCCTTAGAAAGGAAGGCCCAGGGTCCAGACATGTCCAGAGGGATTGGCCTGGGTAGCCAGACGTGCCATTTTCTGGCCTTCCTCTTCCCTGAATGTTCTCTCCCTGCCCTGGTCCTCTTCCTTACCCCCTAAGGTGAGGAGGGAAGGGAACAAGCATTTATGTAGCACCTACTGCATGCCCGGCACCCTAACTCACCTCCTTCTCCCCCTTACAGCTGTGCAGAAGCTGGAACGGGATGTGAGCCATGAATGGCGATGCCCCTTGTCAGGACACCTCCTCCCAGGTCCCTGACTGGCGGGAGTTCTGTGAGCTGCACGCCCAGGCAGCTGCGGTGGACTTTGCCCAGAAGTTCTGTCGGTTCCTTCGGGAGAACCCGCAGTACGACACACCGGGAGCCGAGGCCTCCTTCTCTCACCACTTCGCGGCCAACTTCCTGGACGTCTTCAGCGTCGAGGTGAGCCGGGTCTTCGTCTCTGACTCGCCCACCAAATACAACATTGTCCCCTTCGTGGGGCTCCAGCCCTGCCACATGCCCAATGCGCGGGGGCCACTGCCCTGCAGAGAGGAGACCTCCACCGAGTCCCTTGACAGCATGGGCCCTGTGGCTGGGGCACCCCCGGCCCGATCGCTGAGCCAGGCCCAGCAGGCTCAGGCCCACAAGGTCTCCTCCTACGGCCACTCCCGGAGCTCAGAGGACGTGTCTTTCCGAGCCGCGGCCAAACCGCGATTCAAAAAGGGCTTTTCGCTGCGCAACATGAGCCTGTGTGTGGTGGATGGTGTGAAGGAGATGTGGCACCGGAGGGCATCCCCTGAGCCCGAGGCGGGCCAACCGTCGGGGCTTCGAGGGGGAGAGCCTCCGGCGGAGCCCCGGGAGAAGTGGGCCCACCGGCTGAGGCTGTCCCGGGGCCCGGCCTCCAAGGTGGAGCTGGCAGACATCCAACGAGAGGGGACCCTGCGCTACATGGTGGCCGATGACTCCGGCTGCGTGGGTGGCTCCCAGTGGCAGAAGTGCCGGCTGATGCTCCGGAAGGCCGTGAAAGTGGAGGGCGAGAGGTTCTTGTTAGAATTCTACGTCCCCCCCAAGGTGAGCAGTGGCTGGGGGAAGCGTGGGAGGGAACAGCCTGGGGAAGAGCAGACTGGGGAAGAGGACTCAGAGAGTGGAAATGGTCTGGAAGAACCGAGTTCCAATCCCTGCTCAGGTCGGCCAGGCCTTCCCCTTTAGACTTCAAGGGCCAACGTTCAAATTGGCCCCAGTCGCCTGTGGCCTTGGACGGAGACTTCGTCTCTTGGGACTTCATTTGTATTAACATATAAACAACAGGCTTGGACCAGATGTCCACTGGGGTCTTTGAGTCAGAGGACCTGGGTTTGAATCTTAGCTCTGCCACTGCCATGACCCTAGGCAAGTAGATGCCCTGGGCGCCATTTTTCTAAAGTACAAAGTGAAGGGGTTGGACAAGAAGGTCCCTTTGGTCCATTGGCGTCCGACCGGGTGACGGGCTGAAAGGGGAAGGGAGGCAGAAGGGTCCCAGGTGGGCCAGGAGGGGCTGGTGACAGGGAACAAGGTCTGCACAGTCTTGGCCTTCTTTGGATACAAGGCCCGTCCCCTCCCCCACTCTATGGGAAATAGAGAATTGTCTTCATGCTTGGGAATGGCCACTGGATGACGTATGAGGTCCCTTCTCATGCTGCATCTGGGACCATCCTGTGTTCATGGAGTGGGATGAAGCAAGGAGGAGTTCTTGGAGAGGTTCGATATCCAGCAGGCACCCAGAACAGGTCTGTGCACATAGGAGGTGCTTGGTGAAGAGAAGCAAAATGTGTAGAGATGGAAGGGAGCCTTGAGAGGAGAGTGACCTGTCCAGTGCCACACAGTGATAATGACGGAGTGGGGCTTTGGCCCCCACTCCCAATCTAGTGTCTTTTGATCTACCCTATTCTGCCTCTCTCATTGACTGAATGGTGGAAGGAAAGAAAGAAGGGAGGGAGGAAGGAGGGAGAAAGGAAAGAAGGAAGGGAAGAAGGGAGGGAGGGAGGAAGAAAGGAAAGAAGGGAAGGAGGGAGGGAGGGAAGAAAAGAAGTTGGGAAGGAAGATAGTAAGGGTGAAATGAATGAATGAATGAATGAATGAATGAATGAATGAATGAATGAATGAATGAATGAATGGAGTGGCTGAAGGAACGAATGAACAAATCCCTTGTGGCTTCCTCTGCCCCAGCCCAGCTCCCTTCTGACCCCTTTCCCAGACAACCCTCTCTATGCAGGAAAGGCCGAGTCGCAGGGACAGCAAACCACAGCCAGCCATTGTCAGGCAGGCCCATGCTGTGGGGAGGGAACAGCAACACACATTTTTTAAAACTCACCAAAACGTTTGAGGAATCACCATCCAGCCCATGAGTTCACGCAGGTCTTTTCTGAACATTCTGTGGGGACAGGGGCTGGCCTACAGGGATCCCACAGTCGGGCAGGGAGACAAGAATCCAGATAATGAGGTATGCTTCTAAGAAGTGGGTACGTAACGACATGGGAGAAGGGAGGGGGAGTGATTGGCATGGGGCGGGCTGAGGCAAGGAGAGCAGTCATGGACTGAGACTGGAAAGAAAGACGTGATGGAGAGGAGGCGGGAGGGGGAGGCAGGCAGGCGCTCTGGGAGCAAGCCCAGCAAGGATGCTCGGGGCTTGATCAGACTGAGGCCACCTGTGAAGGCAAGAGGAGCATCTTGTCACAGCAGGGAATGCTGGGTGTTGTCAAACAAGGGAGGGATCAGATTGCTCTCTATTCAGTCCTTCTCAGCTTCCTAGCCTGTTCTCTGGAACAAGAAGAGCAGGGTGAGAGGAAGCAGCCCCTGGAGACCTCGGGCCAAGGCGGGGGGGGTGAGGTGGGGGTCTGGAGTCCCAGGTGTGCGGGTGTGGTAGGAGAGAGTGTTGTGGAGTAGCCACTCAGGGGCATGCACTCGACTCATTAAGAACCTGCAATCAGGAAACCTGAGTGGACAGTGTGGACCTAACTCTTCCTAGCTAGGTGACCCTAGACGAGTCACTTAACCTTTGGGACCCGTAGTAGCTTCCTCTGTATTACCTTACCTCACAGTGGTGTTGTGAGAGGATTCATGCTTTGTCTCCCCATCCTGAATGTGTGGGATCCCTGCAGACAGAAGTTGGGCTTTTCCCTTTTCCAATCCCCCCATAGCTGGACCAGAATAGGACCTCAACCATGGAGGTATTTATGTCCCAGAAATGTGACTCAGATTTCTCATTTAACTCAAATTTAGGGACAAGTCATATTCGTCTCCTAGCACCAAGGGTACAATGACAAACATGAGATAGGTCCTGCCTCCAAGAGCTTCCATTCTCCTGAATCCACATCTCCACTTCCCCATTCCCAAAAGAGCTATTGTCCAAACCTATCTCTGTTTCCCTAGGAGGTTGCATCCTTACCCCAATGGTGTAGGCATCTCCATACTTACTCCAAAGAGGACAGAATGGTCCTCCAGACCAATCCCATAAGAAACTCTAGCATCTATTTTTTATCATAATTTCTTTTTTTAATCTATCCAATTTAGTACCCAAGAATGGTTCCCCGTGACTTTTTTTTTGGAGGGGGGAAGGCAATTGGGATTAAGTTGACTTGCTCAGGGCCACATAGCTAGTAAGTATCTGAGGCTGGATTTGAACTCAGAACCTCCTGACTCCAGGGCTGGTGCTCTATCCATGTCACCACCTAGCTGCCCCTTTCCAGTGACTTTTGATCACTTTTCCATTTTCAAAAATCAAATCTACCCCCAGAGGACAAAGACTGCCCTCTGTCAAGAATGTGCATGAAACTTGTCCCCCAAGCTGCTCTTGGCTTGGGGTAGAGATTGTTTCATACTCTTTATGTGAGATGCTATGTGCACAGTAGGTGTAAATATGAACAAAATTCCCAGAGAGGAATGTCACCAGCATCCTGAGCAATGGCAGCAAAGGGAATAAGTATGTTTCCCTTCATGGCGACTACCTTGGAGAAGACACGGTTTCATTTTGTAACCTGTGATCTTTTTTTCTTACAAAATCAAGTGGCTACTTTGTAGTCATCTTCTGCACTAATCCGAATTTCACTGAGCACCTACTGTGTGCCTTGTGCCTCACACAAGTGAGTCCCTGCCTCTAAGAAGCTCGTGGTCCAGTTTAAGGAGACACAATGTGGACACTGAAAAGTTTCTTAACAATATTGGAGTTTGAAATTTTTTTCTTTCTTTTTTTTTGTGGGGCAGTGAGGGTTAAGTGACTTGTTCAGGGTCACACAGCTAGTAAGTGTCAAGCATCTGAGGCTGGATTTGAACTCAGGTCCTCCTGAATCCAGGGCTGGTGCTTTATCTACTGTGCCATCTAGCTGCCCCTGAAATTTTGTTTAAAAAAGCTCACTAACACAGAAACATCTTCAAAGATTAAGTGGCCCCATCAGCAAATGCTTGCTAAAGGCAGTGTAGCACAGTGGAATAAAAGACTGACTGGGGATTAGAGTTGAAATCCTGGCCCTGCCACCTGAGTGACCATGGGCAAGTTGCTTAGCCCCTCAGCTTCTCAGCTGTCAAGTGAAGGGGGTTGGACTGGATGACCTTTGAGCTCCTTTCTAGCTTAAAATCCATGACCCTATGACTCATGGCCTACCAGATAGGTGCCAAGCACTATATACATATTAGCCATCATCACTGTGCCTACTAAAAGTCCAGCAGGCATCTGGGGACTCAGAGATTGGGAAAGAAGATTTTGTCACCACTCTGGTCAGGGAAGGTATTACAGGGAAATAGGGATGCTGCCCAATGAGAAAACCAAGTAGAGGAGTGGTAAAAATACTCGGGCAAAGCCCCAGTGATGGGAAAGCGAGCCCGGCTGTGCTTTGAGGGTTTAGGTCTGGGTTGGGGGGAGTGGTGCTGGGTGAGGAGAGAATGAAAACAATCACACTGTGGGAGTAGGGTTCATATCGTAGAGTAAAGTGCCTAGTAGATGAAGTGAGAGAGGTCCGGAGGCAAGACCAGGCAGTCAGGGAAGGCTCGTCGGATGAGGGAGCAGACGCACGGGATGAAGAAAACTGTGTCTGGCTCTTCAGTTGGACCAGGTTCCCCAAGAGCCCTCGCTGTCTCTGCAGGCTGCCCTGCAGCGGAGCCCAGGGTGTGGCACAACCATGTCCGTGCGCTCCTTCGTTGGCCTTTAGTGGCTTGTCCAAGGTCAGACAGGTCTGTCTAGTTCAATCCCCTTCTTTTACAGAGAAAGCAACCGAGGCCCTGAAAGGTCCCATAGATAGTAAGTAGTAGAGGCAGGATTTTATTCCTGTCCTCTGAGGCCAGAGAGATAGCGCTTGGCCTGCTGGGCAACGTTCTTCAGGTACCTTCTCAGCCCCCTTCCCAGGGAAACGAGGTACTGCCCTTGTGTGTGTGTTCTCCCACTCCCCAAGATATAGTGTTTGCAGAGGTGTCTTCTTGTGGTGATGGGTTTTCTGATGGAGGAGAGAGGAAGCAGGGAATGAGCATTTATATAGCACCTACTATGTACTGGGCTTGATGCTAAGCACTTTTTACAATACTGTCTCATTTAATGATAGGGATGAGGGGGTGACCATAAAGTCCACACCTCCCAAGAGGCTTCATCTTTGTGGCTCGTTCTTATAGCCAGGTCCCGTGTCCCCCAGAAGCACAGCTGCCTCCTGCCTGACTTGACAAATCCCTGAGCAATAGAACCCCCATAAAAGTGCCTTGAGGCTCATAGCAAGCCTCAGCCCTTTCCCCCACTGACCCCCAAACTGAGGCAAACCCAGCCACAGAGGTGGCTGAGAACCCAGCCTCCCTCCCTCCCTCCCTTCCTGTGGCACGGCCTGCTCCTTGTCTTGGGGGGCCCCATTGCTGCTGGGAGCTGGGCGGGATCCAGGGAGACAGCTGACTGGGGACAGAGGCAGTCACCTTTGTCACCTAAGAATAAGGGCCTCTCTCCTTCCTAAATTAGATCTGGAATGGGAGGGTCAGCTGTTCCCGCCTCTGGGGGAGAGAATTGCTAAGGCAAATGTTGGAGGCCCTTGACACCATCTCTCTCTCTCTCTCTCTCTCTCTCTCTCTCTCTCTCTCTCTCTCTGGGAATTTCCCTCCTAGAGGAGAGTCCTGGGTTCAGATTTCACCTCTGGTGCTTCTTCCCTGTGTAACCTCAGGCTGGCTGAGTAATCTCTGTGCCTGTGAAGAGAGGAGGCTGGAGGAGGACAGGGGCTCCCCCTGTCCTGTGTCCTGGGCCCCTTTGTCTGTGGCTGGCCAGCCCCCACCCAGAATCCCATTTGTTGCCTACAGTCATAATTGAAGAAAGTGCCCAACTGTAATCAGAGCTTAGGGAAAGAGAGATGGCACCTATTTTCCTCTCCAGGTTACAGATCCCCTGAAGTCTATCCATGGGCCCTGGGACTGACTGGATGGGCCACTTGGCTTCCTTTCTGAGAGTTTATGTGTGGTCCGATGAGCCTTCCTTTCAAGGTTATGGGGGAGGAAGATTCCGTCACTGCCCTTTGTTATCCTGTACCCTCTATTCCTTTCTAATGCCCTGATACATTGTAAGGGCCCCTCAGGGAGACTGCAGGCCTTGCTGTGCTGCAGTCTGGGAGCTTGGTCTTCCCTGTTCTCTCATCACTCTCTGTGCCTCAGATATTAGGGTGACAATCTGCCAAAGAGGGGGCAGGGGAAGGGCGGTCCGTCCGCTCCCTGGAGAGCCAAGTGTCTAGAGCTGTTGCCCTCCACCCTGCCACGCCTAGAGAGGCCTCCAGAGTCTAGCTTGGTTTGTCCTTATTGGCGGATGACTTCCATAGCTGCTTCCCATTCCCACCAGCTCTGACGACCCACCAGCTACTTAAGCTGTTTGTGAAAGCTAGCTCCCTCTGCCTCTGTTGCCTGGGATTCCCAGCCAGAGTGCCCAGTGGCTGGAGTGGGTGACCAGTGGTGTAGCAGAGGGTCCAGAGCCGGGGGCCAGACCCAGACTTTAGTACATTGGCCAATCCCCGCTGGAGATATGGTTGAAGGAAGCAGGTAGGACTCCAGAGGCAGAGCAGGGCTGTGGATGTGGAACAAAAGACATTAACTTTAACAGCTTCCATTGGGGCCCTGTTCCGTTTAATTAAAAGACTGTAGAGTTACTGGGGACACAGGGGAAATTAGGAGTGTTCTGGTCTCTTTTTTCCCCCAAGTCTTTCCATTAGAATTGTGGCAGCTGATGGCTTGAGGTCTGACCTATAAGGTTTGAGTAAGAACATGGGCAGCCCTGGGCTGGATGCTCTGAGGATTGGGAGGAAAGATACAGTGCCTGCCTTCAGGGAGCCCCTGATGTGGCTGGGGAGACATAGCACCTGCCCTCAGGGAGCTCTGATTCATAGAAGTCTCTGTGTTCAGGGTAGTGAGATATACAGAAATTGTGGAGAGGAGATGGGAAGTGGGTCCTAGAATGACTGGAGTGACTGGATCCATGTGGGGTAGTGAGTGCTGGACGAGATCTGTCAGGTGTAGGGAGAAGTGGGTGGAGGAGGAGAAGGTGCAGGGCATGTCACCAACAACTTCCTGTGTGCTTTTTCAGGCCTCCAAACCCAAGGTAAGCATCCCCCTCTCTGCAATCATCGAGGTTCGGACCACCATGCCCCTGGAGATGCCAGACAAAGACAACACTTTTGTGCTAAAGGTGAGGCTTGTGGGGAGGGTTGGAGATGGGGGGGTCAGAAGGGGCACAGAGCAGAGCATCCTGATCATCTTTCCTTTGTGCCACACTGCCTCTCATTCATGACCAGCAGGGTCAAAGAAAGTAGATCCTAATCTGAGCCCCATTCTTAAGGGTCAAGCCCCAGCTTCTCTGAGATTCTCTTTGTCCATCTGTGAAATGGGGAGAATTGTTTATGAAGGGCTTTGAGCTTCCAAAAGGACATTTGGGAAGCCTCGGCTAAGACGTCTTTCTAAGGTAGAGGCATTGGGGGTGTTGGTTGCCCAAGTCCTGCAAGCGCTGGGCCTCAACCATGTCTCTTCATTGTTTGCCCAATACCTCTCTTGGCTTTCGCCCTAGGATATAAAGGAAAAAAGTTAGATTGCAAAATTCTTAAGGGCAGGGACAGTTTCATTTTGTCTTTGCATTCTGATTGCCTGGGACCTGCCTGACACACAGTAAGTGGTTAATAAATGTTTGTTGATCGATTGACAGGAAGTTCTTCTTCTTCTTTTTTTTTTTTGGTTGTTTTTTGTTTTGGTTTGGTTTGGTTTTTTTTGCAGGACAATGAGTGTTGAGTGACTTGCCCAGGGTCACACAGCTAGTAAGTGTCAAGTGTCTAAGGCTGGATTTGAACTCAGGTCCTCCTGAATCCAGGGCCAGTGCTTTATCCACTGCACCACCTAGCTGCCCCCAGACAGGAAGTTCTTATAGAACAAAGAAGATCCGAGCTCTAGAGCTAGAAGGGACCTCAGAGGCAGTCTAGTCCAACCCACCTTTTTACAGAGGAAGAAACTGAGGCATAGAATGGTTCAGTAATTTACCCAGGGTCACATGAGTGACACGGTGGGAGAGGCAGAATTTGAATTCAGGTCCTCTGACCCCAAACCAGCACTCTTTCAATTTCACCACCTTGTCCCCACCAGGCACCTGAAACTAGGCACAGTCTTTACTGACCAGGCTCCCCCATCTAATACCCAAATCAAAGCTGGATATGGGTGTGAAGTAGGAAAGAGGGAGGGAGACAGGGAGGAAGGAAGGAAGGAGGAAAGAATGGAGGAAGGTGGGAAGAATGGAGGAGGGTGGGAAGGGAAAAGAGAAGAAAGAAAAGGGAGTGAGGGAGGAAGAAAGGAAACAAAAGAAGGAGGGATGGAGGGATGGGTAGGCACTATGTTAATCACTAGGGAAACAAAGAAAAAGCAAAAACAGTCCTTTGGGGGCAGTTGTTCACTCACTGAACAAGCAATCAATAGACATTTACTGTGTTCCAGTCACTATGCTGGACTCTGGGAATCCAAAGACAAAAATGAGACATTCTCTGCCCTCCGAGAGCTTATACTCTAAACACCATGAATGTACTTAAGTAAATATAAGACAGATATAAAGTATTTTTTGATTTTTAAAAAATGTTTAATTTTGTCAATTAGCAAGCATTTATTTTCTCCCCTTCTCCTCTCCCATGGTGGGGCACGGGGGATGACAAAACCCTTGTAATAAACGTGCATGGTCAAGCAAAAGAGATTCCTGTATTGGCCAGGTCCCAGAATGTCGCTCTCATTCTGTATCCTAGGTCTCTGACCGCTCTGTCAGGAGATGGGCAGCATTTCCTCCAGGATCCTCTGTAATCATGGCTGCCTATTACACTGATCCAAGTTCAAAGTATTGCCCTTTTAGGCATGGACACTAGCAGCTCATGGGCTCAGGAAAGGCCTTGTGTGGTAGGTGTCAGCCGGGCTATTTGGAGGAAACTAGAGATTCTCAAAAAAGGAGATGAGGAGTCATGGAGAATGGACCCTGTGAGGAGATGGGATATTGGTTATGGGAAACAGCAAGGAAGTTGACTTGGCTGGATGGTAGAGCCTGTGAGGGGAAATGATGTACAACAAAGCCTGGAAATACCAAAGGACCTCTTGTTTTATCCCTTTTTTTTTTTTTTTTTTTTTAGTGAGGCAATTGGGGTTAAGTGACTTGCCCAGGGTCACACAGCTAGTAAGTGTTAAGTGTCTAAGGCTGGATTTGAACTCAGGTACTCCTGAATCCAGGGCCGGTGCTTTATCCATTGCGCCACCTAGCCGCCGCCTAAATTTGTGGTATATAACTTTTTTGTGTGGGGGGGGAAACGGGGGTTAAGTGACTTGCCCAGGGTCACATAGCTAGTAAGTGTCAAGTGTCCGAGGCCGGATTTGAACTCAGGTATTCCTGACTCCAGGGCCAGTTCTCTATCCACTGTGCTACCTAGCTGCCCCCCTCGTGTTTTATCTTAAAGGCAATTGGAGCCATGGGAATTTCTTAAACAGGGGAGCAACGTGGTCAGGTCAGTACTTCAGGAATATCACCTTGGTGACCACGTCAGGTATGGATTAGAGAGAGAAGGGCCTGGAGGCAGGGAGGCCAGCTAGGAGGCTGACAGTCTGAGAGGTGATGAGAACCTGGATGGGAATGGTATCTGTGGAAGCACAGACAAGGTAGAGATGTGTAATATATTGTGAAGGTAGGATGGACAACACATGACAGCCAACTGGATACATGGGGTGATGGAGAGAGAGAGAAGGGAGTTGGGAGACTAGGGTTCAAGTTCCAGATCTGACATTTATGACTCTGTAACCTTAGGTACCTCACTCACCTCTCTGAGCCTCAGTTGATTCATCTTTGAAATGGAATAATAATATTTTATAAGGCAGCTAGGTGGTGCAGTGAATAGAGTCAGAAAGACCTGAGTTCCAGTTCAGCCTCAGACACTAACTTGACCTGGGCAAATCACTTCACCCTGTTTGCCCCCCTTTCTTCATGTATAAAATGAGCCGGAGAAGAAAATGGCAAACAACTCCAGCATCTTTGCCAAGAAAACCTCTCTCACAGAGAGTCGGACATGACTGAGAAACAACTCAACAACAACACTATTTTTATACTATCTTCCTCCCAGGGTCATTGTATGGGTCAGACAAGATAGCAGAGAGGACCTGCTCTAAGAAGGTCAGGCGTCACTGTTATTCTCTGCTTGATAGATCTTCCTCATTGTCCCTTCTCTGGGATGGACCTGAGAATGGATGTGAAAATACTTTGGGGAAGACCAAAGCAGAAGGTGTTTTTTCTGTCTCACGCAACTAATTCCAAACACATTCTGTGTTCTAGCCAGGAGACTGGCCTTGGAGACTGGAAGATCTGGGTTCAAATCCCACCTCTGACACTTGCTAGCTGTGGGACTTTGGGCAAGTCACTTAATCTTGACTCAGTTTCCACATCTGTTAACATATTTTTTTCAAATAGCTAATCTGTGAGGTCTCTTCCAACTCTAAGACTGTATGCCAATGTCCTCTCTCGGCTTCAGTTCTTTCTTCTGTCAAATGATGGCCAGTCGTCTGTAGCCCTCCCTCCCTTTTGCACCAGAGGACCCTCTCTGCTGTGTCTTTGGGTTTCCTATGTCTACCACTCTGACTCTCAGACTATTCTTATAAAGACAACCTCCCTCCACCCCCTCCAAAATTTTTTTAAACAAACAAAAAAAATTTTTTAATTAAAAAAAATTTTAAATTTTAAACAAAAAACCCCAGTAACCTCCCTTATGGTTTCTGGGCTATACCCGTGGCGTGCCAGTCAGTGTTGTCGGGTGGGCTGGGAGCAGGTGGAAAGGGTTGGGGAAGTGTGGGAGGAGGTTTGTCCTTACTTGGTCTGTTTCACGGATGTGCCGCCCTTTGCTGGGCATCACTGAGTCTGGTGCTTTTGAGAGGTCTACCCTCCTTGGCCCATTCAAACCTAAACCATCTGCTTGACTTAGGCCCCACTTTCTGATCAGGGTGGGCCTGTGTCCACGCTGCCTGGCAGGTCCCTGACAGAGCAACCAGCAATTTAAGCCACTGATGCTCCCCTCATAACTCGGGGCAAGCAGCAAGAAGAGCTGTATGGTTGAGGGGAAGGTTCATGGATGGATGGCTACATGGCCAGAGCATTTATTAAGTAGCTACTCTGTGCCTAGCACTGTACTGAGCACTAGGCTTATAAATAAAAGCATGCTAGACAGTAGGTTCCCCCGAGAAGATTCCTTTGTAAGGAAGACAACATATAAAGGGGAGTCAGAGACACACAGATGCACAATGGCACATGCCCTAGCGAGGCCTCAGAAAAGTCTGAAATGAGCAAGATAAGACCTATTGAAGCTTAGGGAGGTTCCAGGGGCAGAGTCTAGTTTTCCATTGGGGAGGGGGTGGAGATGACATGACTGGAGATGTCCAGGAAGTGTCGTGGAGGCCTGGCATTTAGAGTCAGGATCCCAGACTCTGCCATTTTACCTGCGTGACCTCAGACAAATCACCTCTCCAGGCCTCAGTTTCCCCACTTGTGAAAAGAATGGGTTAGACTAGATGACTCTAAGGTCCCTACCCACTCTCACGCTATGATCCCTCCCGGCCACCCCATCCTGGAACATCTGCTACCTCTGAGAGGAAGTCAGCTCCCTCCCTACTCCAGGGATCAGGAGTTAGCTCTGCCCAGAACACCCCAGAAAGGCCTTCTCAGAGTGAAAGCCACATTGGTGAAAAAGGGGAAATAGTATCTGCTTCAGGCCTAGTGGCTGGGGTGTGCCACCCAATAATGAAACTTTAAATCCCCCTCATCCCCATTTTAGGCCCTGTTCTGTTACCTGCCCAAGGCCAGCCTCCTTGGGGAAGGATGACCCTTGTGGGTGTCCACTCTGATGGTCTTCCCTGTTCTGATTCCTTCCCTCGCTGTGGGCTATGGGACCAAGAAAGTATGTGTCTCTCCTGGTCAGTGATTCATGAGTCAGGAAGGATCTCTCTGACCGTGCCACCCTCTGAAGACTCTGCACCAAGTCTTTCCACCCAGGATAACCTTTATCTGCATTTGCTTTTCTCCTTCAGGCCTGGTTCCATCATACCTTGTCTGTACCAATGGTCAGATGTTCATTCTACACAGACTCAGCCTTTCCACTTGAGGAAAGGACGATGTCTTTCACAGAGACACTGAACAAATGCTTGTTGATTAGTGAAGGACCCTGAATTATCACCTCTAGGGCATCAGTGGCCCATCTGAAGACCTTTTGGGATCCTCAGTTGTTAGCTTGTCCAACCTCTCAAAACTCCCCCAAATAAGACTTGTGTGTAAGTGGGAAAGTAACTGCAGCTGTGTTGGCAGGTCAAGACACCAAGACATCTGATAAAATAACAGCTGATGATTTAAGAGCAAACAGAAAAGGCTAATCCCCAAGGGGCTCATTAAGCACCCCCTCCTTGCCCACCCCTATGCTGTGATCTGCTCAGCAGTTCCCTTGCCGATGTTGCCACCTCAGTCAGCCCAGCCCCTGCTCTCACCCCACTACTCTGGGACAACGAGCAGCAGAACTCAACTCTGCCCCCCCACTACCGCTGGTTCAGAGAAGATGGAAGAATAGGAAAGAGGGAATATGTTCTGTCTGGGGCAGCAGCCCACTGAGCTACAGCAGCATTCAGTCAGAGAACTAAATGGTGGTGGTGGTGGCGGCGGCGACGACGATGTTGGTACCTAACATTTATGTAGTGCCTGCAATGTGCCAGGCGCTGTGCCGACTGTTTTATAAGTGTTCTCCCAGAAGAAGATGATGATAATGGTGATGGCGATGGCGATGGCTAAAATTTAAACAGGACTTAAAACATGCCAGGCACTGTTAAAGCTAAGTGCTTTACAGTTATTTTCTCAATTGATCCTCACAACCACTCCGGGAGGTAGATGCTGCTGTTATCTCCATTTTCAGATAAGGAAACTGAGTCAAACAGAGGTTAAGGGACTCACCCAGGATCAGCTAGATTTGAACTCAGGTCTTCCTGACTCCAGGCTGTGCACTTAATCTACTGTACCATCTAGTTGATCCAAGAACAGAGAGAGGGAACTGAGGCAGAGTATGTGTGGTGAGAAAAGAAGGCCACACCAGACCTGAAGGAAAAGGGGACTGGCATCTAGCTGGGGCCAGTTCTGTTCCCGAAGAAGTCACTTGTGGCTGGGGCTGAGGCCAGTGAAAAGTGAATTCTTCTATGTGGGAGGAAGTTGAGGCACTTGGACCTCTAACTCAAAATCTAGTGTTTTTTTCCCTACAGCATTGAATGTCCACCTTCTAACACTTTCTTGAAAAGCAGGACAAGAGTGACCCATCTCTAGTCCCATGATGGTCAGCACAGAACAGCAGTGCATTTCTTCTGCCTACTAAGCCTGGCCCTTACCCTTCCTGTTAAGAACAGAATTTCCCAAGGCATTATTTGAAGCTGGAAGTCCCTAAGACCAAGCCACGGTCAGCATGAGGCAGCTGGACTTCTCTTTTCAGTGGCAGCAATAGCTTTTACCTCAGAGATGGAATTCATTGATGAGCTTCCTGGGCAGCGGCAACAGCCTCTTGAACCATCTTCCCTCCCACACATTTTTCCCTGTCATGTGAATTAGTTACAGTCACCAAAATTTCATTTCTTCTCTCTTGAGCCAACTTCCTCTTCAGAACCTCGGTCGATAGGATCCTGAGTGCCCTGTCTTGAATATAAAACCATGATCAGCATTCCCTTCCTTTTCTGTCATAGGCTCTACAATGGCATGGCCTCTCCCCCCCCCCCCAGGGTTCCCACTGTCCCTGGCCAGGGATGGGAATGTGCCAAGGAGGCCATTCTCTCCTACCCTCAGGTGAGGGTGCTTTAGAAGGACTCTTCTGAGCTGTGTGAAAATGGGCCCATCAATGCACTTTTAGTGGCGCTGGGAACTGGTCCAGCCATTCTGGAAAATAATTGTGAAATTCTGTCCCAAAAGCTATTAAACTACACATGCCCATTGATTCAGTGGTGGCTCTACTAGATCTTTACCCCCCAAAGACATCAGAGGAAAAGGACCCATATGGACAGAATTACCCCTCAGCAGCTCTTTTTTCTGTGGTGACAAAGACTTCAAAACTAAGGGGGTGAATGTGATGAAACACTGTTGTACCAAGGGAAAGGATGAAGGGGATGGCTTCAGAGAAACCTGGGGAAACTTGTAGGAACTGATCCAGAGGGAAGTGATCAGAACCAGGGGAAGAGTTTACACAGTGACAACACTGTTACAAAGACAAACAACTTTGAAAGACTTAAAGCTTTGATCAGTGTAATGACCAACTATGTCTCCAACTGCCTAACAATGAAACCTGCTGCCTGATTCCTGATAGGGAGGAGATGAACTCAGAGTGCAGATTGAGACTTTTTGGGGGGCCATGGCCAATGTGGGAATTGGCTTGTCTTGACCATTCAAGTTTGTAATAGAGGAGTTGTTTTTCTTTGCTTTCTCAATTGGGGGTGGGAGGGAGAGAAGTCAGAGAGTTTAGAAAAGAATAATTTAAAAAAATAATAATCCTGGGGCAGCTAGGTGGCGCAGTGGATAAAGCACCGGCCCTGGATTCAGGAGTACCTGAGTTCAAATCTGGCCTCAGACACTTGACACTTACTAGCTGTGTGACCCTGGGCAAGTCACTTAACCCCCATTGCCCCGCAAAAAAAAAAATAATAATAATAATAATCCCTCTTCCCCCAAGAGGACTCTTGGGGCATTGGACTGAACATTTGGCCCTGGAGGAAGGCTGTGGAGGCTCAGTCCTATTTCTGATGACTGGCCACCTCAGCTCCAACCATACTTGTTGTTCACCCTGAAAGACAGCATGACAGTGGATAGTGGGAGTCTGGAAGACCAGAGTTCAAATCTTACTGTGACACACAGTAGCTGACGATGGGTGAGTCACTTAATCTCCCTGAGCCTCAATTTCCTCATCTGTTAAATGGGAGGACTGAACTACTTAACCCTTGGGGTCCCTTCGAGTTTTGGATCCATGATCTCATCACCATTCTCTGGACCATTTCCTAGTCTGGGTCCCCAAAGCTCACCTCCATACTCTGCCTATATGGCCCACTATAGAATCATAGGACCATAGATTCAGAGCTGGAAGGAATCACAGAGGTCATGGTTTCTAATCCCCTCATTTTATTAATGGAAACTGAGGTTGGAGAGGTTAAGTGACTTGCCCAGGGTCACACAACTAGCAAATGTCTGAGACAGAATTTGAACCCAGCTCTTCCTGATTCCATTTCAGCCACAGAGGTGTCAGACACTCAGCCCATGAGCTCCCTGTAACCCACAACACTTCTGAGTGCTGCCTGAACCCAGATTAAAATGGAATTGGGAAATATTTAACAACGTAAATGAAAAATATGATAAAACATAGATAATACTCATATTTGTCTAAGTTAATATGCGGCCCTCAGGCCCTAACGTATGGTTTAATGGCCCACAATGACTCTACATTTGCCTGTCTCCCTTCACTGGCACTATCGATGGCCCAGGTGACAGGGAGCCATAGGCTGCGCCACCTCAAGAATGAGTATTTCCTGTGAGATCACTTTGGGTGTGGCTGGGACATCCCCATTCTCCATCAAGCAGCTTCTCCTCTGGAGAGCAAAGCTCAACCCTGATCTCATGCTAATGCCTTCGCTCTATCGATTATCTCTGGTTCATCCTGTATTTATCTTATATTTGTATGATGATTCCCCGATCAGAATGTGAGCTCCTTGCCAGCAGAGACTATCTTTGGCTTTCTTTGTATTCTTCGCACATAGTAGGTGCTTTGCACATAGTAGGCACTTAATAAATACCTGCTGACTGGCCGACCCAGAGTTCTTCATTGTGGCCCAGAAACGTAAAGGGACTTTCCCAGTGTCACAAAGTGAAGGAGCAGCATGGCTAACGGTGACTATTGGTCTTTGTCACCACCACAGCTTGGGTTGACCCGGTTGGCATTGCAGATGTTCTCATGGGTTCCCTCTTTGTGCCCATTTCTGGCTTGCTCTGCTGGGGAAAACCACTGAGAGCCCCCGAGTTCCTCTTCCTCTCTTGCTTGTCTGCTCTCCCAGAAGAGCCAGCCAGGATGGTATTGATGGGCGAGCACGGAGCGGAGGCGATGGAGTCTAATGTGTGTTTATGAACCCGAAAAGGCCTCTGATATGCAAATGTTCACGTTTCAGGTCACCAGAGTGTGAGAACTTCCCAAGCTTTAACCAGCCCGGAGCCCCCTTCCTCCCCCAGAAGTGGAGCACGGAAGAGGAGGAGGAAGGTGGCAGCTCAGCCTTTCAAAGTTGTTTTTTTGTTTTTGTTTTTTAAAGGCACAACCAAAAAGGGGACGGGACTTCTTAGAGGCTGGTGATCACGGCCTCTTGCTGCCCATCCGCCCCCTTTCCTAGGCTCACCATTGAATCTTCTTGTCTTTGCTATTTCTTGGGTGTCCCTGGATGGGCTAGAGTTGCCACGGTAATGGGGCAGACTCCCTGCGGTCCTGGCTGCTGCCACCGTCGCCGCTACCGCTGCTCCTCCTCCTCCTCCTCTGTGGATAAAGGGCTGTTTGTGAACAGGCAGACCTCTGAATTCCCTGGTCTCCTCTAGGCTGCACACTCCCCCAGCTGTTCCCTTTCCCAGGGCTCCACCACGGAGCAAGATTCCTGTTCAGTGCTAAGGGCTAAAGGCTTCAGGACCAGCTTGGATTGGATGCCCCCCATCAGCCAGAACTAAACCTTTCTGTGCCTGTAGCCTCAGACTCTGTCGGGGGAATCAGGTCCTGAAAGGGAGCCCCCCCCCCTCCCATGAAGTGGAAAGGGTAGGAAGAGGCTGGGGAAGGAGCTCACCTGGATGTGCCCAAAGAGGTCATTTAGGAGCTTCCTCCCTTAATTTTTTGCTAATTGGGTGCTAAGCTCAATTGTTTCTAGGTGGCAGGACTGCGAGTACTGGCAAAACCCTCTAAATGTCAGCATCCTGAGATGTGACCTTGGTCACCTCACCCTAGTTACTGCCCAGCACCCTAGTACCAAATTAGAGACATTCATGATCAAGCCCTTTCCTCTTGTGTGTCATCTCCAGAGCCAACAAAGCTAGAATCATTAAATGGATGAAGGTTTGTCTTAAGGGAATACCCACATTTCCCTTCCAGAGCCCCCTCTTCCCCTTGGTCAGCCAGCAGTCAGTCCAGACAACTTAAGTCCCTTCTCCTCTCAAAAAACTCATCAGGGGCAGCTAGCAGAGCACCAGCCCTGGATTCAGGAGGATCTGAGTTCAAACCTGGCCTCAGACACTTTACACTTACCAGATGTGTGACCCTGGGCAAGTCACTTAACCCCAATTGCCTCACCAAAAATAAATAAATAAATAAATAAATATTACTGAGTTCTGGCTGAGGATAACTTTGGTTTAGAATTTTGTCCCTCATACAGCTGTTGATTACCTCATTCAACCAGAGAATTTCAGAGCTGGAGGGGACCCCAGGGGCTGTCTAGTCTAACCCATCCCTATAATTTGTAGGAATCAAAGAACAGTGGTCAAGGCCAAGGAACGGACTGGTTCTCTCTGGCCATTTTCCTCCTCCTTGCTCCTTGTGACTCTGTGTTGGGGAGGGAGGAGAAAGAGGGCACCATGATGCCCTAGCAGGGAAGATGGGGTGGTCCAGTGGTTAGAACGCTGGACCTGGAGGCAGAAAGACCTCAGGTCAAATATGACACTAGCTGTGTGACCCTAGACAAGTCACTTAGCCTCTGTGTGCCTCAGTTTCCTCATCTTTAAAAATGGGAATGGTAATAGCACCTGCCTCCCAGGGCTGTTGTGAGAATCATATATGATACTATTTGTAAAACCTTTATCACAGTGGCTGGCACATGGTAAGCACTTTATAAACGTTATTGTGGCTGCCATTGTGATTCTCTCACCTTCTTTTCCCTCTTGGGCTCAGGTGGAGAACGGGGCTGAGTACATTCTGGAAACCATCGACTCCCTGCAGAAGCACTCGTGGGTGGCTGATATCCAGGACTGCACAGACCCAGGGTAAGCAGCAGGGGCTGAAGACAAGAGACAGAAGGGAGGCAGAGGATTCCGTGGGGCCATGAGTCAGTGGGACAGCCCCCTGTTCCTGGACTTGAGACAGACGGGGAGGACCTGAGGTCCTCAGCCTCACTTCCAGTTAGAATGCACTACTTCTCATTTCCCTCCCAAGTTCATGGGCCTCAGTGCATTTCACATTTCCTGTGTCGTCACAGTGGGCTGGTTGGGGCAGGACCCCACCCTGACACACTCATACTCTCCTTCGTTTGGGGATTTGGGGGCAGACATCCCATGCTCCCACAGACTGATGAAAAGGCTTAGAGGGGAGCTGGACTCTTTGTGGGGCAGGGCATCCTCAGTTATGTCAGTAATGGAAAACTTACTCCTTCCCTTTTTCTTGTCCACCACCTCCCAGAAGCTAACAATTGTTGTGTAATCCAGGCTGGGGACAGACTCGACCCAGGCTCTCTCACGAGTACCTTTGCCCACAGTGAGTCAGATGAGAGGGAGAGCTCTCTGGGGAGGAATGAGCTAGGAAGCTGAACATCTCTAACATCATGAACCTTGGTCTGACTGGGGAGTTGAGGCCCATCTACACTGTCGGTTTTTATAGTACAGGGCCTGGCACGTGGTACTTTAGTTGCCCAATAAATGTGTGCTGAATCAGTGTTATTCTTTTCAAGTAGCTCTTTGACCTTGGACAAGTCACTTCTCTGGACCTGTTTTCTCCTTTGTAAAATGAGAATGGATTGGATTAAATGCCCTCAAAGATCTCTTCCAGCTATAAATTTGTGATTCTGTGGCTTTGTCCCAATATTTGACAAAATGTCGGATCCAAAGAAAGTGGCATGGGAGTTCCAAGGGGGAGGGGCCATTAACAACTTGAATAATCAGGCAAATCTGCAGAGAAGGGAGCTGCCCAGAGATTGCACTTTTATTTTTATTTTTTTTAGTGGGGCAATGGGGGTTAAGTGACTTGCCCAGGGTTACACAGCTAGTAAGTGTCAAGTGTCTGAGGTCAAATTTGAACTCAGGTCCTCCTGACTCCAGGGCCAGTGCTTTATCCACTGCGCCACCTAGCTGCCCTGAGATTGTACTTTTGAGGGTGGTAGGAAGTTAGTAGGTAAAAAGGACGAGGAAGAACAATCCTAGCCCAGTAAACATCATGAGCAATTAGAGGCTCGCAGAGGGCTTTCCAGTAATGTTCTCACTTGATCCTCAGAAGCCTGTAGAGTGGCAGGTATTTTACAGATGGGGAAACTAAGGCGGAGTACTCTAAGCATTTGCTCAGGGTCATACAACTAGTAAATGTCTGAGGTAGAACTCGAACCTGTGTCTACTGAATGTCATGCCCAGCATTCTGTCCACCATAGCTGCTTCTCTAACTGGGGGGCATAGGAGCTGAGTTGGAGGCCCCCTCTTGCTCTTCCATTTTGCCTCCCACTGAATGTGGCTAAGTCATTTGAGCCTCAGTTTCCTCACCAGTATCCCTTACGCTGGTCGACCTCCCCGTCTAATTGGCTATCTGGGAGACTTCGGTGGGTGGGAAGGCAGCAACCACAGAAGGTGGCCCAGAGCAGTGAGTCAAGGGTGATTCAAAGAACATTTACTATGTGCTCAGACACTGTGCTAAGGGCAAGGGAAATGGAGAAAGACAAGTGTGTGGTCCCTGCCCTCCGAGAGTTCTAATGGGCAAGACAACATGTAAGTGACCATGAATACAAGACAGACACAGTTGATGCAAGGTGACCTAGGGGGAAGGCATCAGTGCTAGGGTGGCAGGAAGAGGCCTCCTATAGGAGGGAGGATTGGCCAAAACTCTAGGACAGCCAGGAAGGAGAGCAGGCCAGGCACGAGGAGATGGGGTGTCCTGAGCAGCAAACAGTCCAGTGTCGCTGGTCAGAGAGGATGCGGAGGGGAGGAAGGTAGAAAAAGCTGGAGAGGTGGGAAGGAGTGAAATGCCTAGCAGAGCATCTTCTCCAGGTGGGCCAGATATCTGGGGCCAATTTAAGCTGTTAAGTCTTTTTTTTTCTTTTTTTTTAGTGAGGCATTTGGGGTTAAGTGACTTGCCCAGGGTCACACAGCTAGTAAGTGTTAAGTGTCTGAGGCTAGATTTGAACTCAGGTCCTCCTGACTCCAGGGCCAGTGCTCTATCCACTGTGCCACCTAGCTGCCCCTAAGCTGTTAAGTCTTTTTTTTTCTTTTTTTTTTTGTGGGGCAATGAGGGTTAAGTGACTGGCCTGGGGTCACACAGCTGGTAAGTGTCAAGTGTCTGAGGTCAGATTTGAACTCAGGTCCTCCTGAATCCAAAGTCAGTGCTTTATCCGCTGTGCCACCTAGCTGCCCCCAAAGCTGTTAAGTCTTAGTTTTGTTTTGGGGGGGGGGGGCAATGAGGGTTAAGTGACTTGCCCAGGGTCACACAGCTAGTAAGTGTAAAGTGTCTGAGGCCGGATTTGAACTCAGGTACTCCTGAATCCAGGGCCGGTGCTTTATCTACTGCACCACCTAGCTGTCCCCTTTTTTTTGTTTTGGGGTTTTTTTTTTTTTGCAAAGCTGTTAAGTCTTTAAAACGCACTAAGACTTTTGGGACACCGGTTAGGATCTGGAAAGGAGCTTATTGAGTGTTTGGGCGAGGGGCGACACGATTAAAGCTACACTTTAGAAAAGAGTGGAAGATGGATAGGAGGAGGAGAAATTGCTGTCAGGAATAGACTTGCCACTAAGCAAGAGGTAATGAGGATGTGGGCTGGGGCTGTAGCCATGTGAGTAGAGAGGAGGGGGCCCATGTACACAAGGGTTTTCTTTTTTTAGATTTTTTTTTTTTTTTTGCAGGGCAGTTGGGGTTAATTGACTTGCCCAGGGTCACACAGCTAATAAGTGTCAAGTGTCTGCGGCTGGATTTGAACTCAGGTCCTCCTGAATCCAGGGCCGGTGCTTTATCCACTGCACCACCTAGCTACCCCCACACAAGGGTTTTCTAAAGGCAGACGCGAGTGGACGGCAGACGGGCCACGTGGGGCGAGGGAGAGGGCTGACAAGCCTCAGTAAGCAGTGGCTGCTGCTTCCCTTGAGTAAGAGGAAAGTTCAGAGGTGGGAAGAGTTTGGGGAGGGGGATGTAAGCAGTTCTGTTTGGGCCTGTTGTGTCTGAGGCGTTTGTGGGACTTCCCATTTCCATGAGGCCGTCGGTGATGTGGGACCGGAGCTCGGGAGAGAGACTAAGGCTGACTATAGAAAGTTGCCCAGAGATGATAAATGAATCCAAGGAGGCTTAGGAGGTCACCAAGTGAGACAGTGTGGAGGGAGGAGAGGAAAGGGCCTAGGACAGAGCCACAGTTAGTGGGTGTGGCAGGGAAGAGAAGCCGGAGAGAGTGACGGGAGGACACCTGGAGGGGAGGGGGGATCTACCCCCCCTCTTCTAGACACTGGGGACCTTGTATGTCTGCATCAGGGTGGGGGAGGCCAGCAGAGGAGGTGCAGTCTGGCTCCTGGAGAGCTTTGGGTCAATGGCCCCTCCTCTGGGTACCCTAACAATGGCTCCTCCTACCTCAGCCTGCCTGGGGTGGGGGCAGGGGGGCTGAGGAAGCAGGATCAGAGATTCTGGGCTGACCTTAAAGACCACCCATCCCAGGCCCTTCATTGTATGGGAAAGTAAGTTAGCCACCACAGAGGGAGGCAGGATTTGACCCCAGTCAGGGAGTATAGAAGGTGTGTGTGCCTGCGGGTGGATGGGCACGCGTGTGCATGAGCACGTGCGTGCACGTGCACATACACACACACACACACACACACACACACATGGCAATTAGCCCCCCAGAAAAGGCAGTGATCTCTAAACTGGGCTACACATAGCAGTACAGAAGAAGGACCTTGGGCAAATCACTTTACTTCCTGGGCCTCAGTTTCCTTATTTGTCAAATAAGAAGATTGTACTACACGACCTCTGAGATCTCTTCCGGCTCCAAATCTAAGCTCTTGTAATCTCTCTGGGCCTCAGTCTCCTCGTCTGCAAAATGAAGGATGTTCGGGATCCCTTCCAGTTCTAAATCTGATTCCGTGATGGGACAGGGGGCAGCTGGGTGGCTCAATGGATAGAACGGTGGGCTTGGAATCAGGATGACTCATCTTCATAAATCCGGCCTCAGACAATAGCCTGTGACCCTGGGCAAGTCACTTCACTCTGTTTGCCTCATCTGTAAAAATGAGCAGGAGTGGGGCAGCTAGGTGGTGCAGTGGATAAAGCACCGGCCCTGGATTCAGGAAGACCTGAGTTCAAATCCAGCCTCAGACACTTGACACTTACTAGCTGTGTGACCCTGGGCAAGTCACTTAACCCCCATTGCCCCACAAAAACAAACAAAAAAACCCAAAGAAACAAACAAAAAAAAATGAGCAGGAGAAGGCAATGGCAAACCACCTCAGTATCTTTGCCAAGAAAACCCCAAATGGGGTCAAGGAGAGTCAGATCCAACTGAAAGCAGCTCAACAACAACGTGATTGGAGAGGGAAGTCCAGGTGGGAGGGGCAGCTTGAGCAAAGGTGTGGAGGAGGGAATGATGGTGAGGTTGGATTCTTCCACCCAGGTCTGTGTCACATTCCCACTCTGCTAAAGCGGAGAGCACAACATTAAGTAGCCTCTTGCATGAGCTATGGGAGAAAGTGGGATGGGACCATGAACGTGGACTCTTGGCTCTTCCCTTGCAGGGACAGTGGGGACGACATTGAGCTTTCTTCCTGTGCCCAGGGGGGCTGCCTCCCGGGCCAAGTGTCCTCTTGCAGCTGCGAATTCCTTGCCGATGGTAGGTGAAAGGGCTCTGGCTCACAGAGGAGGGTGACGGCTCCGATCGGTCCCAAGCTCACCTGCCAATCTCTTGTCTTCCCCTGAGCAGATGTTCCCCGGCCCCCGGAGAGGTGCTCTGGGGCCCCAGAATCATCCCTGGGTGCAGTGGTCACAGCCCCCCATGGCAGGGCCAGGGACTCCACAGGGGAGCACCTGACCCACGTGCCTCTGGAGAACTTCCTTCAGACCCTGGAGTCTCCTGCCAGCACCAGCCACACAGGTACCCACCGCGCCTTCCTGGGCTTGCTAAGTTAATGACCTTTTCTTTCCTCTCCAGACCCACGGCTGTCCCTGAGGACTGGGCCCTCATCAACTCACATGGGGGGAGGAGGGAGCAGGCGTATACTTTATCTGCACATGCAGCTCCTGATGAAGTCATCACTTTGGCCCATGTGGTTTAGCACCTGCTCAGCCACCTGAGCCTTATTTGTGGCAGGGTGTCTTACTTGGTTTTGTGTTATAGGCCCCTTTGGCCCCTCTGTGGAGTCCCACATTCACAATTAATGCAAAGAGTAACTGAAGGGGAGAAAAAATAAAGTAACTGAAGGAAATGCTCGGTTTCAATTAGAGGCTCATGAAAATCAACATGTCCTTTTTTCCCACATAAGTTCATGGATCCCCTCAAATCTGTCCACAGACCCCTTGGGTTTCCATGGACCTTTGAGAATGAGGTGACTTGCCCAGGGTCACGCAGACCCTAGGGCTTCTTGATGGTGAGGCTAGCTCTCTCTCTGCTGTGGTGCAGTGCCTCTACAGATTATTATTGCTGGCTCCCGGGCCCTCATTCCTACATTGTCCCTTTCAGACTGTCATTCCCCTGCCTTCACAGGTCCTCATCAGCGGATAAGGTGTGAATTATGTAGAATTAGCCTGCAGGGCCCTCTGCATTCTAACCCAGCCTGCTTTTCCAGCCTCTCTCTCCCATTCATCTCTATGTTCCATTAGACTAGCCTCCTTGCACTTCCCCTACTTTTGTTTAGATCACATCTAGGACTTCATGGCTGTAGGGAGCTCTTCAAAGCAGATCGGTACCTGCTCTGCAGCCTATAGCCTCCCAAACTTACCTGGAGATGTCAGGTGATTTAACCAGGGCCTCGAAGCCCAGAGCACTTCAAACCAGCTCATCTTCACTCTGAGGCCAGCCTCCTGGGCCCCCTCCAGACACATTCTGGTCCTCACATTCAGGATTTTTATACCACTGCTTCCTCACCTTGAATACCCAGGATGCTGCTGAGCTCCTTCTCCCCACCCCCAAATTAATTTCCTTGCCCACACACTTACCTCCAGATCTGTGTCATGTTAGTCCCATCTCATCCCACTGGGTCAGTCAAGACAGATCTTTTCCTTGGGAGCCAGACACTCATGGCGCCCTTTCTCTCTCTCTCTCTCCAGGGGAGGAATGCAGCCAGGCAGATCTGGAGGTTGTCCTTTCAGACTATCCCTGGTTCCACGGGACTCTGTCCAGGATCAAGGCCGCCCAGCTGGTCCTGGCAGGAGGGGCCCGGAGCCACGGCCTCTTTGTCATCCGGCAGAGCGAGACCCGGCCAGGCGAGTACGTGCTGACCTTCAACTTCCAGGGCAAGGCCAAGGCAAGTGTGTATGGGCCAGTGATGTACGGGGTGTGTGGTGGAGATTGTGGCTGGGGGTGTGACAAGGGAGAGGGGTGTAGTGAGGGACAGAGCAGCTTCCCTGGAATAGAGAGGGGCCTGCGTGGTCCCATGGCAGCTGGCATTCTCCTCCTGACAGTGAGAAGACACATGACGGGATTGACCAGGATCATGTAGCTTGGGCCTCTCCTTCCTAGGCTCTTCCAATCAAGCTCACTCCGTATTCATAGGCAGCCAGGTGGTGCAGTGGGTAGAGTACTGGGCTTGGAGTCAGGAAAAGCAGAGTGCAAAGCCTGCCTTAGACCATACCTAGTTACATGATCCCAGGCAAGTCATTTAAGCCCTCTCAGCCTGTTTCCTCATTGTAAAATGTGGGGCTTAGACTCAGTGACCTCTAAGTTCTCTCCCAGCTCAAAGCCTGTCATCCTATGAGGTGTCTGTGCCTTAGTTTCCCTATCTGTAAAACCTAAGGTTTGGATTCATTAGCTTCTAAGGCCCCTTCCAGCTCTAGTCTATATGTCTCGGATCATGGGTTGACTGAGGTGGTCTGCCTGGTACTAGAGATACTACAAAGACCCAGACGGAGGGGAGGAGAACTCTAAGCACATCCTGAGTGTCACCACTGTCAGGCCTCATGTGTCCTTCCTCTGATTGCCTCTGGCTTTGCTTCAGGCCTCTGCAGGAGGGTACTAAGACCCTTTGGTCTTTGTAGTCAGGGCTCATGAGACCCTACAAGGGCTGAGCCAGCCCCAACTGGGCTGACTAGGCACATGTGAGCTGGATGGCTGGGGCGCTTGTCTGACCATAAAAAGATATAACTATGGTGAATATTTTACACAGGTCTAGTCCTACCCACCAACCAGCCAATAATGTGCTCCAAGAATGCAACTTTTTATCAATATTGGCCCAAGAGAGACCTTGTGCCACCCTTTCCTCCCCCCAAAAAGAAAATTACAGGCAAATAAAGCATCTTTAATGAGTATATGTAGCCAGAGAGGGCAGCTAGATGATACAGTGGATAGAGTTCAGGGCCTGGAGTCAGAAAGACTCATTTAAAACCATCACCACAACAATGAGGCTAAGAGACCCCAGAAACTGCCTTAGCCAGTGTTTGATCTTCCTGCTCATTTGCGTGACCTGCCAGGCAAGGCAAACACTGGGTTAGAATCTGAGTTTATTTGTTGCCAAATGTTGTGGAAAAGAGAAGGCTGTGTGGAACAGAGGGTCAACCTTAGGGTCAAGATAACTAGGGGTCAGGCCCTGTCTTCATGACCCTGGGCAAGTCACTTAACCTTTGCCTCAATTCCCTCCATTATAAATGGGCTTACTAACAGCACCTACCTTCTAAGGTTGTGAGAATGAAATGAGATATTTGTAGAGTGGTTGGCATAGTTCCTGGTATGTGTATATCTGATTGTTGCTAAAAAGCATTTAGGGGTAGGAGGCAGGAGAATGCCTGAAGGTCTTCTTATAACAAGATCAAGGGAAGGAGAAGGTGTCTTTGAACTCAAGTGATACATTCTTCCTTGCCACCCAGTGGATTTTATTCATGTAACAGTTTTTAGATGGAGGGAGAAAAAGATTCCCTGATTAATTATTGTTCATTCATGCCTGACTCTTCATGACCCCATTTGGGGTTTTCTTGGCAGAGATATTGGAGTGATTTCCCATTTCCTTCTTCAGCTCATTTTAGAGATAAGCAAACTGAGGCAAGCAAGGTGAAGTGATTTGCCCAGAATCACACAGCTAGTAAGTGTCTGAGGTCAAATTTGAACTCAGGTCTTCCTGAGACCTGGCACTCTATCTATCCACTGTCCTACCAAGTTGATCCTACAACATACAGCTATGTGACTTTTGAGTAATCAACAAGCATTTGGCTTCTTTCATTTTTTTAATTCTGAACAATATTTTCCAGGATTTTTTTTCCCATTTTCCCCATGCCTGCCTTTGCATTTATGTCACCTGGTCTCCAAATATATTTTGACTTCTTTTGAAAAATCTTGGATTCTTCCCAGGAGCCCTCTATTTCCACATCTTCAATAAAAGTTAGCTTATAAACTTCAAATGTCCTCACAGCAATCCCTTTACGATCATAGATTTAGACCTGCGTTCAAATCCTCCCTCAGATGCTGTCAGTTATGCCACCTGGGCAAGTCATTTAACTTCTCTCTGCCTCAGTTTCCTCATCTGTAAAATGGAAAGAATAGCACTTTCCTTCCAGGGCAGGTGGTGAGGATCCAATGAGAAAATGTATAAAGAGCTATGGAACCTTTGAAGTGTTACGTAAATGCTAGCGCATCATTGTTGTTATTATTACTGGTGCTGCTGCTGCTGTTGTCATCACTGGTGGTGATGGTGGTAGAGGTGCTATTACTGTTGCTGTTGTTGTGACTGCTGCCCGTGTTGTTCCCATTGGTGGTGGTGGTGGTGCTGCTGCTGCTGCTGCTGGTATTATCATTGTAGTAGTTGTCATTGTCATTGCTATCGTTACTGCTGTTGTTGTTACTGTTCTCTGATCCCAAAGCTCTGAGCCCCTTCTACTGCACCACACTGTGCTCACCATGAACACTCTAGAGTGAGGTGACCAAGAATTCCACGACTCCTTGAGTCTGTTGCCCTGACCCTCACGAGGAAGTTAACTTGGCCAGCTCCTTTTCTCACTTCCTTTTGGAGAAGCTGAGTTTATCCTTTCATTTAGCAGAAATGTGATGGGTTTTTGCTTTCCTTCTTAGTGGGAATGTCAGTCTGGATGTGCATCAGTTTCTTCAGAGGGTATTAACTTGATTATTGTGGGGATCAGATGAGATACTATGGCATAAAGTACTTACCACTGTGTCTGGCACATAGTAGGTGCAATATAAATTTGAGCTGTTGTTCTTGTTGGCCAAGGGTTTCACACTTAGAATCCGGAGAATTAAATTAATATTTTAGATATTAAAAAACAAAACAAAAACCCTTTGATTCTTCCCATCCTCTGTCCCATTTCTGTCACCATCACTGCGAGAGCAGAAAGGAACCATGTAGGGTGTGTGTATAGTGGATTTGAAGTCCATGGCCTTGGGCTGAAATTTTGGCTCTGCTATGATCTGGGTAATGCTGAGCAAGTCACTTCCCCTCCCTGTACCTCAGTTTCTTCATCTGTAAAGTGGGGGGTTGGACTAGATGGCTCCCTGTGGTCCCTCCGAGTGATAAATCCAAAGAGCTCCAATGTGTATTTTTACAAAATGTCTCCTGGATCACTGTGGCCACATAATCAGTCATTTAGTGGTTGGCTTGCCGATGCCGAGCCCCTCTGCCCTTCTCCTCTCTGGGCCTCAGACAGTAAATGAAGTCCACCACCATTCCTGTCTTAAGCCTGCTTAAGCACTGTCTTCTCAGTGCTAGTGCTCCCCACCCTCAGCCCCTCATCACCAGGGCTAATTGAGCACTCACAGAACCATTGATCTGCACTAGGAAGGGCCCCTGAGAAGCCGGCTCGGCCTAGTTGGCTGAAACAAGGACACAGGCATGTCTCTGGGTAAGCACAGATGGTAGCCCTGAAGCCTCCCGTCAGATTGGGAAGGAGCGGGTGGATGCTGTGTCCACCACCCTCCCTGCTGGCCGCAATCTGGCCCTCTGCCCTTGGGATGCTCCCGTCCTCTCCTTGGAGAGGAGTCCTGTTCCACACGGCTGGGGCACCCTCTGTGGGCATCTCCTCCCACGACTGTGCAGCTGCACCAGCCTCTTGGCAGCTTTGGAGACGTTTGCATATCTTAAAGATCATCTCTGAGTTAATGCCTTCCCCCTCAGGGGCTTTTCTCTTGGAATCCAGCGCACCCTAGCCAGCCAACTTAAAAGCCAACTTCTCTGATAACCAGGCGATTAATGAATTCCCAGGCAGAAGTGGGGTAATTTGTTTTTCTCTGGGCTTGGGCAGGGGTGGGGTCTAAGGTAGAGCCAAGGGCTTGGGGGGAAAGCGGTCCAGGGTAGGAGGGGTCCTTAACTCTAGGAGGATTAGTGCCAGTGGGACCCCCAAAAAGATCTCAGAGAGGCATCAGACAGTATTCAGGGTCCCATTGTCCAAGCTGGGATTGAGCCAAGGCCCAGCTGACCATCCTTCAGCCCCCACCCAGAGGAGACAAGAGGAAGTTAAAATTGCAAAAATGAAAAAACCCATCATTCTGAGCAGCCCGTGGGGATGGCATGGTGTACCCAGCTGGGGAGCCCACAGAGTCAGGCCAGAAGCCTTCCCCTTGCTTGTCAAACATTCCAACCAAGCTGACCTTTGTGCAGGACAGAAACCAGCCCAGGTGTGGGCTGCCACTCACTCTCCCTCCTCATTGATCCATAGCTGCCTGTTTCCCTTTCCCTCACTCACCTTCACTCCAGACTGACTTGCTCAAGACTCACTTTCCCCAGAAAACTTTCTTGGACCTCATGACTGTTATTGGACCAAAGGATCACAGACAAGGAGCTGGAGGAGCCCAAAGGAGGCTCCTGGTCCAACCCCCTCATTTTACAGGGAGGGAAACTGAGACCCTGAGGGGAGGTCAGGCCTCCTGAAGGTCTTGATGTAACTGATCCCTGGCTCTGTGCCCTGCCGTCCCCGTGCCCTGCTGTCCCCTTACGCAATCTTGTGAACCAGCTTTCATTTGCTTCTTTGCCGAGTGTTGTGTCATTTATGCTCATACACTTTTATTTTCTAGTCTTCAAGGACACTGTGATGCTGGGCTCACTGGGGACTCTCTCAGGACAAGTGTTCCAGCTTCCCCTTCCAACTCAGTGCAGGGCAGTAGTGTGCAGTCACATAGATTGAGGAGAGGGGGAGAGGAGATCAGAGACCTCAGTCTTCAATTGAGACTGATCCTCTTCCTAGCTTGCTTTAGGGTCAGAGTGTCTAGAGCTGAAGGGACTCAGAGGCCATCTAGTCTAACCCCACCTCTGCCCATTTTACAGATGAGGCAACCCACACCCAGGGTTTTGCCCAAGGTAAAACAGGTAGGCAGCCAGAATCAGGATTTGAACCCAGAACCTCTTGACTCCTGAGCCAGGGCTCTTGCCAGTAGATCACACTGCCTGCCTGCCTCCTTCCTTCCTTCCCTCCTTCCTTCCTCCCTCCCTCCCTCCCTCCTTTCCTTCCCTCCTTCCCTCCCTCCTTTCCTTCCCTCCTTCCTTCCCTCCTTCCTTCCTTCCTTCCTTCCTTCCTTCCTTCCTTCCTTCCTTCCTTCCTTCCTTCCTTCCTTCCTTCCTTCCTTCCTTCCTTCCTTCCTTCCTTCTTTTCTTCCTCCCTCCTCTCCTCTGTCTCTGTCTTTCTTTATCCCTCCCTCCCTCTCTCCCTCCCTCCCTTCCCTCCTTCCTTCCTTTCTTCCTGCCTGCCTTTCTTCCTTCCCTCCCTCCCTCCATTCCTGCCCCTGCCTTCTTACTGACCCTGGTCTTCTCTCACAGCACCTGCGCCTGTCCCTGAATGAGAACGGTCAGTGCCACGTCCAACATCTCTGGTTCCAGTCCATCTTTGACATGCTAAGGCACTTCCACACCCACCCTATCCCCTTGGAGTCTGGGGGAGCTGCTGACATCACCCTTCGCAGCTACGTGCTGGCCCAGGCCCCCTTGCCTGGTAAGAGGAACCTCCCTCCGCCCCCCTTGCCTTGGGTGGTCCAGAGCCTCTCTCCCTGTGGCCTGGGCTGTGGTAAGGGCCCAGCCTCTTTCCTGAGGCAGCAGGCAGACAGTAGCCTATCAGGAAGGGCCCTTCCTGGGTGAGGCTGGGGGTGGGGGGCAGGAACCGGGGGAGCACATGTGTGTATGGGATGGGGTGGGGTTAGCATTGTCTATGGGAAGCCTGTATATTTTCTCTGGGCAGTTGCAAGCATCCGCCCTGCCCGATGGGTTCTGGGATAGGGTGGGGGAGGGGGCCTCCATTCTTTCCAGCCCCTAGCTGTCCTGGAAGTCTCATTCTTTGACCCTGACTTCAGATACTTGTAGAGGGCTCTTCTGTCTCCCCAAGCCTTCCTAATTTCTAGCAACCAAACTTCCCAGGGCACAAACTCAGGACCCTTCACTGTCTTTGTCACTCCTCTCTAGGTGCTACCAGCTAATTAATCCACTCTTAGGGCAATTTTAAGCTTCAGGACTTTGGGGACGCCATGTACTTCCTAAAATGTAGAGCCCAGAACTGAACGCTATCTATTACAGATGTGATGTTGCCTGGCCAGGGCAGAGGACAGAGGCATTCTCACCTCCCTTAATCTGAATTCTTTGCAGCCTTAAGAACACTAATTCCTAATGAGCTTAGGGTCCACTAAGACCCCCAGATCTTTTTTAGACAATTCATTATCTCCCTGTGGTTCCCCTATTTGGGGATTGTGAAGTTAGTTTTGTTTCCATATTGAACTTTGCATTATTAGAGGTGGCCTGTCCTAGTGGATAGAGAGCTGGTCTCAGAGCCAGGTGTCCTGCTGTCTACGACACATCCCTGGATATGTCACTTCACTTTTCAGCCCACTGAGCACCTCTCTAACCCCTAAGTTTCCAAGGAGGTGCTGGCCTGCATTAGGGGAAGGAGTTTCCTTGCCTGGGAGTTCCCTTTGCTGGTTGAGTCACAGGCCCAGCTCTCCTCTGGCTAATGGACTCCTCCCCTCTGGAAGTCTTTGAGCTAAGGCCAGACGACTATTTGGGAGAAAGGGTAAGAGGGAATTCTCCTTCAGACACAGATGGACCAGACGGCCTCTGAGCTGCTGTCAGCCTGGGCTGCGTTTCATGCCCTGGGTTTCCCCACCATCCAACAACTGCCCTTCCTGGCCTCTAACAGGCTTCAGTCTATGGCCCAAGACAAGCAAGGTTCTTTGGGAGAAACCCATGGAGAGAAATGGGGCTACCTAACTTAGGAGAAACTCACCCTGGCCATACCCAAGGCTAAGAGATCTGCATGTGGGAGAGGCTGGGCTGCCTTGGCATTAAGGACTATCCAGCCCCCCCCTTCCATCCCAGGGGGTTCCCAGGTGTCTCAGACTGAAGCAGGTAGGGGAGGCCCAGGCAGCATCTTGCAGTCGTGAGCACTGGGCTTGGAAGACCTCTGGCTTCCAGTCCAGAGGCTTCCCATTAATTCACTGTGTGGCCTTGGGTAAGTCATTTAACTCTGAACCAGCCTTTCCTCATCTGGAAAATGGAAATGAACATTTTCTTGTTACCTCATGGGGTTGTTGGGAGGAAAGCGCTTTGTACCCTGTGAATCAGAGATTACCGTGAATGTTTCTCCTGATGATCCACCTTTGAGCGAGGAGGGGGACAGTGAGCAGCAGTAAATGTCACCTGAGTGCCTCCACTTGGACTGGGCACCATGCTGGGGATTTAAAGACCCTGCCCTTGTGGGAGCTTAGCTGAGGAGGCAAACTCAACCACAGAAATACATATACCAACATCAGACCATAGATTTAGAGATAGATATAAAGCAATGCAGAGGCCATTTTACAAATGAGAAAACTGAGGCATAGAGAGGTTATTTGGTCACACAGGTAGAAGGGTGCTGAGGTGGTACTCAAACTCCCAGTCCAGGGAGTGCAACTGACCCCTGGCTGCTTCTAGGCACATCTTTTTTTTTTTTTTTTTTTTTTTTTTTGCGGGGCAATGAGGGTTGTGACTTGCCCAGGGTCACACAGCTAAAATTTTCAAGTGTCTGAGGTCAGATCTGAACTCAGGCTCTCCTGAATTCAGGGCTGGCGCTTTATCCACTGCACCACCTAACTGCCCCCTCCAGGCACATCTCAAGGGCTGCCTCCTTTCCCAGTTCCCCCAGCGCCTGGTGCCCCATAAGGACAAGGAGAATTTGGCTCTTGGGTTTGTCTGCCCAGTGCCTGTGAAACAGTAGGCTCTTAACTGATGCCTAGGAGCTCAGATGCCTGGGATGGTTGAAGAAGGGGCCTTGAAGGACAGATGAGCAGAGATGGGGGGGTGGGGGGATGTTTCAGGCAAAGGGAGCTGCTTGAGCCAATTGATGTGGGAGGGGATGTAGCCGGGACCCCCAGCAAACAGAGAGTGGCCGCGGTGCCCGAATGGTGGCTGGTGTAGGGCGGGCAGAGCTCAAGGTGGAGGGAGGGGTGATGAGGCCTGGGGCGGTGCTTGCAGCCTGGGCCGCCCCGTGCCCGCTGACAGGCTCTGTGTTTGCTCTGGCAGACCCTGGCCCGGCTCCCGGCTCGGTGCCCCCACCTCCCAGCTGCTGGAGCGAGCCCCCCAGCCAGCATTACTTCTCCAGCTTCGCCCCCGGGCCCTTCCAGCCGGCTTCTCCCTCCGAGGGCGGGGGCGCCTCCTCTTCCTCAGCCTCCTCGTCCTCGGGCACCGTCCCTCACCCGCAGTACCACCGCACCGAGGGCACGCTGAGCGCCCGAAGCCGCAGCAACAGCGCGGAGCGCCTCCTTGAGCCGCCCGGCCCCGGGAGCGAGGACTACCACGACAGCGAGGGCGCCCGCAACAGGACCCGCGCAGTGGAGAATCAGTACTCTTTCTACTAGGGCTGCTGGGCCCGGAGCAGAGCCCCCTGGGGCTGCTGGGCGAGGACACCCGCGGGGTTCTGAAGGAGTCCCTCTGAGTCCGCCGGCCTTCCCCAGCTGGCCACAGCCTCTCATTCTTTTCCTTCCCTCTCCCATGTTTCCCTCTGCCTTGGTCACACCTCCCTTGGTTACTGCTCTGGAAACATGCCCACTGACCCATTCTGGGGGGAGGGGGATGGGCCGCTGCCCCGTGGCCAGGGTCCGATTGCCCTTTCCCAGCCCCCCTCCCTGCCCTTTCCCTCCTCCTCCCCCATGGAGCGGCCCATGGGTTGTGAGATTGAGTGCTCTATCAGAAGCTCTTCAGTGAAGATATGGATGTGATTAAAGAGCCTGTTTTAGGGACTGCAGCACCCCCGGGCTCTGGGCCTCCTCCTTTGCTCGCCTGTCTTCTCTACCATTCTCCTTCCCCCTCACCCCGGGTCTCCTCCAGATTCCTGCTGCTCCAGCCCCAGCAGCCTGAGCCATGGGGAGCCTTAGCAGCCAGTAGGCTCTGAGGCTCCTCAGCCGCCCCTGCTTCCTGGGCATGGGGCCAGCATCACACGTGGAGCTGGAGGTTTGTAGGGCCTGCCCTCTGGGAGCCTGCAGTTTGGTTAAAGGAGACAAGAAAAACCCACGAAATATAAGCGGTAACAGACACAGACGTGGAGCTGAGTGGGACCTCAGAGGCCCCAGGGCCCCCTCCCTTCTTTTCTCCCATGAGGAATCTGAGGCACAGAGTACCTGAGTGACTTGCCCAGGGCTAGATGGTGAGCGAGACTGAGGCAGGATTCAAACCCAGGTTTTTCTGATTCCCACATCCATCTTTAAACCAAGGATCTTTGAAATGTGGAGACAAAAGACCCGAGTTCAAATCCTGGCTCTGTCATTTAGTAGCTGTGTGACTTTGGGCAAGTCACTTAATCATCTTTGTGGCCTCCTTCCTGTAAAATGAGAGGGTGGGAGGGAATAACCTCAGGGGTCCCCTCCAGCTCCGCCTCCTAGATCTTCTCCTCTCCCCTGTTGGCCTTAGGGGGATACTTTCTAATGCTGCCCCTTATGGTGTTTGGGCTCCTAGAGTTCCCAAATCCAAGGAATCCCCGGCCAACTTTAGCCTAGATGCAATGGGAACTTGGGTCTCACTGATTCCAGACAACAGGCTCTATTCCCCATGTCATCAATCTGAGACTTGTCTGTCCTGTGTTTGAGGAGGCTCTCACTCCGTTTGATTTGGAGAAAGGACACATTCCTGGGGTGAAGCAAAAGACTGAGATGACTCCCATTGTTCCCCTGTCCATGCTGGTATTTCCCTACCTTGGGGCATCCTCCAGCTTGAAGTCTCCTTTCTCCACTTGCTAAGTGCTTCCTAGCCCTATCACTCCCTTCACTGAACACATACAAATAGCCAGGGTGAAGTGACCTGGTTGAGGGGTGTTGATCAGTTATTCAGTCAACAAATATGGACTGAATGGTCCTTCCTGTCCAGCCCCTATGTAAGGGGCTCTGGGGAATTCAGAGGAAGCATAAGGTGCCCAAAGACTTGAGCTCTGACCCCAGATCCACATCAGATGTGACCCTGAGCAAGTTACTCGACCCATCTGGGGCTTGGCTTCCTTACTTATAACATGAAGAGGCTGGGGATGGGCTCCCTGACCTCTGGGGTTCCTGTGTCCTTGGTGCTCTGTGGACCTAATGATTGTTCTTGAGCAGATAATTAGGGGACTATGAATGAGGTATCATAACATCTCCTCGGGACCTCATCTGGGGGGTGATTGAAAGAGGATGAAGACGGAGCTAGAAAGATGAGGCTGAGCCCCAGCTCCGAGAGCACCCGCAGACACAGAACACAGCTGAAGAGATAGCTCAATCAGTGCATTCAGCACTGTGGTGGGCATCCGAAGACAAAAGGGCCTAGCCCCAGACCTCAAGGGGGATGGGGGAGAGAGAGACAATATGAGTATGTATAAGTACTTAGATAATGTACATGAAATTAAAACAAGGTTATGATGGGGGGCGGAGACCAGAAAGGCTTCATGGACAAGGTTGCACCTTCAGGAAGCTGAATCCTGAAACAAACCAGGGATTCACTAACCAGCTCTGGACTTCAACCTCCTTGTCTGTGAATGAATGAATGAATCAGTGAATGGATGAATGGAATGAGTGTGTGAATGAGGGAATGAATGAATGGAGTGAATGAATGAATCAGTGAATGGATGAATGGAATGAGTGAGTGAGAGTGAATGAATGAATCAGTGAATAGATGAATAAGAGTGAATGAATGAATGAATGAGTGAATGGATAAATTGAGTGAGTGAATGAATGAATGAATAAACATTTATCAAGAGCTTACTATGTGCCAAGCTCATACCAAAAGCAAAAATCCCTGGCCTCTGAACATAGACTCTAAGGGACAGGTGGTCAGGAAGGTGTATATTTGCTTAGAAAACCCCGGGAAAGGGCTCTACAACCTACCTGGTTGTGGCAAAAGTGTTGCGCAAACTTTAAAGCAACGGGGGCAGCTAGGTGGCGCAGTGGATAAAGCACAGGCCCTGGATTCAGGAGGACCTCAGACACTGGATACTTACTAGCTGTGTGACCCTGGGCAAGTCACTTAACCCTCATTGCCCTGCAAAAACAAAACAAAACAAACAAACAAAAAAAAACTTTAAAGCAACATATAACTGGGAGTCATTTATTATAATAGGTTGAAGGGAAAGAGACTGTTAGCCTCTGGTCAACAACCATTGAAGACCTTCTGTGTTCAGTGCACTGAGCTAGGTGCTGAGAAAGGCACAGTCTCTGCTTGTAAGAGCTATTGACCATTGGTCAAGGATGACCAAGAGGATTCTGGACTGGGGGGAGGGATTTCCAAGGTCTCTTCTAGCTCTGGGATTTTGTATATCCAGTTGGGTCAGGTGAAAACCCAGTCTCAGCTGATCAGAGCTGAGAGCAGTGGAAGACTGGAGATGTGGGACCTGCATGCGATCCCTGGGGCTAAAGAATGATGGGATTGTAGCTTTTAGAGGTGGAAGAGACCTTAGAGGAAATAGAGTCCAATTTTGCAGATGAGGAAACTGAGGCATAGAAAAATGACTTGCCCAGGGTCACACAGACAGTAGATATCTGAGGGAAGATTTGAACTTGGGTCTCACTGATTCCAGACAACAGGCTCTATTCCCCATGTCATCAATCTGAGACTTGTCTGTCCTGTGTTTGAGGAGGCTCTCACTCCGTTTGATTTGGAGAAAGGACACATTCCTGGGGTGAAGCAAAAGACTGAGATGACTCCCATTGTTCCCCTGTCCATGCTGGTATTTCCCCACCTTGGGGCATCCTCCAGCTTGAAGGCTCCTTTCTCCACTTGCTAAGTGCTTCCTAGCTTTTTTGTGTGTTCTGGACCTTTTGATTGTCTGCTGAAGCCCAGGGGCCCTTTCTCAGAATAACTCTTTGTTGCCTACATTCATTTTTCTTTTCTTTTCTTTTTTTTTAAAGTGAGGCAATTGGGGTTAAGTGACTTGCCCAGGGTCACACAGCTAGTAAGTGTTAAGTGTCTGAAGCTGAATTTGAACTCAGGTACTCCTGACTCCAAGGCCAGTGCTCTATCCACAGCGCCACCTAGCTGCCCCACCTATGTTCATAACAGAAGCAAATGTTGCCTTTAATTTAGAGGCCAGCAAAAGTTGTGATGAAATTTTTTCCCACCCAAGTTCAAGGACCACCCCCCAATTTCTCGATAGACCCCAAGTTAGGAGTCCCTGAGCCAGCGAGCAGGTGACACCAGTGCACTAGTCTGAAGAGTGGGGGATCTCCCAGCTGCTCCCCTGCCTGTCTTCCCTGCCTCCTTGCCCCTTTTCTACAGCCTGTGCCCCTGAGCCTCCAATCTCAGAGCCCCCTTCATCAAGGCCAGGGAGCTGTCCTTACTGTATCCTTCCTTGCAGTGAGTCTTTATGCCCTTCTTGCAGACTTGGTGGAAGCCCTGGACTGCTTTGGGGGAGGGATCTTGACAAAGAAAGGAAGAAGCAGAAGGCAGGAGGATGTTTGGTTTTTGTTTTTTCTTTTGGTTTGGGTTTGCTTTGTTTGTTGAAGTTTGGGAGGGGAGTATTCCCCTCCGAAGTTAAATGGCAGAAATTAGAAGGAGCCCAGAGTGGAGGAAGGGAAGGATAGACTAAAAACCAGCTGTGGCTCCCCTTAGCCTCTGGGCATCTTAATTCAGGTAACGGAAATGATCTCAGGTATAAATTGGGAAATCGGAAAGGCCACCTAGTCTCACCCCTCATCTTCTGGGAGAGGAAGCTGAGGCACAGAAAGTTAAGTGACTTGCCCCGTGATAGGCAGCCAGAAGTGACAGAGCTGGGATTTGAACTGACTCCCTCAGGGCTCCTTCACCCACTGGGCTCCCACATACTTCCCAGGAGGTCTGACCAGAGTCTGCCTGATGCCCAAGGGCAGTCATCTTGTGGGACTGAATGCCTGGTCTGAGGCTAGTGACTCTGTGTGTGTCGCCAGCCGTCTCCCTCACCCCCATTTGTGTCCCGAGGAATCCAGGGCAAGCTTTCTGGAGGAAAGTCGCCAAAGAACCTCAGCCTGAGAAGAGTCTGGGAACAGGGAGGGGCTGAAGCTGTCTTTGCCTCCGGATGGAAAGAGAAGGGTGGGCTGGGGAGGGGCTTGATTGAAGCCAGCTGCTCCCCTCCAGCAGCCACCGAGACTGTGGAGGGGCTGTGTCCCTAGAGAGGCCAGCTCCTGGAAATAACCCTTTAGAATGAGCTGCTCCACAGCAGAGAATGGGACTTCGGGAAAGGTCATCGTCCCCCAAGTGCCTTAACCCCCCAGGGCTGGCCCAGCCAATGCTGGCCAGAATTTTCAACTTTGATCTTTCCAGACCCTAGAGTCCTTAATACTAGCTGACACATGAAAACAAGTCAGGAAGTTCCTAGAGGCTTTAGCATCCCCATCCGGTGACCTGCTCAAAGTCACAGAGTGAGAGAGAGAAGGGGTCTGAAGCCACATCTCAGACTCCAAGTCAAGCAGTTTTACTCCTCTGTATCTAATTCATTGCTGGAGGATCTCTTGGGCCAACAAGCTTTGGACCAGGAGATGGGGCATCTTATTCAGGTAAAGGAAGGACCTAAGGCAGAATCTGTCTCAATTTTGAGTGACTGGGGGTTTTTTGTGTTTTTTTTTTTAAGTGAGGCAATTGGGGTTAAGTGACTTGCCCAGGGTCACACAGCTAGTAAGTGTTAAGTGTCTGAGACCGGATTTGAGCTCAGGTCCTCCTGACTCCAGGGCCCGTGCTCTATCCACTGTGCCACCTAGCTGCCCCCGTGACTGGGTTTTAATGAGGCAAAGGATGTGATCCCTGCCCAGAATCCAGGGGAAAAAATGGAGAGTAGCCGGGCAGCTAGGTGGTGCAGTGGATAAAGCACTGGTCCTGGATTCAGGAGGACCTGAGTTCAAATCCAGCCTCAGACACTTGACACTTACTAGCTGTGTGACCCTGGGCAAGTCACTGAACCCTCATTGCCCCACAAAAAAAAAAATGGAGAGTAGCCGCCTGTCTGCCTTCTTTCCATGCAAGGCCAAGGCACTGAGGGACTACACTGTAAGGTAGCAAACAATGTCTTCCCTTAATTGGTAATAAGGCCTGGAGCTGGGGGACTTCTAGGTGAGGAAACTCCTTCTACCAGTATACATTAGCACCTCCTTTGCAACTTTTGGTCAGTGCCTAGGACACTGAAAGTAACTTCCCCAGGGTGGCACAGCCACTATATGTCAGGAGCAGGATTTGAACTCAGGTTTTCCTGGCTGAGACCAGCTGTCTGTCCACTTTGCCAAATCTGCCTCTGATGGACTGATCTTATTACATGGACCTCAAATCAACCAGCATTTAGCAGGGCTGTACTCTGTGCGAGGCAAAGAGAAACAAGTTTTGCCCTCAGGAATATTCAGTTCTACTAAAGAATGGAACATATTCACAGATGAGTAGATGAGTGAGACGATTTGAGAAAGGAAAAAAAAACCTTTCTAATAACTGGAAGCACCAGGAGAAGCTTTCCAGAAGATATGAGCTTTGAAGAAGGCTAAGGATTTTAAGATGCTGGGAAGGGAGTGCATTGGGGGGGGGGGAGTGGCACAGCCAATGCAAAGTCATGGAGGTGGGCTCCCTTCAGGAGGCCATTTTGGCTAGAACTAAGTGTGAATCAAGGGAAGTTGTGTAAGATGTCTGGAGAGAGAGGTTGTGGAGGACTTCAACCATAACACTGAGGAATTTGCATTTTGTCCTAGAGGCAAGAAAAGAAGAGCTGCCAAAGATTCATGAGCCAGAGAGACATCTGGTCAGACCCAGGCTTTAGGCAGATTGTTTTGACAACCGTGTGGACCTAAGGGAGAGACTGGAAGCAGGGAAGAGTGTGAGATATGCCTAGAAGTCTAGCTTGGCTCACAGGGGTCTTTAAAACCAGATTAAGAAGTTTCCAATTTCTTTGGGAGGCAATGGAAAACCATTGAAGGCTTTTGAGCAGGAAGGGGTTGCGATCCGAGCTATAATTAGAGGAGATTAATTGTCAGTGGAATCCAGGATGGCTTGCAGGGAGGAGAAGACTGAAAGGAGGGAGACCAATTAGGAAGCTATTGCAATTGTCTTAGGTCAGAGGTAATGGGCGCTTGAACCAGAGCGGAGGCAGTAGGAGTGGAGAGGGAAGGAGAATTGGATTATGCTTTGTAGGTAGAATTAACAGGCTGTAGACACTAATTGGCTGTCCGGGGAGAGGAAGGAAATGAAGATGACTCAGACTTTTTGAACCTGGGTGACTGGGAAAATGGTTTAGGATGATAAAAATAGGGAAGTCGGGAAGGGGAGGGGAAGCTGGGAGATTTGGTTTTACAAGTGGCCCTGGTGGCATTTCCAGCCAGAGATGTCTATACACTTGGCAGTGGAAGGAGAAATATGAAATGGTAGCTTGGGGAGGACAGTAGGTAGAGGAAAGTATGTTTGGGGCTTTTAGAATTAGGAAGGTGTTTATTAGGAGCCTGCTGTGTGCTAGACACTGTACTGCTCAGCTCTGAGATTACAAATACAAAATTGAGACATTCCCTGCTCTTAGGGAGCTTATATTCTAGGTATGTGATTTGTTTTGTTTTAAGTGAGGCAATTGGAGTTAAGTGAATTGCCCAAGGTCACACAGCTAGTAAGTGTTAATTGTCTGAGGCTGGATTTGAACTCAGGTCCTCCTGACTCCAGGGCCGGTGCTCTATCCACTGTGCCACCTAGCTGCCCCGGGAGCTTATATTCTAATGTGAGAGGCAACACACATTAGAGGAGTGATAGCAATAAGCTGTTAACATGAGTTTATTAAGCACTTACGTTTGGCCAGGTACTACTACTAGATAAAGTCGAAAGTGAAATTTCCTGCCCTCAAGGAGCTTATTTCTAACTTGGACACAGGTAAGCCTATGCAGGATAATTGCGAAGTATAAGGGCTAGGGACTAGACCTAGAATTTCACTGGCCTACCTACTTGTAAGTAAGGAACTCCCTCCACTCCCTCCCTCTATGACTTAAAGTATTGGGGAGCTGTCTAGGGTACCTAGTGAGAGGTTGAGTTGCCCACCCATATATAAAAATTATTTGTACATAGAAGTAATTTCAGGAGTGACTAGCAGTTGCGGAGAGATGATCAGGAAAGGCTTCATGTAGGAAGTAGCATTTGAGATAAGCTCTGGAGGGAGCTAGAGTTTCTAAGAGACTGAAGTGAGAAGGGAGTGAGTGAATTCCAGGCATGGGGAAGATGGCCTGGGCAAATCAAGGAAACTAGAAACAGATTGTTGAGCACGGAAATAATAATAGATGAGCAGTCAAGGACCTGAAGGAAATTTGTATGTAATTTGCCCAGAAAGGTGGGCAGGCACCAAATTGTGAAGATCTTCAAGTGCCAAACAGAAGAGTTTGTATTTCATCCTAGGGAGGTAGTAGGACTTCTTGAGGGTGGAAATGAAGGTGGGTCAGACTGTGCTTTAGGAATTTACTTTTTTAAAGGATCATAAATTTAGAGCTGGGAGGAACTTTCGAGTTCAACCCATTTTAGAGATGAGGAAACGGTAAGAGAAGTTAAGTGCTTGCCCAGAGTTACATATCAATGGAATGGGAAGAGACATGAGACAAGGAGACCACTTGGGAGCCTTTGGCAATAGTCCAGGTAAGAGATGATGAAGGCTTCAACTGGTTGTTAGCTGTACAGATAGGACTGACAAGACTTGTCACATGGTTGGATGGAAACTGAGGAGTTGGGAATTACTCTGATGTCATCAACCCAGATGACTGGAAGGGGGATAGTTCTCTCAACAGAAATATGGAAGAGGGATTACTTAGGGAGAAAGAAGACAATGAGTTCTGTTTTGCACATGTTGAGTTTGACATGCCTTTGGGACTTCCGATTGGAAACATCTAATGGGTTGAGAGAGGAGGAGATGGAGTAAGGTCAGATGGAAGTGATTAAGTCAAAAGCAGCAGTGGAAGGGTCAGCCTTGAGAAGCAGGAAGGACACCTCTTCTTCTGAGACTAGAGGATAGGTAGACATCGAAAGAAGTATCAAGGTAAAATTACAACAGATGGCCTCTTTGTCTTGATAAAATAAGAATCTCCATCATCTGCTGAAAATGAGTGGAAAGTGGGCTTGAGATGGAAAGTGTTTGGAGTAGCTACTGGGGCAGATGTGATTAGGAGACCACCAGAGGGAAATCAGGGGATTTGCATGCATTAAGAAGGATCCAGGGGGGCAGCTGGGTGGCACAGTGGATAGAGCACTGGCCCTGGATTCAGGAGGACCTGAGTTCAAATCCAGCCTCAGACCCTTGACACTTACTAGCTGTGTGACCTGGGCAAGTCACTTAACCCCAATTGCCTCACCAAAAAAAAAGAAGAAGAAGAAGGACCCAGTTGTGATTATGTAACATGAATTTGTGGTGAGCACAATCAGTGAAATTTCTTCTAGGCTTGACAGGCAGGAGCAGGGTAATTGAATGGGAAATGGGGAAGGGTGAGAGATTACCAGGATGGAGGCAGGGAAAGGTCAAGAGAATGATGGATATTAGGATCCTCATGATAATCATCCCAGAAATAATTGTGACAATGGAATCTGCCCTGGGTAGGGAAACCTAGTGTAAAAGAGGAAAATGGGGTACGGGGTTGGGTCAGGGGTTGGGGTTCTTAGGAATTCCTCTTTAAAGAATTACACCCTCTTGCACACAAGAGCAGTTAGAATAAGATGGTAGTTTATTTAGGGGCAAGGGAAGGGAAGTGGAGGGAAGTGAAACCATGAAAGAAATCCTTGGACTTCTCATGGGGAGATAGGCGCAAAGCACGTGGCTCAGAAGTACCAATCTCCTCGAGCAGGAGACCAGCAGGTACTATAGGGGACTGATGGGGGGGAGGGGTGACGATTTAACTGTGGAAAGTTCCTTTAGTGAGGGAGGACCATCCCCCACTGGTGGTAGCTGGGGGAAATTGGGTGAGGAGTGGAGGACCATCCCCCACTGGTAGTGACTAGAGGAATTGGGTGAGGGGTGGCTACGGATCTCTCTTCAGGACACAAAGGCCGCAGCCACACCCAATTTTATCTCCCTAGGGTAAGGGAGACCAGAATGAAGGGTGGAGATCCGAAGCTAGCTCAGTGGATTTGGTTCTGCTTTATCTCTCTAGGCATATCTGTCCTCTGGATTAGCTTCTCAAGGACAAGATTCCTCGGTGTGCCCCAGAGAACTCTGCACCCTCAATGCTAGGAAATCCTGAAGCTGCCAGATAGCCTGGAAATCTAGGGAGAGGTTGGATCTAGAGAGCAGTGGTTCAGAATGTGGTCCAAGGAAACCTAGGGGTTCCCAAGACCCTTTTAGGGGGGCCTATAGGGTCAAAACTATTTTATAATAATACTAATACATTTCAAATTCTAATATAGTAAATATCGATAGATATAACCCACAGAAGCAAAAGCTGTTTGGGAGGAGAGGGTCCTCAGTAATATTTAGGACATGTGAGAGGGAAAATTAAGCTGGGAGTTGAATTCTTTAAGGACAAAAGGAAAGGTTTTCATAGACAATGGTAACATAGATGGGGAGAAGGTGGAATAATCTGGTTGCCTGGACTTCAAAATTGATCAATCATTTAATGAACATTTATGAATCACCTTTCAGAAATTGTGTTAGGTTCAAGGGGCACAAAGACAAACAAGAAAGTCCCTGCCCTCAAGGAACTTACATTCTATCAATGTTGTTTGTCCTTCATACTCGAAGAGGATCATGGCATTGGGGATCTGTCATGATATGCACTGAATCGAATTTAAGCAAGGGAGGGCTGTGCAAGATCACCAACCCTACTCTCTCATCCAGAGCCATCTGGATTCAGTGGGTATACAGCAGAACAACTGGAGATGGCCCCAGATGTTTGAAGCAATTGGGGTTAAGTGACTTGCCCAGGGTCCCACAGCTAGTAAGTGTCTGAAGTGAGATTTTCACTAGAGTCCTCCTGACTTCAGAGCCATTGCTCTATTTACTTCACCACCTAGCTGCCCCACTCTACCAATGTTTTAAAAAGAAGAAGAAGGTAGGTTGTCTATCAAAGGCAGCCAAATGAAGGTCAGTCCTCCAAACTGGCCAAGATAGGGAATTAAAAGAACATGTCTCTTCCTCTTCCCCAACTCTTGGTGGATGGGAAAGGATTTCCCTTAGAAATGTAAGTAGTTTTATTAGGGAACAGTCACTTGAGGTTAAGATGAGAAGTAGGAGCATGTGAGAACAATACTAGGTATATAAGGGAAGTTTGCTTGTGAGAGAGGACACAGAGGAAGGGACACACAGTTTGGGGGTGGGGACCTGGGGAGGAGCATGGGGAGGCGGGGGTAGCTTTATTCGGTCACTGTGGATATAACAGGTGAAGAGAAACCTGAAAGGCTTCTTGGCAAGAGGGGAGAACTGAGTTCTCCCTTAGTTTGTGGAGGACTCACCAGCCCCAAGGTTATTTTTGAAATCCTTAGGACATATGGGGAGGACCCCTCCCATGTTTGGAATGTGTGGAGAACCGGCCAGACTGGGGGAGGGGAGGGAGGTGGAGTCTTGCTACCAAGCTGTACTTGGTCTGCCTCCTCTGTCAGCATTTATTAAGCACCTACTATGTGCCAAGTACTGTACAATGCCCTGAGGATACAAAGAGAGGCAAAAACAACCAAACATGGCCCCTGCCCTACTGGAAGTCCCAGGTGGTGCTGAAAGAAGTGTTGCCCTGGTAAGATCCCTTATCTTGGTATTTGGTGGAAAGCAGAGAGCTCCCCTTTCCCCTCACACCCACATCATGAGATGGGATGACTTCTCCCTTCCCCAGCTTGAAGCTTTCATCCACTCCTTCTGTTTCCTTGCCTTAGTCACTATCACTATACCAGCAACAAAACACTCCCAAAAGCTCAACATTGTATCGAAGCCAGGATTAGGGGTAGACAACGTGGAGAGCTCCTTTGGGCACAACACCCACTGGGGTGCAACAAGTGACCTTTTCTATGCCACATTTGATGAATGTGCATACTGTGATGCCAGAAAACAACTCTCCCCTGCAGGGTATTTGTTCAGTGATGAAGCAAGTCAGGTGTATGTGCCTGACACATAGTAGGTGCTTAATAAGTACTTGTTTTTGTTTTTTGGGTTTTTTTGTTTGTTTTGGGGTTTTTGGGGGGGCAGGGCAATGAGGGTTAAGTGACTTGCCCAAGGTCACACAGCTAGTAAGTGTCAAGTGGCTGAGGCCAGATTTGAACTCAGGTCCTCTTGAATCCAGGGCCGGTGCTCTATCCGCTGCGCCACCTAGCTGCCCTGCCTCATCTTGTATTTATGAAGAGTTTTTACAAGTATCAAGTATTTAAATATAAATTATTGAAATGCTGGTATTAAATGCAAGTATTTATCAAATACCTAACATGCACCAAGCACCTTGCTAACTACACTGGCTACAGAGACAAAAAGGAAATACTCAAGCCTTCAGTGACCTTACATTCTATTGGAGGAGGTCCATAGCCTCAGGTGGACAGGAAAAACAGACAGGAAAAAAGATAGGGAAAACAACCACCACAGGAATTTATAAAGTGCCTACTGTGTGCAAAGGAAAAACAGACAGGAAAAAGATAGGAAAAAGAACTACCACAGGAATTTTTTTTCAGAATTTTTATTTTCCCAAGTTACATATAAAAATAAATTTTGACAAAATTTTTAAAAAACTTTGTGTTCCAAATTCTCTTCCTCCCTCCCTTCCTCCCCACCCCCAAGAACTCAAGCAATTATGATGTTTAAAATCTAAATGTGTGGTCACCTTAAATTAGAAGCTTTAACACCAATCTTTGGGCATTAAGCATTTATTAAAGCAAACTAGGTATTAGTAAAAAGGAAAACACGTGGAGTTCAGAAAGTTAAGAAAAGGTCTATCTAGCCTAGAATTCCAGCCTGGTCTGGTTCTTCCTCAAGTCCTCCACCATGAGCCTGCTTCAACCATTGAGTGTGGAAGCTTTTTATAGGTCTGGAGGAGAGGTGGCCCTTTCACACTGCTTCAAGCTGATTGGTTAGCATCATCCAAATCCATTGGTTCACAGGACTTGATGGTGGTCTGTGTTGAGTTCAAAGTCCTTAGCTTCTGAGAACAATAACTTCTTAAGGGCTGGCCCGGTGCAGTTACAATCTAATTGATGTTAAGTAGGCTAATCAGCAAAGTCAATCACTCTCACTTAATTCAATCAGTTTAAATTAATCTCCAGGTGGGACCTTTGAGTATCTGGCAAATCCCATTATTTCCTCACACAATTCAATATAAATTATACATGAGTAGCCATGCAAAACATTTCCACATTAGCCAGGTTGTGAAAGAAAACAGACAAACACAAAACTTCAGATAAAGGAACTAGTAAAAAAAATTATGCTTCAATCTGTATTCAGATATCATCAGTTTTTTCTTGATAGATGGATTACATTTTTCATAAGTCCTTCAGAGTTGTCTTGGATAATTGTACTGATGAAAATAACCAAGTCATTAATAGCAGATCATCTTATAATATTGCTGTTATTTTGTATACAGTACATTTCACTCTGCAAAAGCTCATGTAGGTCTTTCCAGGTTTTTCAGATAGCTTCCTGCTCATCATTTTTTAATAGTAAACTACATTTACACAGTACGTTTTTTGGTGGGGCAGTGAAGGGTTAAGTGACTTGCCCAGGGTCACACAGCTAGTAAGTGTCAAGTACATTTAGCATTTTCTTACTTTTTTGAAAAAACATGATACTGAGGCACAGCTAGGTGACTCAGTGGTTAAAGCACCAGCCCTGGATTCAGGAGGACTTGAGTTCAAATCTGGCTTCAGACACTTGACAATTACTAGCTGTGTGACCCTGGGCAAGTCACTTAACCCTCATTGCCCTACCAAAAAAAATCCCACCATGATACTGAGAAGAAACCCCCAGACTATCCAAGGGATCCACAACACAAATAAGCTGCACACAAGCACAGGTATAATAAGGAGGGCCTGAGCAGGTAGAAAGTACTTTATGAATTTAGAAAGGAGGGCTTGGAGAGAGCATATGTGAAAGCTGAGCAACAAGACTTGGCAGCTGATGGCCTCTAGAGCTCAGCATTTCCCTCCCCAAGCATCTCTTAAAATGTGACCCATGCCCCCTTTGAGGGGAGGCACATTCTGTCCCTGGACCTAGGGTAGGGGGGAACCAGTTTGTTAAGGATTTTCTTCTCTGATAGGTGAGGCATATGGGCAGCACGAGGGGCCTGGGCACCTTTCACGAGGCAGAGAAAAGACATTGAGTGTGGGGTGAAGGAGGCCAAGAAAGGAAGGGCAGGGGCAGAAACAAACTCTGTTGCTTCCAAATCCTGCCAGAGTCTGAACAGGAGAGGCACAATGTGGAGGAAAGGGCCACCAGCCTGGTACTCAAGAGACCAAGGTTCAAGTTTCAGCTCGGCTGTTAACTCATATGATCCTGGGCCTCTCTGGACCTCAGTTTCCTTTTGAAAATGAGGGGGTGGGGTCAGCCTAGGGGGTCTTTGAAGCTCCTTTTAACTCTGATATTCTGTGAGCTGGGAACTCTATGAAGCATGGAACTGACAGCATTCAGGGGCCAGCCTTAGGGGAGGGGGAGAAGATCCTGTGCATGCTACTCTCAGCTAGTACTTTGAGTGCCCCCAAGCTCCTGGAACCAGATCCCTGCTGTTAAGGACAAGCCCCTAGGATGGTGCAGAGTCTAAAGTCCATGTTCTCTAAAGACTAGTTGAAGAAACTGGGCTTCATCCGGCAGCATGGTAAAGGACCTAGGACCAGGAAGATCTGGGTTCAAATCCTTCCTCTGGAACTCTCTGTGGGGTCTTGGGCAAGTCTCTTCTCTCAGGCTCAATTTTCCCCATCTGTAAAGTGGGGATTATAATAGTATTTTTCTCACAAATCCCTGTAAGGGTAAAATGAGTTAATGCATAAGAGAGGGTTTTTAATCGTTAAAGAGCCAGATAGCTGTTTTCTGAGCCTGTTTCCTCACCTGTAAAATGAGGGAACTAGACTCAATGACTGCTAAGATCTCCCCATCCCGGTCTCCTGTCCCATAGATCTCCTGGAGAGGAGATTAATGAAATTCCTACATATTCATTCATACAACGCATATTGATTAGAAGAAGCTGGTGATTCAGAAGGCTAAGAGCCAGCGGGTGAAAATGTGGAATTTTTATGAGGAGGGATGGGGTGACTAGTTCCCATCTACTGTGACATCAGGGGTCTGAGTGCCAGGGGGCACCGAGTGCCTGAAACAAGCTACCCAGGGAATGGCAGCTGGCAAGGCTCTGCTGCCCTCTGCTGGCAGAATCCAGACCAGCCTAGGATTAATTGGAGCCCTGGGGAGGGGTTAATTTAGGATTCTGTCCTTCTCCAGGTTGCCTGCTTGTAGCCAATCATCAGCTGGCAGGCACATAAGTCGCAGGATGCTTTGAGGGTCAGCCTTGGAAAGGAAGAATGAAATCATCCCTCCCATGGACGTCCTGGCCTTCTCTGATACTATCCTAGCTCTCTCTGTCCCCAAATCCCCCTGAGAGGGGAACACCTCCGTCTCTTAGAAAACAGCCTAGGAAGGGGGGATCCTGAGCAAATGGACACCAGATAGGTGGGCTAGGGTGCAAGGGAGGAGGCTGAAGCCAGGGTGCCGGGAGGAGGAGCTGAAAGGGAGAGTGAAGTTTCTGACTTTCTTTTTCTCCATCGCTTCTGCTCTTTCATCAGGTCCTGGAGAAACTTCCTGCTCTGGAAGGAGGCTGGCCCATGTCAGTTTCACATCCCCCATGTAGGTATCAGGGAGTCCCTCAGCTGGTCCTGGCATTCACAGGCTGCCTCCTAGGCTTTGGGAAGGGTGGCCCAGCCCAGAGTGAAGGGAGTGGGCCTGACAGGGAGGAGATCCTCCTTCCCCGAGCCCTCCCCACTCACTGCCTCAGGTCTACTGGAGGCATCAGTGCAGGAAAGGGGGAGACTGGAAGCTTCACCTCTAATTCCTCACTGTCTGTGCACAAAGTCCGAGGGCTGGAGGTGGGTGAGGGTGGGAAGCCAGGGCTCATTTGATGCTTTACAGAGCTGTGGTTTTGTCAGGGTTGATTCCAACCCCTGCAGGCCACCTTGCCTGGCGCACTTCTCAGCAGTCCCTTTCCACCCAACATGGCAGGGGCCATCTCATCCACCCCCCTCCTTTCACGGAAAGGAACCTGCACAGCATCAGAGAAGGGCAGGGACTCACCCCAAAGTCACAGAGCTAGTAGGTTGGAATTCAAACCAGGTTTGCCGATGCCCAGTCTAAGGCTGGTCCTGCGCCCTATTCTCCAGCAGGGGGTGATAGAGTGTCATTTAAAAAAACCCACCGCTTTTAAAGGGAGAGAGGATCTGGCTTCACAGCTCATTTCACTTCCTTGGCCTCAGTTTCCTGCTCTGTAAACTAAGAGGACTGACCTCTCTGGCCTCTGAGGTCTCTTCTAGCCCTAGGATCCCGGGCTCTGATAATTTCTTACCCTAGCTGAGGGACTTCCATACTCCTCCCCTTTTCAGGTGGTTTTTCTGTATCCTCCCCCCTTAGATTGGAAACTCCTTGAGGGCAAGGGCTGATTTACATCTTTCTGTGTATCCCTAGTGCTGTGCACAGTGCCTGGCATATAGTAGGTGCTTAATACATGTTTACTGACTCTGCTAAGTTGTTACTTGAGGACTGGCCAGCCAGTCCAAGGCAGCTCCTCCATCCAAGGGCTAATATTTGCATTTCCATAAGGCTTTTTGGAGAGGAAAAACCTTTCAGATCCAAAAGAATGAATCTGTAATGGGGGAGTTCAATGTCAGCCATTGTTTCAGACCCTGGCAAAAAAATATTTAAGAATAGCCAAGGAGACTTCCTGGTATATTGGTAGCAATTATCTACATCAATGTCATTGAGTGACATGGTTCTGTGGCCCATGATCTCCTGTGATTCTTGAATGCTATGCTGGGTTAGTGGGCACAGGTTAGCAAAAGGACACAGCTTGGGGCAGCTAGGTGGCAAAGTGGCTAAAGCACTGGCCCTGGATTCAGGAGGACCTGAGTTTAAATCCAGCCTCAGACACTTGATACTTACTAGCTGTGTGACCCTGGGAAAGTCACTTAACCCTCATAGCCCTACAAAAACAAAAAAACAAACAAAAAGAACATGGCTTCCTTCTACCCCTCAACCCCAGCCACCAACCACCAGGTATTAGCTTTAAGCACACTTAAAGCAGGTGAACTGGATTTACCATCTGAAGACGGGATATTTTGGTTACATATTCTTTGTGTGACCTTAAGCAAGTCACTTGCTAGAAATATACTAAAGCCTACTTACACATGCTATGTACCTCTCTGTTGCCCTTTGGGTCATCCCCAACTTTGATTCTTCAGAAATCAAGGTGTTCCAGGATTGTAAATCATACAGCCTTAATGGGAGAACATTGGAGTTAAAATGATGGTGTTGGGGGCCAAGAGCCATCTTGGAAGCAGAGAAAGCACTGCCCAATTTAGATCCTGAGTAGTTGGGGTCCCAAAGGAAGAGGGGGCGCTTGGGGAATGATGAAGTCCTCCAGACATTTCTATTCTGGATGCTGATGTGCTGATTGCATCAAACCCCAGAACATTATAGTGTCTCCTCAAATGAGTTCCATGATTTCTGAAAGCTCAGTCAAATGATACATTAATGAAAATCTAAATGAATGAAAAATACCTCTTGTTCAGACTATATACATGAAGTTGGAAGGCCAGGCTTTTGAGCTGGTTCATCAGGACACACATCTTGGACGGGCACTAAAGAGAAAGATGAGCCAGGTCCAGAACTGAACAGGAGCATGAGAAGATGGTAATCGCAATCTGAATTTGCTTATCTCACTCAGCTCTGGAAGCAAAGGTCACTTGATTTCAGTAAGGGGGATAAATACAGTTCAAGCTCCTATCTATTTGATTACTCTGTGAATAGACTGAGCAGGAACTGTAAGTCAGATAGCAAAGCCCTAACCTGAGACCAAATAGGGAAACAGGGAAAAGACAACCAAGGGGAAATTCCCAGCAAATTTAGGTTCTGAGTTAGGGGAGGTTCTACACCTTAGAACCATGATGCTTTGCAGTTAAGTTCAATGATCCTCTCTTATGTGAGAGCATCAAGTCAATGACTGGACTTCGAGAGTTCTTGGCTTAGTCTCCCACAGTTCTTTGGGGTGGTCCAGAAGCTCTCTCAAGGCTACTCCTTGGCTTTTCTACTGATTCTTGGGAATTTGCCACCTTCCTGAAGAGACAGTCTTAGTCTCTCTCTAACTCTCTCAGCAAGAGACCATTTAGAAACTGGTGTCCAGGGGGGCAGCCAGGCACAGTGGATAAAGCGGCAGTCCTGTCTTTTGCCTGTTTATTTATTGACTTAAGTGACTAGATTAGTCACCTAAGTGTCAGAGGCTGAATTTGAATTCCTGGCTTCCAGTCGCCAGATCTGATGTATTGCGCCACCTAGCGGCTTTCTTTTAATAAAAGAAAGAAAGAAACGGAGCGGACCCTCTTGGAGGTCACGTGCCCAGATTTTCTCCAGCTCCAGGTTCCCTAGCTTCGTCTTAGTCTCTGCTTACAGCCCGGGGACAGACAGAGTCCACCCACCAACCACAACGGCTGAAAGGGAAACGCTCGGTAGCCAACAGTCTGGTAGGACGAGCATGGCCCCGCCCACCCTACCATGCCCAGCCAGTGAAATTCCAACCTGGGTGTGGGTGGGGCCCAAGCGCCGGCCTTCCTGGTTGCTAGGACACGTGAACGCGTCGGGGGCACGTAGGGAAGAAAAGGCGGAAGGAAGGGGGCGGTAGCACGCTGCTTGACGTCATCACTACCCGCCGGCCCTGCGGCCTCGGGCAAAGGAAGACCGGCCGCGCCATGGCGAGCTCAGCGTCGTCCTCTGTGCGGGCGCCGCGGCCCAAGAAGGAGCCGCAGCCGCTCGTCATCCCCAAGAACGCGGCCGAGGAGCAGCGGCTCAAGCTGGAGCGGCTCATGAAGAACCCGGTGAGGCGCGGCGGGGCTGCCTCCCTTCAAACTGCCGCGGGCCCTGCAGCAGCCGCTGGGGCGTTTCTCCTTATTGTCCTGGGCCCGGGGGGTAGCCCACCGGTCTGACCTCGCCCTGGGGGGCCAGGCTGGCTCCGGAGCAGGGCGTGAGTGTAAAGGAGCCCTGAGCTCACTTTAGCGAGTCCGCTTAGTGGTCGGAGGCCCAGAGGGGATTGTGGCCTCGGGCCGGCCTCCTCGGGGGAGGTCAGGGGTCAGTTTTACATTGGGGGAGGCCGCGGAGGGGATTCCTGTGCCGGGAAGCACGTTGGGCCTGGACGAGGCTGCGGAGGGGTAAGGGGAAAGCTCGGGATCTGGAGCCGGTGGACGTGGGTTCGGGGCCAGGCCGTCATTTAACACCCGTGTGACCCTGGACAAGTCACCTCATCTCTCCGTGCTCTCACCTGGGAGTTGGGGGGGCTTGGTCAGAGAAACCTTTTGTGGCCTTTTCCGTCTTTAAAAGCCACGAGCCTGTGAAAGTCATCCGACCTCCGTGGGCTCTTAGAGCGCCGCGATGGTGGCTCCCCTGGCCTTTTGTGTCCCAGCGTCAGGCTGCTGGGCTGGGCCTGAGGTGGAAGGAGAGGCCCCCCAGCCCTCCAGGTGTTCCGAGTGGCGAGATTCAGAGAGGAGTTTAATGAGGGGGCCTGGGCTCCAAGGAGCAAGGTCAGTGAGTTGTGAAGACCTTTTTGTTATCTTCAGAAGTCAGTCTAGAGCTGCAGGTGTCTAATCTGGTGTCATGTTTTAACCTTGCAGGACAAGACCGTTCCTATTCCAGAAAAAATTAATGAATGGGCTCCAAGACCTCCTCCCGAATTTGTCAGAGATGTTATGGGTAATGAATTTGGGGGGGGGGTGTCTGTCTGTGTGCCCGGACCTTAGAGTTAACAGTTCCTATGTTGATGGATGTAATCCCTCTACCTGAGGCAGTTTGACTTGACAGCAGGAGTCTCATTGGTTTGGCCTCTGGCCCCACCTCCACCTTGGCCAGTGTTGCCAGAGGAGGGAGCCAAGAAGTCGGGGCCTGGTGTAGAGGTGCCAGACACATGAGTGACCCAGAGCCAGATTAAAATGCAATTAGGGAGGGGGCCACTTAATTGTCCCCCTTAAACTCCTCTGTTCATTTGTTTCCCCCCAAAATGTGGGGGTTGGGCCAGCTAATTTTCCCAGCTTGCTTTGGTTTGAGAGAGATGACTTCTTGAGGGTCACACAGCCAGGGTCATAGCCAGGATTCCAGCCCAGTCTCTCCTGACTCCAAGGTCATCCTCTGTCATTGCTAGTCATAAGTACGAGTTGATAGTTGATATGCCTGTTTCTCACACTTGTGATGAGAGCACCATCATTTCTCTAGTCATTCAGTTTCTCTTCCACCCTCTTTCTCCTTCATCCCCCCATCCAGTCTGTTGCCCTCGTCCTTTCTCTGCCCAGCCTCCTCATTCAGGCCTCTTGTCACTTTCTCTCTGGTCTATTACAGTTCTCTTCTCCCCAGCCGCCAGAGTATGAGATGCTTTCATCCTAGTTTTGGACAGCTCTGAAGACTAGCACTCAGTAACTTCCCTTCCATCCTGCCCTAGGTTCGAGTGCTGGTGCTGGCAGTGGGGAGTTTCATGTCTACAGACATCTTCGGCGCAGGGAATATCAGAGACAGGACTTCATGGACGCCATGGCTGAGAAGGTGAGTCAAGGCTCCTTGCGTGGCTGGTCTGTTTGGCCGGCCGTGGCCGTGGGTGCTGCATCTGGGGAGGCCAGGGTGTCTTGGGTGGAATTTGATGTGCTGGAGCTTGGATGAGGGTGAGGTGCTTGTGCCTCCTGCCAGTATCTGAAGGGCTCCTCTGAAAGAGGAGTTAGCCTTGTTTGCTTGGCTCTTGGAAGCATTGCCAGGAGTGTCTCTAAAAATAGCAGAGAAGTAGGGTTCAGTGGGACCTGCCCATAGGGAGCGGGGGCACACGGGACATCTCTCTGCCCATAACTGGGAGGCTTGAGTAAGGGAACCAGCAGTGGAAAGAAGCAGGCTCTGGGTGACACTGCTTCTGGGAAAGTGCTCCTTGGGACAGAAACAAGTCTACATTAGGCCCTTACTCTGTGCCAGGTACGGAGCACTGCGGATACAGATGCAAGCACAAAGACAGACAGCCTGCCCTGCCCTCAAGGAGCTTACATTCCAAGAGGGGGACAGCTGACAGGCAGGAAAAAGGGGAAGGTCATGGTTGTAAAGTGCAGAGAGTTAGACTCAGGTCCAGGAGGGGAATGAAGTCTGTCTGGCCTGGCCCCCCCAACACTGGGGGCTCTGAGAGAAGGGGACAGGCCTTGTGGAGGGATATCGAAGGGCTGGTAGGCAGTCTGGGCTAGGAAGACCCCAGAAGCTGAGGGGGAAGAGAATTGGTAGAAACATTTCTCTTTTTTTTGATAAAGCATTTGAAGGGGCAGCTAGGTGGCACAGTGGATAGAGCACCGGCTCTGGAGTCAGGAGTACCTGAGTTCAAATTCAACTTCAGACACTTAACACTTACTGGCTGTGTGACCCTGGGCAAGTCACTTAACCCCAATTGCCTCACTAAAAAAAATACAAATAAATAGATAGATAATAAAGCATTTTATTTTTTTCCAGTTACATGTAAAGATAGTTCTCAACTTTTGTTTATACACGCTTTCCAATTTCAGATTTTTCTCCCTCCTTCCCCTCTCTACCTCCCCCCTCCCCTAGACAGCAGGTAATCTGATATATATATATATAATAACATTAAACATATTTCTGCATTAGTCATGTTATAAGAGAACTCCTCCTGCTCATCGTTTCTTACAGCACAATAGTATTCTATTACATTCATATACCACAACTTGTTCAGCCATTCCCCAATTGATGGGCATCCCTATAATTTCCAATTCCTTGCCACCACATAAAGAGCAGCTATAAATATTTTTGTACATGTGGGTCCCTTTCCCCTTTCCATGATTTCTTTGGGGAAAAGACCCAAAAGTGGTATTGCTGGGCAGTTTGTATTTTTGTAAATATTCATCCATTTCATTTAGATTGTCAAATTTATTTGCATACAGTTGGGCAAAATAATTCCTAATTATTTATTTAATTTCCACTTTATTGGTGGTAACATCACCCTTTTCATTTTTGATACTGGTAATTTGGTTTTCTTCTTTCTTTTTTTTAAATGAAATTAACCAACATTTTATCTGTTTTATTGGTTTTTTCATAAAACTAGCTCTTAGTTTTATTGATTAATTCTATAGTTGTCTTGCTTTCAATCTTAGTAATTTCTCCTTTAGTTTTCAGGATCTCTAGTTTAGTATCTAATTGGGGATTTCTAATTTGTTCTTTTTCTAGCTTTTCAAGTTGAGCAATTTTTTTTTGAGCATTTCTTTTAAAAAAACAATTAATGAATGAAAAAGCACCTGTTCCATGTTCACTGTGTATTGAGTGCTGTGCTGGGCATCAGGGATGCCCATAATTATTTGTAACCAAGTTAATATGAGCCCATTCACTGAATAGAGTCTTGGTTTTGAAATCTAGAAAGTCAGGAATGGGTTGTAGAGGGGAAAAAAGGCAGGCTTTCCACAAAGTGGGGGGCTCTGGGGGGATCTCCACCAGTGGGAGAAGTGGGGTGGGCCCAGCAGAGATTCCAGGACGAGCAGCCCTTGGGTGGAGAGACCCTGGGCCTTCTTATTAATTATTCCTTAGCTAGAGCCCTGACTGTGGGTTAATACGGGTGGTTAATCCTGTATGGAAGGTCCCATTCAGCGTCCTGGAGACCTTTGCATATTTGTAGATGGCAGTGCCACCCCTCAAGCTGTCAGTCAGCCAACAAACACAAAAACAGAACCAAAATCTAAGGGGCGGTAAACAAAATGTATCTGAGTTAGGGAGAGAGTAAAGCTAGGAAGTTGTTAGGAGACTGGGGAAGGGGAAAGGGCACCTGTGTGTCTGTTACTTAGTCTGCCTGCTAGGGGATCAGACACATGCCTGGCAGGCTCCAGGGACTCACTTGTACTTGCGGAGGTGAGGCACATATATAGGGAGATGACAAAATGATTGGGGGGGGTTGGCGCCAGCAGTAGGGCCCTTAGGAAGACCTCATGTAGAAGGGGAAGGAAACCAGGGATTCTAAGAGGGAGAACAGGCATAGACAGGAAGGGCAAAGAGGGCATTTGGGCTGGACTATGGGATGGGTGAAGGGTGTGTGTGTGTGTGTGTGTGTGTGTATGTATGTATGTGTCTGGGCTGGGGATGCATGCCTTCACACACAGATGTCATTGCAGGCCATAGTCTGCATTCCTTTGTACCCATCCAATGCCTCCTCCGATCCATTGGCCTTTGGCTTGGAGATCCTGGAGTTCCATGATTCTCAGCTGCATCCCCTGGGGCTCTTGTGTCAGGGAGCAATCAATGCACCTTTTTTTTTTTGAGGCAATGGGGGTTAAGTGACTTGCCCAGGGTCACACAGCTAGTAAGTGTTAAGTGTCTGAGGGCAGATTTGAACTCAGGTCCTCCTGACTCCAGGGCCAGTGCTCTATCCACTGCGCCCCCTAGCCACCCCTGCACCCTTTCTCAAATGGAATCCCGGTCACCTCTGAGCCAGCTTGGACTCCCCAGCCCCGCCCTTGGTCCCTCTGGTTCGTTTTTCCTTTTGTATTTTTTCTTACACATATCTTAATACCGGCTAGTGTGAACACAGCACTCGCACGAGTTTACCTCGTTTGGTTCACAGAACACGTGACATTACTCCCATTTTACAGATGAGGCTATCGAAGCAGAGGTTAAGTGGCTTACCATTAAGTGAATGAGGCCAGATTTGAACTCAGGTCTTCCGGAGTCCAGTGCTCCATACACCAAGTTGCCTTGCTACAGGACATACTCATCAATCAAATAGTGTTCTTGCGACTTGAAAGAATTACTTCACCCTGAGAAAAGACCTTGGCCCCCAGAGCTCCCTTTCGTATGCGTTCCCCCCACCCCCAGATGACTACAGCAGTACCACTTGAAAAGGCATGATGGAGTTGGGCTACCTCCCACTCGGAGTCAGAGCACTGAGGCTGGCGTTCCACTTCGGGTCTGTACTTGTTTCTGACTTCCTCCTGGAGCCTCACTTTCCTACTTTGTAAAATGAGACTGATGATGAGATGTTCACCATTCACCTCCCAAAGCAGCGAGGAGGAGAGGCCTTTGTAAATCACCACGCTGCCTGTACAAGAGACCCCCAGTTTGGCCAGATGAGAATGTTTCTAAAGCGACATTTTCTTTGCAGCAAAAAATGGATGCAGAGTTCCAGGAGAGGCTGCAGAGGAATAAAGTGACAGCCGAGGAGCAGACTGCAAAACGCCGGAAGAAGCGGTAAGAGATGGCCTTTCAGACCTCGGGGTTTAGGGCTGGGAAACAATCCTAGAGATGACTCCTGGAGGCACCTCTGAGGGGAAGTGACTGATCCAAGGTCACACTGGCAGTGGGACAATAATCTTGGAGGCTTCAGGGAATGGAGGCAGCCTTCCTTGTGATTTGTCATCCGAACAGAACCGGCCAGAGCTGAACAGAGCAGGCCAGAGACAGGAGAGTCAGAAATTAATAGTTTTATTTTCAGAGTGAAAAGGGCTTGCAAGCAAGGAGGAGCTATAGACACATGGGCTGAGGCCCCGCCCCTAGTGGGGGGCCCGAGGCAGTGTGGGGAGATCTCAGTACTTAGACTAGTGGCTGCCCACTGAGTTGTAGCCCTGACAATGACGGAGCAGAAAGCATGTGACAAGTTTGATTCATTGCTGGACGATCCGAGTTTTTCCAGTACTTGTCTTTGATGAGAGAACACCTGGTGAATTGTGTGACTAGCTCAGAGGATGAGGGCATCCAGGGGTGATCACAAAGTATTGTTGTCCTGCCAAGCTCAGGGCACAGCTTGTTTGCTGAGCCTTAGCTCTGGAAAATGGGGTCTAGTTGTTTTTTCAGATTGAAAATGAGTTTTTAGCTGATGAAAGGGACCAGAAAAATCTGAGTCAGGGTTGGGAGATCTTGGCGTTAATGGAATCCAGACCAAATTCTAGTCGTGGGGGTCAAGAAGAAGCCAGATGTTCTGGTTTATCATTTTCCAGCATTCTCCCAATATTCTGTTTGATGTGAATGGCAATCTTGCAGAAAATCTTAATGCTGGAGAGATTATTTTTCCCTCTAAAACAATTTTCAGTATGAAAATGAGCTCAATTTCTTCCTCCTCATGATCTCTCTGAACTCTCATCCCTTGGGTATTTTTTGGCATAAGGATTTGTGGCGCTGGGGAAGGATTGCTGGTCAAATTTCCAGGCCTGCTACCTGGTATCTGTGACCTTGGGCAAATTACTGATCTCTCCGGGCCTCAGTTTCCTTATCTGTTAAGTGAGGACAGTACTTACCCACCTCCTCAGAGTTACCTTGAGGATCTAATGAAATCGTGTATGTAAAATGTTTTTTAACGAAAAAGCAGAGATCTGCCGGCCTCTACTCTCCTGCTCCAGGCCACCCTCCATTCAATCACTGATGTGATTTTCCTAGAGCACATGTTTGCTTGTGTCACTCCCCCAGTTAATAAACTGCAGTGGCCCCCAGGGTCAAATACAAAATCCTCTGTTTGGCATTCAAAGCCCCTCATAACCCAGCCCCACTTTGCCTTTCCAGGAGCCTTACACCTTACTCCCCAATATATGTTCTTGGATACAGCGACACAGCCTCCTGCCTGGTCAGCAAACAAGACCCTTCATCTCTTGCCTCCAGCCATTGTCTTTGACTATCTCCCAAACCTGGGCTGCTCTCCCTCCTCTGCTCTGACTATTTAAATCCTAGCTAAAATCCCACCTTCTACAGGGAGCTCTCCCCAGCCCCTCTTTACTCTTTACTCTGTCCGGTGTAGTGCTCACTTTGTATGTGCTTGTGTGCATGTTGTCTCCCCCATTGGATTGTAAACTCCCTGAGGGTACGGACTGCTTTTTGCCTGTTTTTAGTATTTCCCCCGCCCCCCCCCATGAAGCACACAGTAGGTGCTTAATAAATGATGATTGATTGATTGGTGTAAATGGCAGCTGTCATTGACTGTTAAGTGCCAAGGACACAAAAATCAAAAGCAATTATGTTTTGTCCCCAAACCTCCAAGCCTGGATAGTTATGGGTCTGTGATACATGTAAAGCCCCCATTTGTCTGATGCTTCTATCAATTTGAGATTGTTAGTTGAACAGTCTACATTTACTTGCTACTCTTGCATGTTGATTTCAGCATTCTCTGCATTGTTTTCAAATGCACACTCTGGTCAGGAACAGGCCAGGTCTAAATGTTTCAGAACCACAGACTTGATACTGATAAATCCCCCAGGGATCCCAGATTTCACCTCTAGCAATTATGTAATTGTCCAAGAGGACTCAGGGGCCCTGCTTTGCCCTGCCCTGGTTGAGCAGTGAAGCCAGGCTGGCCCTGAGCCTAGTTGTGGGCTCCCCTTGGCAAAAGACTCAAATGCTGTGTGTGTTGTGGCACCAGGGCATCTTGGGAAGCTCCTGCTGACTGTGTGGTCTTGTTTTCACCTGTGATATTCTGAGGGTCCTGGTGGAAAGAGCCAGTGCATGAGTCCATTTTCTGAAAGGCTAAAGAAGTGTTTTAGATACCAACGACCTACGGAGGTTTTTCTTTTCCTTTCCAGTCAGAAGCTGAAAGAGAAGAAGTTACTGGCTAAGAAGGCGAAACAGGAGCAGCAGAAGAAGGAAGGTAGGTGGTGGTGGTGTTATGGAGGAGCAGGCCGCCAGCCACGCCTTCCTCAGGAGGATGGACTGAGCTTGTCCAGAGACAGCATTGTTTGGGGCGTCTGGCCCAGGGCCATCATGGGTGTTTTTGTTCTTGTTTTTTTTTTTATTTTAAATTTTTTATTTTTTAGTGAGGCAATTGGGGTTAAGTGATTTGCCCAGGGTCACACAGCTAGTAGGTGTTAAGTGTCTGAGGCCGGATTTGAACTCAGGTCCTCCTGACTCCAGGGCCGGTGCTTTATCCAATGTGCCACCTAGCTGCCCCATCATGGGTGTTTTTAAAGGGGCTTGGTTCATGTCTTTTCTCTCCTGGAGCAGTAGTTGTGATACTTTCAGCTTTGCTGTTTACTCGTTTCAGTTGTGTCCTAGTCTTTGTGACCTGGTTTGGGGTTTTCTTGGCAGAGATACTGGAGTGGTTTACCATTTACTTCTCAGCTCATTTTACCAATGAGGTAACTGAGGCAAACAGGGTGAAATGACTTGCCCAGGGTCACACAGCTAGTGAATGTCTGAAGCTAGGTTTGAAAGGAATCTTTCTGACTCCAGGGCCGGTGCTCTATCCACAGTACCACCCAGCTGCCCTGTTTTCATCTTAGACCAGAGAATTTTGCTGATTTTATACAATATCATCTGCCCCTTTGAACTCCCTAGGAAGAACAACTTCCATTAAAGCAGTGGATTTAGAATCACCAAAACTGGAATTTGGTGCTGGTTCTGCTGTGCTCTAGCTCTAACTGTGTGTGAGTCCTTTGCCCCCTGATCTCGGTGACCTTTTCTCTCAGATACTCAGCTGGTCTGGGAGTTCTTTCCAATGATGCCACTCACACTGTCCACCTTCTCCACAGAGGAAGGGAGGGAGCTGTGTAAAGTGTGGGTGTGAGAGAGAATGTGGTTATGAGAGCCTGGTATGTGTGTGGGTGTGTAAGCATGGTTGGTAAGAGTGTGAGAGAGTGGGTGTGTGTGAGACCTTCTTGAGATTTTGTGGAGATGGGAGGGGCACTCAATCTCCTTGGCACCATTTCCTTTTCCTCAGGTGTCATGTCAGGAATTGTGACGGTGGGGTCCAAGGGGGATGGTTCCATTGGCCTTGGTGAAAGAAACAGTTCAAATTTGTCCCCCTTTTTCTTCTCTTGTCTTCCTTCAGTTTTCACTCTTGCACCCCTGGAGTGACTTTGCTGGGGGGGGGGTAGTGGCAGATGTGGCAGGAGCTTGGCTGCCACCACCCCAGTGCTCTCCTGAGAGTGAGAGCTGGCTACTGCCCCAGCTGCTCTAAACCCTTTGCACATCTGTAAGCTTGGACTATTAGTGGATTAACTTGGGGGAGGGGAAAAGCCGCCACACTTGGTGTGGAGATCTGGCTGCTTCAGGGCTGCTTCCTTGAGTTCCTGATCTGGCAGCTGGGAGCGGGAATTGTATTTTAACATCCCTTTTATTCTTGGACTGGATGCTTGTAATGTTTAATTCTTAAAGTAGTTTTTAATTGGATTTTATGAGTCACGAGTGCCTGTTGTGTTTTGTGTAAAAACCTTGAACCAGCTGCTGCAATGTCAGGCCTCTTTTAGACTGACTCTACTTTCTCTCCTCCTGCTTTATGAGTCAGCTGCTTCCACCAGAGATTTTACAGGTGAATCTACATTCCAAGCCATTGTTGCGTTTGGCCGGTGAGTCAGTGTTTGCTGACTAAGGGGTTTGCCTGGGTCTTTTGGACCTCTTAAAACAATTAATTTACAACTGGTATAATTTCTGGGCGAAATCATTATGGTCATTGTTCGTGTCATTTCTGTTGCCCATTTCCCACTTTAAAAATTCATCAGTAACTTGTGTAAATAACTTAGGGTTATGTTCTAATTGTATGCCAGATAATACTTTGTAAATGACCGCATCTCCTCAGAGCTAGCCTTAAAGCCTTCCCAGCTAGAAAGATGGTGGTAGAACCTGCCAGAACTTCCCACGGTGCATCCACTGGCATAGCCTTTAGGAAGGCCAGAGGTCGCCTCGGCACCACCATGATGATGCTTCATCATGGGACTGCTGAGCCTGCCTCACCTTGCTGAGAGCAAGATTCCATTTCTGTTTGAGTCTTCTCATCGCCTGGTCTAGTGACCTCATTTTCTAAAAGGTTTTTTTTTTAAAGGGAAGTCAGATTAGTTGTGTTTGAGTTAAAGAACCCTTACCAGCTTCTAGAAATCAAAGATTTGGGGGTTTTTTCTTTTTTCCCTTAAATGCTCACATTTCCAAATACTTACCATCTAATATTTCATTCTAGAATTTCACTTCTGTTCATGTTTCTGGTCTGTAGCTTCTGCCTCTTCCTCCTTTTGCCTAGCTGCAGTTTTCTGAAACTTTTACCGGTCCCTGTGAATTTATCGACATTAGAGAGAGTAGTTCTGTAATGGGCCCGTTTTCAAGGGCTTTCTGAACTGGGGTATATTTGCTTATGGAGCTCTCAGCTGATTGAAGGTTATCAGTTCTTTTCTTACATTTTTCTCTCCTCCCTTGGGTTTTCATTTTCTTGCTGTTATTTGGGCTTAGGGATACATAGAGAGGCATGGGTGTAGTCCCTACCCTTACAAAGTCTGTTGTCTAGTTGGAGCCTGCATCTGAAGACAAACAACAGCCCAGTGAGTGCCTGAGCACTCATCCTACCACTCTGAGACTCCCCAGTACACCTCCCTCCAGGGGGTCAGTGAAGAGTGCCCCCAGGGAGGCAGCTTGCAGGCATAGCCTTGGGCGTCCCATGCTCTCACTATGTCCCTGACCATTCTCTCAGACCTCTGGTCCTCTGGTGATGTCTCCCATGCGACTTCTTCGGTCTTATCCCTTTCTCAATATGTTGTAGCCTCCTCACTCCCATCGTGGGCTTCCCCCTTTGGGGGATCCTCAGCCTCTACTTTGAGAGGCCCTGGTGCTCCAGGACTAGCATGCTGAGAATCATCAGAAGAGCGTAGGCATCCAAAGTATGGGCCATCCTCTCAGGGAGAAGCTCAGAGGGACTGGAGGCGTGTGGCCATGGACTAACATATGTGGTGATAAAGCACACCCGTGGGCTGCTGGGCACCACCCGCACATCCCAGATGGCACAGGAGGGAATCTCTGTCACTTCTTTCTTTGAAAAAGTCAGTTTTAGTTTATTGTGAGTTCTCAGTTCTCTTCCTTCCCCACCCTTTGAGAATCAATGGCCATGGGGGAGACACACACACACACCCCCCATTCTGTCCTCAGAGTCCATCATTTCTCTATCAGGAAGTGGGCAGCTCCAAGTCCTCTGGAATTGCAGGTTCCTAAGTCTGTCAGAGATGTTTGTTCTGCTCACTTTCTGCTAGTTCATACGTTCTTCCCCGGTTTCTCCGAAACCATCCCCTTCATCATTTTTTACAGCCCAGCAGTATTCCAGCCCATCCATATGCTACAACTTGTTTGCCTGGTCCTCAGCTGCTGGACAGGCATCCCCTCCATTTCCAAGGCTTTGTCTTCACAAAAAGGGCTGCTATAAATAGGTTTGTGCGTATGGGTCCTTATCCTCTTTCTTTGACCTTTATGGTACAGACCTGGTAGTGGGTCAAAGGGTCTGCACAGTTTAATTGCTTGGGGGTGGGGTGGGGCATAATTTCAAATTACTTTCCAGAATGGTTGCACTACTTCATAGCTCCATTGGCAGTACATTAATATATTTGTTTTCCCACAGCTCCTCTAACATTTGTCACTTTCCTTTTTTTGTCAACTGTGTCAACCTTATGAGTGTGAGGTGATACCATATTATTTCACCATTTACCAATTAGGGGATGGCTCTTATTTTAAAATTTGACTTAGAAATGAGACTTTTCAGAGAAATTCGCTCCCTTCCCCCTCTCCCAATTTCTGGCTTCTCTTCTAATTTTAGATGCATTAGTTTTGTTTGTATAAAACCCTTTAATTTTACGTAATCAAAATTGTCCATCTTTTTATCTACTTCCAATCGAAATGGTTAGATTCAACTCTTTTGAGTGATGATAAGTTCTGTGATATTTTGGAGACTAAAGCAGTTAGCATGGTGTCTTCCTCAGGCAAGAGCATCCAACAGACTTCACCATCTCTAGGGCATCCCTCTTCTATGCTAGTGGCACACAGCATTGGAGAACTTAGTTCTCCTTGTTTTTATGCCTCTCCTTGTATTAATAATAATCAGAGGTTTGCTCTGTTGTGGCACCTTTCAAGGAGTCCTGTGTGATTTCAGACTGGGGTGTTGCTTGTTGGAGGAGAGTTTCTAGGGTGCTGTTTTATTTTGCCCAATCAAATGCATTTTTATAACCAACAAATAATGAGCCCAGTGAGATCTTGTCTTCTTGTGCCTTCTAGTTAGTTGTGTGACTGTAAAAATACAATCGACTGTGGAATGTCCTTCATGAAAATGAATTATTCTCATACAGATGTTACCTAGATGGGAATACAAACAGACTGGTAGATAATTATTGATGGATTCTCAGTTGCTTTTTTGGTGTCAGTAAAGGCTGTGGTTTTTCCTCATACCTTTGGCATCTTCCCATCTTCTAGGTCCCTTGATCTGAAGTTTCTGCAGCCGAGTAATACCAGTATTTTTTTTTTTTTTTGTGAGGCAGTTGGGATTAAGTGACTTTCCCAGGGTCACACAGCTAATAATTGTCAGGTGTCTGAGGTTGGATTTGAACTCGGGTCCTCCAGAATCCAGGGCTGGTGCTTTATCCACTGCGCCACCTAGCTGCCCCAATACAGTATTTTTGTTGTCTTCAGTAGACACTTCCCTGGACCTTTGTTGTTAGCACAAAAGAGAATGTACTGTGATGACCACACGCACTTGGGCCACTTGGGGGCCCCCATGCCCTTCCCTGCAGTGATTTCTCTCTTGCCAGGCCTGGAGGCTGCACCCTGAAGTGCCAGCAGAGGCGTGGGCTAGACATGAGCCAGAGGGCTCAGTGTACATTCCTTGGCGGCATAGCCCAGTTTTTCTCTCCAAAGAGGAAAAGGGGACAGAAAGACAGCATCTATCACCATTTCCCCCTTGCCTGTCTCACAATTAGGTATATACTAGTTGATTCTATTCAGTAGAAATGCATCAAGGACCTAAATGCTCTATAGAATAAACTGCTCAGATGTGATACCTCATCTCCGTATTACAGCATTTTTCAGTTCAGTCACCTTCTGAATTCCTGAGACCTTCCTTTATTTGGCTTTGTTAGCAGCATAGCCAATTCTCCTTGAGGTGACTGCCCCCAAAACACCACTCCCCCAGCCTTCTCTGGCTCCATTGGCCATGAAACCAGGTGGGGTGTTTGTTGCTGGGTGCATCAGGATTAAAAAGTGACCGTTTTCAGCCCCACTATGTTTGAAAGTTCTTTCACACCCTTGGATCTCTTGTAGTGAGGCGCAGGTAAAGGCCAATTTTTAGTCCGGCAGTAAAAAGTCACCTCTTGTCAGTTTTATTTCTTCCCAGTGGCCTTTTACATTTACATTTTCTTATTCCTTTCCCCCCATGTTCTCCTCTATCAGTGTGTTATTCTGACCCTTCATCACAGGACAGATGGTGATTCTGGGTTCTGGCAGGGTTGAAGCACCAGCTCTGGTTGTTGCCTAGCTCATCCCTACTGTAGGCTGGACTGTGTTTAGCCATGTCAACCTAGGGAACAGGTAAAGACACAGAACGGCTCTCGGTGCTGGGAGGCCACTTCTCTTTCTGCAGAGGCTGGTGGTGCCAAGGAGCCACGAGCATTCATTTAATTGTTGATGCACTAAATGTGGAGTCCTTGACATTGGCCAGAGAATGGACGTCCTATTAGAGGAACTGAACAACAGTCTTACTGTAAAGAAAATCAGAACAAACCAGCGACAGGCAGGAGAAATGAGAGGTGATCAGCAGAGGAAGGCACTGCAGTTATCCCTTCCACATGGGGGAGTTAAGGGCTTGGCACTTCTGCAGTCTGGAAAATCGCCTCAAATTCTTTGCCCCTCCCTTCAAAAAACATTTTTTTTAAATAAATGAAACCAGAAAACACATTTGTCCCTAATTCTAGCCATCACATCCAGGACTAAGGAGGGCCTGCTTACACCTTCCAAGAGTAGGAGGAGCAAAATCTGCCCCCCCCCCCCCCCAAGCCCCATTCCAAATCCTGTCTCAGATACTAACTGGGCCAGTCATTTAGGCCTTGGTGCCTCCATTTCCTCATCTGTGAAATGAAAAGGAAGGAACGTGGGTGCCTTAGTCCTTTCTAGCTCCAGTTTTATATTCTAGAAAGTAATAGGAACATTCTTCACCAGCTTCTGTTTCAGAAATGGAAACGACATCATTTCTGAACGAGCATCTTCTATGCTTCCCTCCAGACTGTATTCCCTAAAAACAACTAAGCCAAATGATTTAGCAGCGGGATTGGGCGGTGTGGATCGCTCTCCCATGTGTCTGTTACTGACTGTTAACAGCAAGGAGGACGGCTTTTACCTTCCAAAGGTGGTGCCAGCAGTGCTGAGTCTGACTGACCTGAGCTTTGTTGCCCCCTGGCCTCATCTCGTGTTAGGTGGTAGCAGTCAGGCATGTTTGGGGGCTTGGCTTTGGAGTTGACATGGTCCTTCCATTGAAGTCAGCATAGACTTGAAAACTCATTACGTATTATAAATAATGAACGGTGAAATAAACACATGTTGGGAAAACAGAGTCCGGATTAAGAAACCAGAGAGGCCAAAGGCGAGTCAGGCGCCCTGTGCTTTATGCTGTGGGTGGTCACCTTCTTCCAGAAGGGCAGTGGAAGGTACAGACTTCAGAGCTCAAGAGGGACCTCAGCCATCTACGTGTGTACATGTGAGCGCGCGAGTGCACGCGTGCGTGCACACACACACACACACTCACACACATATACACACACACACACACACACACACACACGGGATTAGCCTATTTATGTGCTGGTCACTTCCAGAAGGATCGAGATAGGAAAATGTGTGTCTGCGATCTCAGGAGTTGTGATCTCACCTATTTCTTTTAAAGTCCATCTCTTTAGTATTTAGCAAGTCCTGTGTGCCCGGCCCTGTGCTAGGCATACTGCTGACTGAAAAATCACCGTTAGAGAAGAGTAGGACATAAAATGATCGCCACGTGAAGGAGGCCAGACCAGAAACACCTAGCCAAGAAACACTTGATTTCCTTGCCAAGAAAAAACATGGACTCTAGGGACACTATTTAGAACACAAGCTCATTGCCACACATCCCCAAAGAGAATGATGGGAGAAGGTAAAGAGGAATGGGAGCCCGTAGGAAGCTGGGTGGCTGAGCACATCGTCCCAAGTACATTTCTAGGTGAAATAGGACACACTGAGTGATGTCCCAGAAGACCAGCTCTGCCGGGCTTTCTTTGGCAATCTGTTGTCATAATTGACTGCCCTAGAACCCCGCCCCATTTGGACTCCACACCTCAGTGTATGACAGCATGGGAATGAAGCGGGTGGAGTTGGAGAGAGTGGGTGAGCATAACAAGCATTGGGAGGAAATCCGTGCTGGGGGTGATGCGGTTTGGAAGGCTCTGTGGGGATCCATTTCCAGGCTATCACAAAAGAGGGAAAGAGTCCAAATGAATGTTTGAATGGTGTTGGGCAACTGGGAAGACAAACAACTGCCAATGATTGTGCTGCTTTTCCATCTCTGGAAATCGTGCTGAGGCGGCCTGTGTGCGCCTGGAGTGCTGCGACTTTGTTTAGCCAACTTTGGATCATCAATGCCAAGCAAGGCATGAAACGGGGAGAAATGTATTCATTAAAGGTGTCCGTGCCTGTCTTGGATGGCATTTGTAAGGAGTACTCTTGGAAGAGAAGTTCTTATCCATAGCGAGATTCTCAGGTGCTCGTCTGGGGGACATCCTACAAAGCTCATGGGCGACTCCACACTCTAGGCCCTTCAAGTGAGAACTTCCAGAGAAACTGGACAGCTGCCTTTTTAGTCCCGGCCAACGTGTTGATTTGTTTTGCTTGGCTGTATTTGTTTGTTACAAAGGAGGGTCCTGGGGCAGTTAGGTGGTGCAGTGGATAAAGCACTGGCCCTGGATTCAGGAGGACCTGAGTTCGAATCCAGCCTCAGACACTTGACACTTACTAGCTTTGTGACCCTGGGCAAGTCACAACCATCATTGCCCTGCCCGCCCCCCCAAAATGTTGAGTGGTTTCAGCACAAAGCCCAAATGTGAACTCTTCTTGCCCAGCCCACAAAGGAGGGTCTTATGGTGGGGACAGGGACAGAGGGAGTGATTGGGAAATGAAATCAGTGAGAATGTATGTGACCAGAAAGAGACGGTGGTCTATCCTGCAGTAAGTGCTTGTTCTGCACTGTGCTTTGACAGTGACTTGTGGCAGACTTGTGCACATCCACCATGAGCCTCTCTGATCATTCTTTTTTATTTTTATTTAATAATAATAATAATAATAGTATTTTATTTTTTCTCAGTTACATGTAAAGACAATTTTTAACATTCAATTTTTAAAAAATTTTGAGTTCCAAATTATCTTCCTCCCTCCCTTACATCCCCCCAAAGATGGTAAGCAATTTGATAGAGATTATATATGTGCAATTATGTAAAACATTTCCATATTATTTTGATTATTCTTTCGAGACTAGTGTTTCATAATTTGGGCAGATAACCTCTGTGAGGATGTGAGAATATTATTATTACCAGAGGCTGTAAGAACATTGACATGAACAAGATAAACCTTAATATCTTACTGGGTTTGGGGTCAGAGGACTGAAGTCAGATCCCAGTTCTGCTCTGGACACCTGTGTGATCTTAATTTCTCAGGGCCTCAGTTTCTATAGCCTGCGGGGTCCCTTCGTGCTCTAAATATTTGATCCAATGATGTGAGTGAGGTTAGGAACACTGACTTTCTTTCCTCAAAGTAATCCTGTCTATAATTCTGGGCTTAGCTCCTTGCCTTTGGGCACTGTCTTGTTCAAGGTGTACATATTCTTGGGCAGCTGTTTTGGCATCAGTGAGAGGGCATACCCATTATCTTAGCCTTTCAAGGTCTGTGTGGATCAGGACTGTTGTCCCGTTAACTGCCCTGCTCACCTCTGTTTTGTCTATGGTTTGACTTTAGTATCCTGGGACAACATCCAGGAAGGGGAAGGACCCCAAGTTCAGAACAAAGATCAGAGGCTCTGGGGGTCTTTAACCCAGAGAGGCTGAGGTACCTGTTGTGTAAAGGGACGTCTGATTTGTGTTGGGGACCCAGAGGGAAGAAAGCAGTGGGCGTAAGTGGCAAAATTTTAAAATATTTTATTGATACATTCAGTTTTGACATCATTTCTGAACGAGCATCTTCCAAGCTTCCCTCCAGACTGTATTCCCTAAAAACAGTTAAGCCAAATGATTTAGCAGTGGGATTGGGCGGTTAGGGGTCACTCTCCCATGTGTCTGTTACTGTTTTTTTGTTTGTTTGTTTTTTATTTTTTTGTTTTTGGTGGGGCAATGGGGGTTAAGTAACTTGCCCAGGGTCACACAGCCAGTAAGTGTCAAGTGTCTGAGGCTGGATTTGAACTCAGGTACTCCTGAATCCAGGGCCAGCGCTTTAACCACTGCGCCATCTAGCTGCCCCCCGTTACTGACTGTTAACAGGAAGGAGGACGGCTTTTACCTTCCAAAGATGGTGCCAGCAGTGTTGAGTCTGACTGACTTGAGCTTTGTTGCCCCCTGGCCTCATCTTGTGTTAGATGGTAGCAGACAGGCATGTTTGGGGGCTTGGCTTTAGACACAGAGGGACATGGTCCTTCCATTGAAGTCAGCATAAACTTGAAAACTCATTACGTATTATAAATAATGAATGGTAAAATAAACATTTAACCGCAGGGCAGCTAGGACAGTGAAGGGTGCTGGGATCCATGTGATGGAGGATTGGTTGAGAAGAACCAGCAAGAGAAGCCTCAGCAGGAGCAAGACGGAGGCTTTGATTTGTTTTTTGTTTTGTTTTGGCGGTCTATGGGGGTTAAGTGACTTGCCCAGGGTCACACAGCTAGTATGTGCCAAGTGTCTGAGGTCAGATTTGAACTCAGGTCCTCCTGAATCCAGGGCCGGGTGCTCTATCCACTGTGCCACCTAGCTGCCCCAAGACACGGAGGCTTTGAGTGTTTGAAGGGCTCTGGTGTCATCCAGGATAATGCCAGTTCTGGGTGAAAGTTGTAACTGGGGAGACAGCCTGACCATTGAGCTGCCCAGATGTCAGGACAGTCCCGAAGTGGCGGCTCCTCTGTCTTTGGAGGCTTTTGAGCAGAGGCTGACCCCGTGTGTCTGTGTTTGAGAGGAACTTGGTGTGTGGGGGCCGGACTCGGGACTGCCCACAGCCTTTCCAGCTTTCACGCTTTGTAATTCTACCTGTCGACTCTAAAAGCTTCCCAGTCAGGCCGTGGTCCTCCTAAGTAACCACACCGTTGGCTTGCCCACACAAGGTCTACCAGGGCAGAGGCCCTGCTCAGGGCTTGGAAGGACTCCCTGTTTCTTGTGGCTCCCGTGTCCCCCAGTCTGTTCCTGCTGGGATTGAGGCCGATGTGGCTCGTACTTGTGGATGTGGCCATGCTGACGCCTACCCAGGAGCTTCCACTTGTGTTCACAAACTAGCCTTTTAGCAGGGAGTTCCAGCATTTGTCTTCGATCAAAAGTAAACTAATTGACCCCAGTAGTTTGTCAATCCTGGCCCTGTGCAGCCTCTCTGATTTTCCAGTTTTTCAGAGTTTGCTGAGAGTCGGCGTACTCTGTGGAGTCGAGCTGCTGTTTACTCCTGCCCAGGACAAAAGGCCAGGCTTCTGTCCTCTCTGTGCCCTCCCTGTCAGCCATCTTCGTTCTGTCCTTCCTGGTTCAGTAGTTCTGCTGAGCAGAGAAAACAAAAGTACAACAACAGTGGAGCGCTGCTGCCTCTCCTCCTTCATCTTCCTCTTGCCTCCAGTACAGCTCAGAGCCAACATCTGGCCTCCGAGTGACACCCTCCTTGCACGCTGCCCCTGGGGATTGGATAGATGTTCAGCAATAGGAGCTGGGGATCTGGGGGGATTTCCTGATTTTCACCATCAGCCAGAGCTAAAGCCAAGCATCCGTTGTATCTCCTTCCCCCAGTTCTCTGGGCTTGCTTCACTCTGCTAATCTTAGGATAGAAAAAGGAATCTCAGTGGCAAATCGTTTTGTGTGCCTGCTGTCCGAGCTGTGGCTTGTGACTCAGGCATCGCTGAAGTTGGGAGACTCATTCAAAGGCAAATGCCTCCATTTCCCAAGCTTCTTTAAGTGGTCTTCAGCTGCCGGACCCCTGTGTGCTGGCTTCTCCCACCTCCCTGAAGTCAGAGCCCTGTGAAAGGGGCATTTCAGTCTACGCTATGCCATGAACACCCTTCGGTGTCCCCTCGTTCTGGAATTCTGCCGGAGGAGCTGCTCCCCTGGGCTGGCTGCCTGAGGCCTCCTGCCTGTGTGCATTTCTGTCCTCAGCCAGTGAGGTTCTGAGGCATGGGATGGTGACCCAGAGAGCGTGTGCTTCACCGGGAGCAGGGTTGTACTCTGGGAGGGTTATTTCTTTCTCTGAGGCCACTGACATCGCACTGTTTTCTTGGAAGTTGGAGGAGGAGGATACAAGCTGTCTCTTTGTTCTGTGCTTTGGGTTCACTGAGCTCTTGCAAGGGGTGAAGAAGAAAAAGGGAGAAAGTTCAGTGTCACACATTTGTCTTTTCGTGCTTCTCCCCCCCCCCCCCATGCTGCCCCTGCTCAGAGTGGGAACAAGGAGGCCACTGCCATATTTGTTGGAGTATTTGCAGTTCAGTTTGGTGGCTGAGAAGGGAAGTTTGAATAGCTGGCAGTTCATACATCACTTATACTTAATCTTCAGTGTTATCAAGCCAGTAATAAATGACCCAGGGCTGGTTTTAAATTATGTTTCCTAAGTTTGCTGAAAATCAGCTTGGCGCCTTGTGTGGGTGGGAACACCATTTCCAAAGGCAGCATGACCTGATTTAAAAGATGCCAGGCCTGAAAACTTCTTCATTCCCCAAAGACCTAAGGTCTTGAACACCCCAGTGATCTGGTTCTTCAGTCCTGCCCTTTTATTTGTTTTAACTTTTTCAGTAAACAAGCACCTTGTCTCCCACCAGCTTCCCGATTCCCCCCCCCCCCCACTTCCCCCAGGGAAAAACAGGAAAACTAAGCCCTTATCACAAAGATGCACTGTCAAGCAAAACAAATTCCTTGGTTGAGCACTCCACTGGGCTCAACCCTCACTGTCAGGAGCTGTCAGGACCAGCCATTCAGTCAAGTGAAGGGGAGTGGGACTGGAACCCTGGTGTCCTGATGCTCTTCCCATTGGGCCACACTGGCTCCACTGTCCAAGACTAAATTGCAGAGGAGGGTGGTCAGCAGATACTACCTCATACAGGCAGACTCCAGGGGAGAGAAGAGAAGGCTTGGGGGAGGGACCAAGAGGGCTGTAATCTGGGAAGGATGTGAAGGGCCAAAACGTAGAAGTAGAGGCTGTGGGTGGAAGAGACCATGTGTGTTTGAGATGAGGAGACGACGCTGCCAGTCAGACTGTCTTGGGTGGTGATGGGCAGGCTCTGCTTGAAGCAGAGGCTGCCAGGAAACAGGCCTGTGGAGGGAGGGATGACCCCTCCTAATTCTTTTTTTTTTTTTTAATTATATGTTTTATCTACTATGAATATTTTCTTTTGCTTGAGTTGATTTCTTCCCTTTATTCTCTCTCTCTCTTTTTTTTTTTGCAAGGCAATGAGGGTTAATTGACTTGCCCAGGGTCACACAGCTAGTAAGTATCAAGTGTCTGAGGTTGAATTTGAACTCAGGTCCTCCTGAATTCAGGGCCAGTGCTCTATCCACTGCGCCACGTAGCTGCCCCCGGCCCCTTCAAATTCTGACTCTTGGTCTGAATTCTGCCCTGAAGGGGTGCTAGAACAGTGGGATGTCTAGGCACGTCACAAATAAGAACAGAAGGGCTGTAATAAGAGTGGGTGTCCCTTTTCATTGGGAAGATAGTAGGAAAAAGGAGAAACAAACCGGAAAGAAGGAAGCTAGGGCAAATCTGTTGCACGTCTGTATCTGGAGCTTTGGGCAATCTTGGTTTTTTTCATTTCTCTTTTGTAAAAAGTGTTCTGTTTAACCCAGGCTTGTATCCATTGACGAGGTTATTTATGCTGGACACGTAGAGTGTTCTCATACTTGATCAGGACATATGGAGAGCTCCAGATGCTTCCAAAAGGCCAGGGCAGATGCTGGGAAGTCCCCAAATTGGAGGGTGCAGGTTCTGGGGTGTCATTAATTAAGGCTCCCTGCTTGAAAAGGCAGCCCTTAGGGCTTGGTGACTTATGCCAGTTTCTTGGGGGCTATAGTTTTTTACAACATTCGGGGGGGTGTCTCTTATCTTGGGCCCTCAGTGGATTTACGTTGTCCCCCCTGCTCTCCCCACTCCCAGATCTCCATCATTTGAAGCCGTTCCCTCCCCTGAAGGCCCAGCTCAGCTAGGTCATTTTCTCCGTGAGGCCTTGCCACACATCTACCACCCACTTCCTCAGATAGGAGGGAACCCTTTCCATTCACACAGTGTCTCCTAGCACTTGACCAGGACCTCTCCTTTCATCAGTCACTCAGCTAACATTGGTTAGACACCTGCTCTGTCAGGCCCTGTGCACTTTCGTGCCCTATATGAGCGCTCCAGGCTGGGGCTGTTCTTTACCTGACTCTTACTGGACATATAATGGGCACTTCATTGAGGTCAGATTACATTGATTGTGGCTCCTGTCCTCTGCAGCCTCCTGGTTTTGCCTGATCATTGACATGAACTTTTTTTTTTTTTGCGGGGCAGTGAGGGTTAAGTGATTTGCTCAGGGTCACACAGCTAGTAAGTGTCAAGTGTCTGAGGCCAGATTTGAACTCAGGTCTTCCTGACTCCAGGGCGGGTGCTTTATCCACTATGCCACCTAGCTGCCCAGACATGAACTTTTGAACTTGAACTTGTGCCTTTCTATTTCTTTTTCCCCCAAGGTACGTGTGCTGATATACTTATAGTATCGTTCTGTTCTTTTGACAGGCTCTGACCATTCTCAAGAACATCCATCTAGTGACAGTGAAGAAGAGGCAGAGGAAGAGGACCAGCCCAGCTTTGTGGTGGGGAGATGATGATGGCGACAGCGGCAGTGAAGGGCAGACGTGTGTGCCCCTGGCTTTGTGATCCAGAGCCCAGGAAATCTGGAACAGCCCCGGGTGCAGATGGCTGGGTGTCCTGTCCTCTTTAGGCCAGGGGGCTTGGTAGAGACACATCTAACAGGATCCCACTCTGAACTGGTCACAGCATGGCCATTCACTGACCGAGCATGGACTGGATCAGTATTTGTTCCTAAAACTTGAGGGTTGCTTACAAACGGGGGGCATCCCAAGGATCTCTGAAGCAGGGTCCTCCCTGATACCAAGGGAGCTACATGAACTGAAGCTAAATGACTTCCTGCTGTAGGGGCATATTTCCAGGCATCTGAACAATGACGGGGCTTGGAGGCCAGTTTCTCTTGTAAAACTTTTCATTTGGTAAAGGGCAGAAAGTCTGTGGGCTTTGTTTGGGCATAATAAAAAAATGAAGACCAAAGTAGTGCCCAGACCACGCCTGGACAAGGCTGGTACGGACAGCTCTCCCAAGCACTGGGATAGAAGCTGGTTGATGCTCATTTGAGCAGTGGCTCTTTCAGCTGATAGAGAGATGGGGAAGATGACTTTCTAGCAAAGGATGCCGATTTTCTCCCATACCCCCGTGCCCACTGCTGCTCCCCCAAGTTACTGGGGACCAGCAAGTCACCCAGACAATTAGTTCTTAGGGATTGATGAACGTGCTCGGATAGGACGTTTGGGTGTTGCAATGTTTTTTAAAAATCTCAAATATTTTGCATTTTAATTGGAAACAAGCCCAATTATGACAGCCTTTAATAATTCAAGTGTGAATTGTGAATCCCTAATTGAGGATATGAAAATAGGGCACCGCTAAATGCTGCATGGGGGTGGGAGTGTGTGTGTATGGAATCCAGCTGGATTGACTTGGGGGATGGGGCGGCCTGGGGCTGTTGGGCTGCAGAGGCTTTTTAGAAAATGGTTTCTAGTGGAGACAGGAATGTAGTAGATGGGGCTGAATGGCTTCATCTAAGATCTGGAGCAGTGCGATGTTCCCCCTTTGAAAAAGATCCCCCTGTGCCAGGCTCCCAGCAGCTTCAGCCAGGAACCAGGCTGGAGACCAGAGAGCAGAGAAGGCAGAAAGTAGGCTAAGACTAGAGGGAGGGAGCAGCAGGGATGGAGAGCTGGAAGGGCCAGGCCCCAGAGGCTGGGCCAGTGGGGCCACCTGGAAACGGAGCATGAGGGGAACCCTCCTCTTACTGGGCTGGGGTTGGGGAACAGCCTGTATGGGAAAAGTGAAGCCAGTTCCCCTTTTCCTCCCTCCCTAAGCACAAACACTCACCTGGGCCCTGACGCCCATGGGACCTTTGGAAGGATTTATGGGCAGGCCTGGGGCGGGTGCAGGGCCAGTCATTCTGTCACTGTTGTTTGCCAAGCGCCCCCTGGCCGGAGTTTGGAAACTCATTTTTCTCTTGTCATGGTCTGTTCTTTTTTTTTTTTTCTTCTGTTGTCCTTGGGTTGTTCTGCACTAAAATGAATGAACTCTTGTTTTTCGTGGGTCTGTCACAGGCTTTACCGACCTGAGCTTGATCTGTGGCTCCTCTGGGAGACTCTTCATCCCAGCATCCATCACTCCACAAGCATTTATTAGGTGCCTTCTGTCGGCCAGGCACAGGGCTGTCCTCGGATGACATTCAGGGCCCTGTGGTTTAGCACCGTAGTGAAGACATTATTGGCCCTTGGCAGTGGCCCCGGTTGCCCTGCCTTTTGGTCTCCTACACAAACATTGAAGGAGTACTTTGCTTTGAGACACTGTTAGCAAGTCCAAGCCCGCTCTTCCTTGATTGCCAAACAGGGAAATGTGTTACACGAGGATTCTTGGCCATCCAGGGAGGTTCAGGTAGGGTTTTTTCATTGGAGTCAGCAGCCTCTTGAAGAGAGTTGCCCTGTGAGATCCCACTGATCCCTGGGGAAGTCTGGCTTCAGAAGTAGTTAGAATAGTCAGCCAGAGGCAAGGGGTGTGTCTGGGTGTGGTCCAGTCCGGATGACAGCCTGCCTGCCTGCCTGCACAAAGGGAAAGGCCTGGCCTGGGGCCCATCCCCTGCCAGTCCCTGTTAAGAGTCTTGCTAAATCAGATCTCTGTGCACCTTTGGGAAGGGCTCCCTGGGCAAAGTAACTCCCCCCAGACCCCTCCCCCCCCAGTTGCTGCTTTCCCCTGGCATGAAAGGTTCTGTTGCCCCAGGGTGGGACCCCAGTGTCCTGACCTCAGTCAGCCAGCTGGCAAGTTTGGGGATATTCGAAAGCAGCCGAGGAGACACCGAAAATCAGAAACAAAACCCTTGCTTGGGTTGGTTGATGCTTTGTTTTTGCAGGTCTGCTCCTCTGGTTCTGATGTTTCTCTTTGAAAAACTAAGATTTCTGAATCCAGAATATTCTGTGGGGTTGGGGAGTGGGACACTATACTGTCTTGCATGCTGTTTGCATGCTGCCTCTGCTCCAGGCCTTGAGAATGGTCTCACCCAGGGGCAACAGCGATGTCTTTCATGTCCCTCAGGAAAGGATCCATCTCATCAGGCCATTTTCTTTAGGTCCTTGGTTCTCAACATATAGTCCAAGATGCTTGAGAGACCCTTCCAGGGGGCCCACGAGATCAAAACTCTTTTTCTGATAATACTAAGATATTTTAAGTTCTAACGTCGTCAATATGAATAGCTCGAATCTGCATAAACTGAAGCTCTTTGGGGTCCTCAATTCTGAAGTGTCAAGGGGCCCTGAGACCCACTTGTGCTTAATGATGTTGACCAAGAAACCTGATAGGAGGGAGTTGGGATGACTTCTGTGTATGTCACATGCTCCCTGTCCTGCCTTCTGTGATACGGGGAGCTTCAGTTCTCTCACTTCCTTGCACAATAATTGTTCCTTTCTACATTAGGACAGGAAGTCCCTGTTTGTTTTTCCATCCCTTGAGCAATGTGGATGTTTAGAAAAGTGTGTACATGTGGCTAAGCAGCGTTTAAATTGGATCCATCTGTTAAATTGTTATTTAACTGTTAACTTGAGGAGAGTTCCGTTGTCTCTCTTGTCTTCTTCCCACATGGCTTAGGTTGAGAGGGGATGAGACCCTTCCCCCACACAGGCCTCAATTGCCCCAAGAGGCCTGTCCAACAGGGAATGGCCTTGACTAGGGATCAGGACGTTAGGGTGCTGCCTCGAGCTCAGCCAGTTTCTTCTCTGTCCCCAGTTCCATGGCCTCTGTCTCTTTGCCAAAGACGTTTCAGGATTCCTGAGTCATCTCGGTTCCCTGGAGGCCTCAGTGGAGGGAATGAAAAGGTACAGGGGCAAGAGGTTGGCTCCTTCCCGGGGTCCGGTTTCTGAACCCTCCCCAGACCTTTAAGTCAAAAGTTCTAGTGCCACCCTGTCCCCATCCTCCTCTGCTGACTTGGTTCCCAGTAACTGGAAACCACCAATCACAGAAACTGGAAACTCACAGCACTCCCTGTGGCAGGCAGGGTCGATATTTTTGTGCCCATCTTGGAGAGAATGCCACTAAAGGCCTGCAAGACCACATTATGTACCAGGCTCCCAAAGGCTGTGCCTTTGGGCCCAGTGAAGCTGCAGAGGTGGAGTTTGGTCTGTTAATGGACTACGTGCATGTGTCTGGCATCCTAGGGCCAGGCTAGCTTCATCCCAAGAAGCTCATCATGAGGTTATCTGCAGTGGTTCATTTTTCAGCCACAGCAATTCTTGTACTGAGGGTTGTAATCTGAATAGGTGGAGGGACTGCCCCCACCCACAGCATCACAGATTCTCAAAGTAGTGTAATAATTCATAGAATTCCTGGCCATTCAGCCTTCTCCTCATAGTTGTCTCCAAGAAATACTCTGAACTTTGTCTAAGTCTACAAATATTTATTAAGCACCTTAGGTACTAGGGACTTAAAGGCAAAAATGGAAACACACCAAGTAAATTCCAGGAAACTTGGTAGGGGTGAGAGAGTGTCACCAACAACTGGGGGCACCTGGAAAGACTAATAGGGTGGGGGGAGCTAGAGGCCCTGACAGGTAGAGAGCAGAGGCAAGTGCCCCCAGACCTAGGGCAAAGACAGACGAGAAACAAACTGCATGTTCTGTGAGGGCAACCAGTCCAGCTTGGCAGGAATAAAGTTTAATTGTCTAGAAAGGTTATGAAGGCTTTAAATGCCAACAGAGGCTGCTGGACTCTACCGGGGCACTTGTGATTTGTGAATTCATTGTACAAATCAAAGAGGAGGAGGGGAGCTCAGTACAAAAACACTATTTGAACCTGCCCGGGAAAAGAGGCTTACACAGGGCCATGGTTCAGGTTCTCAGTAGTAGGAGCAGAGTCTGATTTGTTTTTTTCACTATTGTTATTGATGCCTTTTGTTTCTACATCAGTGATTTACAAATATACCCTCCCCAAGATGAGTCATCATCATTGTCCAGCTTTGGCTTCTATCCGCTTGAATAGCATTGTGTATGTTTGCTAAAGTGACTGTAAGCCCACAATAAAACCAGGGCAGTGATTCAGAGGTCTTCCTCTTGTCCAGTGACTAATTTAACTACCTACCATATAAATACTCCTTATTATGTATGAAAAGGACATGAAGTTAGAGCACTAACGTGCACTTTTTTCCTTTCTCTGGTGCCCCCACCCTAGCCCCTCATAGGGAGAGGGGGACTTTGCCTTCAATGTGCAGGTCCTTTGTCCGAGAATACAGCCATCTGGGTGAGGAATCAGACAGCTTTTTAAAGCCAGAGCCTGTGCTGCTTAGATGGCCCCTGTCAGTCTCCCCCAAGAATGCTGATGGCCGTGGAAATGAAAGCATGGCATCTGTCCCCTACCAGCTGTCAGACAGCCAGGGGATGGACTCGAATGGAAATTTCCTTTAATTCAGACAAATGTGTCACATTGCAGTGCTCTTGTGAGTAGGGAAGACAACTTATGTAGGGCATGCAGTCCGGCACACTGTTGGAAGAATACATTTTTTATTTTAATTTGATTCATCTTGTACATCTATCACTGCCCTTAGTGAATTGTTCATGTGTCCTTCCTGAAAAGATCACTGTTGCCCATTTCAGCCCACATTGAGATGGGGGGGGGGTACATGTTTGAAAATCCAAACACAGATAATCATTTCTTGCTAAAATCCACTGTTATTTCACTTGTGTGTCTGACCCCATTTAGAGTTTTCTTGGCAAAGCTACTGGAGTGGTTTGCCATTTCCTTCTCCAGCTTATTTGACAGATGAGGGAACTGAGGCAAACAGGATTGAGGGTCTTGCCTGGGGTCACGCAGCTGCTAGAAAGTGTCTGAGAACTGATAACGATGGAACACAGACTGAAGCATGCTATTTTTCACTTTCATTTTTTTCTTTATTCGTGTTTTTATGCACAATGACTAATAGGGTAATGTTTTACATAATATGTGTTTTATGGGTGTATCCCATATCTGATTGCTTACCCTGGGGGGAGGAGAGGGAGGGAAAGGGGGGATAAAAAAATGGAACCCCAAACTACAAATAATGTTTATTACTTAAAAAAAAATCAAAACCTGATGATGGAAAAAAAGTGTCTGAGATCCTGTTTGAACTCAGGTCTTCCTGACTCCAGGCCTGGCACTATCTTCTGCAGCGCCACCTAGCTGCCCCTTTATCCAGTTACTTTCCAACAAAATAAGATCTCCGGGAGAGCCGGATTCCCTTAATGTCCCCAATAGCTAGCACAAAGCTTGACCCTTAGTAGGTTGCTTAATTGCTTAAATGGGAATTGGATACTATGAGATTTTGAAATACACAATAACAGGGACTTCTCTTGGTTTGGGAAAGCTAAGAAGCTGCATTGCAGATTTACAGGTTAAGAGGAGTGGGAGGGAGGGAAGGAAGAAGATAGAATGTTAGACACACGGATTTTATTTGATCTGCGTTGTAGACTTTGAGAAATGTTGAGAAATCCTCATTTCAGGGGCAGCTAGGTGGCGCAGTGGATAGAGCATTGGACCTGAGTTCAAATCCGGCCTCAGACACTTGCCACTTACTAGCTGTGTGACCCTGGGCAAGTCACTTAACCCCAGTTGCCTCACCCAAAAAAGAAAAGGAAATCCTCATTTCAGTAACAGACATATGGTCAATATGGCTTTCACTAGTTGTAACAAAAGCATGTTTAGGCGACTCGCTATGTATGTGCTGGGCCCTAACCCTGACAATCCTTCGAGGTAAATGCTGCTAGCCCCGTTTTACAGATAAAAAAAGCGGCTCAGTGACTTGCCCAAGGTCACATAGCCAGCAAGCGTCCGAAGTCATTTTCGAACGCGAGTCTAAACTTAGCGGCCCAACTCGATCCGCTCGTGAAAGCGGGCTTCCTTGTTGTAAGCCTAGATTTTTGTCAGTTACCAGTTCCGTGTAAATGCTTTCGAAGCGTTTAACGACCAGGCCCCAGCTGTGGAAAGAGGCTGCATGAGGCAAGATGAAGAACATGTTTTGGTAGGAAAGTGATTTCAGGCTATTGAGAGTGTTGGTTTTCCCAGGACATCGAGCCCTCCCCCCGCCCCATCTCCCCTGATACTGGGGGCAGTCCCTATCTCTGCCCAGCGGGTCCTTGAAGAAGGATCCGCGCAGGAAGTTGAGACAGTAACCAGTTAAGTAGCGAGTTACAAAACCAACCACGAGACCCGGCGGGAGCGCTACATTGTACTTTGTCTATCTGGCCTCGGCCTCGGCGGAAATCCTTCGGGTCGCGTCCCCGGGGACAAGAGCGGACGCGTGGCCCCTGGGGGCCCGGCCCTGGGCCGGCGTTCAAGGCCACATTGCGGGGGACCTCGGGAGCCCAGAGCGGTTTGGTTTCTCGCGCCTTCCAAGAATTGACCTCCGAAGTGAGCTCGGAACGTCCCGGTCGGGCCGCGGTTTGAGCTCAGCTCCGTTGTGGGAGGCAGTTGCTGCGTCCTGGGGGGAGGTGGGGAAAGGGAGAAGGCGGGGGGGGGGGGGGGAAGGAGACAGTCTAAAAAAAGCCTTGCTGGTCGATTGCTCTTCCTGAGCTAGGGGTGGGCATGATCAGCCCCGGGGCGGGCTAAAATACCTAGATAGGGAGGGGGTGGGGATCCCAGAGGGGTGGATCCCAGGAGGGTGCCCCAGAGGGCAACCTGGTGGAGACACTGAGGATCGACTGCTTAACTGGGAGGTCCCCAATCCAGTCCCTTCATTTGACAGGCGAGGAAACCGAGGCGCCTAGGTACCACTGGTAGTTAACATCGAAAGAAGGATTCGAACCCGGGTCTTCTGGTGCTCTTCCTGCAGTCCCTAGGGCAGAGCGGACGCAGGGGGGTGGGCGAGCAGGGACCAACAAGGGAGATCTCTGCTAAGCTTGTCAGTGCCTGGCACACAGTAAGGGCTCAATAAATGGTTGACATAGAAAGCGACACACAAATGCTGGCCGTGGTTATCCCACTCAAGTACACCCACGCACGCGGGCGTCCCTAGAGATCGCTCTGCACCTTCTAGCGTTGCCCTCAGTCGCTGCGGCCCCGCCCCCGGCGCCACGTGACCGCCTTTTCTCTCTCGGCCTGCCACCCCACGTGACCGCGGCCGTCGTTGCCCTGGTAGCGGCTGCGTTGGGGGGCGGGGGAGGCGGAGGAGGCGGCGGAGGCGGCGGGAGCAGGAGGGAGAGAAGGGTGGAGGAGGTGGAGGCGGGGAGCGGGAGGAGGGAGAGTAGAGCCGCGCCCCGGCCGCCGCCTCCGCAGCCTGCAGCGAGCCGGAGCCGAGGGCGGGGCGGCCGCTCGGTGAGTATGGGGGGCGCGGGGCGGGGGGGGGGCTGTCACGTGCCTTGCGCGGGAGGGGAACAAGGGGGAGGGGCCGGGGAACCCCCGCGGAGCCGCGGCGCATCACCCCCTCCTCCCCGGGAAGCCTCCCCAAGACAAGGGGGGACTCCGGGGTGATGGGAGCATTGAAGGGTGATAAGGACCAGCCCCAGAGGGCCGGCTGGAGGAGGGGGACCTGGGCGGGGCGGGGAAAGTCTCCCTATAGGGAGGATCGTGGGGTCCCGGGGACACCCGCTGCCGCCAGAACCCCCCACCTGGACAACCAGCCACGGAGCGTTCGGTGCGCAGAGCCTGCTCTGGGAACCTTGGTGTGGGGGGTTGGGGGCCGGCAGGGACTCCACGTGGAGGTCTGCATCGAGGCGTGGGCTGGGATGTGTGTGTGTGTGTGTGTGTGTGTGTGTGTGTGTGAGTGAGTGTGAGTGTATAGTGTGTATGCGCGCACACGCCTTCAGCTGTCCATGCACGCACGTTCTCGCGGAGAAACATCATCTGTGTGCTTGTGTAGTCATCTCATGGATACATTTCTGGGGAAAGGATCTCTGGGTATGGGTACGTATGTGTGGTCCATGGATGTCCGTTCTCATGCAGAGAGGTAGGGGTATGGGGGGGGGTCATATCATCATCATATCATGGATCCTTGAGATTTGCCTGTGGGGTGTGTGTGTATGCCTGTTCTCATTCAGAAAGGGGTGTGTGTGCGTGTGTTCATGAAAGCAGTTTTCCTGGAGACCCCTGGTTATCTCGAAGTCCACCCACGGGCTGTTGAGTGTCTCCGGGGAACCTGCCACTGCGGTTCTGCTAATGTTAATAGATTTACGGTGCTGCAGTAAGGTAGTGTTGTTACTTGCTGGGGTAGGTTCGTGATTCCAAGTTGCCCAAATGTAATCCCCCTTGGATCCCTCCCAGGAGACACTTCGTGGTTGGCCATAGTGAATGGGGGCCTGTCCTTGTCGTGTGGTTGTAGGGGGACAGCCGGCAGAAGCAGAAATTGGGGAGAAATAACGATAGTGTGTCCTTGTTATTTCACTGGAAATAGGTGTGTAAAAGTGAAGGGTAGGCTGGGGGATGGGACAGCCTGTATAGGCTCTGTTGTTAATCCCATCTGCTGTCTCTTGACCATCAGAGCCCACAAAACCACCCACTCAGAAGCGGTTTAATCTGACCAGACACCCTGCTTCGCTTTTTCCTATTCCAAATCTGCAGATTGATCTAGGAAAGGGATTTACAGGGACTCCTCTCTTAGCACTTTTCTCCCACCTCAACGTCCCTATGATAAAATGGGGGTAGAGTCGCAACATTTCGGTGGGAGAGCAATCCGAAGAAAAGAAACAGGCATTTCCTAATTAGGAAGTTACTAGATTATTTAGAGCTAACCAATGGTTAGCTGGGGGTTAGTTTCCCTGAAGCCTCCCCAAGGAAATATATAGATTGCTTGTATCCAGTGCTTCACAGGGAGTGTCAGTTACCTGTAATTGATTAAACTTGGATTGGGAGGGGGGAAGCGCCTCAAACCCAGTTGAAAAGAGCCCAAATTTTTAGCTGAGAATTATGTAAGCCATTAAGATCTGTTAAGATTGGCTCCCTCCTTCCTGAAACTACCAATTGTCTCCTGATAAGCAGTTTTAAAAATTGCAACTTGTTGATTAAGAGGGGAAAAAATGTTTGCTTTTCAAGTTATAGGCAAAAAAACCAAACCAAAACCAAACCCAAACTCGAAACCCTTTTGTTGTTTGCTCCTGCTGCGGGCACTTGTAAGATTCCCCTGCCTCTCCTTGGCTCATCGGGGGTCCAGAAACTCTCATGGATTTGTTTATAATAGCCCTAAGCAGTCTTTTCACATAGACTCAATGTGTTAGTATCTTGTGCCAAATGAACTAAGCACAAGGTGCCTGTGACCTTGAGGCCGACTCCACAGATGAATGAGTGCTGTTTCATATAGACTTGGTCTCTTTTGGTATATGGATACATATCCTGGTGGCACCTGCCTGGAGTTAGGAAGACCTGAGTTCAAACTTACTCTCAGACATTTAATAGGTGTGTGACTCTGGCCCTTGGTTTCCTTATCTGTAAAATGAGCCGGAGAAGGAAATGACAAAACCACTCCAGGATCTCTGCCAAGAAAACCCCAAATGGGGTCACACAGTCAGACATGAAACAACTGAACAAGGATACATATCCTGACCCTTAGAATTCCAGTTTCGGGCAGCTAGGTGGCGCAGTGGCTAGAGCACCGGCCCTGGAGTCAGGAGGACCTGAGTTCAAATCCAGCCTTAGACACTTGACACTTACTAGCTGTGTGACCCTGGGCAAGTCACTTAACCCCAATTGCCTCACCAAAAAAAAAAAAAAAGAAGAAGAAGAATCCCATTTTCCCTGAAATCTGCCTTTGGATTAACAAGATTAAGGCTATACTTCACAAAAGTTGCATGGATCAGCTCATGGATCATTTAGTTCAAAACTTCAAAACCAAATTCACAATTAGTGCCCCTTCACCTAGGTGTCGAAGTGGATAGTGCAAGGACTGGACTCAGGAAGACTGAGTTCAAATTTGTCCTGAGACTTTCTTTTTTTTTTTTTCCTTTTTCTTTTTCGGGGGCAGGGAGGGTTAAGTGACTTGCCCAGGGTCACACAGCTAGTAAGTGTCAAGTGTCAGAGGCTGGATTGGGTCCTCCTTAGTCCAGGGCCGGTGCTTTATCCACTACGCCACCTAGCTGCCTCTGTCCTGAGACTCTTACTGGCTTTGTGATCCTGGGCAAGTCATTTAACCCAGTTTGCCTCAGTTTCCTGTAAAATGAGCTGGAGAAGAAAATGGCAAACCACTCCCATATCTTTGCCAAGAAAACCCCAAATGGGGTCATGGAGAATCAGACATGACTAGGAAAAAAAAAAAAGACTGAATAACAACAACCCACCCCCGCCCCAGTCTCCAGTCTCCAATTCCAGATTTCTTCTCAATGTATGACTCCTCTAACTAAAAACTATTCATTGTTTCTGTGAAGACCTGCTTATGGCTTTTAGTTATTGGTGATGATAATCTTTTTTTTTCCCCAAATATGTGAAATAAGGTTGATAAAAAGAAGTTTTCATTGCAACATATCTTGGGAGAATTTTTAAACAATCTGTTAAAGAACAAAATACCCCTGGGAAATAATTGTTTTCTGACTCAGGTGCTTCCTTGAGGTGGTTGGTCCAGACATTTTAAAAGGACTAAAGATGACTAGTCTTGATTCTTCAGATCTAAGGAACATTTGGAGAGATATTTTTAAAGGTTGGCTAGGAAGCATCAGGTGGTGTTGGTGTTACTTGAAAGTCTCAAATGTAGACAGGTGCAAAATGTTAGCTTAGGTTTTAGATGCTAGAATGATTTCTTCTTCCTTGGGGAGAGTTCAAGGAGTTTTCAGCTAATCTTTCTATTCCATCTCTGTACTCACACCTGTCTCTGGAAGCTCTACAGGTATTCTAATCAGGCAGGTTCAAGATCTGAAGTCAGGATTCTGCCAAGAGAGCCAGAAAGGTTTAATTCACTGGGTAGGTTTGAACTTCATCTTTTGCCTGTTCTAAATTTAGGCTTGCCTCCTCCGTCTTAACATGAAACCTAGTAGCAGTAGGGCAGTTTGATGTAACAGAAAGGGCACAGGAGTGGGGGTCCTAAGTCTTGGGTTCAAATCCAGTCTCTGCCACGTCCTACTAGCCAAGTAACCTTGAGACAAGTCACTTAACCTCTCCTCTCAGTTTCTTCACCTCTAAAATGGGGTGCCTGCCTCTTAAAAGAACTCTGTAAGTTTGAGTTGCTATTAGGAAAGAGTTGCTTCTTTGCTCTCTCTCTCTTTTTTTTTTTTTTTTTTTGGTGGTAAACTTTACTTATCAGATCACTTATGTACCAAGGGGATGGGAACCATAGAATTACAAGCTAGAGTTGCTGTACCATACAGAATGATTTTGGAAACCCCTGTGCTTGGTTTTCATTGTTTCATCCACTCTCACGGGCTCCTCTCAGAACATCGGTTTTCTCTTATTTTTTCCCCCTAAGCCTTGCTTCCATCATGAGTGCAGAGCTCAATGTCCCCGTGGACCCTTCCCCGTCTGCTTGCTCTGAACCAGGTAATAAAGGGATGGATTATCGGGACTGGGTTCGTCGCAGCTACCTGGAATTGGTCACTTCTAATCATCATTCAGTTCAAGCCCTTTCTTGGAGGAAGCTCTACCTGAGCAGGGCCAAGCTCAAAGCTTCCAGCCGGACTTCCGCCTTGTTGTCTGGATTCGCCATGGTGAGTTTTTAACGGATCTCTTGGGAGGGGGAGATGCTGTCAGCAAGACCTTGTGTTTGTTGGTGTCCCTTGGTGCTTCCTAAAGTAAAGAAGTGTCCCTTCCTTGGCTCTCAGGGCCAACCAAGAAATGATTGTTAGGAGATTTTTGCCAACATCCTGAGTTCTTGAGAGAGACACACACAGAGACAGGGGAGGGAGGGAAGGAGGGAGGGGGAGGGGGGGCGAGAGAGAGAGAGAGAGAGAGAGAGAGAGAGAGAGAGAGAGTGTGTGTGTGTGTGTGTGTGTGTGTTTTGAGGTCAATGCTGAAGCCTAGCAGCAGTTCAAAGGAGCTGTTTTGAAAGAAATCAGTGTTTCTGAACTCTACATGATTAACATTCAGGAACACTGAGTGGTTAGACTTAGCATACGTGAATTTAATACTTCCTGCTAAGAGAACAGTGCAATGCTGGTGATTTCATGTCTTACTGAGTACATTTACATACATCCTTTGGCTTGATTCTCATAGCAATCAGCTGAGTTAGCAGTGCCAGAGTAATCCCCATTTTCTAGGAGGAGAAACTGAGGATCAGGTCACACAGGCAGGAAGTGGTGAGAGTGGGATTGGAGCCTTGGGGTCCTCCCTCCCAAGCGCCTTTGTTCTCAGTCCTCTCTGGCCCCGAGAACTTGTTGCGGTCAGGAAGTCTGCCACTCTTTCAAACACTACCGACTGTATTTCCTGGGGGGGGGTGTCAACAACACACACCTCCCCCAGATAAACTGAGGCCGGCATTGATCCTGGGCCATGTGAGTGACCTTCTTCCCTTGGCTTTGGCATGTGAAAGACTGGAATAGGAGCTGGAGGTCAGTTCTGCTGCCATGTTGGGGGAGTCCCAGCTCCCCCAAAGTGACCTGAGCAGTGCTTTGTGGGCAGCGTGATGAATGGCCTTGTACCTTCTGCTTAGCATAGCAGGCCTGGACAAAGCACCTACTGTGTGCTGGGTGCTAGGGACAGACAGGCAAGAACAAAGCCACCCCTGTGTTCCCAAAGCTGGTGTTCCAAAGGGTAAATACAGGCTGTGGACAGTGTGGGAGACAGTGTCTGCTGAGGACACCCACTGTGAAGGGAGCCAAGAAGGTGGTTTCCAGGGAGCAGCAGATGCCTGATTTCATGTGGTGATTTGGAGGGCAGTCCACCCCGATGGTTTTCATTTAACACAGAGTCCCAGAGACTGACAATTCCTTATGTTCTGGATCAGGATGAGGAGTGTTGTTTTCCCAGACATTATTGGGCAGTCTCGGTACTCACAGAATGCACACCCAGGTTGAAGACCAGAAGACAAAAGTTATAGTCTTTATTTTATTTTATTTTATTTTTTTTTAGTGAGGCAGTTGGGGTTAAGTGACTTGCCCAGGGTCACACAGCTAGTAAGTGTTATGTGTCTGAGGCCGGATTTGAACTCAGGTACTCCTGAATTCAGGGCTGGTACTCTATCCACTGTGCCACCTAGCTGCCCCCAGAAGACAAAAGGTATAAACACGGGGTGGTTTAAGAGGTTACAGCTTTAGGATTCCTTCTGGAAAAGTTGAGCCATAAACACAGCCTTCACATTTATTAGGGTCAGTTCAGCTCCCATAGGTGAAGCTTCTCCCATGCTTGAGCCACAGTTCTTGGGGATGGGGATGCAGGGGCTGAACATTTTCTTCTATTAGTGCCACTCAGAGAACTTGTGTTTGAGTCTCACCTCCATAACTTTCACCCTCAGTGACCTTGGACAAGTCAGTCACCTCCAGCCACTTGTCCACCTTGGTCCTTGATAGCCCATAGCCTCCAAGGTCCTGGCAGCTCCAGAGCTGTCATCCTGTGACACTGTGACCCATGTACACAGACAAGCAAGCATGATGTCATTCGGAGCGTGTCAGGACTTGACGGAGAAGGCTGAGCTGAGTGTTGAGGGAAATAAGGATTCTGAGAGGAGGGAGCATATGCATGCTAGACATGAGGGCACAGCCTGAGCAAAAGCACGGAGGGGGGAGATGGAGCCATGTGTCTAAGGAGTCGTGCGGCTGGCATGAAGTGGAATCCTGGGAAATGAGGCTGGGAAGGGAAGTGGGGGGCCTCAGATGCCAGGCTGAGGAGTTAGTTGATACTTTGCTTTGGGGCAGTAGCAAGACAAGGCCCATCCTGTGCCTTGGGGAGGTTTTTTTAGGTGGATTGGAGAAGGGCGGGCCTGGAAGTGGGGACCCTAATTAGAAGGCAGGTGGGAAGGGGGAAGAGGGGGCAAGGGAGATGTCTGGCCTTGGTGAGTCTGAGTGGAGAGAAGGGGAGAGATGTGCGCAGTGTGGTGGAGACGGAGCTGACGACACTTGGAGCCTGTGGCTGAAGGGGACAAGGGCGAGGGAAGTGCAGAGGGTGACTGAGGTAACAGGTCTCCTTGTCCCCAGCAGAAACGAAAGCCTGGAGACGGGCTTAGTTGATGGATAGAAGGTAATAGGATCATTACATTTAGAACAGAAGGGACCTTGGAGGCTAGCAAGTCTCACTCAGTCACTTTACACATGAGGAAACCGAGGCCACAGTGGGCAAGTGACTTGCCTAGGGACATGCAGGTAGCACACGGCTGAGCCAGGATGTGAAGCTAGGTATTCCAGCTGTCACTCTCACACTCTTGGTGTGGCGACACCCCTCTCAGAAAGCAGGGACTCACACCGAGGCACAGTTGCTTGTGCCTTGAGCTCAAGTTCCAGTCCTAGGGATGGAGCCTTAGAAATGACCCTTGAAGCACAGGCTGTACTTAGCCTGCCCTGGGCAGAGCTTGGGGGTGAGGCAGGGCTGGAGGTCAGGCCCTCTGTGACTCTTGTGGGGCCTCACCATCATCCCTGCCCGGTAGCTCCCGGATCACCAGTTACTCATTGGACTCTTCAGACTAGACAGAAGTCTCTGAGATGGCTTAAACTCGACGTGACTAAAACTAAACACGTCATTTCTCCCTCAAACCCACAGACTTTTCTTTCTTTTTTATCCTCCTCCTCCTTTCTGAGGTTCTTCGTCTGGACATAATCCACCTCTTTCCTCTCGCCACGTCTCCCATGACTCCCTCTCACCCCTAGGATCTAATATAGACCGTTACAACTTGGCCCCAACCCCAGCTTTCTGAGTTCGCTGGATATTGTTTTCTCTCCTGCACTGTTTGATATGCCAAACCAGCCTCCAGTTCCTCACACGGGACATCCCACCTCCCATCTTTTTGCCTTTGTGCTGGGCCTCCCCCATGCCTGGAAGGCTGGAAGCAATTCCTCCTGACCTCCCTGTCCTAGTGTCCTCTTCCTTTAAGGTTCGGCTCTTGCACTGCCTTCTCTGCAGAGCTTTTCCTGGTTCCCTCCAATCCAACCTACCTGGTAGTTCCTTGTTTTGTTTGTTCATCCGTCTACATAGATTTATGTGGCTAGTGATAATAGAGGTAGTTATATCTACATAGATATTGTTTGTATCATTCTTGGGAAAGGGCTGAGCCAAAGTCACAAAGGAGTTACAGTATTTAATAACTCCTTTATTTTTTCTTTTTAATTTACAATACCATAGCATGTAAATCCATGGTCGTCCGCAACTGGCGGAAGCCTACTACTACTACTACTACTACCACCATAGCATCATATGTAGTATATATAGGAAATAAAAAGTAATTTTCTAAAAGTTATGAAAACATCAGACCCCTTTGTGACTTTTGGCCCCCCTTTACCTGTATCCCTAGCATGTGCTTGGCACATAGTAGGGCCTTAATAAATATTGGTTGATTTATAGGACTGAGAGGAAATTATTAGTTGAGTTTAATGGCTGGTTGTTCATCTTGAAGGTAGCAGTGAATGTTGCCAGGAGAAGAATGATGATCATAGCTAATGGTGGAGATCCATGAGGTCGCTGGGCCCATCCACATCTCGGGCCTGTGCAGACAAGCAGGTTTTTGCTTTGCAGATTTCTGGGGATTTCTGGGACTTACCACCCTGTCTTTGTTACCTGTTGCACTGTTATTCTTCCCAATCCCCCAAACCCATTTGGGCCTTTGCTGCTTCAGAGAACAAATGCTTGGAGTCCCATCCTCACCGTGACATATCCTGACAGACAACAGCCCTTTCTGGTTTTCTCTTTCCAGGGTGGAGCAACCCCCTGCTGTGGACTTGTCCTCACAGGACCCTGTCTCCATCCCCTTATTTTCTTTGTTAAGAGGCTATCTTTTCTGCTTCTCCACATCCCTTTGAAAGTGTGGTGATCAGACCTGAGCACAGCTTGAACTAAGAGTAACTGAGTCGTGAAGGTGATGGAGAAGGATTGACTCAGCCTCACAGCTTGGTAGCCCATCTCCTAAGCAGGCGGGGTTGTGCTGCTGACTTTGGCTCTTTGGCTTCTTGTCCACGGTGACCCCTGGGTCCTCTTGGTCTGCACCAGGTATCTTCTGAGGAGAATACAGAAAGAAAGCAGCTTCCCCCACAGGACGAGTATTTAGACGTCCAGGGAGGCAGTGGAGTCTTCTGTAATCCTCTGTCTGAAATCATTGGGGGTGACCCTGGGGGCCTCCAGCATTTCTTATTGTTTGGAAAGGCAGGTCTCTGGCAGGTGCAGAGCCTTTCCCTGCCCCCTCCCCTGGGAACTAGTCAGATTCCATCTCTTGAAAGTCATCTGGCTTCTGGGTACTGGGAGGAGGGCTTTGTTATATCAAATCCAAGTCAGCACATGAGCCCCTGGCCAGAGCTGCTTTCAGTACCGTGCAGGTGGGGCCCATTCAGGGGAGGCCCTGTGTAGGGGGTGCTGGGCAGGGGAGGCTGCTCCCTGTTCCAATATCACATGGGAGATGGAGAGTGTTAGGGAAAAGCATGAACTCCAGGCATGTCTGTGTTAGAGATGTGAATGGGTCCAGGGACCTCATGGCTCCCTTCTCTACCATTAGCTATGATCATCATTCTTCTCCTGGCAACATTCACTGCTTGCTACCTTCAAGAAGAACAACCAGCCATTAAACTCAACTAATAATTTCCTCTCAGTCCCATCAACCAACCAATATTTATTGCAGTATTTCTGCTCTTGGAGAGCAGTGGGTCTGAGGGACTCTTCCAGAAGTCACTTGGGCTATAGTCTCCAGCTCCCTACCACTCCATTCTCAAGTCACTTTAACCTGTCTGGGAAAAGGGGGCACCTTTCCCAGCCTTGAGATTGCTCATAAAGAGCACCCAGGGTGTCCGACTCCCTGAGCTGTGCAGATAAGAGGCGTGGCAAGCCCCGGCTTAGGCGACTGATTGTGAGCTTGCCTAATGTTGAAAACTCAGAGTCCTCAAGGCTCTGCAGAGAACCCAGCGGCCCGGACGATGCCCTGACGTTGGCCTCGCTGGGCCCGTTCTCGTGGGCGGCCGGCGTGGTGCTGAGGCAATGCAGCCGTTGGCCTGTGTTGGTCTGCACTATTAGTATTAGACCTCTGCTCAGGACGCTGCCCTTTGTCTCGCAGGTGGCCATGGTGGAGGTGCAGTTGGAGATGCAATACCAGTACCCCCAGATGCTCCTCATCGCCTTCAGCGCCTGCACTACGGTGCTGGTGGCCGTCCACCTCTTTGCCCTCCTCATTAGCACTTGCATCCTGCCCAATGTGGAAGCTGTGAGCAACATCCACAACCTGAACTCCATCAGTGAGTCCCCCCATGAGCGCATGCACCCCTACATTGAGCTGGCCTGGGGCTTCTCTACCGTTCTGGGGATCCTCCTCTTCCTGGCAGAGGTGGTGCTCCTGTGCTGGATCAAATTCCTCCCTGTGGACTCGAGTGCGAAAGACGGGCCTAATTCCAAGCCAGGGCCAACCAGCCACACGGGCTGGCAGGCTGCCCTGGTGTCCACCATCATCATGGTGCCTGTGGGTCTCATCTTCGTGGTGTTCACCATTCACTTCTACCGTTCCTTGGTCCGACACAAAACTGAGCGGCACAATCGGGAGATAGAGGAGCTTCACAAACTGAAAGTCCAATTGGACGGCCATGAGAGGAGCTTGCAGGTTGTGTGAGTAGCTGGACACCCTGGGGGGCGGGGGGCGCATCTTTGTCAAGGGCAGAAAAGCTGGAAATAAAACAGGCATTTTGTTCACGGGAGCGCAAGCGTTGCTTGAGTTTTTTGGAATTGTAAAAATCCAGATTGTTAACTCCTGTTTCTGTGAGGCTGCTTAGACACGGCCAAGTAGTTCAAGACCAACATTTTATTCAGTCTCAATACCATAGCAATCTGTGGGAAACGATCCCTGAGATAATGGAAAGATTTTTAAATAAGAAACTGTTGCCAAGAGTAAGTTTCCCTTTCCCTTCCCATGTAACAAAAGTAAACTATTTTGGGAGGTGAAGAGACCGGCCTCCTGAGGCATGGGCATGCATGGTGGGGCGGGATCTTTCCTGGGCTTCAGCAGAGGTGCTGGCTTTTAAGAAGAGCCTCAGTGTCGGAAGTGGCCACATAATCACCCCTTTTCCTACAAGTCGCTAACAAGGAATGATCCGGGACAGTGCCTGGAGCTGAGTCTCCCTTCCTGGCCTCTTGCTGTGGCCTCTACACCCCGGGGAGGAAGGGCGGTGAAGATGCACCTGGAATCCTGGTATGGTCATGTGTTCTGAGCCCAGGAGGTCGTGCAGATGTGCTGGGAGCAGGCAGTCGTGTAAATCGCCAAGAAGCCGCGCGCACCATCCGCCCCCTTGCCCGTGAGTCACTGACACCCTCTGGGCAGTCAGGGATAGGAGACTTATTCCTAGGACTCACCAAAGCTGCCAAAGATTTTTTCCTTCCACCCCGCATTCCCTGGCGCATCCTGCGCTCTCCCAGATGTGCAGCCCACCGCTGCCCTGTGACATTTGGAAAGCATGTCTTGGGCGAGCTGCAAAGCCTTCTTACCCGTCCCTGAGGGGCATCCTGTTTGATAAAACTATATCCAGTCCCCTGGTGGGAGAGACAGGTTAGGGTCATCTTCCCAGCAGGCCCACTTGAGGGATAGCATCCCTGAGGCTTCCTGTCCCCCTCTCTGGATCACAGGGCTTTTGGAGTTGGAAGGGACCTCCCTCAGAGGTCACTTGGGTCTTGCTCTCATCCCCTCACTCTCGGGGGGGGGGGGGGCTATTTTAATTGCTCTGATCTGGGCCGTGGACCCCAGCAAGGCCCACCAGCTTGCACTTAGACCGATTGGCTTTGTGGCTCAGTAGGACCACTGTAACTTCTTGTGAAGACCCAGGTCTGCATTTCCTTTCTGTAAGGTTAAAAGATTGACCTAATTGCTTCTCCACCATGATTACTGGTCAGAGTAGGATCGTCTCAGGAAGGGTTCTTAACCTGGGGTTCACAAATACATTAGGAGGCCATGGGTAGACTTTAGGGGGCTCACAAACTTGGATGGGAAGAAAGTACATCTGTTTTCACTATAACCTCTAACTGAAATTTAGCATCTCTTCCCATTATAAATTATTATTATTATTATTATTTTTGGGGTGAGGCAATTGGGGTTAAGTGACTTGCCCAGGGTTACACAGCTAGTAAGTATCAAGGGTCTGAGGCCAAATTTGAACTCAGGTCCTCCTGAATCCAAGACCAGTGCTCTTTCCACTGTGCCACCTAGCTGCCCCCCATTGTAAATTTTTAAAAAATGAATTCTGAGTCTGTAGGCTTAACCAGACTGCCCAAAGGGTCCATGACACAAAAGAGACGTCCCCATCTCGTGTCCTCTGAGAAGAATCCAAGTGGCCGTGGACCTCAGGGTTCCCCTGGTGCTTGTCAGGGTCATCTCTGAGTCAGAAGGTTTGGAATGGATGGCCTTGGTTGTATTTACATGAAACAAGCCCTGCCGTCACTGGCAAGCTTTGTGCTTGTCCTTACAGATGCCTGTGGAGTTCCGTGGGCCCCTTATCTCTAATGGCAGCTTAACCGAGTTACTTCTGAGAGCCTATGCCACCTCTGCTTATGACGTCCTTGAAGGCCTATGGAGCAACACGCTCTTGCCAACGATGTTAAAAACATCTCCTTGAAATGTGAAGCGCTTTCCTGTGAGGGATGTGGGGAATTCCTAATAGAAGTTGTTGCTGTGATGTTGCGAGCACAAAAGCGACCCTGAGTTGTTGAAGGCCGCAGTGGTGGCCCAGACACTGCTGAAGCCTGGCCACGTGCACGGTCATGGTCGCCACTTGGTGCCACCAGGCCACGCTAGCCATGGCGGGCCTGCGAAGTTCCGTCCCATTAAGCCGAAGACAAATCTTGAAATACTTGTCTGGCGTGCCCCCACACAACAGCGTTTAGACATTTCTCTTTAATGTGTTTCTGTTGGATCTGTGCCCTTTAATCTCATTGGACATGCTTGATTTACCATTGTAAGCCCTGCAAAAATATGTAAGTCGAGATCCCCGCACGAAGACAGCTTTGCATTTGGCAACATGATGCACAAGGAGCACTGTGCAGAGACATCCTGGCTCTTCTCCAATATGATCCACAAGGGAGCTCGAGACCGGTCACTGCGAGACACCTTGGCCTCCTATTCTTACCTAGAATTCCTGGCCCAGCCACAGATGTGCCGTGGAGCTTTAAGCTTCCTACTGCTGTGGCTGGATGGCCCTGAGCTGCCACCTAAGGGCCTCCAGACTTTTAAAAGGAGCTGTCAGTTTTCTGGCCAAAGTTGACCCTACTCAGAGCGGCTGTTAGAACAAATACTGCCTTCGAGACTTGGGCCCATCTCATAATAAATGTGGAACAGAAGCAGCAGTGCTGTTGGAGAGGTATTACCTCCTCCGCCATGGGGGACCCAGAAGTCCCCTTTGGGCCTTTGCGAAGCTGTCTTCTGTTCTGTCCGCTGTGGGTGTGACAGCACATGGAATTGATTGCAGCCAATAAAGTGAGCAAATTAGGTTGCAAACTAGGAAAAAAAAAATCTGGAAAAACAAACCTTGGTGGGCTCTTGGGTTCCAGTTCTCCAAAGCTGCACATTGTTTAGGGATGGTCTCGCAAGAATTACCGTAGCGTAATGGATCAATTACTTGTCAGTTGATTGACCCTTGGTGATGCCCTGACTCCTCCAGTCCTTGGACTGCTCTGGAGGTTCAGAACCATTGTTGGCTCCCACTCTGGGGAGTGTGGGGGTCTCCCTGCACTTGTTCCAGCTAAACTCAAATCCGAAGGCACAAGGGAGCAGGTTGGCCTATTATTTTCTAATTAAGTCCTAGCTGACAGAACACTTCTCTGTCCCAGCCTTCAGTGCTTGTCAAACCTTAGCCCTCAAATATTTGGAGATGACTCCGAATATAGAGCACCTCCATTTGATATTTGTCATGGTTTCAAAATTCACTCATTTGTATTTTAGTCAAGAAGGCCGGATATTTTTAAGCATCCAGCAAAAAAAATCACATTTTCAAGTGAGGTCTCTTTTACAACAGAATGATCCAACCTCAAAGGCAATAAAGGTGGCATTTGGGGAGACAGTCATACCTCTGGGTGGCTTTAATCTTTATCAGTGCATGGAAATCATGTAAAGCATATATATTGTACATAATCCCTCTTCCACATGAGCTGAATAAATAACTGAAGCCATAAAAAGCTTGTCCGATTTTGTGTAGTTTCAAAGACCAAAACTTTCATAGAATCACATGGATGGATGTGATCTTAGAAGGCCATTAGGCCCATCGCCTTGTTATTCACCCTTCTTTTAAGGACCCCTAGATGCTCCTAACTAAAAGTTTTTTAAAGCCTTAAAAGGCCTTCTAGTGTTACTTAGATGCCTCAGAGATGGCCGTATTCCTGTTGTTCAAAGAGAGACATTTCCCCTCTCAAGGTGAGATAACTACCCAAACTAAACCAATTAGGATGAACACTAGGCATGACTTAAATGTTGGGCATCTTCACCCCTTTTATCTGAGACTGCAGGGAAAGGGATCAGCATTCAAAGGCATCACTGAAGGGTCTGGGTATGGAAGGAAGAATGAATGAATGAGCTGCTAGCTGGGTGGGTGGGGCAGAGCCTCTCTCAATTCCTACCCAGTTGAACGGGAGCAAATCATCAGTTCTGTGATTGAACAATGGATGAGCCCCATTGGTGTGAGTCAGACTCATCACATAATTTTTGGGCGTGGGGGTGGGGGTGAGGCAATTGGGGTTAAGTGACTTGCCCAGGGTCACACAGCTAGTAAGTGTCAAGTGTCTGAGGCCGGATTTGAACTCAGGTCCTCCTGAATCCAGAGCCGGTGCTCTATCTGCTGCACCACCTAGCCGCCCCCACATAAAATTTTAATAAAGGCCCCTTGTAGAGGTTGAAGCTTCACTTTTCACGATGCCGGCAGCTAGAGTAGAAAAAGCCCCAGGTAAGATCTGGGTTCAAGTCCCAACTCCCCAGACAACACCCCCGTCCCTTCTCTGGTCCTTATTTCCTCTTTAAAAAGGGGTGGAGGCAATTGGGCCTGGTGGTCTCCAAGGGCCCTCTTAGCTCTAACATTCTGATTCTAACTTGCATTTGGGGAATTTAGTGTATACAAGGCAGCGGGTGACATCATTTGTAAACTCAGTTTAGAAAAAGCATTTTGTTTTGGGTTTTTCCCCCACAGATCTCCACACCTGTTGAAAATCCAAGGCAGTCTGTGCTAGGATGTTGCTAAATTGTCATCCTCCTGATTTCCAAGTGGTTTTGTTTCTGTTTGGTTTTAACAGCCACCCGTACAGCTATAGGATTTGGAATGATCATCTTCAGGTCGTGACTTTTAAAATGATTAGAATAACCCTGACCTGGCTCCCGGGCTCAATACTGGTATCGAATGTCATCCTCTCAAACTCCAACCCCCAAGGAAGTGTGGCCTTGACTAGATAAACTTGATAGACCGAGCTGACTAGAGGTTTGGTTTGTGATGGACCCATTTCTCCAACTCCAACCATCAAGCCATGCTGAGCTGAACACACAGCTCCTGCACTAGCCGCCTTCGCGTGGGAGAGGAAGGGGAGGCAGCGAGACCAATAACTATTTGTTTTGTCATCCTACCCTCAAAATTGCCCTACCTGAAGGTAAGAGGAATGAGGTGGGCTTAGGAGGTCCCTTTGGCCCAGGTTTAAACTGGCTAGGGCCTGGGATGATGTCCGTCTAGCCTGGATGACAGACCCAGGGAGATGGAATTGGCTGTAGGAACAAACTGCTGGTCCCAGGATGCTCAAACGGGGTCTTTGTGGCATGAACCTCTTCTCAGATCTATATTATTAAATGCATAAGATAAAATATAGAACATTGCAAAGGAAACCAATTTTGTTGAATATAGCAAAATATATATATATTTTTTGGTGAGGCAATTGGGGTTAAGTGACTTGCCCAGGGTCACACAGCTAGTAAGTATCAAGTGTCTTGAGGCCGGATTTGAACTCAGGTCCTCCTGAATCCAGGGCCGGTGCTCTATCCACTGCACCACCTAGCTGCCCCATAGCAAAATATTTTAAAAAATTTTAAAAACAAATTCAGATGCCAGATTAAGAACCCCTATTCTAGATTGTGCTCCCTAGTTCACCCTGAATCTTCCCAAGTCCCTTAAAACCTGTGTTGACCCAACCTCTAGAACTAGTTTGGTTCCCCTGGGGTCTTACAGGCTGGGATTGGGCTAGATTTCCTGTGACTATTTCAGTCCAGAAGAACCCCTAGGGGGTTCTTGTATGGGAACTGGAATACCCTTACAGTGTTGGCTAAGGGAACAGAAGCACCCTTGCCAGGTTGGGCAGGGGATCTAAACTATCACAACTCGAGTTGATGAATTATCATTGCTTAGCCTGTGCCCAAATTTAGAACTCAAAGTAAATAAACAAAACTATTTTCTGAAGTCATCTGGAAGAGAAGACACGGGATAAGATGAATTATCATGTCCTTACGTAAAAATGCCCTATTAAAATGGAAGGCCATTCTTTAGAAAGCCATGATGAGGAAGTAGTGAAGATAAACCAATGGAGAGAGCACTTCAGCAAACTTGGGCTCTCATTCCAGCTCTGCTGTGCATTAGCTGGGGGACCTTAGATTTAGCTGGGGATGAAATCTCCTACCTGGTAAAGAAGGGGATGGGAGTGAGTGATCTTGAAGGATCTTAAGTTGTCTCTCTCAATTTGAAAATTCCAGAAATGTGAGAATATCCACATCTCGTAACAAGAACCTCTGCTAGGAGCGTGGGCCTGTATCGCAGGATGTTGGGTCTAGCCTCTCCTGAAAGGCCATCATTTCTGTCCCATCTTGTACACGGATTCTTGAAACCCAGGTGGGCCACCCCAACCCCTGCTCAACCCCAGCTCAAGCCACCCAGCCTCTGTTAGATGTAGCCCACGATTATCACACCAGCAGCGAGTCTGTCATTAAGGCCAGACCCTCAATCTTTCATCACATCAGAACTTTAAAAAAACATGTGTTTAATGCAACGCTCATCCTTCCATAACACACAGAATGTTGTGTATATTTAGAATGACCCCTAGAGTCTTACACTAATTTGGGTGAAGCAGATGCAATTAGGGGCCTTTTCCCCTCATGGAAACATCCATAGGCAAAGGCCCACCAATCAAAGGGCTGGATCTTCTCAGGCGAGCTGGGAGGAGGGGGTGCCAAGGTAGAGCAGCCCTCCCCAGCGTGGCCAGGGCTGCCGCATCACCATTCTTCCTGCCCTCTCCCGCTCTACCTTTACTCTGCCCAGGCCCTCAGCCTGGCTTCTTTCCAAGACAACAACAAGATGAGAATTCCCAAAGTGCTCTTCTTCAGACTGTGCAGCCCAACTAAAGTCATCCTGTTACGAATCCAAGGCTTGCAGGTGCAGCAGTGCCACCAGGCCCTGGACTTGTTTCGTGACAAATCTGGGTGCCGGCTCCCTTCCTCTGGCCTTGTCACACGGGTTTTCCTTGGAACGACAGAGCTATTTGCAGGAGTTCCTGCCCTAGTTCCCCCCACTTCCCTCCAGGACAGAACTCGGCCGACAGCTCCCGAAAGGTGGCACAGATTCGGCGGCTCTGGATGTGCTGGCGGTGGATGGCGTGCTTCCACTGATAGCGGGCAGCTCCAAACAACACGAGCAGGGACCTGGCAGGCAAGTGAATGGCCACCTCCACCTGGTCACACACAACAGCCCTCCGGGTGACCTGGGCGTCCTCAGGGTCTCCTGCCTTTGTGTCCTTCTGCACAGAGTTTCTCATTCCCCTCGGGGCCGCGGAGAGTAACTGAAGCATCTCATCACAGTCCCGAGACATGGACATCACCGTGGGCGAGAGCAGATTGAGGCTGAGCAGCCGCTCTCCCCAGAGCCAAGAGTCGTCCAAGTGGGGGTCGATCGCAGAGCCTCGTTCGGGGTGGTAGTCCAGGTTACACTGCTCGACCGGCAGGAACCTCTCCAGGAGGGGGTGCGCCCCCATCCTCTGCACGATCTCCCGGCTGAAGCTGGGCAGGCCATCAAAAGCACCAGGTTTGAGCTTCTGCTTCCTGAAGTTGACTTTGGGACCATAGTCCTGTAGGAGAGAGGAAACAGAAGAGGGCAAGGGGAAGGGGTGGTGATTTTCACTTGAAGCAGCTCCCTTATTAAGTAAATCTGAGCTAAGTGCTTGGGGGGGTCGAGCAGACATCCGGGCAGACTGGATTGCTAACTCAGATGTCTGTAGCTCCAAATTGGGCCTCGTGCAAGGACAGGCACTGAGCTCTGTACTGGGGGGCTGCAGGGCCTGGGCACCTCAGGAGACGGTCTCCGGGGGCTGCTCTGGCCAAAACGATCACCACCGGTAGGTGATGAGCCCTCCACCGAGCCGATTCCCAGACAGAATTGGGTGTTTCAAGCTGCAGACCTTTCTGGCTCGGTGGCCTCCCCCTGAGCTCGGGCTTCTGCTAAAGATGACAACACACCTGGTAAGTGCTAGATCACAGCCAGATGGACATGAAAGGAGGAATTCGGGAGCACCTATGGCTGCGACCAGAGACAGTTCTGCAAAGGGCCGTGCCTCGCCTGGCAGCTGCTGTACCTGTTTCCTCCTTCCAGACTGTGAAAGCTTCCAGTCGTCCTGATCCATTAATCGAACCAGTTCAGCCTCTTCCTCAGCAGTAACAAAGTCCTTTATCAGAGCCACTCCTGGGAAAGGAAAAGCCCAGCCAGCAAACTCTGATTTCTCCTTTCCCATGGCTAAGCCGGTCTCTAAACAGTAGATAAAATGGGCCGTCTTCTGCAAAGGAAAAGACAGAGGTCCTGCCATGACAAAGTTGATTTTCTTTTCTTTCTTTCTTTTTTTTTTTGGTGAGGCAATTGGGGTTAAGTGACTTGCCTAGGGTCACACAACTAGTAATTGTTAAGTGTCTGAGCCTGGATTTGAACTCAGGTCCTGAATCCAGGGCTGGTGCTCTATCCACTGCGTCACCTAGCTGCCCCAAGAAAGTTCATTTTCAAGGGTCAAGTCTCCATGATCTCCTTATGTGCACCAGGCACTGTGCTGTGTACTCTACTGTCTCCTTTGACCCTCACTACAACCCTGGGAGGGAGGTCCTATTATGTCCTCATTTTACAGATGAGGAAACTGAGGCAGGCAGGGGTAAAGTGACTTCCCAAGGCAAGTGTCTGAGGCCAAATTTGAACTCAGGGCTCTGTCCCCAGCACCACCTACCAGGAAGCTGGGAATGTTTTAATGATTGATCTTTCTTTCTCCCCCTCCTGGGTTCTAGCGTGTTAAAGTCTCTCCTCTGCCTATTGCTGGCTCCCACTTGATTACCCTGCCCCGTCCTGGCTGGTCAAGCCTGGCTAGTGACAGGCTGTGGTCCTCAAGCCAGTGACCAGCCCCTGGGCTCCTCAAGTTGCTGACTCTTCTGTCCCTCCCTTCTAGTCCATGCCCATCAGCCTTTTCAAGCCTTCACCCAAGGCCCCCAGCGCAATGCCAGGACCATTAACAAGCCCAGTCTTCCGGTAACTTAGCGCTTGGTCGGGGTCTGTGCCTCCACCACAGGACTCAAAGCCTGGGAGGTGGGGAGGGAGGTTCAAAGGGATCAGGGCAGGCTCCCTGGAGGAGGAGGCATTTGAAGTGAGCTTGGAAAGCAGGTGAGAACTTCACAAGGTCGTGGCCTGGGGGCGCGGGGCACCCACTAATAGACCAGAGGGACCCCGACCACAGAGCCCCGCCCACTCAGGGCCAGGAGCCTCTGATCCCACTCCCCTCGCTGGGGGAACGCAAAGGGGGAGTCTGAGGAGGGAAGATGGGTCACAGGTGGAGGGTGGACAAGAGCTCCCCGCGGGAGGCGGAAGGGAGCTGGGGATGCTAAAGGGAAGGAAAGGATGCCCCCCACCCCCGGGCAGCCACAAGCCACGTGACTCGGCCTTAGTTTGCCCAACTGTGAAATGGAGACACCCCGGGCCAAGGCCGGCCGCCAGGTGCTTGGCAGACTTTGGGGAGCTACGTCAGCGCCCCCATTAGACAGATGGAGCCCCGGGGGGAGGGCTTTGCTCGACCAAACACAAATGGGAGGGGCAGTGACCCCCGGCCCCAGCCCCGGGGCTTCCCGCCCCGCCCCCTCCCACCTGAGGGGCCACAGCTCCGGGCGGGCCGCCACCTCGCTCCCGCTCGCACACCAGGCAGGTCCGGACCCCTTTGCAGCCGCAGTCTCGGGGTCGGGCCCCCCCACCGGCCGCCGCCATGCCGGTGCCCAGAGTGCCGCCGGGCGGACAGCCTCAGCGGGGTGTGTGCGCAGGCGCGGGCCGCGGTGGCCGCTGGGAAAGGTAGTCCCGTGGGGCCAGGACACGTGGGATCCTGCTCGGCCAGGCCTTCTTCCGGCCGGCGGCGCGCGAACCTCTCCGGTGCGAACAGCCGGACGGAAAGCCGAGGCTGCCGCTCGGAGCCCCAGCGTCGCCCCCGCCCCGGGCCCGGGTGAGCTCGTGGAGCCAGCCCCAGGCGGCGGCCGGCGTGGGCAAGCAGGGCCTCGCGGCAGGGAAGCAGGGCGCGCCCGCGGACGCCGGTGGCCATGGGCCGGCTCGAAACCCCGCTGCTGCTGCAGAGGGGGCAACCCAAGTCCGACCGGCTCAGCAGGATCAAGAAGCTCGAGTAAGACTGGGCGGGGACGCGCGTGCGCGTGTGCACGCGCGTGTGTTTGCGGGTAGGGGGAAACGCGTGTGCGTGCACGCGTGCGTACCCGCGCCCTTCTTCATTGGGCCTTGCGCGCGTGCTTGCGTGCTCGCGGCCGTCGGCTCGGTGTCCTTTCGTGCGCCTGTGCGTGCGTCCAGCTGCCAGGTGTGTTGTGTGCGTGCAACCGCGAGCGAGCAAACCCTGCTCTCTCCTCCAGCTGCCTCTGCCACTCCTGGCATCCGTGACCCGGCTGCCACGTCTCCCAAGGCCCTGAGCAGCCCGTGCCAAGGCGGCACCGCCCTTGACCCCCTGGGGCCCCGTTCACCTGCCCCGTGTCCCTCTTCGTGCTCATGTCGCTCTTTGCTGCGGAGGCCCCCCCCTCTGCCCTGGCTCCCAGCCGCCGACCCCAGGGGCCCGAGGGTCGGGGCTGGAGCTTGGGCCCTGCTGCCCTCTCCGGGAGCTCGCTCCCGTGCAGCCTCTTGTCCTCTGCCTGCTGGGTCACCTCTTGGAGCCCCTGCTTCCATCCCTGTCCAGCCTCCTTCCCTGCTCTGGGCTGTGACCGGTGCTCCCTCTGACCTGCTGTCCCACTGGGATTGAACTGTCCCTTCTTGAAGAGTGACCTGGGTGACTTGGGCTTCGATTCTCCCCTGCTAAGGAATGGACACAAGGGCCCCACAAATCCCTTCCCTTGTCCCCCTTTCTCCTTCCGTTGAATGAAGCGGTTCAAAGCTGCTTTTTGCCACTTGTCCCCGTCTGTCCCAATCACTAGGTTCCCTCTCACTGCTTCCCACCCCCCTCCTCCCCAGCAGTCCCCTGCCCTCAGGAAGCTGGCCCGGTGGCTGGGAGACCAGCTGCCCAGAGAAGAAATCACCCTAGTTCTCACCAGATTTGGGGGAGCCTCCCCTCACCTTCCCTTTCCTTGCTGCAGTTTGTCAAACCTCCAGCTTCGCACAAAAGATCTGGATCTCAAGCTCCTCAACCGCATGAAGCAGCTGAAGGAGCTGGATCTGTCAGACAACCTGCTGGAGAAGGTGCCCGAGGGCCTGGACCTCCCCTGCCTGCAGATCCTCAAGTGCTCCAACAACCAGCTGGAGGACGTGACCCCCCTGCAGCAGTTTGCCACACTGGAGGAGGTGGATTTTGAGGATAACTTATACCTGACGGTGAGCTGGAGGGTCCCTGTCAGAGCGGCTCAGGGTGAGGAAGAAAGCACGGTGCTCAGTCATCTACAAGTACTTATTTAGGAAGTGCTGACTATGTGGGAGGTGCTGGCAGTAAGGGAAGAGCGAGGGATGGCTAGAGAAAGCACTGGATCCAGCACAAGGACCTGAGTTCACATCCTCTCTCTGACACAATGACCATATTAGCCTCCTTTTACAGATGCTTCCTCATCTAACTGGACTAAAACTTTCTTAATCCAGCACTTTCCCTCTGCTGATTATTTTCAATTTAGCCTGAATATGTGTGTGTATATACACATATATAACACATAATGTAATACACGAGCACATATGTCATGTCATGTGTCTGCATAGTTTGCTCGCATGTTTATGTGTTTTCTGTCATGTGTCTGTATTGTGTGTTTCTTTTGTGCACACACATTCAAACATAAGTTTATCTAATATAATATATGTGGATGGCGCTTGCCTGTGCATAGTTTAGACTTTGTCTCCCCCATTACACTTGAGCACAGATTATCTTTTGTCCTTCTTTGTATTCCCAGTACCTGGCACACAGTAGGTGTTTAATAAGTGTTTGCTGATTGACTGACTGGAGGGCCTTTGAGGTCCCTTTAGCTCTAGGTTTCTGATTCTCTGTTCTTCAGCCCTGTGCTGGGTGCTATGAGGGACTCATAGGACTGTGAGCCACACAAAAGAACCAAACAGTCCCTGCCCTCAAGAAGCTTCCATTCTATAGGGGAGACAACAGGTACATGTAAAGGAATATTCGGAATCAATAAAGGATAAACCGGGTGGCGCCGTGGATAGAGCACTGGCCCTGGATTCAGGAGGACCTGAGTTCAAATCCGGCCTCAGACACTTATCACTTACTAGCTGTGTGACCCTGGGCAAGTCACTTAACCTTCATTGCTTAAAAGTCTAAACTCTTGCTAAAGTGACCACTCATTAGATTTTTAGACAGCCTTGCTAGAATTTTAGCCCCTTACAGATAGCAACGTAAAGAACTCAGTACCTTGAGGTTTGGGTTGGTGGCCAAGACCGCTTGTTCCTGAGCTTGTCTGTATTTACCTCCAGGTCAATGACAATTACAAGATCTCCTCCCTCCTCCCCAACATCCGAAAAATCAATGGGAAGGAAACATCCTCACTGATGAATCATGTGAAGATCCTGAACCGGGAACTGACCAGCCGAGTAAGGATGGCAAGAGGTGGGGTGGAAAACCTTTCTGGGGCCTTGCATAGAATTCCCTGTTCTAAGCTCCAGAAGTTCCCCTGAGGTCAATAAGTGCTTCCCCCTACCCCCAGTATGATTTCTGACTGAGACACTAAACTCAGAGTCTTGCTAATGCAAGTCCTTACAGGTCAGACACTGGCCCCCAATACTGAAATTGACCTTGTCTGTATGTTTACAGATTTATTGTCTAAATAGGGATTCTTAATCTGGGATCTATGGAGCACCTAGGGGTCTGTGGGTGGATAGATTTCCAGGGGTACTTGAATGTGGATGGGGGGGGGAATTACGTCCTTGTTTTCACTTATCTCTTTCTGAAATGTAGCATTTGCTTCCATTTTTTTTCCCATATAAATATTTTATTATTTTCCAGTTACATGTAGAGATAGTTTTCAACATTTGTTTTTATAAGATTTCTTGTTTCAAATTTTTCTCCCTCCCTCAGACAGCAAGTAATCTGATATAGGTTATATATGTACAATCACATTAAACATGTTTCTGCATTAGTCATGTAATGAGAGAAGAATCAGAGCAAAAAGGAAAAACCTCAAAAAAGAAAAACAACAACAACAAAAGCAATAGAAATAGTATGGTTCTATCTGCATCCAGATTCAATAGTTTCTTTTTTTTCTGGATTTGGAGAGCATTTTCCATCATGCATCCTTTGGAACTATCTTGGACCATTGTATTGCTGAGAAGAGTCAAGTCTATCACAGTTGATCAACACACAGTGTTGTTGATACTGTGTACAATGTTCTCCTGGTTCTGCTCATCTCACTCATCAGTTTATGCAAGTCCTTCCAGGTTTTTCTGAAATCTGCCTGCTCATCATTTCTTACAGCACAATAGTATTCATATACAGCACAATAGTATTCCATTACATTCATATACCACAACTTGTTCAGCCATTCCCTGATTGATGGGCATCCCCTCAATTTCCAATTCCTTGCCACCACAAAAAGAGAATATTTTTGTCCATGTGGGTCCTTTTCCCATTTTTGTGATCTCTTTGGGGAAAAGTCCTAATAGTGGTATTGCTGGGTCAAAGGGTATGCAAAGCTTTATACCCCTTTGGGCATAGTTCCAAACTGCTCTCCAGAATGGTTGGATCAGTTCACAACTCCACCAACAATGCATTAGTGTTCCAATTTTCCCATGGCTTCTCCAACATTTATTATTTTCCTTTTTTGTCATTTTAGCCAATCTGATAGGTGTCAGGTGGTGCCTCAGAGTTTTAATTTGCATCTCTCTAATCAATAGTGCTTTAGAGCATTTTTTCATATGGTAATAGATAGCTTTGATTTCTTCATCAGAAAACTGCCTGTTCATATCCTTTGACCATTTCTCAATTGGGGAATGACTTGGATTCTTATAAATGCTTCCATTTTTAAGACTTCATTCTGAGAAGGGACTTCACCAGACTCCCTGCCAAGGAGTCTACCCTGGTGATTATCCCTAATCCTTACAGTGGTTGGAGAATAAGGTTCTCCAGGAGGAATGGATCATCTAGGAAATTAGGCATATTATAATTGCTTTTTTTTTTTATAGGGCAGTGAGGGTTAAGTGACTTGCTCAAGGTCACACAGCTAGTGTCAAGTGTCTGAGGTCAGATTTGAACTCAGGTCCTCCTGAATCCAGAGCTGGTGCTTTATCCACTGCACCACCTAGCTGCCTCCTATAATTGCTCTTAATAGGAATCTCCACCGTTTTCCTGCCTGAGGAAACACAGTATCTGCTTAAATATTTGGATGTAGCTCTAGGTCCCCAACACTAGCCATCTTTTAGATTTCCCATAAGCATCTCAAACCCAGGGTGTCCCAGGTGGATTCATTGTTTTTCTCACGAAACACACTCCTGCTTTCTTGCTCCTTTCTGTTGAGGGCATGACTCTCTCCCACATGCCCATCATCTTCTTGCCAGACTGGTCTTTACTGCCCTTTCCCCCTCTTGCTTTGGGTGGAGGCTGTGAATTGGGTCTTTTCCATCCAAAACTTGTTGCTGTTTTGTGAGATGATGTTGCATAAAGGAAAATTTTACTAATAAGTTACTGTTCTAAACAAGTGATATCAAACTCAAGTAGAAATGGATCCCTGGGCATATTGGCTTAGAAAATGATGAGTTAATATTATTTATGTTGTCTTATATTTTAACTTATTTTGCTAAATGTTTCCCAATTACGGTTTAATCTGGTTCTGCCTGGAAGGCAGCATGTTTGACACCTCTGTTCTAAACCACTGTTGTCCTTGGCTGACATGTTTTTCTTGGCAAGGAGACCAAGTGCTTCTTGGCTATGGTGGTTTCTAGGTTTTTTGTTTGTTTGTGTTTTGTTTTGTTTTGTTTTGCGGGGCAATGGGGGTTAAATGACTTGCCCAGGGTCACACAGCTAGTAAGTGTCAAGTGTCTGAGGCCAGATTTGAACTCAGGTACTCCTGAATCCAGGGCTGGTGCTTTATCCACTGCACCACCTAGCTGCCCCCTCTAGGCTTTTGTGACATCCTAGTTTTAATGATCTGATTTATCAGGTTTAAACTTCCTTAGTAAATGGTGATGCTCAATGTCAGTGTCTATTTCTTTACCCATTTCCCATTGTTCATTGTCAATAAGTTGTTTAAATAGGCCAGGCTGTAGCTATTTCACTTGCAGACCCTATCTTCTCATTTTCTTCATCTAGTTTGGTGCTGATTTTTATCTTTGTGTTAATTGTCTTGATTGTACTCAATGACCTGATTTGGAATAACCTCTCATGGGTAACCAGTTATATCCAGACTGTTGGGTTACAGCCACTTTCATCCTCTGCTCTTAATTCTTCTGGAAGAAAGTCTTGGTGCTAACTAGCTTGTGGTGGCTTCGGCCGCTCTCGTTTCTTCCTCCTGACTCAGATTCTCCAGCATATTCTTTTGCCACCCTTCCCCCATCCCCATTTCTACAACGAAGTTACTAAAGATTGGAGTATATGTCGATTTCACTTGCAGCAGATTCTGACCAAGTTCATTCTTTCTTTTTTTAAAACTTTTTTGTAGTGAGGCAATTGGCATTAAGTGACTTGCCCAGGGTCACACGGCTAGTAAGTGTTAAGTGTCTGAGGCCGGATTTGAACTCAGGTCCTCCTGGCTCCAGGGCTGGTGCTCCATCCACTGCGCCACCTAGCTGCCCCCCATTTAAGTCTTAAGGGCCCTTGACCCCTTTGCCACCTCCCTGCACACACTTTCTTGTTTCATGGTTGGTCTTGACCAGATAATTTCTCAGGAAGTAGTCAGAATGCTGGCAAGAAACCTCTCTGTTCTTACCTCAGAGGATCACAGATGTACAGCTAGAAGCAGCTCCTCTTGTGGTACAGATGAGGAACTGGCAGGCTGGCGGGCAGGGGCATGCACAGTCACCCGGTGGCTGGTGATGTCTGGGCTTGGAGCTGTCCTTGGACCCCTTTCATCAGGGTAGCACGTACTGGAGCTTAGAGCAGCCAGGGTCCCCTCCCTGTACTGCGCACCGTGTCCCAGGCGGCGGCAGACCGTCTGGAAGAAGGTGGCTATGGGTTTCAGAAACAGTTTAATATAGACAGTGACAACACTCAGAGGCAGGCGGGCAGACTCTGACGGATTGTAGTGCATACGCTGGTCCTGGAGGACTGGTGGCAGGGGCAGGGGAGGGCCTACACCGGGAGCTGTGGGATCCGTGGGGTCCAGAGGGATGATCGTAGTGGAAACCCATGGGGCGATAACCTTAAAAGCCGCCCCAGCCTCATTCGTCCTTCCTGCAGGTTCCCTGGTGCCCCTACGTCTGAAGCTTCTGTGGCCAGGGAAGCCAGGTCTCTGAGCAGGCTGAGAGGTTCATTTCAGACGCAGCTGAGATGAACTGGTCCTGCTCCCTGTGGAAGCTTCTCATGCCCCGGCTGATAGGTGGCCTTCAGGGTTCCTCCCAGCTCCGAGCCTGCTTGAGCTTTACCCTTTCTGGCTGTGAAAACCCCGAACATAGAAACTAAGAAGGACGCGATGTACGAGAGGGAGGGAGGGGGTAGGGGGGAGCGAACTCAGCAAGGCCCACAGGCGGCAGCTAGGACTGTATCCAGGGGTAGGCACCACCTGAGAAGCCCACAGACCCTTTCTTGCTTTCTCTTGTCCTGGCCTAGGTCACTGCTTACTGGGAGAAGAACTACCAAGAGCAGCTGGACTCCCGGGCCCAGGCCAAGGACATCCATAAGGAATTTGTGAAGGCTGCCGTCAAGGAAGTGCGCTACGGGCCCGAGTCCCTGAGCGACTTCACACAGTGGAAGGTAGATCCCGGGGTGGGGTGTGGGCGTCAGGGCCACTGGGCTCTTCTCTGTGTCCCTGTGTAACCTGGGCGAATGAATTCCTTCTGCGTTTGTGAAGTCGCATCATCATTCCCTGACTGTTTGGAAAATCCCTGAGTACAGATGAACCCACCAGTCATTTCGGTGGGGCCCTGTTATGGCCTTTTTTCTTTTCTTTTTTTTTGGTGAGGCAATGGGGGTGACTTGCCCAGGGTCACACAGCTAGTAAGTGTCAAGTGTCTGAGGCCAGATTTGAACTCAGGTCCTCCTGAATCCAGGGCCGGTGCTCTATCCTTTGTGCTACCTAGCTGCCCGCTGTTATGGCCTTTTTAAAAAAATTTTTTGAAATCCCCATGATTACATGCAGAACATTCGACTTGGCTTAAATGAACATATTAACATTTCTTTTTCTAATGTACTTGAACCATTTCCCCTTAAATGACCCCATCCTCCACCCTCCCTTCTAACAAGAACAATCACATCCACCTGTAGTTCCCCACATTTGACAGAGAGAAGGGGCCTTTTCAGCCTTGTTTTCCAGACCCAGCTGTTCGTTCTCATCATTTGAGCTCAGCAGCCCCACCCCCTCTCCCAGACCCCAGCACGTAACAGTGTCTCCTGTGCTGCTTGTCTGTGCCCAGTTGTTTTCCCTGTTGCTCCTTCCAGAGGGCAGGCACCGTGGTTTGGTCTGTTTTTGCATCCCTAGCACTTAGCCCAGGCCTTGACAGGCCATAAGCACATAGTCAGTGCTTTTTGACTTGAAGGACTTTGGCCTACCCCAGGTGAAAATGATCGCCCAGCAACTGGTGACCTCGAAGCTGAACAGAAAGGAAGCCCCCTTGGAGGAGGTGTCCAAGGAAGAGGAGTCGAGCCCAGATCCCCCAGAGACCCCGGCGGCGACTTCAAAGACCCCGGCAGCAACCTCGAAGACGCCGGTGACCCCAGCAGGAGCGCCCAACCAAGAGTATGTGGTAAGGTCCTTCTCCTTGGGAAGCCTTGGCTGTGGGCCTGCCATGTATGGGCCTTACCTTCAGTGAGTGACTCATTTAGGGCCTGATCGCCCTCACCGCCCCCCCCCCCCCAGCCCCTGGCGTGATCAGACCCGATCTTCTCTCTGCCTGGCCCCCCCCCCACTTGATCTCCCTTCTTCTGTGTTCTCTCCCTTCCCCCCACGCCCCCCACTAGTGTCAGCTTTTGTAACAGTTTCTAAGAGGTGCCTCTGGGATGCCCCATTTCCTGACTGGCACCTGGGCCTGAATGCCATGCCCCTCGTGGTACAGATATTTTTCTTATAGGGCACTCTGGCCCAAGGATTCAGACCCAAGTCGATGTCTCAGTTGACATCTGTGAAGCCTGGCAGGACCCAGATTCAAATCCTAGCCATGCATAGGCAGGGTTGGTAGGTAAAGGGGAAGAACACCCCGTTGGAGCCAGGGATTCTGAGTTCAGATTCCATTCACTCAATCAGTAATAAACATGTATTAAGCACTTACTGTGTGCCAAACATCATGCCAAAGCACTAGGGTAACAAAAAGAGGTGAGACAGTCCCTGACCCCAAGAGCTCCCGGTCTGAGCTGCTGCAGAGACAAGGATAGTGAGAAGTGGTGACCAGAGGGAAGGCCCTGGGGAAGCCTTCCTGGAGGAGGTGGAAGGAGGGGATGGAGAGGACGTCCAGAGCCTTTGGCTTTGGAGCAGCCCGGAGGCCAGCGTCACTAGGTGCCTCGCTCACCCTTCCCCGCGCTGTGACTCAGTTTCCCCCTCTGTAAAACGAGGGTAGCATTGGGTCCAGGGGTCCCCGTAGTCTTGGGCTGCAGTCTCTGACCAGCAGTGCCCTCCCCCCACCCCAGCTCCAAAATTTCTTTTCCCCAGCTCAAGCTCTCAGCCTTCAAATGGAAGAAGAGGCTCCCTTCAGACCCCCCTCCCTGCAAGAGGGCCCGGCCCTCCCCGCCCCCCCAGGACTCGAAGCCGGGTCTTGGGGAGGCCAGCCTCAGCAGCTCAAGCTGCGGCCCGTCGGCCCTGGCTGCGGGCACCCAAGGCGAGACTGAGACAGAGAGTCAGGTAAGGCTACGGAGGTGCTGGAGGAGGGGGCTGGAGGCCAGGTTGGGTCCTGACCCTGGGGGCTTCTCTGCAGGAGCCAGTGGAGCTGCAGCCCCTGCACTTTCTGCAGTGCCACAGTAAGGGCAACAGCCCCGAGGACTTCAGCACCCAGCTGTGGGCCTGTGCCTTTGAGCCTACCTGGAGTGACGGCTCAGGTGAGCATCCTCCCACCCTGCTTGGCGCAGTCACCTGGTACACAGGGGAAGCCCCACCCACCCACCCACACACACACACACACACACACACACATACCTCCCGTCCTCAGTCCTGCTGCTTGCTTCCCTTGATGCCCCACCCCCTCTCCCTCAGCCTCCTGCCTGTTGCCCACCCTACCCCTCTTCCAGGACAACCCGGAGGTACATCCCAGACAGTGGCCACTTGTGGTGGGGAGGCCGTGTGCGTCATCGACTGCCAGACTGGCCTTGTGCTCCACAGGTACAAGGTGCCTGGAGAGGTGAGTGGGGGTCCACAGGGGCCTTGTCTCCAACCCCTGCATGACCAGTGTCTGCTTCGTTCCTCAGGGCTGGGGCCTGTGCCGGTTGCCGCCCAGTGGGCAGGGATGCAGGCTGTTCCAGGCTCCGATGGGGTCAGTGGGGGGGCTCTGGGCATCGTTTCTTGGCTGACGTGACTTCATCAGTGTGGGGAGAGCCCTCTTGCCTTCAGGGGGACCTGCCCAGGGCTTGGGGGGCCCATTTCCATGAGCATGAAAGGAGTCGTGCAGGTGCATGGAACGTCGGGAGTGGGTGCTCTCGCCCAGGCCCGTGAGCAGCAAGAAGAGGGTGTCCCTCTGAGGCCGGCCCCTTCCCCAGCGCCCTCTGCATCCTCCCCAGGAGTTTTTCACTGTGGCCTGGACCTCTTTGACCCTGGTGACTCAGGACGGACGGAAGAAGCGCAGTAGTGTGCTGGCGGCCGCTGGCCGGCGTGGCATCGTGAGCCTCATCCATGTGCGTGCAGGCTTCTGCTACGGAGACATTCGAGCCCACCGAAAACCCATCGCCATGGCCTGCTTTAGCCCCTCCCAGGAGACCCACCTCTTCAGTGAGACTCCCCTCCTCCACCCCGCCCTCCTGCCTCAGCAAGGCTGCCCACTGAGTGCTGACCATCCATGCAAAAGATCACCGTGGCCCCATGGCCAGGAGTGTGCATTCATGCCCTCTCGGGCCCCAGGCTTTTGCCTGCACACGCCCTTATCGACCCACCTCCCTTCTGGGGCTCTGGCCGCCTTCCCAAAACGGGGGCTCCTCCAGCTGCGACCTCACAACCTGGCCCCACTCTGGGAGGCTTCAGCTTTGGCTTTAGGCTTGGACAGTCAGCCTTTTCCTCCTTTCTCCCCAGCTGCCTCCTACAACAAGCGCATCACCCTCTGGGACATCGGCCTCCCTGACTACAACTATAATTTCAGGCCCAGGTGAGCTTTCTCTCTAGAGCCCTGGCTCTGTGGCGGGGGAAGGAAGGCCCCCCGCAGGAGGCTCACATTCTTGCTCCCTCCCCCAGCCAGCTCCTCATGCTGGATGCCAGCGCCACCCCTCTGCGCCTCTGCCCGGTGCCCTCTTGCCCCGACCACTACCTGCTGGCTGGCTGTGAGGACGGCTGCTTCGCCTGGGACATACGGCTAGATGAGCCACAGAAGAGAAGGTGAGGGAGGGCGGAGATGGGAGGCAGGAGATGGGAGGCAGGAGGGAACCAGCTGTGATAGACACAGGCTGGGGACCTCAGGGGCTGCTCTCAGAGTTTTCTTCCCACCTTTACAGGCAAGAGAGGCCTAGTTTGGGGAGGGGGTGTTTGGGGGGGCCCTGATGCAAGGTCCGCCTGAGACCAGTGTCCCCGTGAGGGTGCCGCCGATCTGGACGCAAACTGGCTGGCAGCAGGAGTGGGGGGAGGGGCAGTGCCGAGATCCCTTCTCTCAGCAGGCGCCACCTTGACCGTGGTTGGTGTTTGCTTGTTTTTACTGAAAAGATCTCGAGGCTCAGAACAGGTGTGGGATTGGGCTCATGCTCACTCTCTGGGCTTTGGGCGGGTCACCGTGTGGGACACCATGTGGGACGGCGTCCTGCGTGTCAGGCTTCTCGGCTGTCAGGGTTTTGATGTGTGCCTGTCTTCTGCGCCCTCCCTTTGCATCCCAGATGTCCCAGAGGAGCTCGATTGGCCCTTGGCTGTCACGGTCTCCTGCGTCTCTGAGACAGCCTTGGAGCCATCACAGGCCATTTCAAGCCCAGCAGGGTCTGAGTCGCCCCCATTCTCTGCCAGGGTGAACACAGTTTAAGGAGGGAAGGTGCATTAACCTTGCAATGCTTGACCTTCCCACAGAGAATTTGAGATGGTCTTCCTATTCCCCCAAGGCCCGGGGAGAGCACACAGGAAGGTGGATGGGCTGGGTTTTGTGAGTGAAGACGTCGTGGGTGAGTGCTTAGGGCCTGCCCAGCCTAGTAGACCCCCCCCCCCCCCGGGGCTGGTGGGGCAAGTCCCGAGAGGGGGAAATGCCCCCAGGTGGGGCCCATGAGACCAGAGCGGAGGAACTGTCCTTCATGAGAAGGGGGTCCCATGAAGGACTGATCGAGGGCTCATGGGGGTACAGTGGGTGGAAAGCTGGGCCCTGAATGCCTTAACCCCAAGCTTCTCCCCCTGGGAGGCCCCTCTCCCTTGGGTACCCTCCAGTCCCCCGAGCTGGCGGTAGGACCCCCTCCCCCTTCAGTGGCTGAGCGTCCTCCTTTTCCTGCAGCCTCCAAGGGCTGTACCCCAGGCTCTATCTGCTTGTGGAGCTGGAGTCAGTCCCTCGCAGGAAGAGGAGACAAGCAGCAGGTCACAGCTGCCATCTTGGCAGAACTACAGTGGTCCAACACGGAGCTGCCCTACCTGACCCTCAGCACCTGTCCAGGTAGAGCTCACCTCCAGAAAGCAGGGAACTGTGGGGGGCAGAGCCAGGAGGCGCTACCGAGACAGCAGGAACAGGTGGGGGGGAGGAGAAAACAGGCCTCAGGAACTCGGCCTACGCCTCAGGAGGCAGCTCTGTCAAGGGAGATGCTAACGGTGTCCTCCGGGGCCATCGCTGGGGTTCTAAGCCGGCCAAGGCTGAATGCAGCCAAGACGGGAGACCTCATAGGAAGGGTAGTGGAGGGGCCCCTGCTGGGGCCAGGAGAGGGTCTCTAAGCAGACTGGGGGCAGTGCAGGCCTCTCTGACTTGGTCACCCCCCCCCCCCTACGATTACAGAAAAGGCCTTTGTCTTCTGCGGGGATGAAGAGGGCAGCGTGTGGATGTACAACATCAAGCGTTATCTCGAGCAGCAGCAGCAGCCCCTGCAGGCCAAGGTGGCCCCCACAAGGGTAGGCTCGCTGGAAGTTCTCTGGGCAAAAGATGTGGTTTTCATTTTGGCTCCAACTTGATGCTTCTCATCTGTGGGCCCGTGTCCTTATCTTAAAAATGAGGATGAGGTGATTTCTAAAATCCTTCCAGACCCTGTGATCCTGGAGTGGCGTTCACAGCCAAAGGCTCAGAAATGCTTCCTTAGTCCCTCTCTTGGGTAGAAGTGGTGGCATTCCCTTCTGTTGCCCTCCCAGAAATGCTTTACAGACCAGTGAAGCCCTAAAGCCAGCTCTTAATGCTGTGCTTCTCTAGGCCTGGGCTAATCCTGAGGGGAAGAGTATGTCTCATGAACAATACATCTCAAGTTTCTTCTTTGTTTTGACAGATTCTCAAGTGGCCAGATCTCTCAGCCCGAGGCAAAAAGATGAACAAAACTTTAATCAACACAGCGGTGGCAGACCCTACCTTTACCTACCTTGTGGCTCTGACAGACACAAACATCATTGCCATCTGGGGGAGACTAGCAGCCAGCGGCAGGGTCAAATGACTGGTTTTGTGCTTTTCGTGGTGGAAATTGTGAGGCTCTCCCAAGTGTGCGTTTTCTAAATGGATAGTTTTTAACTAAACTCAAATTAAAACAAAGCGAGCTGTGTTTGTATGTTCTGTGGACCAGGAGAGAGGGCTAGCTAGCTAGGCCTGAGCATAGACACCAGATATTGGCTTTCCTGCCTTAGTGGCTATGTACTTGGTTGCTTACTGGATTGGGTGTAAGCAAGATGGAGTTTTGAATCCTGACGGGCATCTAGTCAACTACTTCAGTTCCCAATTCGTAGCACACCATCCACAGCAACAGGACAGAGCCCTTTGGCAACCTTCCTTCCGGCCGGACACAGATGAGCCCATCTCCCTCTAACAGTCTCCAGCCCACAGTGGCCAGGCTGTCACTTCATGGTTTCATGGCAAGCAGAACTTTGAAGATGGCTAAAAAGCGCTACTTGAAATATTGCGAGACAGTGACTCAGAGGTAAGAAATACATTTAATGAGGAAATTATAGGAGCTGTATGCTAAAGAGAAAAGCGATGAAGTCCCCCCAACTTTTCACATCAGTTGGATGTCAACAGGGAGAGTTTCTGTGCTCACAATCCTACAAACACTGCGTGGGGAGACACCAAGAACTATTCAATTCCTTCTTGTTTGTCTTTGATAGCAACCTAGAATGAAAAACCCAATTTAGCCAATGAGTCAGGGGCAAGATTGCTGAACAAAATAGAGCATCTCAAGGTAAGTTATAGGCATATCATGACCGATAAGAGTTCAAATGTTTTCTTCTGTTCTAGGAAGGGAAATATTAATAAAACACCCATATACATTTAGGCTGCATCGCAACAGTTATTTTACTATAGGTAAGAAACCCATTAACTGCAGCATCCACTTAGATAAGTGTCTTTGGACTTAATGTTGGCCTTTCAAAGTTGTTACCAAGAGAGCCATGATGTTTGTTACAGGGGGGAGCCCAGAGCAGTCTGATCTGGTGTCTCCATGGGGAATAACCTTTGGGGAATGAACTAAGTTGTCCCCATATCCCAGGTCTGTGGGACACTTGGAAGTGTTCTTAAGGTTGATCCTTTTATGTGGAAGGCCATGCTTTAAGAACAAAAACACACCACCAAGCACTGTGCCACCTCGGGCTAGAAGTATTCCAATTTGGGTCAGACTCTGGCAGATGGAAAAAAAGGTTTGTTTTGTAGAGAAGAAGCTACAAACACAGTGGGTAGAGAGAGACTATCAGGGGAAGATTCTGTTTTCCAGATGAGCTCATCCCTGTGATGCCCCACACCCTGGGTTTCTCCTTACCCGGAATCGCTCCTCCAACAAGGAGAGCTCACTGATCAAATCCGTGATGGCATTGGTGAAGGCCTCCTGAGGGCTATAATCGGGAGTTGTCTGTACTCGAATGATGATTTTGTGTTCCAGTGGGTGGGGGACTTTATAGCCCGCAAACAGCACCTGAGGGTCTTTCAGTAACTGTCTGAAACACAGAGGAGGCCAATGCTGAAGGTAATCCAGCTGAATGGAGAATGACAGTACCAGCTTCATTCCCACCATCCCCTCTCATCTACCTGCCCTGTGCTCCACACCGGCCCCCTCAATATCAGAAGTGCTTGGGACAGTAAAGGGATCATTTTTACAATAAAGCTTCAACTTTCTACACCTTTTAAAAACGTCTAGTTTGCAATGTCTGTTGCTGTGATTACTTATTTTATGTAATTTGGCACTGGGTACCAGATCTTTGAGACGTTCTTTAAATCGCTACGAAACCACTTATCGCACTGTATTTTTTTGGTTTTGTTTTGGTGGGGCGGTGGGGGTTAAGTGACTTGCCCAGGGTCACACAGCTGGTACATGTCAAGTGTCTGAGGCCAGATTTGAACTCAGATCCTCCTGAATCCAGGGCCTGTGCTTTATCCACTGCGCCATCTAGCTGCCCCCCCCCACACACACACACTGTATTTTAAAGGCACCTCTGGGGCAGTCTATAGTTTTTAATTGGGTTTAAGTAGCAGCCATTGCAACATCCTGGCCAAGTTTCTTGGCATCATGATGCCATGCATCACAAAAGGCCAAGACTGTAGATCTGTACTGTCCCCATCTCAAAATTTCCGTAATTCTGGAACAATTTGGCTTCTCATATCAGTTTGTCCTTCACTCTCAAAGAGGAACACGGCATCAGGAGGCGATGTCATGACTTGTACTGAATTGGATTTAGGCTGTGCAAGGTCACCAACCTCACTCTCCTCCAGAGCCATCTGGGGCCAGTGGCAAGATACAGATCAGGATGGCTGGAGATGGCTTTGGATGTTTTAAGGCAATTGGGGTTAAGTGACTTGCCCAGGGTCACACAGCTAGTGTCTGAGGTGAGATTTGAATTCCAGGGCCAGTGCTCACTCTAACTACTGGAATTTGTCAGAGTTCACTATCTCCTCAATGGGGACAAGACTTTAAGGCCCACTGTAAATTTTTTTTTAATCCCCAGAACATTTGGGGGTGGGGGCAGGGAACAGCAAATGTTCTATAGGGTGATGATGTCCAGATCTCAGGCTCACCTGAACTTCTGACAGTTTTGGGTAGAGCCTTGAATGACAAACAGTTTTCTTAGTAGAAATGACCCTTTCCCAATCTTCAGGACTCCAGTCTTGCCCGTATCAAGTGTGTTTTCTCCCCATAGCAGCAGTTCACTGCTGGGATTTGATGGTATAGAAACCTAGAAGAGGAAATTCCCTTTACCAACAAAAGGCAGCACTATCTCTGCAACTGGCTGTTACCTAGAACACGGTAAAAGAAACTGACCCACCTAGAGTCACAGTGAAGATGTTTCCAAGGTGGGACTTGAAGCCAGCTCTCTGCCCTTTCCCCATATCTCATGTTCTCAGCTGTACTGGGCAGGTCCCAGAACATGACTTGTACCTTCCTGCCTGGGGACCTCTGGTCAAGTGGTCCCCTAGGCTTGGAGCATCTTCTCTCCCCTTTTGCCAGATGAATTCCTATTCCTCCTCTAAAGACCAACCCCAATACCAGCCTCCTTCTGTGACGACGTGACTCAGAGCTGATGGCACTAGTCTTCAGCTTTCTACTGCACTTCTGTACTAAGTGGTCTGGGCATCTCTGGGCCCCCGTTACACTCCCAGCAGTCTCTCTATAAAGGCAGGGAACGTCTCTTAGCCAACCCCTCTAACTCTCCTTCTATCTACCACAGGCTCTGTACAATGTAAAACCTTAACAAATATTTATTGACTTTATATTTCTGAATATGGCCAAAGTAGCAGGATGGGAAGGTACTTGGCCAGTTAGCAACAGGAGCTAATTTACAATTTAAATTAATTACATTAAAAAAAACTGACACCAACTGTGTAAGGCATGGGCCCTAGTCATGCTGTGGGGCGGACAAAGGCAGCTAACACTCCCTGTTCAGACAGATCATTTCCTGTCAGTGTACCCAGGAAAGGGCTCCTGGAAGAGTGGGATCTCAGTAGGAAGAGAGGATGTGGAGGGGGCGAGAGGCCATGCCAGGCAAACAGTCAGAGGCAGGTGAGCGCACACAACACTAAGAGTAATTGGCAGGACTGTTACAAAAGGCCTGGCTGTGAGGGAGGATGGAAATAAGCCTGAAAAGGCAGCTTAAGTGCAGCAATGAACTAGAAAAAAATTAAATAGATACACAAACAGAACTGAAGTATCACTATGCCACAAGAAAGAGTAGCCATTGTGAGAAATAATTATTAATAACCAATATTTTGGGGAGATTCTGAGTCCCCATGTCCATCCAAAGTGCTAACTTTAAGTCTAATTTTTCTTCAAAAGGGCATTACTGATGATATTGTGTGGACCCACCTCATTTTGGTCAGACCCCCACCAACCTTGCAAGGCATTTAAGCTAGGGTGGGGAAGATCTATTCTAGTTTGGGTGGAGACAGACCCTTTAGTCCAGAGAGCTGAAGTCTGGGTATGATCTGAGGAGAGAGAATTTCTCTGTCCAGGGGTCACTCTCAGACCCCCACTGGAAAAGGTCTACATGCTTTGAATTGATAGCCTAAAGCTATGGGTGGTCTGGTATAAAGAAGCTTTCCCTATGCAAGAGATAACTCAGCCTTTCATTTTTTTTCCTCCCCCCCTTGGTGAGGCAATTGGGGTTAAGTGACTTGCCCAGGGTCACACAGCTAGTAAGTGTTAAGTGTCTGAGGCCGGATTTGAACTCAAGTCCTGCTGAATCCATTGCACAGCCTAGGTGCCCCCTCAGCTTTTCATTTTAATAAAGCCCACCTCCAATCACATTAACCAATCAAATTTGGTTGCTGTTTGATGGACCAGCTGCTTTGAAGGGTATATAAACTTTGAGTCCACCACAATTGTCTTTGGACTGAGAGATAGCCAAATGACCACCCTCTTATTAATAACCTGCTGGCGTAGGGAGAGAGAAAAGTTTGAAACTGGAAATCTTATATAAACAAATGTTGAAAACGATTTCTACGTGTAACTGGAAAATAATAAAATACTTTTATTTTAAAAAAATTATTAAATTACCAAGAAACTATGTCTCTCAAGCTTTTTAAATGTCACACCATGATGAAAACAGGGAAATATGGGAAGACTCAAATAAATGAACTGAAGCAAAGTTAACAGAACTAGAAAAACAAAATACACAATGACTACAACACTGTGTAGGGAAAGAACGGAACAGAACAAGAGAAGCCTACTGCTGTAATAGTCTAATAACCAAGCCTGTCCCCAAAAAGATACTCGAAAGTGCCTCTTCCACTTCTCTGCAGAGGAAGGAAACCATGGGTGCAGAACGCTGCCTAAAAGGCCCAACTTTTTGGATGTGTTTTGTGAGTTTGGCTTGAAGTTTTTTTCAGTGGGAAACCGGTTACATAAAGACAACAGCTATCAATAAAAACTTAATTATTTTAAATGTAGCCTAGGGATCAGACCTGATGGCTAGGAGGCACAGTGCCTAGAGAGAAATCTGAATTGAAATCTGGCCTCAGACACTAGCTGTGTGACCCTGGACAAGCTGCTTAACCATATTTGCCTGTTTCTTCATCTGTAAGATGAGCTGGAGAAGGAAACAGCAAACGCTCCAGTCAGTATCTTTGCCAAGAAAACCCCAAACAGGGTCATGGAGAGTTGGACAGATCGAAAACAACTCAACAGCAAAAGAAATCAGATCCTGGAAGGCATCCAAAGCCAAGCTAGGAGTTTTATTCTGTAGAAATTGGGGAGCTACTGAAGGCGTCTGAGCAAGGAAATGGAATAAGGACTATTTGGGTAAGATTAATCTGACAGTGGCATGTTAAGGCAGACAGTGGTAAAAACAACTTTTAAGTCAAGAGACCAGTTATAGTAGTCTAGGTGCTAGGTACAAATGATCTCCCAACCTAATTTAAGCCTCCTAAACTTCCCCCACTTTTATACTAAGCAATCCAAGGCTAGATGTTCACAAGTGATGAAATGGGGCAAATGAGCATGAATTTCTCCTTCCTCCCTTTCCTCACAGCTGCAGAGGTCTAAGTGCAGAAGATAAAAGGGATCCAAAGGTGGGGAGTGAGAGGAGGGCCTGGCTGTTTGGCATCTGAATGATGTACAGCCTAATTTATACTAGATGAACATAATGAGTCCACGTTCACACCTATGTGAAGAAACAAAGGAAAGCAAAAACACTCCAGGGCTGTCCAGTCTTCTCTGCTTCTGAAGGTTGCTCTGATTCGGTTTGAAGAACTTGCGCTTACTTATGATGAAGACAACCAGCCAGAATACTGGAATAAGCCCAATGGGTTGTGTGTGAAGAACAGGAGCTAGAATGCCAGGTCCCCATTACCAGCATCCTGCCTTTCCCTAGCATACTAGCATCAAATCCCAAAGTGCTCAGGAAAGGAGGAATGCAGCCACAGGGCTTGGGCTTATAGTTTTAAATACTGTATTCCCTTAAATGGGAAGACGAGCACTTCATTAGCCAAGGAATAAGAGAGGAGGAGTGGAGACGGGCATTCCCAGGCTGGGCCCGTGTTGCTGCCCATGCTCAGGCAGGGGTAGATGGTAACTTGTCGGAGGCTGGCAGAGGGCTGTGGTCAGAACTGCCCCCAACCCTTCTCCCTGCACATGAACTCGTACTTACGATTTGATGATGTTCCCCAGCGTGTGGTCCTCCTTGTTGATCGTGAACAAACAGGCATTGGGGACCTTAGTGTCCTTATTAATAGTAATCCTGGGGAGGAAAAGGAGATGGTGAGCCTCCCTCCCGAAGGCATCCTTGCTGCTGCCTCCTCCGTGACTAACAGCCGGCCTGCACCGGACTCCGTTTAAAGGAGGCGCCCGGGGCAAACACTGTAGGGAGCCCCCTTTGACTGGGACATGGGGGCCCGAGCCCGCGGGGGCTGCACAGAATCACGGCCAGGCAGGGGTCTGGGAGGCCGCTAATCCACCCTGCTTCCCATTTTATGGAGGGGAACATTGAGGCTCCCGAGGGACTCCGCCCTAGGGTTCATTCTTTACACACACGGTAACTTTCCGTGTTTTTATGGCGCTCTGCGGTTTCTGACAAAGACAAGTGACCCCGGGCTCTTTTAAAGGTCAATTACAGGTAATTCACGAGGTGGTGGACCCTCAATCGGGAGGACCTGGGTTCAGATCCAGCCTCAGACGCTTAACCCTGCACGAGTCGCTGCTGGCCTCAGTTTCCTCATCTGTAAAATGGGAGGAGGGGTTGCCAGTAGCGCCTATGACGCCACCCACAAGGTTCTGCCTATATTTACCCATCTGCCCCCTCGTCTTCCCAAAGGAAGGGCCGTCGTATTCTTGGGGTCACGGGCCCTCAGAGAGTAGGGGGGAAGGGGCCGGTCCAGGGTGCCCGGGGACGCCCCCTTCCGAGCCTCTCCAGCCCACAGGAGGCGCGTGAATGGAAGCGGGGCCTCCCCGTGTGGAGCCCCCCATTTTAGGGAGGAGGAAGCTGAGGCCCGTCCCGCGGGGGCCCCAGCGGCCCCGCTCAGCCCGCCCGCCCCGCGGCCGTGCTCACTTCTTCTCTCCCTCAAAGAGGAGGAAGGATTCGAAGGCTGGAGGGGCATTCATCCTCCGCCGTCACCGCCACCGCGGGTGTTTCCCCAGCCGGCCCAACTTCCGCTTCCAGGGCACGCTGTGATACGAAGAGAGGTCGCGCATGCGCGTCCACGGCGGAACAGGAAGTAACGCGCTCCGCCGCGAGATGAACCGAAAAGGGAGAGGAAGATCAGCGCATGCGCGTCTCGGGGCCAGGCCCAGGAGAGAGGGCAGGCCTAATAGATATGTGTGCGCGTGTGTACCCAGCGTTGCGACCTTACCGCCCCGCCAGGGGGCGACGCGGATCCGGCGCTGCAGCCTCTTGGTCCTGGGCTCAGAAGCTGGAAAGCGCTGGAGGTGGAGGACTTGGGTTCTAATTCCGACCCTGCCGCCGACGCCCTCTGTCACTTTGGACAGATCACGTCCCCTCCATGTGCCGCAGTTTCTTCATCAGTTAAAGGCCTGTAAGGGTCCTTCTGGCGCTGGAGTCTCAGCGTATGCCACATTTCTCACCCGGCGTCTCCTCCGTTCGCTTTCGCCGGTCCCTCTGGAAAATGGCAGCCCCTGGCTTCCCTTCCCGGTGTGGGAGCCCCCTCTGCCATGGTTCGTGGCTGACCCCAAGGAGGCCTGACGTGCCCCTCCCAAATCTTTCCTCCGCCCCGTGGAACCGTGGGGAAGAAAGCTGGGCTTAGACCCGAGTTCAAATCCTACCTCAAGCACTAACTAGCTCAGATATCTCTCTCTCTCTCTCTCTCTCTCTCTCTCTTTCTCTCTTTCTCTCTCTCTCTCTCTCTCTCTCTCTCTCTCTCTCTCTCTCTCTCTCTCTCTCTCTCTCTCTTTCTCTCTCTCTCTCTCTGTCCCCCTCTCTCTCCCTCTCTTCCTCTCTCTGTCTCTCTCTGCCTCAGTTTCCTCATCTGTGAAATAGCACCTGCCTAATAGAGTTAGAGTTTCCATATAACATGGAGCTGTTGGGAGGCTCAAATGACATAACACATGTGGACACTTGGTGAACCTTTGTAGGTAGAAATGATTCAAGACTCTCCTCAGGAGATCATTCATTTCCTCCATATCAGTGGTGTCAAACTCAGGGAAACAGGAGCATATGGGCTTAGAAATTAACATTATTTACAAAATATTATCTATGTTGTATTTTCATTTATTTTATTAAACTTTTCAATTATATTTTATTTATTAGTCCATTAAGTAATATTTATTATTTCCCAATTACATTTTCATCTGGTTCAGACCAGATCACCTCTGGTTCATAACACTGGCCCAAATTCTAGTTACTGGGATAGTCTCTTGTTATGCAAGTTATCCCTCCTTCTGTGTAACAGGGAATTCAGCACCTTCCTCACAGTCTCTCTTGGACTCCCACCCTCACCTTTGGAGACTTCAGTATACCAGTGGAGGGGGGGGGGTGTCTTCCACCTGGCTTCCCAGTTCATCCTTTTCAAATCTCATGAATGAATGAATGAATGAAAAAGCATTATTCCAAAACTCCTGTTTTGTCTTTCCCATTAGAATGTAGACTCCCAGGGGCGGCTAGGTGGCACAGTGGACAAAGCACCAGCCCTGGATTCAGGAGGACCTGAGTTCAAATCGGGCCTCAGACACTTGATACTTACTAGCTGTGTGACCCTGGGCAAGTCACTTAACCCCCATTGCCCTGCCAAAAAAAAATAGTAGACTCCTTGTGCTTGGCTTTGGCAGCACATATACTAAAAAAAAAAAAAAATTTGGAATGAGAATATAGACTCCTTGAGAGCAAGAACTGGAATGGTCAATCAACATTTATTATGTACCTACTGTGTGTCAGACACTGGGCTAAGTGCTTTTTACAAATATCTCATTTGACCATCACAATAACTGTGATCAATCAATCAACATTTATTAAGCACCTACTATGTGCCAGGCACTGGGCAAGCACTGGAGATGCAAAAAAGAGACAAATGGCAGGTCCTGCCCTCAAGGAGCTTACAATTGAATGGGCAATCTAGCATGCAGACAACCATATACAAAGCAAGTTACATACTGAATAATTAGGAAATAATCAAAAGCGGGAAATCACTGGAATTAAGAGGAGTTAGGAAAGGCTTTCTGTAGGTGGGATTTTAGTTGGGACTTAAAGGAAGCCAGAGAAATATTCCTAGCCCTTAGTAGTGCCTGGCACTAGTAAGTAATTAATAAATTATCTATCTATCCAGGCAGCTAGGTGGCACAGTAGATAGAATGTCAGTCCTGGAGTCAAGAGGACCTGAGTTCAAATCCAGCCTCAGACAATGACCAGCTGTGTGATCCTGGGCAAGTCACTTAACCCTGTTTGCCTAAGTTTCTTTATATGTGAAATGAGCTGGAGAAGGAAATAGCAAAACCTCTCTAGTATCTTTGTCAAGAAACCCCAAATAGGATCACCAAGAGTTGGACATGACTGAAATAAATGAACAACTATCTATCCATCATCTATCTATCAACTCATTCCTATTTGTATAGATATCTGTCTGTCTGTCTATCCACCTATCACTATGTGCTTAGCACAGGGGACACTACACAAGCTAAATGGTCTATTCCCCCAAGGAGCTTCCATTCTAAATAGGGGGATTTAACATATTGCAGGGATGTTTGTCCTTAAATCCTTAAGTTTCCCTGGGACAACCCCTGTGGGCTCATTTAGACTCAGCTCAGGGGAAATGGTACTATATCTTCAGTCCACCCAAGCCACCCACAGGACTGGTCAAATCTTAGCTCATCCTCTCCCACAACAATGTTATCTCCATGGTCTTCAGCTTTGAAATACCTCCCTGATCATAATGTTCTCTTCTCTCTCTGCCTGACTCCTTCTAAACCTCTTTTTTGTCCTTACCAGTGCTGTGCCCTTCCAACCATGAGTAAGCCTCCAGGCTCTCCACTCCTCTATGTGCTCCACTCTTCCCTTTCTTAAAATGTAACTGGAGTGGGGCAGCTAGGTGGTGCAGTGGATAGAGCACCGGCCCTGGAGTCAGGAGGACCTAATTTCATAATCCAGCCTCAGACACTTGACACTTACTAGCTGTGTGACCTTGGGCAAGTCACTTAACCCCAATTGCCTCAAACACCCCCCCAAAAAAATTTAACTGGGAAATACTTAACTCAAGATGCAATAAAACACGGATAATACATTTGAAGACCAAGACAACACGTGGCCCCGGGGATCCTTTTGAATTTGGCACCACGGTTCTCCATTCTGATCCCCCATCCTCCCCTCCTTTGCTCCATGCTTTGTGGGTGCCATGGTCCTCCTTGCCAAGGCCAGCCCCTCTTGGTACCATCCCTTTTCTTCTCCCATCATCCCCTCTCTCCCTCACCTTTGATCTCTCAACACACCCACTGGCTTTCTCCAAAGCCTATAGACACTCATGCTTCATAAACGTCCTCCTGACCCTCAGGGATCCATGACTTCTTCTGTAGCTGGAGGCAATGCCAAAGGGCACTGGATCCAATCCTCCCCCAAAAGGGGCACCCGGGAGCTGAGGTAGAAATGATGGGAATCTTCAGAGGAGGCGACAACTCCATTGTAGAATCTGCAGCCAGCCCCCCAGGACAGAAAACATGGGTAGCCTAAATCTCAAGAGAGCAACCTAGCACGGTGGCCAGTATACAGCAGGTGCTTGCTGTTTGTCGAATGTTGGATGAGTCTAAGGATCTGGGCTCGAAGGGAATCCCAGCGGGACAAATTTAGAGCTGGAAGGGACCTTAGAGATGATCTCCTACAAAATCTCCATTTTACCAGTGAAGAAACAGTCCCCACACAGGGACCCACCCAGGGTCCCAAAGGTAGCTGGCGATTCCAACCTCCATCCTCTGGTTCCAGAAGCAGGGAATAAACCCGGTCAAGGCATTGGAGCAACTGGCCTGGCCTTTACTTCCCATATTCCTTCTAGCTGCACAGCACACCTTTTACCCTTGCCTCCATGTCCTACCCACCCAGCCTGGGTCAGGCTCAAATGCCACCTCCTCCAAGAAGCTGTCCTTGATGCCCTTCAACAAAAGAATCCTTTCTTTCCTCTGAATCCCTTAAGGACTCTGGCTATGGCCAAAGGCAGCTGGGTGGTACAGTGGGTATGCTCTGGGTTTAAAGTTGTTGAAGTCTTTTTTAGGCAATTGGGGTCAAGTGACTTACCCAGGGTCACAGAGCTAGTAAGTGTCTGAGGCTGAATTTTAACTCAAGGCCTCCTGGCTTCAGGGCCAGCATTCTCTGAGTCTAAAGTCAGGAATACCTGGAAGACCCAAATTCAAGTCAGGCCTTTGACACTGTGTGACCCTGGATGAATCATGGATGTAGCCTCATCTCTCTCATTTGTAAAGTGGGGATCTTATTAGCACCTACCTCCTGGGGTTGTTGTCAAGATCAAATGAGACAATATTTGCATAAAGTGCCTGGTACACAATAGGTGCTATATAAATGTCTTGCTCCCTTCCCCTTGTTCTTGACGCCTACTTGTGGACAGGAATGGTTCACCTTTGATTTTGGATCCCCAACACAGCATTGTGCCTAGCCCAGAGTAGACACCTGCTAAATGCTTGCCGAGTGACTAAGTGCCCTTAACTAGAAAGCCTTCAATCTTTCCCTAAGCACTGCCTCCTACAGGTATCCATTTTTCTACTCCCCACTCCCAACCCCAGAAGTCCTCTGTGACCTCCTCCTCCTGTAGTCCCGTTCCAGTCCTAGACCTCTCTCTTCCCTAGCTGTCTCCCTTCCTCCCCTCCCCAAAGAGAGGAAGAGAACCTCAGTCCAACAATGGTAAACGAAAGTTTATTGTAATCTGCAGTGATGCCCAGCTGGGGGACAGGCTGCCAGCCCGGGGGGAGGTGGGGCTGCCTGAGGCTGCCCATCCCTGGGGATGTCAGGAAGCAGGATTCGGGTCCTGACCCTGATGAGCCCCAGGAGCCTGAGTCCCTTGGAGGCAGAGTGACCATGTTGGGAATGGGGGTGGAGGGCAGAGAAGATGACACAATGTGCCACTTTCTTCTCTCCCCACCCCCTCTAGGGGACTTTGCTCTCCAGACTTCCTCCCCAGGAAGGGGGAACAGGTGGGACACCAAGGACACCAGTCATGGGACCAGCAGAGTGAGGAACGGACTCCAGAGACATCTTAGAACCATCAGGTCCTAATGAGTAATCACAGACCCCCTTTCCCTCCCCAGCTCCCCCACTGTGAACCTCATGGAATGTTAGAATCAAGGATGGAGCTAGGAGTGGGCCAAGGGTGGGGAGCAAGCGATGAAGTGGGCCTGGGGCTGCCCCGGCTGCCTTTCCCCCCACCCCAGACCTGAGGCAGGGGTACCAGGGCACGGAGGTCTCCACTCCCTGGCTCCGCAGGAGACTTTCGGCCTCCCATTGCTCTCTTGGCAAATGAATGAAGCCTCTTCACAAACCAGGACAAAGGCTCAGGCCCCTACAGTGCTCATGGAAATGGGGGGAGGGGGTTGGTTTGCAGCCAAGGACTGAGCTTTGGGGCAGAAGTGAGGGCAGGGGCCTGGTGGGTGACCCAGGCCACAGGCAGAGCTCCAAAGCACAGAGTTCATAGGTGGCCAGCATGACAGGGAGCTCCCCGGGAACAGACAGTCCCAGCCGGAGGCATAGGGTGAGAGGGATGGTGTCGGGAGGGGGGCCTGGGCCCGGGCCTGAGGGGAGCAGGGCTCAGTCTCACGTCTGTAAGTCCAAGAGATAGTTCTTTTCCTGGTCTGCTGTGGTCGGAGGGCCAGAGCGGTGAGCATCCTCTAGGTCCTGGAGAACCTGGAACAGCTGGGTGGGGCCGTCCTCAGGTGCTGGGGAAAGAGCAGCCCCAGAGCACGTGGTAAGGGCCGAGAGTCCTAGGGCTCGGGGCCTTCCCGGCAGCCAGACTATTACAGGATCAGAGCTGGAAAAGACCTGGGAGGCCAGCTAGTCCAACCTTCTCGGCTTAGAGGAGGGAGAACTGAGGCCCAGTGAGGTTTGAATGATTTACCCAAAGTCCCACAGAAATGATCACAGATTTAGAGGCAGAAGAGACCTTGTCTAGTTCAATTGCATTATTTTACAGAGGAGGGAACTGAAACCCATGTAAGTGTCTCTGGTGGGATTTGAACTCAGGTCCTCTGGCTCTAAAATCAGAATTCTTCTCCACCAAACTACCTGGGAAGGATTGTCATGGAATGGGAATAGAGAAGTTTGGGAGGGACTGTCAAGGTCCTACCTTCACTTTGGATGTTGGGGATATTCCCAGCAGCCCCCAGGGCAGTCAGCTCCAGGTACTTTTCACTGATGAGGAAAAGAGACAAGTTTTAGGCCAAGGTGGCCCCCTCTCTTACTTCTGTGAGACCCTTTGGATGACTGCCCACTATCTGTAGTTGTAGTGGTAGTTGTAGTAGTGGTAGTGGTGGTGGTGATGATTAGTGTTTCCTATGAGTAAAATCCTGTACTAGGTCCTGAGATCTGGGGGACCTTTGGCTGGGTCGGTGGAGGGGACAAAGGTGGGAGAGAAGCAGTGACTCAGTGAAAGTCCCTGATAAGCTTTGAACAGATGGCCCTGAAGGTCTTCCAGATTCTCTGTGTCTCATTATGGCTGTGCAAGGACTAGTTAGATGTTAGGGCCTCCAGGATTTTACTCATAGGAAACACCCGAATGTTACTTAAATTAAATTGGGGACTTCCGGGGCAGAGCCAAGATGGCGGAGGAAAGGCAGTGAGCTCTCAAACTCATGACACAATCGCTCCAAAAAACATCCAAATAATGCCACAGGGCAATTCCTGGAGCAGCAAAACTCACAGAAGAATGTGCTGAAATCATCTTCTAACCAAGAACGGCTTGGAAGGTCAGAAGGAGGGAGCTGCTGTGCTGAGACAGGAGTCGAGCCCAACCCCACAGTCACCCTGACACAGATCCAGTCCCAGGAAGGCCTCACCAGAGAAGGAGACCCTCAGAGCCTCTGAATCAGCTGAAGCGCCAGTGTTGTTTGGAACTAAGCTCACAGTCTGGTGAGTGGGCTGAGCCCTGGGCAGGGGGGAGACTGCAGGGGCCTATGCTGGTGCTAAGGCAGAACTTGGGTTTTATACCCCTACTGAGAACCAGGAGCTAGGCTCAAGTAGAAGTGGCCCAGGTGGGGGAGGGGCACAGGCTCCTCTGAGCTAACAACCACAACACACAAAGCTGGTTGATTGGCAAGTTGGTCTGGGGTCATCTAGGACCAGGAAACAGGCCAGGCGAGGGAAGAACCTGATTCTCTTTAAATCATACAACCTGGGACGTCTTAAGCTTGGGATACTGCAGCCTGGAAACAGTGCCCCACTTTAAGGAGCTAAAAGTCTAGTAAAAGAAAGGCAAGATGAGCTGACAGAGAAAGTGAGGACCAGAGAAAGTTTCTTCAGTAACAAGGAAGACCGAGGGGCACCCCTCAGAGGAAGATGCCAACATCAGGGCCCCTATATCTAAAGCTTCCAAGAAAAATACGAATTGGTCTCAGGCCATAGAGATGCTCAAAAAGGACTTTGAAGATAAAATTAGAGAGGTAGAGGAAAAAAATAGAAAGAGAAATGAAGATGATGCAGGAAAGACATGAGAAAAAAGTCAACAACTTGAAAAGCTAAATGGAAAAGGAGGTACAAAAGCTCTCTGATGAAAATAATTGCCTAAGAATTAGGAATGAACAAATGGAAGCCAGTAACTTTATGAGAAACACAAGACACAATAAAGCAAATCCAAATAAATAAAAAAATAGAGGGCAATGTGAAATATCTTCTGGGAAAAACTGCCGACCTAGAAAATAGGTCCAGGAGAGATAATATGAAAATTATTGGTCTACCTGAAAACCATGATCAAGGAAAGAGTTTAGACACCATCTTCCAAGATATTCTCAGGGAAAATTGCCCTGAAATTCTAGAAGAAGAAGCTAAGATAGAAATTGAAAGAATCCACCAATCACCTCCAGAAAGAGATCCCAAAAAGAAAACTAGGAATATTATAGCCAAATTCCAGAGCTCTCAGTTCAAGGAGAAAATATTGCAAGCTGCCAAAAAGAAAGAATTCAAGTACTATGGAGCCCCAGTCAGGATAGCACAAGATTTAGCAACTTCTACATTAAAGGACCGGAGGGCATGGAATATGATATTCCAAAGGGCAAAGGAAATGGGATTACAACCAAGAATCACCTACCCAGCAAAACTCAGCATTATCTTTCAGCGGAAAAAAAAAATGGGACTTTAATGAAAAAGAAGACTTTCAGATATTTGTGATGAAAAGACCTGAATTGAATGGCAAATTTGACTTTCAAATACAAGACCCTAGAGACCCATAAAAAAAAAATTGGAGCTGGGGGACATACCTGGGGTTGTACAGTGGGCGACTGTCTTGTGTCTGAGGCCAGGTTTTGGCTGGGATCCCCCTGGGTTCAGGGGTGATGATTTGTCCACTCTGTCACTTAGCTAGATGATAACATCTTTAGGGTTAAATTGAAGGGTGAAGGTAATTCATTGGGGGAGGGGGAAGGACAGAAGCAAAATCCTACGTGAAAGTAACAGGAAAAGGCTTATGGAGTGGGGGAAGAGATGGGAGAGGAGCAGGGCAGTAAATGAATTTTACACTCATCAGAAAAGGCTCAAAGATCTTAAACTCAGCAGAGCTGCCTCAAGGAGGGACTAATAGACACACCCAACTGGGTGGAGTAATCTATTTAATCTGGGCAGTAAATGAGCCTAACACTCATCAAAATTGGCTCAAAGGGGCAGCTAGGTAGTGCAGTGGATAGAGCACCGGCCCTGGAATCAGGAGTACCTGAGTTCAAATCCGGCCTCAGACACTTAACACTTACTAGCTGTGTGACTCTGGGCAAGTCACTTAACCCCAATTGCCTCACTAAAAACAAAAAAACAAAAAACAAAATTGGCTCAAAGACCTCAATCTCATTAGAATTAGCTCAAGGAGGGAATAATGTACACACTCAATTGGGTGGAGTAATCTCTATAACCCTGCAGGAAAATAGGAGGGGAAAGGGATAAAGAGAGAGGGGCAAAAGAAGGAAGGGCAGAGTGGGGGAGGGGACAGACAGAAGCAAATCCCTTTTGAAGAGTGATAGGATGAAAGAAGATGGATAATAGAATAAATATCATGGGGAAGGGAATAGGATGGAAGGGAAACAGTTAACAATAGGGATCATGAAAAAAAGAAAAGGGGGAAAAATTGTACAAAAAATATTTATAGCAACTCTTGGTGGAGGCTAAGAATTGAGAATCAAGGGAATGTCCATCAATTGAGGAATGATGGAAAAAGCTGTGTTATATGATTGTAATGGAATGGACTTGTGCTACAGGAAATGACAAACAGGATGATTCCCCCAAAACCCTGAAAGACTAATGAACATCGATGTATAGTGAAATGAGCAGAGCTGAGAGGACATTGTGCGTAGTGACAGCAGTACTGTTCAATGAGAAATTGTGAATGACTTAGCTACTCTCAGCAGTGCAATGATCCAAGACAATCCCAAGGAACTAATGAGGAAGCTTACTATGCACCCCTATAGAAAGAACTGATAAAAAGAACACTTGTGGATTGTACATATATAACCTGATTGCGATCTTGTGGAGGGGGGAGGAAAGGGAGGGAGGGAGGGAGAAAAATTTAGAACTCTAAATCTTATGAAAATGAATGTTGAAAACTACCCTTACATGTAAATGGAAAATAAAAAATAAATGTTTGTTGAGAAAAAAAAATTAAATTGGGTCAGAAAAGAATCAAGAGGCCCAAGAAGGAAAGGAAGCCAAGAGTCTGGGTTCCCTGAACCTACCAGGCCTAGGAAAAGGGGGAGGAGGTCGTCAGGTACCCTGCTCTGGGGGGCCTGGTTCTGGGGGCCCCCTCTTGGGCAACACTGGGGAAGGAGGTCACAGATGTCATTCTCACCGCATTGTGTCTTGTACACCCAACAAGTGTCTGTAGATGAGCTGAGCTTCCAGATCCGGGTCCAGGGGGTCATTCCATTCTTGTAGGGTCACCCGGTATCGGGTTTTGTCACAGCCCAGACCTAGGAGAGACAAGAGATGAGGTGTACCCCATGGGAGGGAACAGGGGGAAGCTGGAAAGTACTAACAGGGGACTTTGTCCTTTGGAGATGAGTGGGTGGAATGAAAACCTCGGTCTAGGGGGTAGAAACCAATAGATGTTGCAGCCCCAGGATTCATAATCCTCATCAGCAGGCAGGGATGGTCCCCCGTGACTCAGAAGAAACCTAAAGGAAAACCTTTCTTCCACAAAACCAAGGTTGGAGGGTCCTCGGGGGCACTCCCATAGAGCAGGGGCTCTCTTGTATGTGTGGGTGGGTGGGTGGGTGGGTGGGGCAATTGGGGTTAAGTGACTTGCCCAGGGTCTCAGAGCTAGTAAGTGTCAAGTGTCTGAGGCCGAATTTGAACTCAGGTCCTCCTGAATCCAAGGTTGGTGCTCTATCCACTGCGCCACCTAGCTGTCCCTTTTTGAAAACTTTGCTTTGTTTAGTTGTTTCAATTATGTCCAATTCTTTGTGACCTCATTTGAGGTTTTCTTGATGAAAATATGAAAGTGGTTTGCCTTTTCCTTTTTCAGCTCATTTTACAGGTAAGGAACTGAGGCAAACAGGGTGAAGTGACTTTCCCAGGGTCACACAGCCAGTAAATTTCTGAGGGTGAATTTGAACACAGGCATCCATGACTGGGTCGGCACTCTCTCCACTGCACCATCTAGTGGCTCACTTTGAAAACTATTTCAGCATAACCGGCTTCCTTTGTAATTCTGTTTATTTTACACATTTAAAATAATTTTCATGGCGCAGTGGTTAAAGCACCGGCCCTGGAGTCAGGAGGACCTGAGTTCAAATCCAGCCTCAGACACTTGACACTTACTAGCTGTGTGACCCTGGGCAAGTCACCTAACCCCCATTGCCTGCAAAAAAATAAATAAATACAATAATTTTCCTGAGTGGGAACCCTCAGGCTTCGCCAGACCCACACAAAGAGGTTAAGAGTCCCGGATATGAAGATGGACAGGCATCCACATAAGTAGACCTGTAGGGAGAAAAAGATGATTGGCTGTCTTGTAGTGGTGTGGAACAAAGAGCAATGTGCCAAGAGTCAGGAGGACCTGAGTTCAAATCCAGCTCCAAGTCTTTATTAGCTGTGTGACCCTGAGCAGATCCCTTAGCCTCTGCCTGTCTCAGTTTCCTCATTTGTAAAATGGGAGTAGTGATGTCACCTAATTCACAGAGTTGTTTTGAAGAAAATTGCCAAGCACTTAGCACAGGGCCTGACTAGTCCCTTTCTCTCCCTGCCTCAGTATGGTGCACACCGCAGCCCATGAGCAGGCCTGCCCAGAGCCCAGCTGACTCCCAGGAAGGATCAGAGGTGAGCTATAAATAGCCAACAGCACCGGTTATTAAGCTTAGAATAAAAACAGCCAACCAGCAGAGCATTCCCAGTTAGTCATTGCCTCTCATCCCCCACAGCCCTCCAAGCACAGGGTTTTCTGTAACCCAGAGTGATGAGCCACCAGCCAGCAACCAGGTGGGCCTATCGGCAGTTCCTTCCCTTGTTATCTCAGGGCCCGTCCTGCCTGCCCCATGTGGGTGAGAGCTGTGCGTCCTTTACAGGCAGGGCTTGTGTTGTGGCCGGTTCTCTGCCTGGGAAGGCTGGATTTACCTTCTCTTGCCCTGCAAGGACCCGAGCCCCTGGCGTATCCCCATAACGAAGCCCGTTTTCCCTATAGGCATTGCAAGGTCGGCCCTGCAACCCAGCATGAATAGAATTCTCTAGCCGACAGGTGAGGCGGGGATGAAGCCGGGCTCCTGGGTTCAGAAGCCAGCGCAGCCTCTGAAATTCTACCTGCCCCTAGAGATAGCAGGGAACACCCAGGAGGGGAGGATGAATGCACAACAACAATGGTCTCCACTTGAGACCCCGTGTGGTGGGAGGCAGGCCAGAGGAGCCATGTGCTCTGGCAGAGTTTGGCTTCCCTCATGCGGTGCTCTCTGCACGACCACACAATTTGTTCAGGGGGCGGGAGCCCTCAGGCTTCTCGGATGCTGTCATCCTGACGTGGAGCAGGGGCCTGGCTCCAGGGAGCACAGAGGACCCACCCAGGTGCCTCAGCTACCCTCCCCATGCTGGGGGCTGGTGTCCCGAAGGAGAAGGCACAGTTCTCACCCAGGAGCCCACTCTCCTGCTCCTCTACAAAGAAGGGAGGGTCCAGGCCGTCTTGGCGGAGTGCAGGGTGGGAACTGGCTGCCAGCTGCCCAAGCCCAGAAGGGAGTTCTTCCCCCCTCTCAGGCTGATCAAAGTCCATCTCAGGAGCCTCCTCCTCCTCCTTCTCCTCCAGGGAGTCTTCCCTGATCTCTTCCTCCCCTGGATCCCTAGGGTCCTTGCCCATCCCAGGCTATTGTGTCTGTCCCATCTCTGCCCCCGGGTACCCTCTAAACTCTGGGCCTGAATTCTGTGTGGCCACCAGACACGGGGGCCCATAGGCACTGCCCCTCGCCCACCCCCGGGCCAGGCCCTCCTACTTGTCTTTTCCTTCTGGTGACAGCAGCTCCACTTGTCTCCTCGGAAGATGCCCGGGTGGTAGGCACCCAGCATGCCCTGGTTGTTGAGGCAGACTTTGCGCAGGGCGGACAGCCACTGGTTCAGCTCGTTCACGCACTGCAACACAGGCGAGGGTGACCCTGGGTCTGGCCCTTGACCGAGTGCCTAGCCCTGAGGAGGGGCTCTCCCCCTGGAGAGGGCTTCAGAGGCCATTGAGAGCACCCCTCACTTATAGAGGAGGAAAGTGGGGCTTAGACTGGTCCCTGAATCAGAAAGTGCCTCGGGCAGATTTGAACCTGACTCTTTCTGACTCCAAGCCCAGCACGAGCCATCCACGCCACTCCCGACTCTCAGCAAGGCCCAGCCCGGCTCCCGGTCTGGACACTAGATGGAAGGCAAGCTCCTTGGGGGAGGGGTTAGCAGGGGTTTCATCTTGGTATCTCAGTGCCTGGCACCGGGCCTGGCACATACCAGTGTTGGTTGAGTGATCGATTGTAGGCCTTCTGAGGGCAGGGACTGTGCTTTAGCTGTCCCTGGGTCTGTCTCCTGCTGTGCACACACACAGGTACACTCCTATATATACACGCAGGTACATGCACAGCACAGACAGATGCACAAGTATACAGTGTACACCTTCAGATATACACCCATGCATGGGAGACACACATGCACCCACTCACTGGGGAGGTGGAGGGGAGCAACAAGTGACATAGAGAGGAAGGAAAATCGACTCCCAGTGAAAGGAGCTGGATTCAGGAGCCCAAAGGCCTCCTGGGAGGGGGGAAGGGAGGGAGGGAGGAGGAGGGGAAGGAGAAGGTGGAGGGAGGGGGGGAGAGGAAGAGGAGGGAGAGGGGAGAAAGAGGGAGAGAGGGAGGGGAGGAGGGAGAGGAAGAGAGAAAGGGAGGGGGAGAGAGGAGAAAAAAGGAGGGGGAAGGAGGGAGGAAGGGAAAGAGTGTGTGTGTGTATGTGTGTGCATGTATATGTGTGTGCTTGTGTGTGTGCACGTGTGTGCGTGTGTTGGGGGTGGGTGGGAGGGAGAGATTCTGCCTCTTCATTTCTTTCTCTGCTCTGAACCCTCCAAGGAATCATGGGGAAGCAGGTGAGTCGGCTTGCGGCCGCCCAGCCAGGCTCACCTTGCACTGCAGGTAGGCCGTCTCAGACTGGCCTGCTTCCCCCGCATAGATGATCTGCATGACATGAGAACTGCCGAAACTCTTCTCTTCTACCTTCTCAGCCGCCCGGATGTTGGCCAGTGTGATGAAGGACATTTTCTGGAGCAGGAGGCCAGGGGAGGGGAAGAGGGAGGGTCTTGGCTCAGAGGAGAGCCCAGCGCTGCAGGCTGGAGGGCCCCAGAGCCAGGATGGCAGTGGGGGGGGCAGCCTTTGTATGAACCATCCCCCCCCCCCCCCTGGCCATCCCAGAGCCTCAGAGAAACCCAATGCAGGGGAGGCCATGAGTGAGAGTCCATGGGGTCGAGTCCTGCCTCTGATGTTTACTACCTGTATCAGCCAGACAGATGTCACTTCATCTCCCTGGGCCTTAGTTTCCCCAATTGTCAAACGAGAGGGTTGGGCTATTTAGCTTCTGAGCTCCCTTCTGCTCTAGGACTGAGCCTAGGAAACACTTGCTGGGTTGGCTGAGGTCCCCAAAGTCCTCTGCTAAAGGCAGGACAGAAACCAGCGTGGGCATCGTGTCTGCCCTATGACAAATCTGGTCATCTGGTTCTCTGTCCCCTTCAATCATTACGAAGTATTGTTTTGGGAAGTAGCTCACATGGTGAGGGAAGCCACTCTGCCCTTCTCCCCAAACGTGGGCAGGCACCACAAGGCCGGACCCTCGGGCTCTGACAAGCCTGGTGTCCTGCTGGGGGAAGGCTCTGGGAGCCTAAATCTAAAGCCCCTGAGAGAAGGCTAGGGAGACAATCTGGGCAACCCTGGCCAAGCCCCAGAGCGCGCCCCCGCTTACCTTGGCACTGGGTGTCTTGGCAAAGCTGAGGGCCTCGCTGGTGAGAGAGAAGTGGAGCTTCTTGAAGGAGGACAAGAGTGGGCCCTTGCCCTTGGCCTTGTGGATAAAGAGGGGCCCCTCCTTCACAGGCAGGGCCTGCAGGTTAAGGGCCCGCTGGAGATCCAACTCTGGGAGGAAGAAGGGGGGCACGGGGCCAGGTGAGCATCCCTGCCCCCCCCCCAAATCTGGACCTGTGCTCCAACCCTCCCGGTTCTAGAGAGGCTGATGAGAAGGGCATCGGCTGGGCCAAGGCCTCCTCCCGACCACAGACCTACCCCTGGGCCTCTAGACTCCCAGCAGGATCAGGGCCCACGGCCCCATTTCTCCCACTGCCATCTTGGGGGCCCCACAGGGCCAATTCCCAGCGTAGCAGAGGCCTGCCCATGGAGAATGCATAGGAAGGAGCCTGCATCCCAGCCCCTTCGGGGTGGCTTGCTGAGATCTGGCCCTCTGCTAAAGGATAGGAAGGACCAGAGATTCCTGATCCCCAAGTTGGCAGGGGGGCTGTCAAAGACCTTTGGTGACAGGAGGAGCCTCCCTGGGTGTATTCTGGCTGCTAGGTATGTAGCAGAGCCGGGGGATGGGAGGGGAGAGAAATCCCTCCTCCCCTTCAATACGGGGTCCAAGAAGGAGCTAGGCCCCAACAAAAACTGCCTTGGAAGAAGAGTTTTTTCCTTGATGGGGCGTGGGTCTTCCTGGCTCAGTGGTCAATGATCTTCAAGATAGCTCCTCACCATTACCACCCCCTCCCAACCACGGAACTAGCCAGGAGCCACTGGCCACACACACCCTTTAAGTCAGGGCCAGAGCCCATGGGCTCCCCCAGAAGGGGCTGGGAACATTCTCATGTAGTCCATGTGGGACAGCCCCTGCCACCCCAGGCTGGAGATGTCCGAGTGAGGAGGGGGCCTTACCCTCCTTCTCCTCGATGTCAATGAGCTTGCTAATGAACTCCTTCAGCTGAGCCACACCCTGCTGGACCATGGGCTGGAGGGGCTCCATCCAGGCCTCCTTGGCTCGGGAGGCCACTGTGTCCATGTTGCCCACGTTTTGCACAGCCTAGGATGGGGCAGGATCAAGCCCACGGTGGTCCATGGATTTGTGGTCCCTCCTCACCCCAGCCCACACCCCTACAGCCTGATCCAGCTGCTGCTCCAGATACCTTCCTCCCACCCCCACACACGGGGGCACCCCCGAAGCCCGACAGATGGCAGCAGCATGGTGCGGTGGAGGGAGCAGGACACCTGCTGTGGGTCCCTCTCCTTCTCTGGGTCTCAGCCTCTCCCTCTGGAGAAGGAGGAGGATTGGATCCTCTCTCCTGACTCGGCTCAAGAGTTGGAAGGGACCTCATAGCCCATCTAGTTCAACTCTCTCTTTTTACAAACAAGGAAACTGAGGCTCATAGCAGTTTAGCCTTGTCCTGGGCCACTCGGGCCATTAGTGTCAGAGTTGGGATTTGAACTCAGGTTCTCAGAATCCAGTCAGTACTCTGTCCTTTGTAGCAAATCTCCTCCTCCCGCCTCCCTGCTGAGCTAGATCCCACCTGGCCTTTGAGCCCTACCTCCAGCCTTTGCTGAGTCCCTCGCTCAGTCTACAGTGACGTCCCCGCCCTCCTTGGCACTCTTTCCTCTCTGGGAGGCCCATCTCTCCAGCAAGGCTTGGACTCCCTGAAGACAGACCTCATGCCTTCCCCTGCCCATGCCACAGCTTCGTCCAGGAAAGATAGAGCCCACCACCCCCAGCCCTACCAGTGGACTATGCCTAACTGCTTTTGAACCTGGGTTAGGGCTAGACTTTGGAATCTCCTTCCTGGTAATGAAGCCTTTTATGCCTCGAACTCTGAAACAGTAACCACATCTTCATGTGTGTGTATTTTTATTTAATATTTTATCTTATTTTATTTTTTGTGTGAGGCAATTGGGGTTGAGTGACTTACCCAGGGTCACACAGCTAGTGTGTAAAGTGTCTGAAGCAGTATTTGAACTCAGGTCCTCCTGAATGCAGGGCCAGTGCTCTATCCACTGCGCCACCTAGCTGCCCCATGTGTGTGTATTTTTAACGGGGCTTTTGATTTCACTAGTGTAGGGAACTTCTGGTAAGGAAACTCCAACAGTGAAGATCAGCACTTTCCCGAAACTGGCAAGTCTTTGAGAATTTCATGGGGCCTGGAGAAGTTAACCTTGCCTAGGTTCAGAGATGGGACTGGAACCTAGGTCTTCTATAGTCTTTAAATACGTTTGCCCCCCCTTCATCTCTGCACTAACATTTCCTACTGGCCCACTGCCAACCTCCTCTACTATATGTTCCCTGGCCAGACCCTCAGCATGGCTCCCAAGCTCCAAATGCCACCTCCCATCCCTCAGAACACCATTTCCCCACCTCATGCTCAGCTTCCTCCTGTCTTTGGTCCTAAGAGTACCTATAAACCACCATAGCCACCGAACTGCAAGGGCCACCCGGGTACCTTGGCCAAGAGCAGCAAGGTGCGGCTGGTGCGGGCATCAGCGTGCTTCTCGCGCAGGTGGAAGAGTTTGGGCGCCATGATGGCTGGCGAGAAGAAGCGTAAGCACAGGAAGCTGGTGACGGCAATGAACTTCAGGTTCTGTGGGTTGGGTTTGGGTCCCCTCTTACTCTGGGTTAGCAGCACCCCAGAAACCCCCCTTTTCCCCTGCCCACATCCATCTGTCCTGCAGCAGCAGCCAGGCTGCTGTGTCCCATGTAGCTGCTTCTGGGGGGAGTATCTTGGCTCAACCCAGGCTGGGGGTAGAGAGGGCAACTTATCATCTAGCACAGTGGGAAGTCCAGGAGAGTCAGGAGACCTAAAGTCCTGTCCCAATAACCACTTGTGCCACCTTTTAAAAGTCTGGACCTCAATTTTTTCATCTGTAAAATGGGGGTCATTAGACCTGCTTTTGCCTACCTGTGAGGAGTGGATGCACTAATGGGATTGAAGACTCTTGGAAGGTACCTAATTCTACACCTTTGTGGGAGGTTGGGTAGGTGGATGGGTATTATTGTATTAGCTCCAAAAGCAGAAATATGCCAGGCTCTCAGAGGCTGTATGCCTGGCTCCCGCTCCACTCTTACTAGAATCCCAAAGTGGCTTGTAAACCTTTGACCCAGTTGGCTTTCATAACCCTCCCTTGGCTCCTAGAAATCTGAGGGAAATCTCTGCCACCACCCCAGGGGCAGGGTCCCAACTTAGAAGATGATGGGCTCCAACCTGGTGCTTGTTCTCAGGAAAGTGCTCCTGAACCCGCTTGAAAAGCTGGCGGAAGGTGGCACGGATGACTGCTGGACACATCCTCACTGAGCGACTGATAGCCGACAGGAGCCCACCCAGGTATGACTGCAGGGTGTGGGCACTCTGTTCCATCACCTCACTCTCTGTCTGGATCCGGTGCAGCCCTGAACACCTGAAGTGAGGGAAGTGAATGCCATGCTGGGCTGGTGTTCCTAGCCTCCCCTCAACTCAGACAGACACAGACACAGACACACAGAGGCAGAAATATAGTCAGAGACAGATATAGATACAGACAGATATAAGCACAGATGCAGATATGTGCACAGACACAGGCATAGACATAGATATAGGTACAGATATAGACACTGACACAGAGATATAGACATAGATACAGAAAGACCCAGGCACACAGAGACAGAGATAAAGACATAGACACTGATGCAAATACAGATATAGACACAAACATAGACATGGATATGGGCACAGACAGACATAGCCAAAGACACAGACTGACACAGGAACGGACAGACACAGATATCAAGATATAAACATAAAGATAGAAATAGACATAGACACTACCAAACACACAGCGACACAGACATACAGAGATTCAGATAAAGACCCAAATAGAAGCACATATGGTGATTCAAACAGACATGCACAAAGACAGACAGAAATACAGAGACCAAGACAAAGACACACAGAGATTGAAAGAGACACACAAGCATAGAGAGAGGAGCGAATGAAATTTAACAAAGAGGTAAACTGAGGCAATTCTCTGTGCAAGATATCATTTATTAACAGAGGCATGTGACCTGGTAATACAGGATAGATTTAATGGTCCTGTCTCTGGCTAAGAGACCGCAAATTAAATAAAAATCATGTAATTGGCCAGCCTCACAGAAGTGAGAGATTATTGGTTATGTCAAAGAAAGCAGAGTTCCCTGTGGAATGACAATGATAGCTTTTCTCTATCTCTAAGAAATGCTTTTGTGAATGTCATGGGTCCTAGTTGCGTCCTGAGGATACTGACAAGGACAGACTTACTGGAGACTAGAGAATTAGATGAGACCACCTTAACTATTAAAGATGGGACAAGGTCAGTTAGTCCAGCTTCTCAGGGATACCCCACAAGTCTTGCAGGGAATGCTGAGACAGTGTTTTATGAGAACATGGAGAACAGAGTTTTTCTTTAACTAGCAGTAATTGTATCCTTGGTATCTCTTTTCAGAGAGGGGGAGGCCAAACTTTAGCACACATAAGCTTTACCCAGAGACAGAAAAGATGCCCAGGCTTGTTAGATAGAATACAGAATATGGTTTCAGAATAAAATCAAATATAAAATATAAGATCAAGAATTAATTCCCTCAGAGAGACAAAGGGAGAAACAAAGAGCCGGGATCCTTCTTCCCTCCAACTTCAGGATCATGCAACATCTATACCTCACTTAGCCCTTCAAAGACTTCGAGATCGTTAGCACCCAATCCCTTACTCCTGAGGGGTCTGGAACTGGGCAAAGCATTCCCATATTCCTCTCTTTCTCCCTTTGTCCCCATAGCACAGGCCAAGAGTGCCCACCCACAGAAGGACCTGGTTCTTTCCCTCAAGCTGGAAGCTGTCCTCACCCGACGTCTTTGATCTCGACTTTGCTGGGATCTAGCTCCACATACTTCTTTTCTTCGAAGACTCGGTTGATGGTAGGGCCCAGAACACTGTGTAGGTACTGCATGCCTGAGACCTGCAAGAGAGAGGGGCCAGGATTGGTCATGGAGGGAGGGAGGGAGAAAAGGGTGGGCTGTTCATATGGTGGACATGGCAGGGACGGGATGAAGGAAAGAACAGGAAGCATTCTCTCACTGGGAATGCCATCCCCCTTCCTCTCCACTTAGCCAAATACCATCCTTTGGGGCTCGGGTCAAGTCCCACTTCCTCACTCATTCAATCAACAAGCACTTATTAAATACTTATTATGTGTCAGACCCTTTGTGAAGTGCTGGAGTGACAAAGACAAAAGCAAGACTTTCTACCATTAAGGAAAGGAAGGAGTTAAAGAAGATTCTATATTAGGGGATGATAGTGCCCTCGACAGAGGCAGAAAAGTTTAGACAAAAGACAAGCTTAGGAAAGAAGATGAGTTCCATTTTGGACAGTTTGGGTTTGAGATACCTATTAGACATCCAGGTGGAGATGTCTTAACAGGCAGTTGGTTATCAGAGTTTGGGAGAGATGAGAATTTGAACATATAGGTCACCCCCCCCCCATATAGAGAGCTGGAAAGGACCTCAGAGGCCAGCTAGTCTACAACCCCCTCATTTTACAGGAAACTGAGGCCCAGGGAGAGTAAGTGATTTGTGCAAGGTCTCAGATCTAAGAATCATTTAATAAAGATGATAATTGAACCTATGGGAGTCAATGAGATTATTGAAAGAGAGAAGGTGCTTTGAGAGAAGAGGGCCTAGGACAGAGCCCTAGAACTCATCCTTGTTTAGGGGACCCAAGTTGAATGATCTAGAAAAGAACACTGAGAAATAACAATGATAGCTAACATTTTTATAATGCTTTAAGGCTTGCAAAGGGTTTTACAAATATCTCATTTGATCCTAACAACCACCCTGGGAGATAGATGCAATTATTATCTCCACTTTGCAGATGGGGAAACTGAGGCAAACAGCAGTTAAATGACTTGCCCAGGGTCACACAGCTGGTATCTCAGGCAGAATTTTGACTTGGGTCTTCGTGACTCCAGGTGCAAGCCAGGGTGGCGATCTCACTGGCTTCCAGTCCCATTTACCACAGGTGTGCACCCTCCAGGAATGCTTGCAGGCTTCTCATGAAGTCCTGGACTACATGAAGAAGCTTGCTGGTGTTTCCTCTTGTTTTATTGATCAGAGCACCATCTGGCTCCTTTTCATCTTTGCTGGGGAGTTTCTCAGGAGAGCTGGGCTCTGCTGTAGCCATGCATGCCACCATATTTGCTGGAAGCCTTGTGGAGAGTCCCCTGTACTTTCTTGTTCCTTCAGCCTGGCTTCCTCCCCTCCCTCTCTTAGTCTTCCATGATGTGTCTTCAGGAAAGGCGGCTCCCATTGATGAAATGGAAGAGCATGGGTGAGTGTGTGGATGAGGGATGTGGGTGGGAAGGTGTCTGTCCCTATCTCTGGTTCTATCCCTGTCCCCAAGCATACCTACCCTCTCCCCCACCTCCCTCTCACCTTCAGAAAGGATTCCATGGACTTGGAGGCCAAGGAATTGCTCCGGAAGAGGGTGTTGGCTTCAACTGAAATATCAATAAACATTTATTAAGCACCTACTATGTGCCAGGCAGATATAGCTAATAAATGTGTAATAAATAATGACTAACAAAATAAAAAGAGGATTGTGAGGGTCCTAGGAGTGGGAGGATGGTAAGGAAGGAAGGTAACTGAATCTGAGATATGGCTTTGTTCTGAGACTTGGGTTGCTCTGGTGGCAGAGGCTAGAAAAGCCACCACAGTCAAGGGTCTGGGGTACTTGGCCACAGATATTCTCTTCAATGGCCTCATTCCCTCGCCCCTCCCCCAGGTCTGGGATTGTGAGGCAGACTCTTTCCCTCCTCCCCTTCTGACCATCCCTGACGTTCAGTTGTGCCCCATGGAGTGTCCTGCCCATTCCTCTGTTCTCACTGTTCCCCCTCCCCCTAGACAGATGCTCTCCTTTCTTATCCCTGCTTATCTGCATCCTCCAAGACTCAGCTCAAGCCTCACTTCCTCCAGGAAGCCTTCTCTGATTGCTCTCCCCACTGCACTCCTCCTAAGTTTAGGAAGACCTCTTCAGCTATGTTTCCAAAGATCCACACTTGGGGCTGGTCCCTGCTTCCCCCACCCCCATCCATGGACACTGCCACACCTTCTGGGCCCTTAGGACTGCCCCGCTCCCCAGCAAGGCCTCTCACCCGTGCGCCTGAGTTCCAGTTGGAAAAGCAGGTCCAGGAACTCCTTGGCGAGCCCCTGCCCCAGGAAGAGCTTGACCAGATTGGTGGCCACCTCCTGGCGACACTCTGCTGTTGTGGTCTCTTCAATCAGGGAGATCAGCTGTACTGGATGGTCCTTTGGGGTTGGAGGAGGGGAGGGGCAGAATGGGAGGAGGAAGGGTCCAGTGAAGGGTGAGGCTGAAATCCACTGCCCCTCCCCCCCCAGGAATTGGGAGATGACCTCCAGCTAGGCCACTCACTTCACCCCCAAACCAGGGCCTCAATTTGTTCTTTTGCAAGGTGGGTCCCCCGCCCAGGCCAGGAAGGCCTACTGCAATGGGGCCCCACACAGAAAACATTCCATGGAATGTCCTCTTCTGCCCACCCCCAGGGAGAATAGGGAACTAGGGGAACAGTAGATTGGGAAGACTGGCAGGAGGGGGGTGGGGTGGGCTGGAAGTGTCCAGTGCTAAACCCAGGGCCCTGGATGGGAGAAGATTCTGCTGATGGTGGATTTTCCCAGCTCCAGATGAGAAAGCCAGGATGCCCATGCCCCTAACCCTAACCTTGGGGCTCAGTTTGACCTCCCGGCAAAGCAGCTGCACCAGGGGCTGGTAGTGGCTGGAAGGCAGCACCGTCTCATCCCGAAGCCGCACCTGCAGCTGTAAGGAGCCCAGGCTGCCCCTGGAAGCAGGAGGGTGCAGTCACCAAGTCAGGTGACCTAGAGGAGCCCACCATCCTTCCAGAGTCTCCCCAATTCTAGCCTCTCCCTCCCCCAATCTAGGCAACATATTCTTCAAGATTCATCCTCCTCAAAGGGAACTTCAAGGTTATTTCATCTCACCTCGTCCCCAAGCCTTCATTTAATAAAGGAGAAAACTGAGGCCCAGCTCCAAATTCTTTAGCTTAGCATTCAAGGCCTTGGATGATCTGATCCCAATCTACTTCTTCCACCTTATCTCTGATGATCAAGCCCAAGTGTCCCACTCACCATTTCCCATGAGCATTTCCACCTTCTGCCCTTCCCCATTCTTCCCACTTATCCTGAGCCCACCCACCCTTCAAGATTCCCCTCATATCCAGGGTTTGCATTGATTTTCCCCCTCTCCTGGACACCACTTGTTATCCACCATCATGTTTGGGGAGGGGTCTGACCTGCAATTTTAGCAATGCCAAGAACTCCCAGTATGGAAACTCCTTCCACCAATTTATCAATAAATTTTTTAAAAAATATTTTATTTTATTTTTTGCAGGGCAATGAGGGTTAAGTGACTTGCCCAGGGTCACACAGCTAGTAAATGTCAAGTGTCTGAGGCCGGCTTTGAACTCAGGTGATCCTGAATCCAGGGCCAGTGCTTTATCCACTGTGCCACCTAGCTGCCCTTTCAATAAATTATAATCTTAAAGGGCTGCCTGCCTGGGGCACTGGCAAGTTAAGTGACTTGCCCAGGGTCACAAAGTTAGTACAGGTCAGAGATGGTACTGGAACCCAGGTGCTCTAACTCTGTGGCTGACCTTCCATCCACTACACCATGTTGCCTCTGTCAGGACAGTTAGTATCCTGTATTGTTGATTCATTTCTCATGTGTCCATTTCTTGATGCCTGAGTGGACTGAAAGCCCTTTGAGGGTCCACACATTGCCCACCCCCCATACCTGGCATGAAACAGGTACTCAGGGATGGCATGTGAAGGGGACACCTTGGAATAGATTGGACTCAAATCAGGAAGACCTGGGTTTGACTCCCACCTCAGACACTCAGTTGTGTGACCCTGGGGAAATCACTTAACTCTTTTGTGCCTCAGTTTCCTTATCTATAAAGGGAGAGGGTTGAACTCTATGGCCTCTAAGTTTCCTTCAGCTCTGCATCTATGATGTACGACTGCATCTACATCTATGAGCTAATATAGGAGCCTTGATTGATTGACCAACTGGTATCAAGATGACAGAGAGTTTCCCCATCTGAGGATGATGTAGGACAATGTTTTTATAATGTGTGTTTTGTCTCCCCCCATTAGAAGGTAAACCCCTCGAGGGCAGGAGGTGTTTTTGCTTTTTCCTTGTTTTGCCAGCACTAAGCACCAGGCCTGGCCCAAAGTAAGTGCTTAATAAATGTCTGTCGATTGATTGGTTGATCCTTCCCTACCCCGCCCCCCCAGCCCTATTTAGGCACTGGGGACACTCACGAGGGGATGGCAGGGATGGGCTGAGATACATCTGAAGTCAGTGGCCAGATAGCCCATACTCAGAACCCAGACACTGTCCCACTGATGTGTCTGGGGCTGTGGGGTTATAGAGAGACCCACGGGAGGAAGGCTGTGGGTTGGGAAGGGTCAGTGACTCCTATGCCTCTCTAGGGAGCCCCAGTAGTGGTGAACTAATTGGATGCTGCCCCCTTGCAAGGATCTGCCTTGGAAGACCCTGGAATGAGTCTCTGTCCTGAAGCCCCCTAGTCCCCATTCTGAAGATTTCCCTCTGAAAACTTTTCAGACACTCACTCGTCCACCCTGGTCTTGGATTGGTCTGGTCGCAGCCAGAACCAGCCCTCCTCCCGCTGGGCAGCCTGCAGGCCATGGATATTGAACATCACCTGAGGAAGGAAAGAAATCAGAGAAGATCGGAATGCTGGGACCTCTCTGCCCACGAAGGGACTCAACTCTGCCACTGATCCTGAGGATCCCAGAGCACTCTCCCTCCCTTTAGCCCTCCAATAGAAAGGTTTAATAAGTGTGTTGTTTAATAAGTTGGAGAGTAAGAACAATTCATTTTCTGACCCTGGCCCCCTACTGTACCACAAACCTGGTGGGAAGGGGCTACCTTGGCACCAGACACCCCCAAGTCCAAGTGGACGAACCAATGAACAAATCCCATTGAGCTAGACCTAGAAAGAACCTCAGAGGCTGCCCGAGCCAACCCCTTCATTTTACAGATGAGGACACTGAACCGGGGAAAGTCGAGTGATTTCCCAAGGTCACTCAGTGGTACACACATGCATATGCACATACATGTATGTATGTATACATAAGCACACAATGCATACACATATACACTGCATACATACATACACACATGCATATAAGCATGTGTACATGCATGCCCTTTTAAAGAGCCCAAAGTATATGAGATATGTTTATTTATATAATCCTCTTTCTGGTTCTCCTTTGCGTGTTGACATGTTTGTATTTGTTGGTGGTTGTTAAGTTCATAACAAACAGATCTTTTCTCTTAAAAGGAGAAGTCACACAGACCAATGTGCTCAGAGCTGGGCCCGACTCACCTTGCCCAGGAAGTCATTTCTGCTGACCAGGTCCCAGTCCCAGGCTTCCACACACAGTGTCCCTGGGGCAGACTCATCCAGCTCAAACTCGAAGGTCTCATTCCATCTTGGGTAGCAGGATTTCTTCACAATCTGTCCAAGGGGGGGAAGGGAAGAAAGGGAAGCCAGTCTCCTACCTGCTTGATGCATCTCAGATTTGGGGCTTGGGAGCAGGGGGACCCCATTATTCACAGGTTCTTCTGACACCAGGCACATCCCTGACCCAGTTCAGAGTGGGGCTCGATCCCTGAGGTTGAGTTAGAGAATCACGGCAATAGAGTGGAAAAAGCCCCTGCTCTGGAGACAGAAGTGGTGGGTTCAAATCCCACCTCCGAAGCTTACTACCTTTGTGGCTGTGACCAAGTCACTTAAGCTCCCAAAGCCTCAGTTTTCCCATCCATAAAATGAAGGGGTCAGCAGGACTCTGGGGTTCCTTCCAGTTCTAGATCTAAGATCTTAGGGGTCATCTAGTCTGACCTCTTCCCCTTTTCACAGATGGGAGAACTGAGGTGCTGAGTGGAGAAGTGACTAGACCAAGGTGAAGGCAGTTGGGACCAGACTACATCTCCTGACTCCCCAGCCAATGTTCTTTCTCTTGTAACACACTCTCCTCCTAGGGCTCCACTGAGGTGGGTCTGGGTGGGTTTTAGCTACAATGACATTCCTAGTTCCTTGATCCATGCTTGGCAGAGAACAGCATCTCATTGCCTCCTTCCTCCCTCCACCTGGGAGTGGGGGGACGATGGCCCCATGCACAGCCTGGTAAACACCCTCTCTCTAGCCCCCTCACCGAACTCTCCTGGGTCTTCCCATTGTAGCGCACTCGGACAAAGGGGTCAGATGCTCCATTACGGTCCTTTCGGGCCAAGTCCCTGGGGAAAAATGGTGACTGGGTCAGTTCTGGTGACCCCTTTGTCCTCTGAGGTACAGGAGGACAACGGAGAAAGACAAGGGGCCCTTCCCTCCCACCCTAGAGAAAAGGCTTTGTCTAATCTTGTCTGGCCCTGAAGGGTGGGGTGCCCCACCAAAGCCTCTGTCTGCCCCAGCCCCACCTCAAAGGATGCCTCAGCAGTCTGCCTGCCCAGCCCCCACCGTGTGCCCCACCAAAGCTTCTGTCACAACTGTTCACCCTAAGACACCCAACCAGAGTTTCATGAGATTTAACAATCATCATAATAACAACAGCGATTTTACATAAATAATAGGGATAGGGCCTGGGCCTGTGATTTCAGTTTTATGAAGAACTTCCAGATAAGGAAACTCCCTCCCCCATTGCAGGTGAGCACTCTCTCTGCAGCCCATAGTCTTAGAGTTTGTCCAGAGCATCAAAAAGATCAGTGACTCTGGGTCAAAGGTGTACCAGGCTTGGGGCTTGAACCCAGACTTTCTTGGCGTGGAGGTCAGCTCTCTACCAACTCTGCCAAGTTAGGTCAATAATGGAAGACCTGGGGGCTTTCTCATAGACTATAAGATTGATATGATATAGCAACCGAAGAGGTGAACGAAATCTGGGGATGCATTAAGAGAGGCAGGGAGAGCTTCCAGGAATGAGAAAGTGGTGGTGGTGTTATTTTAGTCACTTCAGACTCCCCGTGACCCCATTTGGGCTTTCTTGGCAAAGATACTGGAGTAGTTTGCCATTTCCTTGTCCAGTTCATTTTACAGATGAGGAACTGAGGCAGGCAGACTTAAGTGACTTGTCCAGGGTCACACTGCTAGTAAGTATCTGAAGTAGGATTTGAATTTGGGAAGATGAATCTTCCTGACTCCAGGCCTGTGCCACCTAGCTGTCTGATGGTATTCTGCCTTGGTCAGATCTCAGCTGGAGTAGACATCAAGTGCTCAGCAGTGCCTAGCATATTCTAGACACTTAATAAATGCATATCGATTGGAAATATTTAGTTCTGTTCCAAGCACCAAAGTTGAAAAAGGAAATTGATTAACATGGGAGGGGGGATCAGCTTTGTTCTGTTCAGCCCCACAGGACAGAACCAGGAACAAAGGGTGGAAGTCTCAAAGAGGCAAAGCCAGGGCCAAACAAAAAAACAGTCTTTTAACAAATGGAGCTGTCCAAAAGTGGACTGGCTGACCAGGAAAGGAGGTGGGTTCCCTCTCATTGGAGGTCTTCAAGTAGAAGCTGCATGACCACCTGTCCAACATGTTGCAGCTATGGTCCTTTCCAATTCTAAGTTCTAAGACTGTAAGCCATCAAGAGGCATGGATAGAGAAGGGAATTGGCATTTATATAGCACCTACTGTGTGCCGGGCACCATGCTAAGTACTTCCTAAAAATATTATCTCTTCTGATCTTCATAACAACCCCGGGAGACAGGTGCTGTTTTCCAGTTGAGAAAACCTAGGCAAATAGAAGTTAAGTGACTTACCCAAGGTCACACAACTAGTAAATGTCTGAGGCTGGATTTGAACTTGGGACTTCCTGGCTCCTTTGTTTGGCATTTAAAGCCCTTCACAACCTGCCCTTCCCTACCTTTTCCATCTTCTTATTCATTATTCCCCTCCATGTTCTTTATGATCCAATGACAGCATCCTATCTGTTTTTCCTCATGAATCTCCCATCTCCTAGATTTTCCACTGGGTGTCCCCCATTCCTAGAATGCTCCCCATCCTCCCCCCCTTAGAATCCCTGGAGACCTTCCAGACTCAGCCTGAGTATCACTTGTCACAGAAGGCCTTTCCTGCCCCTTCCCCCCCACCCCAGCTGCTGGTGCCGTCACCCCTAAGAGTACCTTCCATACACTCTTTCTTTATCTTGTCTGTGCCTACTTTTATACATGCTGTCTCCTCCAGTGGAATGTAAGCTCCCTGAGGGCAGGGCCCAATTAATTTTTCTGTCTTGTATCCACAGTGCCTGCCTCTGGGGCTCTGGGTCTGTTTCCTCCTCTGAAAATGAGGACAGTGGACTGGATAAATGATGTCTAAGGTTCCTTCTAGCTCTAAACCTCTGATCCTAGATCGGGAAGGCAGGAAGGAGCATCAAGAGAGGGGAGGTCACCCAGGACAAACTTTGCTGCCTTTAAAGTCCAAGAAAGCACGGACCACTGTCCAAAGGCCTCAGTTTCCTCATCTGTAAAATGAGAGCTTAGCTCTGATGGCTTCTGAGCTATGATCCCATGACCTTTCACCCTTAGAGGCTCTGGATGACCTGGAGTATAGACATGGAACCCAGGTGTTCTGGCTTCCGGCTTGACTCCTGATGGTCTGGGAGGTGCCCTCCCCATCAGCTGCCGGTGGTTTGATTGGAACAGAGTCAGAGCTGGCTCCCTGGCGCACCTGCTCCCTCATCAGAGAAAGGGGCAGATCCAAAATGGCTTTGGGGCCATAGCTACGCTTCCTAAGGGTGGAATTCTCCATGACTCACTCCCAGAGGCTGGCACAGCTTGTGGGTGGAAGCTAAAAATACCTGGGGAGACCCAGACGGTCCAGTCAGGGAAGACAGCAGATTGTCTCCATCCTGCCTGCTCCCCTCCCAGAGTGAGTCAGTGCCAGAGAGGGACCCAAAACATCAGGAGATTCTGGGGAGAAAACCCCAACACACCCAGGCTGTCTGTCATTGCTCCCACCAACGAGAATGAGGAGAAAGGGAAGGTGAGTCACTCCTGGAGATTCCCAAACATCCTCCCACGCACATATGGCCACACACGTGGACATTCACAGCAGGCTCAGCTCAAGCAAGGGTCAGATGACAGGAAAACCTTAGAGCTTAAATCCTCACAGTGGGGGATAGGAAGGGTGGCTGGGAGGGGGCAGGGACAGCATTAGACACACAGTCTGGCTTACTCTAGGGGAGAGATGCTGCAATTTGTAGAACCCCAGATTTGTAGCCAGAGGACCAGAATGTGAATCTTTCCTGTTGCTAATAGCTGTGTGACTTTGGGTAAAGTTTCCTCTCTGGGCCCTGTAAAATTAGAAGGTTTAACTGCTTAGCCAAAAGAGAAGTGGATTGGGAGTCAGAGAGCCTTGGTTCAATGCTGCCTCCATCCCTTATGACCACTTCAATCTCCCTGGGCCTCAGTTTCCTCAAATGTAAAAGAGAGCATGAGACTCTGTTCCTACTCTGCTGTTTCATTCTCTCTTTTCAAGGTCCCCTGACCAGCAGCCTGGAACAGGTTTTGATCAGGAGAAGAGGGAGGGAACAGTGGCCCCTGCAGAAGGAGATGTTACAAAAACAGATGGTGCCTGGAAGTTGAGGGAATGGCATATGAATGTGATGGAATACTACTGTGCTGTAAGAAATGATCAGCTGTCTGATTTTAGAAAAGCTGGAAAGACTTTCATGAAATAATGAAAAGGGAAATGAGTAGAACCAAGAGAACGTCATACACGGGAACAGCAATGCTGTTCGAAGAACATCTAAGAATGGCTAAGTTATTCTGAGTATTATAATTTCAAATTGACTACAAAGGACCTATGAAGGAAGGTGCCATCTATCTCCAAAGAAGAACTGATGCATGCATCCTATACTTTTATGTATATGTATATGTATTTGTATGTGTATGTGTATATACATATGTGTGCATGTATATGTATGTCAAATGGTGACCTCTAGTGTGGGGTGGGGAGGGAGGGAGATAATTCTTTTTTTTTTTTAGTGAGGCAATTGGGGTTAAGTGACTTGCCCAGGGTCACACAGCTAGTCAGTGTTAAGTGTCTGAGGCCAGATGTGAACTCAGGTCCTCCTGACTCCAGGGCCGGTGCTCTATCCACTGAGCCACCTAGCTGCCCCCTGAGCCTCAGCTTCTTCATCAGAGTTGAGATTTCCTGGACTGGGGTCCCTCCCTCCCTTGGAGCTGCACACATGCTCTGAGTTCAGTCTAGTGAACTCCTCTGACTCATTTGATTGCTTGTTGTCTCCCCCATTAGATTGGAAGCTCCCTGAAGTCAGGAACTGTCTTTTGCCTCTTGTCCCCAGTCCTTAGCACAGGGCTTGACACATAGTAGGCACTTAATAAATGTTTATTGACTGACTGGATTAACTAATCCCCAGTGGCTGGGGCAGTCAGGATGGGGGTAGGGGATGCCCCAAAACTCCAAATAATGCCATAAGACAGGATGGGGGTAGGGGGTTGAAGATGATTTGTGAGCTACTGTCAAGGGTGATGGACAGAGGGCTTCACTGTGCCCTCCTGGCATGGAGCAATGGCCCATGAAATGACCAGTTCCATGGTCCAGCTCCAAGTGCCCTAAGCCTCAAAATCAGGGCTTCCTCTGATCACCCCAACCATAATCACAAAATGAGAGGGGTTGTCTCACTCTTAGTCTATGAGCCTTCCACAGTCTGGCCACAAATTAGCCTTCATCTCCTCTGCCCTGCTACAGCCTGAGCCCCTAGCTCTCTTGGGAAAATGAGAGAGTGTGGATGACTCAGTGCAGACTATCCCCACCCAAGAGGCAGAAGATAACTGTTCTTAGTGTATCTTCTTGACCATAAGCTCCCAAAAAGCAGGGACTTCAGTTTTCTCAGGGGATATATGAAAACTGGATGGATATCAGTCCTTGACAAACCATGATGGGGGGATGAGGGCTTTGCATGGGGAAACTCCCCAAATTACAAGTCGATTCATCTCAAATACTGCTGCAACTAATGCCAGATTCATTCACTGTGCAAAGCTGGTTTATCAAGAGATTTTCAGGAACACAGTCACGTCACAAAGGAAAACTCCCCAGCAGTGAATAAAAAGCATTCATTAGATTTACAGTAGGGAAGACCTGGGTTCAAATCCTGCTGTAGATGCTTCCTACCTTTGTGTCTGCTTCCTTCAAGACTCAGCTCAATCACTGGTCTCTGCTGGAGAACTCTGGTGCCCACAGCTGCTGGTACTCTCCCCTCAAAGGCTACTTTGCATCTACCCTCAATGTATCTTGTATGGGCCTAGTTATGGACTTGTTCTCTCTCTCATTGGAATGTAAGTTTCTTGAAGATAGGAGTTGTTTCTGCTGTTTCTTTCTTTTTCTTTCTTTTTTTTTTTTTTGGTGAGGCAATTGGGGTTAAGTGACTTGCCCAGGGTCCCACAGCTAGTAAGTGTTAAGTGTCTGAGGCCAGTTTTGAACTCAGGTCCTCCTGACTCCAGGGCCGGCGCTCTATCTACCGCACCACCTAGCTGCTCCTCTGTTGTTTCTTTCTATCCCTTGTGACCAGCACAATGCCTGGCTCATGGTAAGCACTTAATTATTTTTCAGTCACTCACTCTTCATTCATTCATTCATTCATTGTCTCCTCCAATGAAATATAAGTCCCTTGAAGGTAGGAACTGTGTCATATCTGTCATTGTATCTCCAGTGCCTAGCATATAGTAAGTGCTTAATAAGTACTTATTGATGAATTGATCGACCCTGTGTAATTTAACTTCTCTGAGCCTCACTTTCCTTTTCTATAAAGTGGGGATAATAATATCATCTCCCTCACTGGGTCGTTAATATCAAATGAGATGCAAAATGTATGAAAATGTCAGCTATTACTATGATTACTACCTCTTCTCAATCTATCCCCCCACCTCAGTGGGGACCCAAAAGTAGAGATCTTGAGGGTGAGGGTCCCCCACCCACGCACCCACATACCTGGCCTCGAACACTGTGCAGCGCAGCTTCTGGGGCCCCCGGCCTTGCACGATCTCCATCTGCAGATGGATCTCTCCCTGTACCTCCTCATCCGGGTCAATCTCCTTCAGGTGGAGCCATCCACTATAGCCTGGGAGAGGTAAGAGATACAGGCTCTTAATAGTCCTCTTGGCCACTGGGGCCAGGTTGAGGCTGGGCCACCCCGGGCAGGCAGAAGGCGAGGAGGGAATATAGAAGGCCTAGGAAGGAGCCTGTCTTGTCTTGTAAGAACCCGACTTGTGCCCCGTGCCCTCCACCCCCTCCTCCAGCCCTGCCTCGTCACCCATGGTGGGGGGCAGGGAGAGGCCTTCTGCTTGGGCCCCCATCTGGGTAGAGTGGAGCATTAGGGAGCACCCAGGGCTGGAATCCCCAGCTTTGACATTTATGACCTGCTTGGTTTGCCCAAATTCATCTTCCTCCTCTGTAAGGTGGGATGGTCAGGTTAGACATAGGAAAGAGGGAAGGGGGAGGAAGCTAAGTTTTAGGACCTGAGTTCAAATGCTGACTGCTATTTATTTCATGTGTAACCTTGGGCAGGTCCCTTTCCCTCTCTATATCTATTTCCTCATCTGTAAAATGAGCTGGTGGGCCTAGAGGACCTCTGGGGTCCCTCCCAGCCTTAAGGGTATGATGTTCCACTTCCTGCTACCTGTGTGACTGTGGGCAAATGAGGGTAATGATTCCTGCCTGGTTTAGCCCACTGAGGTATCTTGGAGATAAGATTCATGGCCTGCCTGGGAAGGAGTTCAGAGTCACTAGATCATGGATCGTGGATCTGGAGTTGGAAGGGACCCTTTTGGCCATCTAGTTCAACTCCTTCATTTTACAAATGAAGAAACTGAGGCACACAGAGGGGAAGCCATTTGCCCAAGGTCTCACAGTGAATAAGCACCAGAGGCAGGATTTGAATCAAAAACCCCATGATAGTCAATGATTTCCATACCCCAGTGGACGATCATTTGTAAGGAATGTTATAGGAAGATTCCTTGCATGTATAGATAGACTAATGACTGTTAGGTTTCTTTCCACCTCTCCAATTCAGTGATTCTGTGAGTCTAGGAAGCAGGATGAGGCAGGCTTCTGAGCAGCATGGACCTCAGGGTCTGAGGAAGAAACTTAGCTACTTTTATCTCAGCTGTCAGGGATTCGAGGCCTAGGCCCAGAGAGAAGCAGACAGAAAGGCCTCTGGTCCCAGTCCCCGGTGGTGTTGGGTGAGTCAGTAGCTCAAAGCAGCCATGAAATCCCTCCAAGGGGTTGGCAGCCCATTAGAAACAGCAGCAGCGGGGGAAGAAGGAAGCAGGACCCCAGGGGGAGAACCCAAGCTAGCAAGCCTCTGGGATGTGAAGGAGAGGACTCAGCCACAGTCCTAGGCGCTGTATGGTTTGGCCCAGCTGACTAGAGGACTGATGTGGGAAGACCGTGGAGGGCATTCTTGGCCTGAAGAGGAATATCACCCATCCCCTCTGCCCAGGTCTCTCATTGGGCTGTCCATGCCTAGAGGATGCCCCTATAGAGCAGGGCTTCTGTTTGTTTGTTTATTTGTGTTTTTGTTGTTGTTGTTGTTTTGCAGGGCAAATGGGGGTTAAGTGACTTGCCCAGGGTCACATAGCTAGTAAGTGTCAAGTGTTTGAGGCTGGATTTGAACTCAGGTCCTCCTGAATCCAGGGCTGGTGTTCTATCCACTGCGCCACCTAGCTGCCCCCTAGAGCAGGGCTTCTTAATGGTTTTCCCCTCATGGGCGCCTTTGGCAGTCATGAATCCCCCTCTCAGTATCATGTTTTTAAATGATCGAAGGAAATGGGACCTTTCAGGTAGAGGTAGGTGAAGATAAAGGATGGCATTCCTTCCCCCCCCCCCCCCCCCCCCCCCCCCCGCCATTCAAGTTCATCCATCTATACACAGACACCAGTTTAAGAACCTGGGCTATGGAGAGAAATGCTTCTAGTTCGAGGTTTGAGAAAAGAAACTCTATAGAGAGTAGGCTGATGAGATATAGGACCGGAGCAGGGTCCCCAAGGCAGAGGCTCGGCTCTGCGAGGTCCTCCCTGCCCAAAAGGCAACCTTTGCCCCTGGATAGCTCCTCTTCTGTCTCTATCATCAGCTTCCCAGTTTGGGCCCTCTCCTACTCCCCGTTCCAAATGCAGCTGGCCCCAGGATTGGGACACGCGCTCAAATTTCTCACAGCTGACTGGGGCTGAGGAAAGTGGACTCCATCCTCACCCAGGAGGGACCAGAGCAGCAACCCTTCACTGAGGACTGATCACACAATAGAAAGGGGGAAACAATGTGGGGAGGTGGAGGTAGGGGCCACGTACCCCCTAGGGATCTCTACAAGTGACAGTGACCTCATCCTTTCCATTCAACTCAACTGAACAAAATTCCTCCCTCCCTGTCCTGGCACAATCTGTCTCCTGGGCCTGGACTGCACTCACTCTGCACCACTCCCTCTTAGAACCCCAAGCTTCCTTTAGGGCTCAGCTCAAACACCACCTCCTACAGAAGGCTTTTCCTGACCTGGCCAGCTGGGAGTGCCCCCCACCCTTGCTTAAATGACTTCACCTTTGCCTTTTCTCTTTTCTCTTGACTTGTCCGGGTCCTTATTCCCCAATAGTAGGATACTGGTTCTTTAATTAGAGGCGTGTTACCATTACCCTCAGCATCCAGCCCAGTGCAGGACACATATAACAGGTGCATGTTCAAGACCCTGGACAAGTCCTCACCACACAGTGCCCTAGGACCCTCAAGCTAAGGCAAAGTGCAGCCTGCAGTAGTAGAGGCAGCTTCCACTTGCTCTTACCAGTGCTAGGAGCTGTCCTGGGTGCTGAGGAGAAATACAACTAGTCAAATATTCCTCCCCTTGAACTCAGTCACCTGGGATGGTTTAAAGGGCAGAATGGGGCTGCTCAGATGCTGAGACTGGATGAGGTGACTGGGAAGAGGAGCTGGCTTTGGAGTCAGAGGGTTTGGGTGTGAATCTCAGTCCTGCCGCCGATTAACTGGGTGACCTTAGACAAGTTATTTCACAGCCATGGGCCTCAGGTTCCTCATTTGTAAAATGGAGGGGGGGCGGGGTAGACTAGATGCGTCTGAGGTCCCTTCCAGGCATAAGAATCTATCAGCTTCCAGTCGTCATTAGCTCCCCTGTTTCCTGTCACTTCTCTAACTAAGGGTTGGGCATGGGGACTGGGCACAGAGGTATGAGGTACCTGACAGGCTGGCTGATGTGTAGATGCAAGGGACACTCCAAAGTTCCAGCCTGGCAAATGACCGTGACCCTTCCCCTTTTCCCTTTTGTCCCCCCTCTGGCCAGGAGTCTGGTCTCTCTGAAACTTCAGAGGGAAGACAGGAATAGGGGACACTACATACAGTAGATACAGGGAGAGGCCCTGTAGTGCAGGGCCAGGGCGCAGGACTGGAAGATGCTCTTACCCTTGGGATGCTCAGCTAAGACGTCTCTGGTAAGGCAGACTTTCCCAATGACATCATCTCGGCTAGAGGAGGGGGGGGGGAAGGGGACAGAACGTCAAGATTAATGGCAATGGAAAAAAGCAGTTGGGCTAGGTCAGAAGATCTGGATTCAAATTCCACCTCTGATTCTTTTTTTCTTTTTTTTTTTTGGTGAGGCAATTGGGGATAAGTGACTTGCCCAGGGTCACACAGCTAGTAAGTGTTAAGTGTCTGAGGCCAGATTTGAACTCAGGTACTCCTGACTCCAGGGCCGGTGCTTTATCCACTGCGCCATCTAGCTGCCCCTTCCCACCTCTGATTCTTACTATCTGTATGACCTTGGGCAAGTCTCTTCATTTCTCTGGGGCCTGGTTTCCTTATCTATAAAATGAGAAGGTTGGACTGGAGGGCCTTCTGAGGGCCTTCCTACCCAGCCAGCTCTGCTATTCATCTAGGAAAAAGTCGTGGACTATTTCACCTAGAGCTGAGAGTGCTGTGCTGAGTCACAAAGACCCGAATTCAAATCTAGCCTCAGACACTTATTACCTGTGTGACCCTTGTTTGACTCAGCTCTCTAATCTCTACAATGAGAATAACAATAGCACCCAAACCAGGACCAAATGAGATAATCCTTGTGAAGTGCTTAGCACAGTGCTAGCACATAAGAGGCACTATACAAATGTTAGCTATTGGGTTATGATTCTTCTATGACCCAAGTCCAGACTCTGTCCCTGACTCCCTTTGCAATCTTGGGCACATCATATTACTTCCTTGGTCCTCTTCATCCATAAAATGAGAGTACTAGACTAGATGCCCTCTGAGCTCCTTACAATGCCTTCCCATGAGTTGGTAGGCTGTCCCCCTTCTTGGAGCTCTAGTCCCCAAGGGGTAGAAGCTCGGAGCCACTGTCCTGGCCAGGCTTAGGCTAGGCTGTGAGGACAAAGCTCAAGGGCCACATCTCATCCACCACTATATCTATCATTGCAGACTATCTCATCCTTTGGGGTTGGGGTCACGGGGTGGGACCCTGGGCCAAGGACATACTTTCTCTCTGGCTTTGACCCAAAAGAAACAGGATTTTAACTTCCTTGTGCAAAATGCTCCTATTCTCAAATATACACACTTACAAGTGTGCAAATACACACAAGCACGCAGTAATATGGGCATACCCTCTGGGTTAGATGAGGCTCTTTCTCCAATAGGAGGAGAAATGTGGAGGTAGAGACAGCTGGAGTGATGGGTGAATATTCATGAGTACAGCCCCAGTCTCCAAAGACTAATCTCTACTTTCTCTCAAATCTAAATCTAATCAGGATTGATGACCTAATCATGACAGGTGCCTGGGGTCTACTTGCCCTAGATGGGTACATTTGTTGTTGTTGTTGAGTCATTTTTCAGTCCTGTCTGCCTCTTCTCGACCCCATTTGGGGTTTTCTTGGCAAAGATACTGGACTGATTTGCCATTTCCTTCTCCAGCTCATTTTACAGATGAGGAAACGAAGGCAAACAGTGTGTAGTGACTTGCCCAGGGTCACACAGCTAGTAAATATCTGAGGCTAGATTTGAACTCAGAGAGATGAGTCTTCCTGACTCCAGGCTCAGCAGTCTATCCACCACACCACCTAACTGTCTGGGTACATTCATAATAAACTTCATTTCTCTATTTTCTTCTTGTTGTTGAGTCTATTTTCTACCTTAATATAACCCCCACCCCCACTCCCTAACATCTGTAGGCCATCCAGAATCCGTCCATTGCCTGGATGGAGTCAGTTGCCTGCATTGCAATACATGAATTTAGTTTTATTTTCCTAAATCAGGACAAAGCAGGGACCTGGGATAGCTGGTAGGCAGGGTGCACACATCTCAGAATTTTCTTTTATGAATGAGTGTGGCCACAAAATCATTTTGTATACGATCAATAAACCATGTAGTTAGGGTCAACTAGGTGGTTCAGTGGATAGAGCACCGGCCCTGGAGTCAGGAGGACCTGAGTTCAAAACTGGCCTCAGACACTTAACACTTACTAGCTGTGTGACCCTGGGCAAGTCACTTAACCCCAATTGCCTCACAAAAAAAATAAACCATGTAGTTAGATCAGCTGATGTGGTTTGGTGGAAATGACATTAAGGAAGACACATAATCATCTACTTTGTGGACATGCCCTAAGGACTACCGGGCCTTTCCATCTGTCCTGCAGATGAACCCTCCTATATGTGATGTTTCCCCCATTTGAATGTGAATTCCCTGAGAACAGGGGCTACCTTACTTTCTTATTTGTATCCTTGGTGTTTAGCACTGAGCTTGGCACATAGTAAGCCCTTAAGAAATGCTTTCTTCTCCCTATCCATTCATTCATTTATTCATTCATTAACAAAATATTACTCTTTATCTCTGTTCTTTCGATTTGATTCAAGTTAATCAACATTTATTAAGCTCCCACTATGGGCCAGACCACTGTGCTAGGTTCGGGAGAGAGGGATAGGAAATGAGCCTGAGATCTCATAGGTGGGATTCCAAGGAAGGAGTTTCCTTTACAAAAACAGAGGCTTAGAAAGCTACCTAAGGCATTGAGTGTTAGTGGCTTGCCTTTCCACACACAGCACTGGGGTCAAGACAAAAATGAACCAGTTCCTGCCATGAAAGGCCTTAAATTTTACTGGGAGAATAAACATATACTTGGCAAGTGAGTCCTTTTCCCTATCAAATTCCTCCTCTGTCACATCAGTGGGTGGGACCAAATGGTTCCTAAGATCTTGATGTCTTAGACTTTTAGAACAAAGGCACTAGGTGGGGGATGTGGACCTGGTTCTAGGCCAGCATGTTTGTGTGAGGACTTGAATCTATTCTCCATACCCAACAATGTCCTTTTTGGGACCACCTCCCCTCATCTCCCTTCTACTGCACAGGTGCCTACCACCACAACCATAGCCATCCATTCTGGGTCCATCTCCTGGGGTCCCTCCTGCCTCTGGCTCTCTGGAGTCCCTAACCAGACCTGAAGGCACCGTACCTGAGGGCATCTTCATCCATGACATAGAAGGATACTGAGTGGAAAGTGGGAGGAAGGTGAACCTTGTACTCCTCGCCCCAGAATGGGGACAAAGTCTTCCATACCGTGGCTGTCCTGTTGGAGAAAGGTGGATGGAGAGAAAGAGAACTCTTTAGGGACAGTCCCTAGCACCAGAGCCCAGTCATCTTCCACCTCCCCACCCTCTCTAGAGACCCCTAGGAGTTCTTTTTATTCCATTTTATCATTTAAAAAATGTCTTATTTTAACCCCTTGAGTTCCTAATCTACTGTTGCCATCTAGTTGGGCAAATGGCTTCCTTTCTTTGTGTTTGTTATTTTCCCCACCTTCATTCATTCAGTCATTTGTGCATTCAGTCAACATTTATTAAGTACCTACCACATGTAGGGAAATCCAAAGATAAATAAAACACAGCTCCTGCCCTCAAGGAACTTAGAGTCCACGATAATCTTTATACCAATTTTTCACATTCGTTGTTCACATCCCTTTTATTCTTGGGATAGTCCCATGAGATAAGCAGGGCAGGGGGTGACACAGTGAGGAAACTGAGCCAGAGAAAGGGTAGATTTGCTTTCCTAACATCACATGGCAAATCTCCTGATTCTCACCCCTAAAGGGAGAGATGACCCTAACCTTTCTTCCAGGATCTGCCATGCCAAGGAGAGAGGATCTCTGTGCTTTGACTGACCTCACTAGAGGCAGCAGGATAGGCAATGAAAGAAGAGATTGATCAGAATGAACCGAGAAGGGAGAGGAAGGATCATCTTAAAAAAAAAAAAAAAGCCGGCTAGGAGCAGCTGGGTAGTGCAATGGATAAAGCACAGGCCCTGGAGTCAGGAGGACCTGAGTTCAAATCCGGTCTCAGACACTTAACACTTACTAGCTGTGTGACCCTAGGCAAGTCACTTAACCCCAATTGCCTCACTTAAAAACAAAACAAAACAAAACAAAACAAAACAGAATGAACTGAGAGGGGAGAGGAAGGATCATCTTTTTTTAAAAAAGCCAGCTAGGAGCAGCTGGGTAGTGCAGTGGATAAAGCCCTGGCCCTGGAGTCAGGAGGACCTGAGTTCAAATCCGGCCTCAAACACTTGACACTTACTAGCTGTGTGACCCTGGGCAAGTCACTTAACCCTCATTGCCCCACCCCCAAAAAAGTCCTCTTGGTGATGGGCAAGAATGTTGAATTTGGATTCAGAAGACCTGAGTTCTGGTTCTGGTTTAACACCTCTCTGGATGTGTGACCTATTAGCTCCTAGGCTGGAATGATAGAACACAGCTCCTCAAGAGCAGATTGCTTCATTTTTGTGGGTAACTAGCATGGTGCCTGCCAAAAAGGAGGCACTTCCCAAATATACCTTGAGTGATTGGCCTTGGACAGTTTTCTCATCTATAAAATGGGGACAATTAAATTCAATTGCTATTTATTAAGCACCAACCATGTGCAGAAAGGACTGGCTATTTCACAGGGTTGTTATGAAGACTGTACTTTGTAGATTTTAAAATGCCGCTGGTTATAATATAATCTCCTTGAAAGCAGGCTTTGTTTCTTTTTAAACATTTTCCCTTTGTATTCCCACTGATTAGTACAGTGCCTGGCACGCAGACAGGACTTAATAAATGTTTGTTGATCAAATATATGTGTGTGCGTTACTGTTACTCTCTCTGTTCCCATGTCCCTGTTTTATGATCTGGGCTACAGGAACCTACCCAGGCCCTATGGGAAGGAAGGAAGGAGCACATCCCCAAAGGGGTTAGCCCCTCCTCCTCAATTACCTGATGATGGGCTCATTGTCGATCTTCACAATGCAATAGGGATCACTGCTGCCCGTGCTGAAAGAAAAGACAAGAAGCCCCCATCAGTGTTGTCTGCCTATGAAGAGGGTCAAACAAAGTGGGGAGGTGCAGGCAGGAGCAAGAGCTAGCTGTGGTGGGGAGAAAGGAGGGAAAACAGTCAGAGATGTGGTTTCTGCCTTGCTGCAAATGGAGGAAATGCTTCTGTTCTTTAGACAAAGAGATCAGGACAAGATCGGCTAGGGGAGGGGAGGATCTGAAATGAAATGGGGAAAGAGCTGCAAGGGTCCCTCACTACTTGGGGCTTCAGGGAAGCTGCACTGAAATTTCATCCACCCCCTCACTCTATACAAATCTATGTCTAACATCATCCAACAAGTCAATCAGCAAGTGCTTATGAATCTCCTCCTAAAGGCAGGGAAGAAAAGAGAAAAGTGAGAGTCCCTGCCCTCAAGGAGCTCATATTCTACAGCTCTTGGTGGGACACTCGGTGGTGTTGGAGAAAAACACGTTTACAGATGAGTAAATACAGGATGAGAGAGTTAGAGCGCTGCAGTGGATAGAAAACTGGCCTTGAAGCAGGAAGTCTCGGCTGTATGACCTTGGGCAAGTCATCTAATCTGACACTGCTCTGGGCAACTCTCCAAGACTATAAATTGCATAGAAGGGGCCCACCTGCATTGGTAGAAGGAATTTTCCTCATCTGGGAATTCCTAAACCAGTGAAATCACAGGCCGGTCCCTAAGTCCCTATCTTATCTATATAAAATGAATATAATATAGCTTAGCATAGTGCCTTGCATGCAGTAAGGACTTAAGAGGTTCTTTCTCTCTCCCTCTCTCTCTCTCTCTCCATTTCTCTATCTCTCTCTCCTCATCTCTGTCTCTTGCTCATCAGAGGAAGTACTAATAACAGGGGAAGACATGACAGGTCATCCAAAGGAGATGGCTGATACCTGAGCTAAGCCCCGAAGGTAGCCAGGATCCTAGATCTAGAGATGAAAAGGACCTCAGGGGTCATCCAGTCTAACCTCCTCATCCTACAGATGGGAAAACTGAGGCTTAAGGAAATGAAATGAAAGTCACAAATGGGGATTTGAACTTGGCTCCTCTGACTCCCAATCCATTTGTCTTTCTAAGTGTAGCTTGATGGCTCTCCAAAAGAAGGGACTCCACTTTAGGGAAGCAGCTGGAGGAGATGGCTTGAGGAAGTGCCTCCTACAGAGGTCCTCTAGCTGATCCCCTTATTTTGTGCCCTATTTTTCCTTTCTGGTTTCTCATTTCATCTTCACAATAACCCTGAGAGGTAGGTACTATTATTATCTCCGTTTTACTAAAGAAACTGAGGCAGGCAGAGGTTAAATGATTTAGCCAGCATCACACACCTTCATAAGTATCTCTGAGGTAAAATTTTAACTCAGATCTTCCTGACTCTGGGCCCAGTAAGCTATTCTATGTGCCACCCAGTTGCCCCTAAGGAGTGAGGGACAGTGAAAAGTCAAGGATTTCTCTGCTAGGTTGCAAGCCTGGATGACTGAAAGAACTAGGGCATTCTTGATAGGAATAGGGACGCTTGGAGGAGGGTCAGTTTTCATTTTGAACCTGGAGAATTAAAGATGCTTATCAAACTTCCAAGTGGATCTGCTGAGAGGGTTACGAGTACTTTGGAACCAACATTCAATAGACATTTTTAAGGAAGCCTGTGATTTCATCACTGTTGGGAGCTCCTGGGGAAGAACTTCCTCTACCAATATGGCCCCACCATCGAAACTGCAATATATAACCTCAAGTGTGTAGCTGGGGACATTCGGGGCTACAAAGTCATTATCTGTCAAAGAAAGGACTTGAACCCAGGTCTTCCTGATTCTAAGGCAGGCTTTCTACTATGCCACACTCCTGCTGGGGAGAAAGATTAGGGTTGGATAAATAGATTTGCGGGGAGGGGTCTCTGCATAGAGATAATAATTAAACACCTGAGAGCTGATGAAATCACCACTCAAAAGTATTTATTATGCACCTGGCACTATTTTTTTTTTTCAGTGAGGCAATTGGGGTCAAGTGACTTGCTCAGGGTCACACAGCTAGTAAGTGTTAAGTGTCTGAGGCCAGATTTGAACCCAGGTATTCCTGACTCCAGGGCCAGTGCTCTATCCACTGCACCACCTAGCTGCCCCGAGGCACTATTATAAAAACAAAGAAGGGAAGGGAAAAAGAGAAGCGGGTCTGGGATGAAGCCTTGGGAGATGTGCACATTTAGTGGTCAGGAGATGGGAAATGCAGCAAAGGAGAACGAGGATCAATCAGTCAAGGGGAGAACCAATAGAGTAATGTCATGAAAGACAAAGGAGAGAGTATCTAGCAGTAAGGAGTGGACAGTAGTGCCTAAAGCTGCCATCAGAATAAGGACTCAGCAAGGCCATTGGATTTAGTCCTTGGTACCTTGGGTAACTTGGAGAAAGCCAGTTGGTCAAGGGGTGGAGCTAGAAACCAGACTGGAAGGAACTGAGGTGTGTGAGGGGAAGAAGTGGAGGATAATAATGTGAGGGATTGCCAAGGTAAAGTGAGAAGTTTTTAAAGATGGGGAGAGGGGCAGCTAGGTGGCGCAGTGGATAGAGCACCGGCCCTGGAGTCAGGAGTACCTGAGTTCAAATCCGGCCTCAGACACTTAACACTTACTAGCTGTGTGACCCTGGGCAAGTCACTTAACCCCAATTGCCTCACTAAAAAAAAAAAAAAGATGGGGAGAAGTTGGGTATATTTGTAGGTGTTAAGAAAGGAGCCAGTCTATAAGGTGAGCTTGAAGATGAGGGAAAGAAGGGGGATGATTGAAGGACGAGCTTCCAGAGATGAGAGGAGATGAGATTAAACACAAAGTAGAGGAGTTGGCCTTGGGAGGGAGGGCTGCCTAGAATAAAGGAGAAGTGAGACAAAGAATTGGGGATTAGAGGTGAGACATGGGGGAGCCCAAGGAGATGACTATAGATGGCCTCAGGAAAGCACAGTGTGAGGTACTTTGCTGAGAGGGGGAGGGGAGGAGGTATCACAGGAGCCTGGAGAAGAGAGGCTTGGAGTAGTCAGTGTGGAGAGTGACTGTCGTCACACTGTCAGTGTCACGTCTATCTCCTCTGACTGGATGCCCCCCAGGATTCCTTCCAGCTCTAAGTCTATGAGTCTAAGGTTTAGACCACATGGCATCTGATGTCCCATCCAACTCCGAGTCTCTCTGTGGCCTATAGCAGAAACTCCCTCCTGAAGAAGAACCTCAACTTCCCTTTTAAAGAATGAGGAGTGAAGATAAAAAGAAAAGCCCCATATATTTGTAGCAGGACTTTTTTTGTGATAGCAGTCGACTGGAAACAAAATGAGGTCCATCAATTGAGGAATAGACTGTGATATCTGAATGTAATAGAATATAATTCGACATAAGAGATGAGGAATACAAGGAATTTTGAGACCGAGGAAGGCATTTGAATGTGGAAGCAGGAACAATACAACAATATGGAATGACCACAATAATGTAAATAAAAACAACAATTAAATGAACTCCGGCTAAGTGGACACATTTCCATCCTCACTGTAGAGTTTACAGGGGTAACAAGTTGACCACATTAAGTAAGATGTGGTTACTGGGTTGGTTGGCTTTCTTTTTCTTTGTTACAAGGGAGGATTCAAAGGTTTGGGGGGGATGGAGAAGCAGGGATATTGATAAATGATTGTGGCATCAATGAAACAACCCCCAAAACACAAGAAGAATTAGGGTGATGAAGTAGGAATTATGTAGTAGTATCGGGAGGTCAGGTTCAGGGGAATTCCAGCTCATGTTCCACTCCCCTTTCAGTCAAATGGCAGTGTCCCCACAGAGGAAGTGACTGATGGGAAAACAGTTGGACAGCAGCCCAGTCTCCTAGCCAAACAGGAAACCAACTGATGAGGCTGTCTTCATCCTCTTGTGGCTGTGTGATCTGAATTGTGTCCAGTGATTCTTCTTACAAGGCAATTAACCACTCTCCCACTGAGTGATGTGTGTTTGGGAATTGTGTTGGGAGTTGTTGTAAGCTGTGACTTCCCAGGAATTGGGAGATGTTTAGCCTAAAGAAGTGAAATGTTGGAAGCCACATTAAAACTAGGATCATCCCCATCCTTGAGCTTGGAAATCATTAGAAAATCAGAGTGGGGAAAGGTCTATTTTTTCTTTCTTTTAAAAAAAGTTTTACTATTGTCTTTTGTATCTATAGCATAGTTATTTCCTCCTAGACTTCTCCCCGCCACCCTTCTTTTTCTTTTTGGAGGGGTGGGTGGGGGTGGGTGAGGCAATCAGGGTCACACAGCTAGGAAGTATCGAGCATCTGAGGCTGGATTTGAACTCATGTCCTCCTGACTCCATAGCCAGTAGTATATCCACTGTGCCATCTAGCTGCCCCATCCTAGCCTCCCTTGAACTTCTCCTTGTAACAAAGAAAAACATTTAAGCAAAAACAACATAAGTAATCACATCTTACAATGTATCTTACATTTCCCATATAAGGTCTTCCCAGCCCATCTCTCTACTAAAAGGCAAGGGACATGTTTCCTTATAAGTTCCCCAGGACTCAGATTGTTCCTTATAAATCTTCAGAGATTGGCTGCTTTTTAGTAGCCACTATCTCTATTCCTGTAGTCATGTATGTTGTCCTCAATTCTATTCTTTGCCTGGCATCGGTTAGTACAAATCTTCCCATGTTTCTCTGAATCTCTCATGGTCAGCATTTCTTACTGCTTAATGATATTCTCTTGCTTTCTATGCACCATCTTTCTTTCAGGAATTCTCTAGTCAGTGAGCACCCACTTTGTCTCCAAGTCTTAGTTAACGCAGCAATGTTGATACATATGAACATATTGGTCTGGCTAGAAAGGAAGGTGCCTGTTGGGGACCAATGGGAGATATTATTTGGAGAGGTAGATTAGGGCCAGATTGGGGAGGGCTTCCAGAGGTCTCCATACCTCCTTCCTACAAATGTCTTTAGGGTTTTAAAAACCTTTAAAGTGATATGGAAATGCAGTCCTTTTATTATTTTTAATAATAGTATTATCAGTCATGGTTAGAGAGCACAACTCTGATGAGCCAGCCACATTGTTCAATGGCCAAGTGTACATTTTCCTAAAAGACTATTCTATGGGGGCAGCTAGGTGGTGCAGTGGACAGAGCACTGGCCCTGGAGTCAAGAGGACCTGTGTTCAAAAGTCATTTAACCCCAATTGCCTCACAAAAAAAAGGTAAGAAAAAGAGACTATTTTATGGAGAACTCACACAAGGCAAACACTCACACGAAGGCCAGAAGAAGTGATTCAAGGACACTCTCAAAGGTCTCTGAAGAACTTTGAAATCCATTATGAGACATGGGAGACATTGGAACAAGATGGCCCAGCATGGAATACCCACATCAACGAAGGTGCTGTGCTCTATGAGCAAAGCAGAATTGCAGTAGCCCAAAAGAAATGGTAGATGTACAAATGTAGAGCCATCTCCACTCCAAATGTTCATTTGGACTATTTGTGCCTGACCTGTGGTAGAGCCTTCCAAGCCCATATTGGTCTGATCAGCCACAGTGGGACACACTGTACCTTAACCCTAATATAGTGATGCGATTTTGGTTATCTTTAAGAATGAAGGACAATGGGGCAGCTAGGTGGTGCAGTGGATAAAGCACCAGCCCTGGATTCAGGAGGACCTGAGTTCAAATCTGGCCTCAGACACTTGACACTTACTAGCTGTGTGACCTTGGGCAAGTCACTTAACCCCAATTGCCTCACCCCCCCAAAAGTAAATAAATAAGAATGAAGGGCAACAACCAACAAGCCATCAGTCATGTCATTACCAGTCATGGAGCCTTTCTGGAGTATGCTTATGGGATTGTAGATCTAGGGACTTTAGAAGCCATTGAGTTTAGCTCCCTCATTTTACAGACAAGGAAACAGAGGTACAGAGGTACAGAGGTACAGAAGTTAAGTGACTTACTCTGGGCTATTGTTCAGTCATTTTTTAGTCATATTTGACTCTCTGTGACCACATTTGGGGTTTTCTTGGCAAAGATCCTGGGGCAGTTTGCCATTTCCTTCTCCAGCTCATTTTTTTTTGTTTGTTTTAGTGAGGCAGTTGGGGTTAAGTGACTTGCCCAAGGTCACACAGCTAGTAAGTGTTAAATGTCTGAGACCAGATTTGAACTCAAGTACTCCTGACTCTAGGGCCAGTGCTCTATCCACTGCGCCACCTAGCTGCCCCTCTCCAGCTCATTTTACAGATAAGGAAACTGAGGCAAACAGGGTTTAGTGAGTTGCCCAGGGTCCCACAGGTAGTATCTGAGGTAACTGCTAGTAACTACTCTGGGTCACACAGCTAGTAAATTTCCAAGATGGGATTTTGATTCAGGTATTTCTGAAACTGAATCCAAAGACCTCTTATACTAGCTTCTTAAATGATGGAGGACTAGAGCCCTAAAGAAGATTTGGAAGATGGGAAGAGACTAGCAAATGGCATTGCAGGTAGGAAGAGGACTTGAGCAAAGGTCTCAAAGTGGGAATGAATATAGCATCTGCATGGGACAGGCAGTAAGTACGGTGGCCTGGCTGGAGTGCTACCACTTCATAGTCAGCACTCCAGGGTAAGTCTCTCCCTCCTTGGCCCCTTCCAGCAACCAACAGGACACTAACTTCGGGGCACTTAGACTCTTCCTGAGAACAGTGGTTTCCTTTTCGAGAGAAAAGTGGGAGGAGTAAGTGCATTTCTGCTGTACACGAGGCCAGGCCTCTATATTTAGGGCCTTGGCAGTTTCGTCCAAGAGAAACAGAGAGCAAAAGAGAAAGAGAAGTGAGGGCAAGTACCAAAATAGCCTCTGAAATAGCAGATGTTTGTACCCAGACCTTCTGGGGGCTAGGATTTCTCTACTGACTTAGATTAGCAGCTCAAGAGGGAGAAGAAAGGGAAGAATGAGAGAGGAAGGGAGAAAATGAGAGAGAGAGAGAGAAGGGGGAGGGGAGAGAGGGAGACAGACAGACATAGAGACAGAGACAGAGACACAGAGAGAGAGAGAGAGAGAGAGAGAGAGAGAGAGAGAGAGAGAGAGAGAGAGAGAGAGAGAGAGAGGAGGGGAAGAGAAATGAGGGGGAGAAAGAAAAAATGAAAGAGCAGAGAAACTGCTTGTCTTGTCCTCAGAGGACTTCCAGTCAGATCTTGTCAGAGCAGCTCTCATAAGCCCCATGTGAGATCATCACTACTGAAGGCACCACTGACCACCATTGACTCAGACTAAAGCAAGGGGGATTTAAGGTTGATCACTGAAAGGTCTCTTCCGACCAGGTTGGCAAAAGGCACAGGAACATGGGACCTGTAGAAGATGCACAACAAAGCAGTAGAAGTGACAGCCACTCCCTGGGGAGTGTGGAGTCTATCCCAGGGACAGGAGACTGGCCTCAACCATTTGCTGATGCCCTGTATAGCCTAACAAGGGTCTCTCCAACCCCCACACCAAATGAGGAAGCTGGTGGTGCAGTAGATAGAGCACTGGACTAGGAGTTAGGAAGATGAATTTAAATCCAGCCTCAAATCTAGTCGTGTGATCCTAAGCAATTCACTTCACCTCTTTCTGCCTCAGTTTCCTCATCTGTAAAATGAGGATAATAATAACACCGACTTCCCAGGTTGCTGTGAGGATCAAACATCACAGCATTTGTAGAGAGCTTAGCTCAGTGCCATGTATAGTACGGCACATAGTAGGTGCTGTAGAAATACTTATTCCTTTCTCCTTGGGTGACCACTCTGAGGTAGTTCTGGGAAAAGAGAGGGCGTGCTCTGTCTCCCCTCCCAGGTGGGGGCCAGCCTCATCTCTAGCAGGTTCTGCTACCTTCAGACCTCCTGCCAATCATCTCCTGACCACTTCTCTCCATCCGAGAGATTTATAGCCTTTTAGGTCCTTTCACGGGTTCCCCCCTGGGAGGGGTTGTCCTGGTGAGCTCCTTTCCTCAGAGGAAAGTGAAGCCCATTGAGAGGAAGTCACCTTAGAGAGGGAGTAGCCTAGCCCTGCTGGGACCAGACCCCAGGTCTCCTGCTATGTACTTTCATGGGCACTCTGGAGAGCTGGAAGGGACCTCAATGATCATCAAATCTAATCCACCCATTTTACAGATGAGGAAACTGAGGCATAGAGAAGTTAAATGAAGAGTTTATTTAAGAGGCTTAGATTCACAGGATCCTAAATCTAGAGCCAGAAGGGACCTCATTAGCCATACTGGTGAACCCCCTCATTTTACAGATAAGGAAACTGAGGCCCAAGATCATATAGGTAGTATGCTTCACAAGTAGGGTGTGAGCCCAGGTCCTCTGACTCTGGAGCCTGCTCTCTTCCCACTGCCCATACTGCCTCCACTAAGCTGTGCTGCTAACAGGAAACCCAGGGACGCTGGGAGTTCATAACCAGGGAGAACATCTCCCCATCTCCTCCCCTCCTCTCCCCTACTTCAGCAGTTTCTCCCTTTGCCTCTTAAAGATACAGATACAGCATTCCTAGTCCCCACTGGAGAAGCTTTTAAAGCTGGAGATTCACCAACGATCCCTCTTATCATCAAGGTGCCAGATGGAGTCAGCCGGGGAACTACTTGGATTTCCAGGAGCATCCTGGAGGAGAAAACAGGGGAGACACAAAGCATCAAGTAGGAGGCAGGGTGGGGGGGGCTTATGGGAGATGCTGTCAGAGAGACCAGGGAGCAGCGACATGGTAGAGTGGACTCAATGTTGGACCAAGAAGGAAAAGGGTGACCTTGAGCAAGTCCCTTCTCCTTTCCAAGCCCCTGTAAAAAGAAGGCATTCGCTAAGGTTTCTGGCCAGCTGTAAGTCGCTGATCCCATGATTTTAGCTGGTACTAAGATTCACACTCTGTCAGCAGATACTAGGGTGGGAAAGTAGTCACCAGGCAGGACCAGCCAGGCGGCAGCAGAAAGCCTTCAAGAGAGGCTGGGTGACTGGGACCTGACTAAGGAGGGCTTTGAATGTCAGGCTAAGCAAGTGCTACAGTGGAAAGAGTCCTAGCTTTGGCATTAGAGGCTGATGCAAACTCTGATGCCTCTTGCCTTCGTGATCTAAGGGAAGTCATCTTACACCCTGGGCGGGGAGGTCCATTTCTCTGTTTGTAAAATCAAAATGTTGGACTTGATGCCTTCTGCTGCTCTGGATTTGTGATCTTCTCGCCGTCATCCCTGCCCTCAACAGCTCTGGGTCCTGTTAGCAGAGGAGCTGTCTTTGGCAGTGATATCTAAAGGAAACACACTTAGTGGTTGGCGCCTTGGCAGGTCCCTGCGCCGATGAATGGACAGCGGGGAGGGTGTCTTGCAGAGAGTGGATTTAGGAGGAAGATTAAAAGGAGTTCTATGTACACAGAGCTAGAGTGAGAAATGGGATATGACTCAAGGCACCAGATACCAGAGGATGATCCATGAGCAGGGGGAAGGCGAGGGAAGAGAAGGTAGGGAATGGTACAAGGCTGAAAATAAAAACCCATCCTCTGTGAAAAATCCATCCATCCAACAACCGAGCATTCATGCACTGCCTCCTGGGAACATCGTTCCACAGCTGGAAGAGACCGCAGGCCATCTAGTCCAGCACCTCATTTTGTAGATGGGGAAATGGAGGCCCAGGATCATAAGCTCCTTGAGGGTAAAGACTATCTTTTGCCTCTTTGTATCCCCAGCACTTAGCACAGTGCCTGACACGTAGTCAATGAATAAATGTTTATTGAAGTGACTTAGAATCATAAGGTAATCAATAGAGAGGACCCTCTAAGGATATCTAATTAACCGCCCCCCCCCCCGACACACACCCCCCACCCTTTTCAGGGGTCTGCTTTACTAGCTGAATAACTTTGGGCAAGTCCCTTCATTTCCCTGGACCTGTTTCCTTGTCTGTAGTATTAGGCTTGAGGACCTCTTTAGGTCCTTTCCTGCTTTAGCTCTATGATCCTTAGTATAAGGCATAGTGTTAAGGCATGTGCTGGGGATACAAAACCAAAAACAAAAGAGTGCCTGGCCTCAGGGAGCTTTACATTCCACTGGAATAGGGCTAACCTCCTCTAATACCCTCCCCAGAGGTTGGGGTGAGTCTCAAATGAGGTACAATCCATAAAATGCTTTGTAAACTTTACCTGGCTGTGTGACCCTGGGCAAGTCATTTAATTGCCCTTTGCCTCGGTTTCCTCATCTGTAAAATGAGGATAATCATAGCACCTACCTCCCAAGGTTCTTGTGAGGATCGAATGAGATCTTTATAAAGTGTCCTATAGACAATAAAGTGTCAACTAAATGGGAGTGGTGAGCTCTGTCTCCTACTTTCCTCAGGAGAGGGCTCACATTAGATGCTGGCTTTTAGTGGGTTTGAGATCACAGGATTCAAACTCTGGAGCTGGAAGGGACCTCACTGGCCAGTTAGTCCAACCCCCTCATTTTACAGATGAGGAAACTGAGGCTCAAGGAAGTTAAGTGACTCATCCAAGGTCATACAGAGAGTATCAGTGGATTTTGAAACTAGATCCTTTGACTGGAGAGACAATGCTTTTTCCACTGCATTCCCAGGCCGACTGGGTCCTTAGCATCGAACAGTGTGGGCAGATGTTATTTTGGCTTGGCTGGAACTATCTGACCTATGGGAGGATGTGGGTTCAAAGTCTACCTCAAGCACTTACTGATACACTTCCTCTCCATCCGTGCCTAATTCCCCCCACCCATTCCCTGCCCCGCCTACTTCCAGCTGTGTCTTTGGGAGCTGGGTTTGGGGGCTCAGCCCTAACTTCACCTTTCTGGGCCTCAATTTCTTCAGCTGAAAAAATGAGAGAGTTGGACTGTCCAGCTTCTTCTGCCCCAAATCTGTGAGTTTATGAGGTAAATATCTTTAAGGAATGAGCCATCAGAACTGTGTGACCCAGGGCTAAAGGTAGGCAGGGGATGGCCCAACTCTTACTGCCACTTCTCCTTACCCTCAGCTAAAATAGCAGGTATTGGCAAAAAAATAAAAAAAACAAAAAAACCCCAACATGCACAGGGAAAGCCGTACTGTCCACTTCCAGCAGACCTTTTGTTCTGGGACCAGAAGGAGTCAGGGCCTGGGTTTGAATCTCAGCTCTGTTTGCTGTCTATTAGATCTTTTCCAGAAGCTGGGCCTGTTTCCTGGCCCATTTGTCAAATGAGATCATTCATCTCAAAAGTCCAAACCTAGGGCTTTGGGCCCAGGTACTCACCACTGAATGGTGAGTTGTGTTCCCTTTGCTCTGCAAAGACCCAACTAGGTCTGTTGGGTTTGACTTTGATTTACATGGTGAAATCCTGCCTTGTTCTGTTCATGTGTGAGCTCCTAGAAGGCTTTGCCCTGTTATCTTCTGCCTGCCACAGGGCACTCCCACACATAGTAGTTTCCCCTGTCTCTTGGTGGATTGGAGCTTCATGGCCAACCCCTAGACATAACATGTTCCTGGAGAAAACTCCTTAGATGCTCAAATGCTACCTCCCCCAGCTAAGAGTCTAGTTTTAAAACTCAGCCGGCCATCTCAAACAGTTTTGCTTCTTTTTGTGTCCTCATTGCTTAGCACAGTGATTGGCACATAGTAGGTGTTTAATAAATGTTTATTGATTGAATAGCAAGGGTGGTTTTCCCAGCTCTTGGGCTAGTGTATAGTAAATTATGAAGGTATGATGAAGTCCACATCTCCCCCAACACCTGCACCTCTATCCCACCCTTAGTCACGAGTTGGGAGAAGGAAAGAGCAGAGATGACACCCCACCTATGTCCACTCATGGAGACATGAATTCCACTAACTTTTAGTGGCAGTGGTGGGGGGGAAGGAAGGCATTTATTTCAGGGACAAGGGAGAGATCTCAAATTGTGGGGCAATGAGGGTTAAGTGATTTGCCCAGGGTCACACAGCTAGTAAGTGTCAAGTGTCTGAGGCTGGATTTGAACTCCAGTCCTCCTGAATCCAGGGCCAGTGCTTTATCCACTGCACCACCTAGCTGCCCCCAATCTCAAATATTTTAAACTCATCTGAAGGAAGTCTAAGAAAGCTGTGGAAAAACCAAATGGTGAACCAAGAAGGTAGGAATATGAAAGGTGAGAGTGCTAAGAAATGTGGAAAGGGACAGGGGGGATTCTGGGCTGGGAGGTCAGGAGAGAGAGAGCAGCCCAGGACAATGTAAAGGGCTATTTTTAGAGAGACAGCAACAGGGTTTGAACCCCAGCTCTGGGATGACCTTATCAATTTAGTATCAATCCACTAATGACTATTGATTTTGTATCAACCTGTATATTTCATATCAACCTAGAGGCATTGTGTAGAGGGCCTGAGTTCAGATCCTGAAACTGATGGAGAGTATCTGGCAAATCCTTGCCTGGTACCATTTTTCTCATTTTTAAGATGAGGGGAATATAGAACAGGTGACCTCTGATGTCCTTTCCATCTCTAGATCTCAGAGCCTATGGGTAGACTCTCTCCCTCAGTAGAATGGAAGCTATTTATGTGCTAGGGCACATAGTAGGCACTTCCTGAATGCTTGTTGACTGATTGGTACTTCCTTGATTGATTAAAGTCCTATATTTGTCCTCTCTGGGCTTGTTCCCTCACTTGTAAGAAGGGGAGTCGGGGAGGAGGTCCAGATGCCCCCAAGGGTCTCTGGCTGGGGTGGGAGGTGGAGCAGTCTTTGGAAACTCAGAAGCCCTAAATCCTTCCTAAAATAGGGTTGACCTCTAGACCCAGCTCCCAAAGACACAGATGGAGGTGGGCAGGCATGGATGGAGGGAGAGAAAGGGTGTGATGAAGAGGAGAGGCAGGTGACAGATGAGCACTTGATAGGGAGGTGGCAGACATTATCTTACCAGGGTGTTCTCACTTAGGGTGGCCCCCTTCCCCCGACACAACTGGTGACCTACATGACAGCTTGCTGCGTGACCTAGACAGGGTTTTAAGCTGTGGAAGGGGCCAAGGCCGGATGCCTAGCAGGTGTGTGTGTGTGTGTGTGTGTGTGTGTGTGTGTGTGTGTGTGTGAGTGCGTGTGCGTGCATGTGTCTATGTGTGAGGGGGGAGGGAGGGAAGGAAGAGATGGGGGAGAGAGACAGAGAGAGAGATGGAGGGAGGGAGAGATTCCTCTCACTAGACTGAAAGCAGCTTTGGGCCTCTCTCCCCCTTCACGGAACCTACCTATTCACATTCACTCGGGCTGTGAATGACTAATCCACATGAAATGGCCTCCCTCCGCAGCTGGCCCAGCAGCATCAGAGACCCAGGGAGGCACCCCCTCCCTTTCCTTCCTGTTCAGCTCTTGTTCCCTGCCTCCCCATGCCCACAGTTCATCTGAAGAGCCTCAATCCCCCCTGGCTTGCTTTTTCTGCTGTCCAGCCTAGAAAATCCAAGCTGAGACCAGGCCATCCCCTCCCTTCCTCCCTCCCTTCCTCCCTCCCCTCCATCACTATGGTAACCACTGACTGTGAGGTCGTTCCTCAGCAGGGGCCCAGGGGGCCTTGAACTATCCACTGAAATGTGCTGGGGAAGAAAGAGACAGAGAGACATGCTCGATGGCAGGGGTAGGGCAGGAGAAGAGGGGTTTGTGGGCACAGGATGCTACGGCTACTCTTGCCTCCTCCTCCTTTGCTGGGATCTGGGGAGAGGAAATCCAAAAATCAGGAGCAGAGGGAAGTCTTGAGAGGTCAGATAGTAGCTGGAAATCTTGGGATCCCCCATATGAGTTTGACAATGCTAGGACCTTGGACAGATCACTCATCACTCACCTCAGTTTACTTAACAGATTACTAGCTCCTTGAGGGCAAGACTTGAGTCTTCCATCCCCCCACATCTAGCCTTGTAGGCCCAACACAAAGTAGGTGCTTTCATATTTGCTCGTTTAACATACACAAATCTTCTTAATATCCCATTTGTCTTGTACTTTATGTTCTCTCAAACTTTCCTTTGCTCTTTTTGATCCTCAAAATGGTCCTGTGGGGTAGGTAGGGCAGGGACACTATAGATGAGGAAACTGAGGTCTGGAAGAGGTGAAATCTATACCCTAGGTTAGCAATGGGAAAAACTAGGAATTATCTTGAGATCCCTATCCATAAACTAGGAATTATCTTGAGATCCCTATCCATAAAATCAACAAGCATTTATTAAGTGACTACTGTATGCCTGGCACCACATGAGATCCTGGGAAAGCAAAAGCAGAAATAGTCCCTCTCTTAAAGTAACATATTCCAGGAGGGGGAGACAACATTTATATTTCTACTTTTAAAAGGTGCCAAGTGACTTCAGGTGGGAGGAGAAGGGTATTTGAACTTGGTGGGGAGGGGGGAATCAGGGAGGGCTTCCTGTAGAAAGTGGCATTTAAGCTGAACCTTGAAAGAAACTCCAAATTCTAACCAGTGGAGGGAATGAGGGAATGCATTCCAGGCATAGCCAGGACAAAGGCATAGAGATGGAAATGGGGTGTCACGGATAAAGAGCATTAAACCGGCCAGTCTGATTGGACCATGGAGTGAATGAAAAGGAGAAATATGTAAAGAGTCAGAAAAGGCTGAGGGAAGTGTTTCTATTGGATTCAAACCCATGCGCCTTTTAGGTAAAAGAAAGAAAGGTGCTCATAAAGAAAAGGGCCTTGGGAGATGTCTCTCTCTTTTTCTCTTTCCCGTTTCTTCTCTCCCTCTCTCTCTTTGTCTCTGTCTTCTCTCTGTCATACACATATGCTCCCCCTGCCCCATCTCTCCCTGTTTCTTTGTCTTTCTGTCTCTGTCTCTTCTCTCTTTGTTTTCACCTATAAACCTCTATCCTTCTAGCTACTCTAACCATGGACTCCAGGTTAAGAAAGAGTTCTCAAGAAAATCTTGTATTTCATCCTTCTGTGTCTAAATAGGAGTTCAAATGGAGACTAAGGTGGATAAGGGCTGGTCTATAATCACATCCCCAGGTCCCAGGACCAGCCTCTCACAATTGAGACCCCATCAATGTAGCAATATATATGAGCCCCACAGAACCAGCTCACCCTGGTGATATGATCCCTCCTCTTCCCCTCCTTTGCCCACCCCACCCCCAGTTGATTTCCCTGCTTGGGATGCCAGCTGATGCCATCTCCTGGTCTGGCCAGTGGGGGCCACTGCAGAGTGGACTCCAGGTGTGCTGACCCCTTTCCGACAGCTTTCCCTCCTGAGACCCTAGCTTCATTCTTTCTATCTGGGGGAGAGCACCCTATGTTCCTCTCAGCAGAAGGGGGCACCAGTAGGGACTGGCAGCTACTTCCCCACCCCATCTCACTGAAACCTCCTCCCCTATAGGTCCTAAGGCAGCTGGCCTCACCTCAGCTCCACAGATCAGTGATATCCTCCCTCCTCCCCACCCAGTACCCCCAAAGGCAGCTTTCTTCTCTCAAATCAGAAGCCAGATTAGGGGGAGCTCAGAACAACCCCCAACTTCTGCTCCGCCCCTAAAGGCAGGTGGTGCCCGGGGTCCCTGGCCATGGAGATAGGGCACTAATGCCAGCAAGGGCCCTAACCTGGGAGGTTTCTGGAAGAGTTCCCCCTGTGGGGGCTGGCCCACATTCCTGGCAACAGGACAGTCTCCCAATCCTAAGACTGAGACCTTTTTCCCGGTGCTGATGCCGCTGCCCAGCACTGACTGCTCCAGCCTACTGCATTTTCCCAGTGCCTTCCAAAAAGCTCAGAAGGAATCCCCGCAGGTTGTCAGTGTGCCAAGCCCTCTGGTCCAGGTCTACCTAACTTGGCCGTTATTCTTTTCCTTGTGCCCACACCTGCTGTGGCTACACAGGCCACACTCCAGGCACTGCCCTGCTTCTGGGGAGCCGGGAGTGCTGGACAGTCACAGACTCTCCGAGCTGAAGGAGCCCTCCGAGGGCGGCCAGCCCAACCCATCTCTGGGCTGGAATTCCCTCTAACACCCCCCCCCCACAGGTGCTCAGGAAGCTTCTGCTTGGGGGAGACCCCGGCAGAAACGGAGAATTCCCTTCCCACCTACGTAAAGCGGGTCTTTTCCTGTTCGGCCTTTTCGATTTCTGCGTCTAGGGTTAAAAACCCTGAGAAGTGGGGAGCAAAGGGCAGGTAGAGGGGAGAATTTACCCGGGCAGTCCTCGAAACCCTCCTGAGCCCACATCACAGTGGCGGCCCAGTGCCCCAAAGAGGTGGCCTGGGGAACCTGGGGGAGGTTACTTGGACACGGATCTGACCCCCCCACCCAACCCCCAGAGCAATGAAAGTTGTGGCCGCCGCGCGGGGCCCCCACTCACATGTCCTTGGCCTGTAGGTTTTTGCCTTCTATGATGCGGATGGAGAGGGAGCTCCGCTTGGCCATCCCGACTCTGTCCGGACTGGCCCTGGGGAGCGGTGGGGGAGGGAAGGGCCAATATCAGTCTGGTCCAGCCGGCCTGGCGTTCGAACCAGCGCGGGACCCCCACGGGTGTGCAGACACAGAAGGCTAGGAGACCCGGACACCTGGGTCCTGCGCAGGGGCCGGCGCCGAGAAAGGGAGGCGGGGAGAGCGTGGGGTGGGGAGAGGAGGAGCGGGGCGGGGCTGGGCGGGGCTCGGGAGCCCCAACTCCCCCCATCTCCGCCCCCCGACACGTGCTGCGCCCTTCGCCACTGGTCCATCCAACCGGGCAGCAGAGAGCGCGGAGGGGCGTGTCTGAGCTCTGGGCCTGGCCCCCATTGGTCTCAGCCCCCTCCCCCCGCTTCGTTCCACCCCCGTTCCCCCCCTCCCCAGTCCCAAACAGGAGCTGGAGCCCCTGCTGATGCAAGAGAAGTGGGCCCGCAGGACAGCCGAGGTACATCCCCAGCGGCCTGGGGCCTGACTGGGACCGAACACACCCTCACGCTCACTGCCACTCATACAGAGACGTGTGTGCCCATGGATGTGTATATGTACATGGATGCATGACTGTCTGTACATCTGCGTGTCACCATATGTGTCCATACACGAAGACGGGCTCTATGGTGTGATCGTTCCCCCCCCTTTTTTTTTTCAGGGATTTGCACACAGTAGGCACCTAATAAAGTATTATCGAATGGACGGACGTCAGGATGGATGAAAGAACAAACTAATTAATGTGTGATGCATCGCAAAAGCATGGCAGGGTCTTACATGTATGCACACATATGTATATCAGTGTGTGTATATATGGGACTAACCACCTACCTACCTGTGTATGAAACAGAATATGTGCCAGGGACTGAGTCTCTGGGGCTGTGGGTATGTCAGTGCGTTTTTCTGTAGGCCATGGGTACCCATAATGAAGTTATAAAGGATGCCTGGTCCTCCAGTAATGCTTTGTTTGTTTGTTTGTTTTGGGTGAGACAATTGGGGTTAAGTGACTTGCCCAGCGACCCACAGCTAGTAAGTGTTAAGCGTCTGAGGTCGGATTTGAACTCAGGTCCTCCTGACTCCAGGGCCGGTGTTCTATCCACTGCACCACCTAGCTGCCCCAGTAATGCTTTGTAATATTCAGACAGCTGCTTGGATGACCACCCTGAGGACCTGCTGGCCTCTGGGCATTGGACATCCATGATCTCCTTTGGAATCCAAGATCTCCAAAGCCCCTTTCATCTCTGAGATTCCATGACACTAAGGTTCTTAGAATGATCAGAGCCTAGGGTTCTAGCTTACAATTAATGACAGGTGACTCAGCAAGGACTTAGCATTGAAGGAAATTGGGGTGAGCTGAACTATTTTTACAATTCTTATAGAGTGAATAGGTCTCATTCATGTCAGTGTGCTGATGAGGCCATGACCCTGTATCTGATTCTGTTATTAAGGATAATAGTGTTATTGCCATCAATTATTATTATTTCTAAATTATATTTCTGGGGTAAAGAAACCCTCTGGACCAGGGCAGACACCTACCTTCTCTGTACCTTATACAGTATTGCAGACTGGCCCAGAGCACCAAGAGGTGAAATTGTCAAAGAGGCAAAGTGGATGAACCACTGGACCGAGTTCTAATCCTGCCTCACATAATTGCTAACTCTGTGATCGTGGACAAGTCACTTAACTTTCCTCAGATTGTTTCTTCATCTGTAAAAGTGGGATAATAAAGCACCAATCTCTCAGGTTTTTTTGTTTGTTTGTTTGTTTGTTTGTGAGGCAATTGGGGTTAAGTGACTTGCCCAGGGTCCCACAGCTAGTAAGTGTTAAGTGTCTGAGGCCAGATTTGAACTCAGGTCCTCCTGAATCCAGGGCCAGTGCTCTATCTACTACGCCACCTAGCTGCCCCTTCACAGGGTTTTTGTGAGGATTAAATGAGACAACGTATGTAAAGAATTTTGCAAACTTTAAAATGCTATGTTAATGCTAGTTAGTGTTGTTACTATTATTTTTGGGGAGGGGCAATGAGGGTTAAGTGATTTGCCCAAGGTCACACAGCTACTGTCAAGTGTCCAAGGCTGGATTTGAACTCAGGTCCTCCTGAATCCAGGACCGGTGTTTTCTCCACTGTGCCACCTAGTTGCCCCCTACTATTATTATTATTATATTTTTTTTTAGTGAGGCAATTGGGGTTAAATGACTTGCCCAGGGTCACACAGCTAGTAAGTGTTAAGTGTCTGAGGTCGGCTTTGAACTCAAGTACTCCTGACTTCAGGGCCGGTGCTCTATCCACTGTGCCACCTAGCTGCCCCCCCTACTATTATTTTAATACTAATACTATGGGGGGGCAGCTAGGTAGTGCAGTGGATAAAGCACTGGCCCTGGAGTCAGGAGGACCTGAGTTCAAATCCAGCTCAGACACTTGACACTTACTAGCTGTGTGACCCTGGGCAAGTCACTTAACCTTCATTGCCCCCCCCCCAATACTAATACTATGGACTGGGCACTGAACTAAGCACTAGGGATACAAAGAAAGGCAAAAACATGGGTCTCTGTCCTCAAGGAGCTCATATTCTAATGTAGATGGCTGGAAGATAGCTTTGTAAATATAAGATGTCAGTGGAAGGAGGGATAGCTAGGTGACCCAGTGGATAGAGCATTAGGTCCAGAGTCAAGGAAGACTCATTTTTCTGAGTTCTAATCCAGCCTCAGACACTTCCTAGCTGTGTGACCCTGGACAAATCACTACACCCTCTTTGCCTCTGTTTCCTGATCTGTACAATGAGCAGGAGAAGAAAATGGCAAACCACTCCAGGATCTTTGTCAAGAAAACCCCAAATGGGGTCACGAAGAGTTGGACACAACTGAACAGTTAAACAAATGGAAAGAAATCTCCAAGGGAATCCACTTGGGGAGGAGAAAGAGGGGGCTGCCTCCTGGAGAGGGTGGGATTTGAGCTGAATCTTAAAGGAAAGTCAGGAGGCAGAAGTGAGGAGAGAGTGCATTCCAGGCTTGGGAGATAGCCAGAGAAAATGCCCAGAGGAAGGAGATAGAGTGTGTTGTAGGAGGAAATGCAAGAGGTCACTGGGGCTACCAGAGTCAAGGATAAGAGGATTGGAAAGTTAGGAAGGAGCCAGATGGTGACGGACTTTAGATGTCAAACAGGGGATTTTGTTTTTTATTGTAATAGGAAGCCACTGGAAGAGATTGCGCTGGGGGATGACATGGTCAGTCAGGCTTTAGGAAAATCAATTTGGTAGCTGAGTGGAGGAAGGCTTGAGGGTGGATGGAGAGAGAAACTCGAGGCAGGGAGACTAAACAGGAATCTAATTCCAGGGAGTGAGTGGAGAGAAGGGAACCGAGAATGCTGGAAAGGAAGGAAAAGATGGCAGGATTTAACAAGAAATTCGATATGAGGGGTGAGTGTGAGCGAAGAGTTAGTGAAGCATCACAGCAAGCTTGTGAATATGGGTGACTGGGAAGATGGTGGTACCCTCAAGAGTAATAGGGAGGGGGCAGCCAGGTGGTGCAGTAGATAAAGCACTGGCCCTGGATTCAGGAGGACCTGAGTTCAAATCCGACCTCAGAAATTTGACACTTACTAGCTGTGTGACCCTGGGCAAGTCACTTAACCCTCATTGCCCCTCAAAAAAAAAAAAAGAGTAATAGGGAAATGTAAATGCATTGATCCAGTTTTCACTTACCTTCCTAATGGCATCAAAAATGAAAACTCCCAATTTTGAAAACATTTGTTGTGTCTGTAATTTTTTTTTCTTTAGAAGTATTAAGATTGGGGGCAGGGGGAGGCTAGGTGGCGCAGTGGATAAAGCACCGGCCCTGGATTCAGGAGTATCTGAGTTCAAATCTGGCCTCAGACACTTGACACTTATTAGCTCTGTGACCCTGGGCAAGTCACTTAACCTCCATTGCCCCGCAAAAAAAAAAAAAAAAAAAAAAAAAAAAAGATTGGGGGCAGCTAGGTAGTGCAGTGGATAAAGCACCAGCCCTGGATTCAGGAGTATCTGAGTTCAAATCTGGCCTCAGACACTTGACACTAGCTGTGTGACTCTAGGCAAGTCACTTAACTCCCATGGCCTCACCCCAAAAAAAAAGTATTAAGATTTCTCTGATAATGGGAAAAAAGTAAGCCTGGTGTCATAGAAATTTATTTTCTATATTTCTCACTGTGATTACAGCACAAAGAAATGTGCTCCAAATTATTTTTAAACATTTTGTCCACATAAAAACTTAAAACAGATGAGCAGAATAAGACAATCAGTTACAATCAGAATTGAAAAGTGTCATAATAATAAAATGGCCTTGTTTTCCTATAGCAATAATGACCTAGTGAAATGACACTATTTAATAAAATCATCTTTCAAAAAAGAGAGTAATAGGAAAGTTGGGAAGAGGATGGGGTTGGGGGTAAAGATAAGGAGTTCTGTTTTGGACATGTAGGAATTGATGTGTCTATGGGCTGTCCAATTTGAGATGCTTCAGATCGGGTGGTGATTTGAGACTAGAAGCCAGACCTGGATATATAGATCTGGGGATCATCACTGTGGAGATAACTGAGCCCATGAGAGCTGATGAGATCCCTAAGCAATGTGGCAGAGGGGGAAGAAGACCTGAGTTCAAATCCAGCCGCAGGCACTGTGTGACCCTAGGTAAGTCACTTATCCCTGTTTGCCTCAGTCTTCTCGTGTTTTAAAATGCATAAAATATCTAGGATTACAAAGGAAATAAAGATGTACTTTTCCCACCCAAGTTCATGAACACCTTGGGGATCTCTGGACCTCAGGCTAAGAATCCCTGCTCTATATGATCCTCCTCCCACTTGAGCCCTCAAATAGGCAGTAGCAGAAGCCTAGACATGAGTTTGAATCCCAGCCTTGAGCAAATTCGCTAAATTCCAGCTTCTCTGTTGGGCTCAATAATCACCATAATCCACATTTATTTAGGCCCTTAAAGTTTACTAAGTGCTTTGCATACGCTGTCTCATCTGATCCTAACAGCCAATCTGTGTGGTAGGTACTATTATTATCCCATTTTAGAGATGAGGAAGGTGAGCTTCAGAAAGGTTGAGCCACCTGTGCCCATGGTCACACAGGTAGTATAGGAGGCACAATTGGATCCTATGTCATCCGGATGTCATGACCAATGTACTAGCCATTCTACCACACTGCCTCTCTCTAGTCTAGGGGCTCTCAACCTTCTGGACCCCTTTGGAAGTCATTCTGGTGAAGTCTGTGAACCCCTTCTTAGACTCATATTTTTAAATGCATTAACTAAAGTATAGAGTATTACAAAGGGAGCCAATTATATTGGAATACAGGTAGAATATGAAATCAACAAATGCATGGACTCCAGGTTAAGAATTCCTGCTCTAAATCATCCCTAAGCTCTCTTCTAACTCAGGCTCCTATGAGAATGGTAGCTTTCTCCTGGGACTTCCCTGGTAGAGGAAAGGGGCAGGAGGAAAGATGGGAGGGAACTGAGAGAAGATGTGAATGGTATTTAGGGCCAGCCACCTACACCTGAGGAAATGGCTCTGGTGGCTGTCTTGATAGTCCTACCCCATTAAAGGTCTAGATGTAGTTTATTGAGCCTAATGGCTGACCTCTAGGAGCCCCAAGTCCCTTTCTGCTCCAGGGTCCCCCCAGGGCATTAGAGATAGAGCCCAGATCCCCAAGCCCCTATCCTGGGGAGATTAGCCACACTCCTTTCGTCCCCTAACCTGACCTCCTGGAAGAACCCAATGACTGTGCACTGCAAAGGAGCAGAATATCTTGTCTCAACACTTAATGAGAACTCCAGGACAGCTGGTTGGTACAGTGGATAGTGTGCTAGGCCTGGAGTCAGGAAGACCTGAGTTCAAATCAAGCTTCAGGAACTTACTAGCTGTATAATCCTGGGCAAGTCACTTCACCCTGTTTGCCTCAGTTTCTTCATCTGTAAAATGAGTTGGAGAAGGAAATGGCCAACCACTCTCTTTAGGGTCTCCTAGGGTAGCTCCTTAACCTAGGGATAGATTTCAGGGAGTCTGTAAACTAGGATGGGGGTGGGGGGGATCACATCTATTTTCACTAACCTCCAAGTGAAATGTAGCATTGCCTTCCATATTTCAAAATATTCTTTGGAAAAGGGGTCTCCCGGCTTCCCCAGACTTACTGCCAAGGGGCTACCCAAGGCCCCAAAATGGTAAGAACCTCCACTCTTAGGCCTTTTGTTTTTAACCTCAGCTCTTCTTCTCAGATTTCCACAGATTGGTCCTTCCTGAGTTTCTCCAGCACATAATGGGAGCTGGGATGTAGGGGAATTACTACAGAAAGAGAAAAAAGCTAGAAGTCCAGATAGAAAGCTACAAATGCAGGTGAGGAGCTGAAATCTAGCTAGAAAAATTAAAGGATGATCAGAGTCCTGGGAGCTCCTGGCCAGAATGGGAAACATGAAATAATTGGAAAAGTAAACAAGTCCTAAGCTTTGTGGGAGAAACGCTGCAGATGATGGGTCTGAGAAGAGGGGAGAGCAGTGAGGGCCATCCTCCTGGAGGAAGGGAAAACTTCGGCAAAACATTCTAGATGAATTCTTAGAAATCTGTTCTGTAGCAGCACATGGAAATCGGCTCTACAAGCTGCTTGGAGATCATTTCTGTAACTCCCTTTGAGCCCTAGGGAGTGTGGTGTGAGACTAAGTGGAGGTAACCCACTTACAAGTTGCTGAGGCAGAGATGGGCTTCCTTTGAAACGAGTTAGGAAGAAGGCAATTAGGGAGAGCGGTCCTGAATGGGAGAGAATGGGCCTTGGCACCCTGGAGGTAGGGCAGTGGGAGGGCCAATAAGGCACAGAGGTACCTCTGCCTAAAGATGAATGGATAATGTCTGGGGGCAAGTCTAGCCCTCCTAGCTTGGAAGTTTATAAGTTTGTAAACTCAGCACGCCTGCTGGCGCCTAGCTCTCTTGGCAGGACATGATTCTGGCTGACACGAGCCAGAGCCCTTTGGGGGTTAGAGCATCCAACTGGTTATTTGGGATATCCTCTTTTGGTTCTCAGAGAAGCAGAAGGAACTGGGAGCAGTGGGCATCACCAAAACCAGCCTCTGCCCCAACCCCTCCTAGAGTAGGCTAGGGATCTTGGCATTGGTGGTCTTCCCACTGAACCACTGGGAGAATGAGTGTTGGGATCCTGAGGGGAGGGGAGGCTGAGCTGAAATCTGGTGCTCCTCCTCACCATTGCCCAGTTTCTTCCAAGGCTTGGGGGAGCTGTGATTGGGCAGAAGTGTATCTGAATAGGGGAGTTTAGTAGATTGCAAGCTCAGTGTGACTCAATAATGTGATACGGCAATACAAAAAGTTATCATCTGAATTATTGTGATCAGTTCTAGATGCTAAGTTTTGTTTTGTTTTGTTTTTGCTTGGGGTAATGAGGGTTAAGTGACTTGCCCAGGGTCACACAGCTAGTAAGTGTCAAGTGTCTGGTGCTGGATTTGAACTCAGGTCCTCCTGAATCCAGGACCGGTGCTTTATCCACTGTGCCACCTAGCTGCCCCTCTAGATGCTATGTTTTATGAAAAATAGAGAGCATTAAGAAGACACTTAACAGGATGTCAAAGGATCCTGAGCTAATTCCATGTGCAGACTGGTTGAAAGCATTAAGAATATTTCCCTGGAAGAAGTAAAGATTAAGGGGAGTGGAAATACATATTGAAGACAACCAGAAGGTACAAGAGGCAGAGAGGCAGAGAGGCCTGGGAACACAGGGCTAGGGCCAGGGCTTCCCAACATCTGACCGGATCTCCCCAGTTCTAATATTTTCTGCTGCCTCCCAAGCTTCTAACTCTGAAGGGCCTGATGGGGACATTACACAGTATCCCTGACATTTTTACCTAGAGGAAGGCTACTGGGATGGTGAGAGGGCTGCAGAACTTGTCGTATGTTGTTTGTCCATTTTCCGAAGAGGACCGACAATATCACAAGGGATATGTCTTGACTTGAATGTGAATTGGATTTAAGTGAGGCCGATTTGCACAAAGTCTTGTCAGTTGCCAATGAAGAAATTGAGGGAGAAGATGGTAAAAGGGATTTGCCCAAGATCACAAAGGGAGTGTCTTGTGACACCATGTCCAATTCTCTTTCCATTCGCCATATGGCCATTTATCCCTTTCTGGCTTCTCTTTGTCATTTATCACATTCCAAGTTATAGTATAGTTATTTCTATAGTATAGTTATTATCTAGTTATTTCTATAGTACAGTTATTATATAGTTATTTCTATAGTATAGTTATTATCTAGTTATTTCTATAGTACAGTTATTGTATAGTTATTTCTATAGTATAGTTATTATCTAGTTATTTCTATAGTACAGTTATTATATAGTTATTTCTATACTGGATCTTGTAAATTTCAGGACCTTCCTCACACTGGGACCCTAGTTAGCCACACCAGGTCCTGAGTATTTGGTGGGTCAGAGTCCTCTCCAAACCACAGTTCATGAACTAATGTATTTTATTTTTTCCAGTAAGCCACATGTTCTCATAGCAAGGGTTATTTAATTAAAAAGCACCAAAAAAAAGTAACCACAGAGCATTCACCTGTATAAACTCTAATCTTATTCTCCCACAAATATGTACACACTCGTAGGAAATGTAGACTCCTATAGTTGAATTACATATGGAACATCTCTGCATGGGGGGCATGTAGGCTCCCATGCATGAGTGGGTGTACACACAGGGAAAATGTATGACCTGGTCTCACACAAAGAAAGGCAACATGCCTCTGATACCACAATACTGGTGAGTTTTCTGCTCATCTCATTTCTGCTGGACCTGTTCTCCAATGAACATTGCTCCCTAGTCTAGATTCTTCTCAATTCTATTTTCAGGATCACCTAATACGCTATACAATATCCACTAGGAGTGCTATGGTTACAGCTCTTTTCCTAGCTCTTTTATCCACCTCCATAATTCAATGGGAGTGCTGTGGTTCATGAGCCTCTCTCCTGCGGAGGAAAGGTGACACTCTTTCAGTCCTCTCTTTCAACCTACTCTTTTTTGGGGGGGGGGCAGGGCAATGAGGGTTAAGTGACTTGCCCAGGGTCACACAGCTAATAAGTGTCAAGTGTCTGAGGCTGGATTTGAACTCAGGTCCTCCTGAATCCAGGGCCAGTGCTGTATTCACTGCACCACCTAGCTGCCCCTTCAACCTACTCTTTCAGCCCCTTTCTGTGCCTCAGTTTTCAGATAAGGTGCTTTCTTCAGAACAACCTGCAGTTCAGTCTTCCATCAGCTGGAGGCTCTGTGATGAGTAATCTTCTTCCCAATGGAAAAGAACATAGATCTGCTCAGCAATAGGCTATCAAAATTTCTTCTTAATTGTCAACTCAGGCCATTTTCTTCCTTGCTGCACTCCTCCTTCCCCTTTCACTTCCTTTAACTGTAATCATATTACTACTGTTAATGGACTGCTCTAGTTTTCCACTCAGCATCTTTATGACTTACCAGTCCATAAATTCTCTTCCTTGGCCATTCCCCCCACCCCCCACCACCCCATGTATGTTAGGGTAAAAAGCAAGCTACTTAAGGAAAGGGACTATTTTACATTTGTGGTTGTATCCAGATCCCATAGTACAGTGTTTGGAACAATTTTTTTTTTTTGGTTCATTCATTCAAAGTACTTAAATAATTTTCATTCATAGTACTTAATAAATTATTTTCATTCATTCATTCATCTCTCTCAGTCAGGATTCTCAGCTAATAATAACTGTGAAACTCTCTTCCCAGACAGTGGTCTCAGATAAAGCTGTCAGCTAATCTTCTTACCCAGGGTCTATGAGGCTCTCTTCTCCTCAGCCAGGCTGCCCCAAAGACCCTAAACTGTCAGTTCTGCCCTTTGAACCCTCCTTAGAACTTTTCTGTTAATTAGTTCTTCTTTTGCACTTTTCTATGAAATGAACTTCATTTAATTGCATTGCCTGCTGCTATATGCATGGCAGGATATGAGAAAATCCTGTCTCCCCTGGGGTCTCAGTTTAACTGTCATCTTATGGTCAGAAACTCATTTTCATTCTCAGGTGTTTATCACACTGGGTAGCTGGGGTAAATCTCCCCAGGGATTGACTTCCTCCAACAGAAAAGGGATTGAAAGACACTGGTGAAGAAACTATTTAAACCTTATTCTCCATCTTATGCAAAACAGTGACTGTGATTGGGGCGGGGGTGTCAGAGAGAATTCTTAGACACTATAACCTTAGCCCTCTTAGCAACACATCACCACAAGGTCTTTCATTGATATTTCCAACTGTAAACTCCCTGGGGGCAGGGATTATGTTTTTAATAACTAATAGATGCTTGGTGGATGAAGGCAGAAGGGACTATCTTGTCACTGTTTTTTCCTAACTTTTTTTTTTGGCGGGGCAATGAGGATTAAGTGACTTGTTCAGGGTCACACAGCTAGTAAGTGTCAAATGTCTGAGGCCAGATTTGAATTCAGGGCCTCCTGAATCCAGGGCCGGTGCTTTATCCACTGCACCACCTAGCTGCCCCTCTTGTCACTCCCTAAAAATTGAAAGACATAATTTCTGGGTAATTTAATCATTTTATTAATAAGGACAGCTGGTAATTAATAAAAGGATGGTCATTTAGAAGTCTCTCTTAGACCAAAGACCCCCCTAATGGCAGTGGGGTCACAGCTTATATGCCCTTCAAAGAGGAGGTGTTTCTAAGGGATGCCTAATCACTTCTGATTGGTTATCTATTGGTTATGAGGTGGGCTATCTTGAGGTATGTGACTTTTTAAAGTAATAAACATTTTTATTTATAGTTTGGGGTTCTAATTTTTATCCCTCCTTCCCTCTCTCCCCTGCTCCCTCCCTGAGATGATAAGCAATCAGAAATAGGTTATACATGTATGATTATGCAAAACATTGTAGAGGTATAAGACTTAGGTCACTCAAATCTTGATCAAAGAAACATCGATTTCATATCATGTCTTGATAACATTAGAATATATATGATATATAGATATGTATTAGAATTTCTTTTACTGTCTGATTAGATCTTGGTCTAGGTAAATCTCTAAGAGAAATTTCCCACACTGGTTGAGCTCTGAGTGAGAAAGTAGAAAAGGGAGAAAATCTTGTTCCTAATACAATAGTTATTAAATATAATAGAGAAATATTCATTTCTTATACCGCCATGCTCTCATCCTCAGATTTTTAGATTTTTAGATTTCTAGTCAGGTTAATAAACTCTATAGGTATAATGTTCTAATATTTCAGCCCCAATTCTTTTATCTAGTGTGGATAAGTCAATTCAATTCAATTCAACTCAACAAGCAACAAACTCTTGAAAGTCATACTTGCCTTCTTCATTTAGGATCTCTAACTCATCTTTTTTGTTTGTTTGTTTTGTTTTTTGTTTTTTAGTGAGGCAATTGGGGTTAAGTGACTTGCCCAGGGTCACACAGCTAGTAAGTGTTAAGTGTCTGGGACGGGATTTGAACTCAGGTACTCCTGACTCCAGGGCCGGTGCTCTATCCACTGCGCCACCTAGCTGCCCCCTTTTAAAAAAATTAATAAAGTATTTTATTTTTTTCCCATTACATGTAAAGATAGTTCTCAACTTTTGTTTATATAAGCTTTCCAATTTCAGATTTTTCTCCCTCCCTCCCCTCCCTCCCCCCTCCCCTAGACAGCCTGTAATCTGATATAGGTTATATGTATATGTATATGTATATATACACACACATAATAACATTAATCCTATTTCTGCATTAGTCATAAGAGAAAAATCAGAGCAATGATGAAAAACCTCAAAATAGAAAAAACAATAGCACCAAAACCAAAAGAAATAGTACAGTTCATTCAGCATCTATACTCCACAGTTCTTTTTTTTTTTCTTGGATTTGGAGATCCTCTTCTATCATGAGTTCCCTGGAACTCTTCTGTACCATTGCATTGGTGAGAAGACTATAGTCCATCACAGTAGATCAGCACTCAATGTTGATGATACTGTGTACAATGTTCTTCTGGTTCTGCTCATCTCACTCATCATCAGCCCACGCAAGACCCTCCAGGTTTCTCTGAACTCCTCCTGCTCATCATTTCTTACAGCACAATAGTATTCCATTGTATTCATATACTACAACTTGTCCAGCCATTCCCCAATTGATGGGCACCCCCTCAACTTCCAATTCCTTGCCACCACATAAAGAGCAGCTATAAATATTTTTGTACATGTGGGTCCCTTTCCCCTTTCCATGATTTCTTTGGGGAAAAGACCCAAAAGTGGTATTGCTGGGTCAAAGGGTATGGACAGCTTCACAGCCCTTTGGGCATTATTCCAAATTGCTCTCCAGAATGGTTGGATCAGTTCACAGCTCCACCAACAATGCATTAGTGTTCCAATTTTCCCACAGCTTCTCCAACATTTATTATTTTCCTTTTTTGTCATTTTAGCCAATCTGATAGGTGTCAGGTGGTACCTCAGAGTTGTTTTAATTTGCATCTCTCTAATCATTAGAGATTTAGAGCATGTTTTCATATGGGAATAGGTAGCTTTGGTTTCTTCATCAGAAAACTGCCTTCTAACTCATCTTAAACCTTGGAGGCAGGAGCTCCCACCCTCCTCAATCCCATAGCTATTCTAAGAAGGCTAGGTCCCAGTCCCAGATTCCACCTCTCCCCAAAGGGCCCACAGCATCCTTCCAGATTCCCTCTTTTCCCTCTTAGATGGAAGAGAAGAGGCTGTTGAGGGTGTATGCCCAATTCACCCTAGGCTGAACTACTTCTCTCAGCATCAGCTCCCAGTGATTCCATGAAAAGCTTCAGGAGTAGTCCCTAGAAATGATTAACCAATTTCTTATCTCCACCTGCACAACCAGATGCTTCCTTCTCTGGTAAATATTTATTGAAAGAACGCCATCCCTCCTCCACCTCCACCTCCCCATACCATGCACGCTTTCCCCTCCATGTGCTCTCTGAGCACTCTCTGAGTTCCCTATCTCTTTGCTGTCTATCTTGGGGTACTGTGTTGGTTGTTTCCTTTGCTCCTATCTGTCCTGGAGGCTCAGTCCTCCAGCCTTTAAGATTATCTCTATTGCTTTTCTTAGTAATCCCCAGCCACAGGCTACCAGAACAACAGATATATACTGGAAATCTTCAACATATTCTTTCCCTGGGAGTGCCTGGCCACTGCCCAAGCAAGTGACCTGACCTCCTCAGGAGAGTTCAGCAGCCTGAGGAGGGAAGCACTGGGGGAGTGGTCTCCCTCTGACTCTCAGAGCAGAGCCTAGGAGGGAGTTCCTTGGGAGTGATAGCATGCTTATCAAATTGGGGATGAAAGAAAATTGGGAGAGCTGGTTTATACATCAGATGGCAAAAACAAGACTTAAAAATCATAATAGCTTATGTGTCCATAGCTCTTTCCAATGAGCTTTGTCCACAATAACTGTATGGGGTCGGTCAGCAAGTCAAGTATTTTGATACCTCTTTTACAAATGAGGAAACTGAGGCTGAGAGAGGGGAAATGTCTCATCCAAAATCACAGCGTTGGTAAGTGTTGGAACCAAAGCTGAGAATGAAAACTCCTGACTCAGCCCAAAGCCTTTCCCACCATATCTCACTACCTCTAGGATACTATTGTGCTAAGCTCCAATGATGGGCAGAAACCAACAAGATGAAATATAATAAGAATAAATGGAAAGTTGGGACCTGCCTTGATAGAGATTCGTGGGGGAAAAGCTCTTCATATGAGACCACAACCCCAGGATTGCAATAAGACGAGTGGAGGTCAAGGGACTGCCTGGGTCACATGACATGCAGAGTATTGTGTTTGGTTCTGAGCATCATATTTTAAGAGGGACATCCTGAAGTATGTGCACAGAAAGATGCCCGAGATGGATAACAAAGGACCGAAAACCTTGTCCCCCCAAAAAAGATCAATTGAAGGAGCTGGGGAGTGGTTAGCCTAGAGAAAACTTGGTGAAGAACATGATGGCTGTCTTCAAATATTTGAAGAGCTACCAGGTGGAAGAGGTAATAAAGTAGATTTTCTAGGTGGCTCTAGAGGAAAGATTTAGGAGAGAATTAGAGAGAGTCTGGTTTCAACTCAATCTAAGAAATATATTTCTTTGATGAGCAGGCAGATTTCAGAAAAACCTGGAAAGACTTAAATGGACTGATGCTGAGTGAAGTGAGCAGAACCAGGAGAACATTGCACACAGAAACAGCAACATTGTGTGATCATCAGCTGTGATAGACTTGGCTTTTCTCAACAGTACAATGATCCAAGACAATTCCAAAGAACTCATGATGGAAAATGTTCTCCACATCCAGAAAAAAAACCTGTGGATTTTGAGTGCAGATTGAACCATACTGTTTCTACTTTTTGGCAGTTTCTTTTTAGGTTTTTCCCTTGTGTTCTGATTCTTCTTTCACAATATGACTAATGCATAAATATATTTAATGTGATTGTGTGTGTATATATATATATACATATATATATACACACACACATATTTATAACCTATATCAGATTGCTTTCTGTCTTGGGGAGAGGGAAGGGAAGGGAGGGAGGGAGAAAAATTCAGAACTAAAAATCTTATGAAAATAGATGTTGAAAACTATCTTTACATGTAACTGGAAAATAATAAAATGCTTTTATGATTAAAAATATATTTCTTTTTTGTAAAATATTTTTATAGATAGCTTTTCCCTTTACATTGCCTAAGACTTCCCCTATACTCTTCCCACTGTCTCCTCCCAGAGAGTCATCTCTTTAATAATAATAAGAAGAATATCAACTATAATGATGATAGCTAGCATCTCCTTTGATCCTCACAACAACCCTGGGAGGTGGGTGCCATTATTTTCCCCATTTTACAGATGAGGAAACTGAGGCAGACAGAGATGACTTGCCCAGCCTCACACAGCTAGTCAGTGTCTGAAGCCAGATGTCCAGCCCTATGGTCACTTCACCATTGAGCTGCCTCAGAGGGCTTCCACAATGGAATGCACTGTCTCAAAAGGGTGTTGGCTTCCAGTGGATGCTTCCTGTCATTGAAGGTATAGGGAGGGCACTTTACTGTTCTGGTGCCCCATTTTAGGATGGAGTTGGAGAACTAGAGGAGAGTGACTAGGATAGAGAAGAGCCCTGAGTCTATGCCATGTGCTAATGAATTGAAGGAAACGGGGAAGTTTAATTAGAAGAGAGGAGTTGGGGGAGGGGCCAGGGCACGAGAGCTGCATTTTCAAGTTGAAGAGCCGCCATGTATATGGAGGAGTAGTTGCCCTTGTTTTTCCTGGTCTCACAAGGCAAAACTAAGATTGTCTAATGCTCTCACTTAGTAGATGAGTGAACTGAAGTGCAGAGAAACTCAATAATTAAGGATTATATGATTATACATCTAGAACTGGAAGGAACTTCAGAGGCAGTGGAGTCAGGAAGATCTGAGTTCAAAACCAGCCTCAGACACTTATAAGCCATGTGACCTTGGGCAAGTCACTTGACCTCTGCCTCAGTTTCCTGAACTCTAAAATAGGAATAATGATAACACCTATCTCCCAGGATTGTTGTGAGAATCAGAAGAGATAATATTTATAAAGTGCTTAGCACAGTTCTTGGAATACATAGACAATGAATGCTTATTCCTTTCCCTTCCCCCATTCCCTAGCAAAAAATGTATGTATGTCTTGTCCAATATCCTCCATCTACAGATGAGGAAACTGAGGCTCAAAGAGATAAAACAATTTCAGATCATAGATCTAGAATTGAAAAGGACCTTGGAGGTCATCTGTGCCAACTTTTAAATTTACAATGAGAGGTCTCCAATGACTTTCCTGAGGTTCCACAGAGAGTAAATGTCAAAGAGAACATTTGAACTCAGGACCCTCCAATTCCAGGCCCTCTCTTCTTTACCCTCTACTAAGGTGCCTCAATCAGAGTATCATTTCCTTAAGGACACTCCTCATCTCTTCTGGCTTCTTTTTTGTTGTTGTTGTTGGGCAATGAGGGTTAAGTGACTTGCCCAGGTGACCCTAGTAAGTGTCAAGTGTCTGAGGCCGGATTTGAACTCAGGTACTTCTGAATCCAGGCCGGTGCTTTATCCACTGTGCCACCTAGCTGCCCCTTCTGGCTTCTTTTAAAGAATGCCACACTCCCCTCTCCTCATCTTGTACAATTCCCATGGGCAGCCCTGGATACCTGGGTGGGAATCGGACCAGCAGATGCTTTTCTTCTTGGATAAGAAGGCAAGTACTATGGAGAAGAGAGAAAGCAAAACCAGAATGGGGAATTGAATCTAGGAGGCTTGGTTGCTGTTGTTCAGTTGTGTCCAGCTCTTTGTGATGCAGTGAAACATAACACACCAATGCTATCCGTGGGGTTTGCTTGGCAGAGATACTGAAGTGGTTTGCCATTTCCTTCTCCGGCTCATTTGACAGATGAGAAAACTGAGGCAAACTGGGTTAAGTGACTTGCCCAGGGTCACACAGCTAGGAAGTGTCTTAGGTTGAATTTGAATTCAGGGTTTTCTGACTCCAGGGCTGGTGCTCTATCCACTGAGCTGCCTAGATGCCATTGAGGAGGCTGGGGAAATTTAAAGACTATTGAGAAAGGACTCCTGCCCCAGAGCCATTAGCCAGCCAGTTCAATTCCTAGGAGACAGTAGGTACTTAGTAAGTGCTTGTTGAATTGGGTAGGAGTTTAGTAGAAAGAACGCTGTATTTGGAATCAAAGGACCTGGGTTCAAATCCTTCCCTCGAATACTTATTACTTGTGTGGCCTTGGTCTCATTCCTGGATTCAGGAGGAAGGGTGGGGAATGGGAGGAAGGTGTTGAGGGGAGGACTTCCCTAGCCTCCCAACCTCTCTTCGGCCTCTAGATCACTTCTCTTCTTTGCTGGGCCTCGTTTTCCTCACTTGTAACATTAGAGAAGTGGTCCAAGTGGACAAGGAGGTCCTTTCCCTCTCTCAGTCTATGATCTTCTAAAGTCCCTGGACCTTCTGAGCTCTATTTCTCTCTGTTTCTCCCATCCAAGCTACCAAAAGGCTCTCAGAGAAGCCTCATTTCAACACCTTCCTCCCCCTCCCCACCCTTCTGCCAGCACCCTCAAATGAGACCATGGCCGCTGTAATCCCCTTCCATGTAGGGTCTTTGGAATGAAGGACACAGCCATGTCCCTGTAAGTCAGACGTGACAGCAGGTCTCAGATTTGACTCCGTGCCCCAAACCAGATCCTTCCATTTCCGTGAAATTAATCATCCTCTAAATCAAGTTAAGTGTTTTGTCCTTATTTTCCTTTCCAACTTTCCAGAAAGTTGTGGGGAAGAATCCACCCCTCCTCTCCCTTTGGGAGCCTCCTGGTGTCTTGGGAGCTACTTGGGAGCCATAGTCTTGGATAGCTCGGGAACTTCCCAAGTGTCTTCCTTATCCCCTTTCATCAACATGCCATCCTGTTTCTCACAGGCGTGAGAAGCATTAAAGCAGGGGTGGGGAACATTTGGCCCTGAGTCTGATTTCTTCTGGCATTTGGAGAAGCTCCCAAAGGGTGAAGGATTGGAGTGGGGAGAGAGCTGTGAACAATTCTTAACTCAATTCCATAAATATTTATTGAGCCAGTGCTGCATTTCTCTCCATCCTCTCTATGTAACTGAATAAAGTTTTATGTTCTCCACTCTGAACTGAGAAAAACAGCTCAAAGGAGCATTTTAGAAGGGAGGTTAAATGGTACCATGGATAGAGCTGGACTGAGGTTTAGTATCAATGATGATACTGACCAGCTCGGTGGGTCTCAGTTTCTTCATATGTAAAATGAGGGAACTCGACTCCATGTTATCTACAAGCTCCATTCCAAAATAGATCTATGTCTGTGATTGACTTTTTCCTGTGGGTCGGGGCATCAGAGTCTGGTTGGAAAAGGAGAATTATAATGAAAATCCAACTCCACTGAAGCCAGAGAGAGAGAATCAGAATCAGAGACAGAGAGAGATGAGAGAGAAGAAAGGAGAGAATCAAAGAAACAGAGAGAAGAAAGAAATAGAGAGAGGAGAGACAGAGAAAGAGAGGAGAGAGGAGAGAGAGATGAAAGAGGAGAGAGAGAGAGAGAGAGAGAGAGAGAGAGAGAGAGAGAGAGAGAGAGAGAGAGAGAGAGAGAGAGAGAGGAGAGAGAGAATCAGAGAGAAAGACAGATAAGGTCACAATCCCATTCCTTTTAGACCACGTCTACCTCTCTTGTGAGCCCTTCCTTAGCTCTCTTAGTCCTTTGTCCAGTGGAGAAGGGCTAGACCTAGCTCCACCCAGTAGCTTGGAGGTCGATGGGGAGGCAATGGGAATGAGTTTAATTTGGTATTGCCCACTTTTCCGTGGGACTTTCCTCAAGGGTTCAAAAAAGATTTTAGAGAAAAAAAAGTTCTTTCTTTTATATTTTCAGTTTTACTAAAAAAGGAGGTTTTAAATGTGCTTCTACCATTTACTGTCCTGACAGTGAAAGCCAACCCCCCAGTGGAGAGAACTACCCCAAGAGGCATGGGCTTCTTGTTTTCTGGAGGTCATCACACAGGAGCCCAAGGACCACTTGTTGGGTGGGTTATAAAAGGGATCCTTTTCCAGGTTTGATTTGCACAGGATGATCACCTGGGTTGTTTCCAGCTCAGATATTCAGTCATTCTCTGAGCAAGTTACTCTTTGTGTTTTTTGTTTGTTTGTTTGTTTGTTCTAAAAAAATTTTAATTAATTAATTAATATAGAATTTTCCCCTACCTTACATGTAAAACCAAATTGCAACATTGATTTTTTAAAACTTTGTGTTCCAAATTCTCATCCTTCTTCCCTATCCTCCCCTTAAGAACTCAAGCAATTCAGGGGCAGCTAGGTGGTAAAGTGGGTAAAGCACTGGCCCTGGATCTAGGAGGACCTGAGTTCAAATCCAGCCTCACACACTTGACACTAGCTGTGTGACCCTGGGCAAGTTATTTAACCCTCATTGCCCCGCAAAAAACCAAAACAAACAAAAAAGAACTCAAGCAATTCAATATGTTATACATACGCAGGCCCGAGCAAGTTACTCTTTGTTTGTTTTTTATTTTTTTGGTTTTTTTTTAGTGAGGCAACCGGGGTTAAGTGACTTGCCCAGGGTCACACAGCTAGTAAGTGTTAAGTGTCTGAGGTCTGATCTGAACTCAGGTACTCCTGACTCCAGGGCTGGTGTTCTATCCACTGTGCCACCCAGCTGCCCCATAAGTTACTCTTTTTTTTTTGTTTGTTTTGTTTTGTTTTGGTTTTTTAGTGAGGCAATTGGGGTTAAGTGACTTGCCCAGGGTCACACAGCTAGTAAGTGTGTGTTAAGTGTCTGAGGCCGGATTTGAACTCAGGTACTCCTGACTCCAGGGCCGGTGCTCTATCCACTGCGCCACCTAGCTGCCCCCCCCGTAAGTTACTCTTAAGGAACATTAGCTCTAAGAGTTATCAGTAGGGTCATGGAAGAAGGGAAGCTGTACCGCCAGTGGAGGGGGTGGGCAGGGATTTGGGGTCCTCCCATGGCTTCCCTCTGGGAAAGCCACTCCTCAGCAACCCCTCTTATCCTAAATACTTGGGGAAGCCTTACAAGGTATCCCTCCCTCACTCAAGAGCTGCCCTTTCCTCCCTACTACTGAAAAAGAAAATCCCAAAGTCTCAGCTTGCTCTTCAAAGCCCTCCATAATCTCACTCTAATCCACCTTCGCACACTCATCTCCCCCTGGTACCCTCTGCCTTAATCTGCTTCCAGATCTTTGCCCATGCTGTTTGTTGTTGTTCAGTCTTTTTTTCAGCCGTGTCCGACTCTTGCTGACCCCATTTGGAATTTTCTTGCCTGTGCTGTTACCCTGAGCCTTGTAATGCCTCCCTTCTCCTCTCTGCTTAGTTAAATTAAAACCTACCCATCCTTCAAGACCCGGCTAAGGAGTGACCATCTGTGTTCCTCCATTATGCCCAGAGTGTGGACCATCTGCTCTAGCCCTCAATTTGCTTCCTTTGTCTGAAATTGGTCTCCTCAGGGAGACAATAATAATAAATATTCACAGGTGCTTGCATTTGAGCCCCACAGCTGTGGGAGGCAGTGCTGGGCAGTGAACTTAAAGATACAGGGCCTGAATTGGAATCCCTGCTCTGCCCACTTAAGAGGGATGGGCATCAGGAAGACCTGAGTTCAAATCTGGTCTTAGACACTTACTAGCTGTGTGACCATGGGCAGGTCTCTTAACCCTGTTTGCCTCAGTTTCCTCACCTGTCAAATGGGCTGGAGAAGGAAATAGCAAACCACTCTCTGCTAAGAAAACCCTAACTGAGTAAAATGACAGAACAACAGTCGCTATGCAATCCTGGGCCTTCTTTTAGCCTCAGTTTCCTCAGCCATCCAATGGGAGGGTTTGACTTGATAGGAGTGAAGGTTCCTTTCAGCTCTAATTGATGATCTCCTTTTACAGATGAGGAAACTGTGTCTCAGGGGGTTAAGTGTGTGAGACAGTTTATTACCCGAGGCTCAAAGGTTTCGGCTTTTGCCCGACCCACTAGTCCAGGGCTTAATATCTCAGTAAACACTCAGTAAAGCCCAGTTGGCCGGGTGAGTGTGGTTGCCAAGTGTGATATCCCAGGCCTCACGTCCTGCACGAGGCAGAGAGGTTCAAGAATAGGAAAGCAGATGAATCCTGTCTGGGCCACTGGCCAGCTCTCCTAAGACCTGGCCCCTGGACCAGCTGATTCCTGGGGGAATTGGGGAGAAGTGTTTTCTGGTCAGGGAGGCTCCACCCAGATTCCAGGAACCTGCTTCAGGGGCTCCATGGCCTCTGCAGCCTCCTTCCTGCCCCCTCCCCTGGGCTGCCATTATCATGCTGCTATAGGCACGTTGGGAGTGAGGAGAGGAAGTGTGCCTGGAGAAGGCTGGGAAGGAGACGCCTCTGTAACTATCCCAGGGACCCCAACAATGGAACCGCTTCTCTTTAACAAATGAGCAGAACACCCCCAAAGGAGATGGGACCTAGGCTAGGCCACAGGAGGAAGTGAAGGGGGAGGACAGAGGAGAATCAAAGGGAAATGGATCCCCCAGCCCCAACTCCTTTGGATAGGTTTGGGATAATACAGTATCTGGCGAACGTTGCCCTGTGACCTTGGGCTGGTTAATTAACTTCTCTTTGCCTCAGTTTCCTCATCTGTAAAATGGTGGTGGTGATGGTGGTGGCGGACTACATGGCCTCTGAGGTCCTTTCCAGCTCTGAGTCTGTTTTGTTGTGGTGGTTCTTTGGTTGTTTTTCAGTCGTGTCTGACTCTTCATGACCCTGTTTGGGCTTTTCTTGGCAAAGGTACTGGAGTCACTTGATTGGCATGCAGTTTACTGAACTAGCAAAGAGATTAAGTGACTTGCTCAAAGGCATATTAGGCAGTAGTGATCAAAGTAAGGATTTGAACCCAGGGCCTCCAGTGCTGTCCACTGTGTCAAGATTGGGTAGTGCCCCAGCTATAAAGCTGCCCCACTCCTCAGATGAAGCACCTTCCCTTGTTTGAGTTGTCATGGTTTTCTTGGCAAAGATACTGGAGCAGTTTGCCATTTCCTTCTCCAGCTCACTTGACAGATAAGGAAACTGAGGCAAATAGGGTAAAGTGACTTGCCCAGGGTCACACAGCTAGGAAGTGTCTGAGGCCACATTTGAACTCAGGTCCTCCTGACTCCAGGCTCAGTGCTCTATGCACTATTGTGCCACCTAGCTGCCTTCTTTTGTTTTAAAGACCAATGTATCAGCAGCTTCTCATAATCAAAGCCCAAGGCCAAAGACCTTAGTCTACAGCTGAACCCCTTCCTGATAATTCCCTGGACTGTCCTTCCAAGTAGCCTAAGAAGGAAATTCTTTTTCTAGCTTTCCATAAGAGGCCTGGTCACTACTGCTTATACCAGAGTGGCAAAGTGGGTAGGTAGCGCTGACCTGCAAGTCAAAAAGACTAGAGTTCAAATCCCACCTCAGACACTTACCAACCCCAAGCAATCCCTTAACTTCTCTTGACCTAAGTCTTTTCACCTATAAAAATGGGGACAATGATAGTACCTCCCTCACTGGGTTGTTGTGAATATCAGATGATCATGTAAAATGCCCCCTATAAACACCAGCCATCAGTGCTATTACCATTCCATCCTTGTGGGACATAGAACTGTTGGGAGTGGGAAGGCCCTCCTTATTTTACAGGTGGGGAAACTGAGGCTCACAGTGACTTGCCCAAGGTCATACAACTAGTTAGTGCCAGTGCCAAGACCAAGCCCCAGACCTCACTCTGAGTCCAGCATCTCCCCATTATAAGTCATTATAATGGGCTGTGCCACAACTTGTCAAAAAGATGAATCCCTGCTGACTGAGTCCTTTGCACCTGAATTGGGGGCTCTATAGACTTTCACATAAGAAGAAGCAGAAAGATGAGAATACAAGAAGTAAACAGCCTTTATTTAATGGATTTTAACTCAAAAAAGGGGCTGCAGGCTGGTGCAGGGGCTGGAATGCCAGGCCTGGAGTTAAGAAGACCTGAGTTCAAATCCAGCCTCACACCCTTACTAGCTAAGTGACTCTGGGCAAGTCACTGAACCCTTTGTGCCTCAGTTTCCTCATCTGTAAAATGAGCTGGAGAAGGAAATGGCAAAACCACTCTAGGATCTCTGCCAAGAAAACCCCAAAAAGGAGTCATGATGAATCAGCATTGCTAAAAACTACTGAGCTACTCAAACAAGGGAAGGTGCTTGTGAGAACTGAATATTTCTTATATTTAATAACTAATTATTGTATTAGGACCAAGGTTTTCCCCTTTTCTACTTCCTCATCTGGAAATCAACCAGTGTGGGAAATCTCTCTTAGAGATTTACCCAGACCAAGATCTCATCAGACAGTAAAAGAAATTCTAAGTTTGGGTTAATAGGTGTATTCCTGCTCACAGTGTTTGCTTAGACAGGTCCTGGAAAAATGTTGATTCTCCCTATTTTCAAGGCAAGTGATATAGAAATTGATGTTTCTTTGACCAAGATTTGAGTAATCTAAGTCACATACCTCAAGATAGCCCACCTCCCATTTAATTAACCAAGCAGAAAGTGATTCGTATCTCTTAGGATCACCTGCTCTTCCATGAGCATATCAACTGGGACCCCACCACCATTAGGGGTCTTTGGTCTAAGAGAGATGGCCAAATGACCATCCTTTTATTAATAACCTGCTGGCCTTATTAATAAAATTATTAAATTACCCAGAAATTAAGTCTCTCAAACTTTTTCATCATCACAGTGCTTCATTTGTGAGTGGAGCAAGTTTATAGCAGGAACAATAACCAATCTGGGTACAGTGGACAGCACTGGCTCTGGAGTTAAAGGGTCTGGGTTCAAATCCCTACTTTGATAACTATTACTTATTATCCCTTTGAGCAAGTCACTTAATCTCTTTGCTAGTCTGGTAAGTTTCATGTCAGTCAATTACCCAACATCTCCATGGACCATCCCTATGACATCCCTAAACACAACACCCCTCCCCATCTTGTGTAGCCTTCTCTTAGAACAAAATCTCCCTGAGGACAAGCACCAGATTGCTTTTTGTCCCCAGTGCCTGCAAACAATACCTGGCCAATGGTAGAGCTTAGCGATGCTTTTTTATTTGTTAATTCACTTATCAGGAAAGCTTGTTGCCCCTTGTTCTTAATTTTGATAGCTTAAAAATGAAAAATAAAAACCCCCCTCTCTAAAGCAGAGGTTCTTAACCTCAATTTTGTTAACTTTTTTTTTTTTGGTGAGGCAATTGGGGTTAAGTGACTTGCCCAGGGTCACACAGCTAGTAAGTGTTAGGTGTCTGAGGCCAGATTTGAACTCAGGTCCTCCTGACTCCAGGGCCAGTGCTCTATCCACTGCCCAACCTAGCTGCCCTGACCCGTTAACTTTTAAAAAAGAAAATATTTTGATGATTTTATTTCCACATAATTATTTTCCTCTGCATGCATTTAAAACCATTCTATAAAGGGCTCCATAGAAAAGGTTCTAAACTACCCATGCTTTGAGAAAAGACAAAACCTTAAGTTGCTTTTTGTTAGTCTCTGGCCCCAAATTGACTTTTTCTTTTTTCTTGTGGGCCCTCCCTCAATAAAACCTGATTCTCCAATTCTCCACTAATCAAGCTTCTTTCCTTAAGAAATAACACAAGATCCCCAAAGGCAATCGAGAGCCAAAAATGCTGAGGACAAGGCTTGGACTCGGGTCCTGGCACTCCCTCCCACTCTTCCACCACACCACTTGATTAGCCAGACCCAGAGTTCATTAAGGAAGCAGATCGGACCCTGCAGCAGACTGGCATTGCTACAGGACAATACAAGAAGTGACCTGGTTCTTCCTCTTCCAGATTCCTCGGAAAGGTTGAGAGTGTATATTCACACTCTTGTCAGAGGACTATTGTTAGCAGGGTTGTTATTGTTATACCTTTTTTCCAGGGTCCTATTTGTTGATACACTTCCCTTCTCCCTCCCTCTCCCAACTAAAAATCTGGGCGGGGGAAGAGAACATTTGCCCTGTGACTTTAGGGTCGGAGCTGCCTAAAATTATCTCTCCCACCAGCCAGCAATGGTATCTGATAATGCACCATGATAGAGCACTGGACTTGGAATCTGGAAGACTCCTCTTCCCAAGTTCAAATCTGGCCCCAGACACTTACTGGCTGTGTGACCCTGAGAGAGTCACTTCACCTTGTTGGCCTCAGTTTCCTCATCTGTCAAATGAGCTGGAGAAGGAAATGGCCAAGAAAACCCCAAATGGGTCATGGAGAGTCTAACATGACTGAAAAATGACCTGGCAGCAACAGCCACTAGAGATATTGGTTCCTTTGGATCTTACAGAGTCCCCACTGACAACATAAATGCTCCCAATGAGAAGGAGAATACTGTCAGCCTCTATTAGTCAGGAATTTATACGGTGTCAGGTTCCCTCAGAAATAAGAAAGAAGGCCAGGCATCTGGGGGAGGGGGAGGGGGAGGGGATGGTAGAATAGAACTGGAGCCCTCCCTTTTGGAGACCTCATGGTTACCTTCACTAGGCCCCCCTCTCAACCCTGGGGCTTAATATGCTGGCTCCTGCTACTTCAGTCTCTCCAACAACATGGTCAATGGTCAATGGTTGGGGCCCAGGGAGAAAGGGGATCGTAAGTCTCCCAGATTCAATCCAGCTGCCTGGGCCTTTTGTGATTCTTTAGGGGAGGAGGCAAAACTGGATGGGGAAGGGACTGGGCCCATAATACAGAAAACTGCTGGGTCGGTCCTGGCAGGGTTTAAATGACCCTCCAGGTTTCTCTGAACTCCTCCTGCTCATCATTTCTTACAGCACAATAGTATTCCATTGTATTCATATACTACAACTCGTCCAGCCATTCCCCAATGGATGGGCATCCTCTCAACTTCCAATTCCTTGCCACCACATAAAGAGCAGCTATAAATATTTTTGTACATGTGGGTCCCTTTCCCCTTTCCATGATTTCTTTGGGAAAAAGACCCAAAAGTGGTATTGCTGGGTCAAAGGGTATGCACAGCTTCACAGCCCTTTGGGCATTATTCCAAATTGCTCTCCAGAATGGTTGGATCAGTTCACAGCTCCACCAACAATGCATTAGTGTTCCAATTTTCCCACAGCTTCTCCAACATTTTATTATTTTCCTTTTTTGTCATTTTAGCCAATCTGATAGGTGTCAGGTGGTACCTCAGAGTTGATTTAATTTGCATCTCTCTAATCATTAGAGATTTAGAGCATGTTTTCATATGGGAATAGATAGCTTTGGTTTCTTCATCAGAAAACTGCCTGTTCATATCCTTTGACCATTTCTCAATTGGGGAATGACTTGGATTCTTATAAATTTGATTTAGTTCCCTATATATTTTAGAGATGAGGCCTTTATCAGAAGTACTGCCTGCCATAGATATTAATCAATATCTGTTGGTAGTTTGATTGATTGATGATGCCTGTGACACAGAGTCACCTAACAGGGCACCAGAATGCCTATCACACTCAAACCCTGTTATGGGGAAATAGAGTGGGGGGTCTGGGATAGGAGTTATGTCTGACTCTTGGTGACCCCACTTGGGGTTTTCTTGGCCAAGATGCTGCACTGGTTTGCCATTTGCTTCTCCAGCTCATTTTACAGATGGGGAAACTGAGGCAAACTAGTTGAAGTGACTTGCCCAGGGTCACACAACTAGTAAGTGCCTGGGGCTGGATTTGAACTCAGGAAGATGAGCCTACCCACTGTGCCACCCATCGACCCCAGCATAAATTGAAGGTTTAATAAATGATTCTGGATTGATTGATTGATTGATTAGTGGGGAGATGTAGCTCCTGCCCCTAGGGAGTCCCTGGCCTATTTACCTTCTTTCTCTGCCCTTGGCCTGGAGGAGGTCTGGGTCTGCACTAACTCCCTCCTCTCTCCCAGGCAGAAGCAACAGCTGGCTGGGTTATTCTCCCTAATTCAGGAGTCCTGGAGGTAACTGGAGATTAAGGCTGGAGGGGAAGCTGGGGGCTGGGCTGGGCTAGGAGTCATGACTCCTCACCCACTTGGACCCCTTAGGCCTGAGCCCTTTGCCATGTCTGTCCTGTTAGGCTCAGCAGTTTGGGGCTCTGCCCTCCCCTCCCTCTGCAACGTCTGCCAGTTAGACCAGATGCCCTTTCCCAGGATTGCCAGGGGCTAAGGAGATCACGGGCTCATAGATTTAGAGCTTGAAGGGCCTTTAGAGACCATCTCATCCAAACCCCACTTTTACAGAAAGAGAAACTGAGGCAGGGGTTGGGGGGGGGGCTCATGAAATCTCACCGAGAGAATTCCAAGCCATATGTTCTGATAAGAGGAAGGAGAGAGTGAGAAAGGCCCAAAGAGGAGACATGGTTTTAATGAATGAGTATTCACAGAGTAACAGATTTAAGGGAGCCATCTCTGGGGGACTCATGTCTTGAGTTAGGAGGTGTCTCCAGGCATTACAAAAATCAATGTAACGGGGGCAGCTAGGTGGAACAGTGGATAAAGCACTGGCCTCGGATTCAGGAGGACCTGAGTTCAAATCCAGCTTCAGATATTTGACACTTAACTAGTTGTGTGACCCTGGGCAAGTCACTTAACCCTTATTGCCCCAACCAAAAAAAAAAATCAATTTAATGACTATGAAATAACTTTTATAGCACTTGAAAAGGTTGTAAAGCCCTTTCCTCAAAACAACTATGAGGTCAAGCATTATTATCCCCATTCTACAGATGAAGAAATGGAGGCACAGAGAAGAGAAATGATTAGTCCTTGGTCACCCAGTTAGTAAGTGTACAAAGTAGGATTTCAACCCAGTGCTCTTGAGCTGAGTCTTGAAAGACCAGAAGGAAAAGCTGTTATTGTTGTTTGTTTGTCTTTTCACTGTGTCACCTACTGCCCCCTAGACAGAAGAGCACTAAAAAGACAAAGGCTCCTCTTGGTTTCACCCCAGGTTGCCCCCCCCCCGCCCATCTTAGGGACCCTTGCCCTGCATTCATTGTACAGTCTGTATATCCTCAGACCCTTATTCCCTCCTTATTAGTCAGCTCTACTTTTGTTTCTGTGAAATGTCTATGGAGGACCCCAGAAAAGGTGGGAGAAAGCCAGTCACACTTGGAGGCAATGATGCATTTCCCCATTCTTGGCCAAGATGTAACAAATGATTATGGTAACTGGGGCAGCCAATACCAAAAGATGTTCTTAAATCAACATTTTAAGACAAATGCAGTAGAATGTGAAGTGGAAACAGGGAGAGGAGAGTCACTGGACCTTAGCCCTCTGGCGGCAGCAGTGGCATGGTGCTGGGGAGACAGAGATGTCAGGACATTAGAGACCACTGCCAGCATGAGAGTAGGCACATTATTCCTATTTAGTTGTCTCTACCCGCTGAAGTACACGAGCTTCTAGAAGAACTCATCCCCGGGGCAAAGCCCCAATGGCCTGCCCTAGTTACAGTCTCCTGGCTCCTAGTCTCAAACACTGGAACCCTGCTGAGTTCCAGAAGTCCATTCTATCTCTCTTCCACTGTGCTCTTTCCTCCCCCCCCCTTCTGCTGTCTCCGCCCCCCTCCCCCCAGTCTGTTCCAGCCTGCCTGGGAACACCGACCCATAAAGGCCTGTAAACTAGACTGAGTCATGTTTCCATTTTGTGAGCCCTGACTTCTGCCTTTGGAATTGGCGTGGAAGGAGGGAGAGGAAGCATCACACAAGGCCAGCCAGGAGCTTCTGTGGTCACCCTTTGTCCCCCTGGCTCGGCTCTGTGGATGCTTCTCTGGCTCTGGGTCCTCAGGATGAATAGAGACTGCTTTCCCTATTTTCTTGGGGAAATGAACAGACTGAACACAATGGCCAAGCTGGGCCCTCTGAAGGCGGGAGGGCTGGCCTGCTGCCCCCCCTGGGGCTCAGCTGGCCCATTTTCCACAGGCAGGCAGGCAGGCAGGCCAGCTTCCCTTCTTGCCTGGGCCCCAAGTCCTGAGCCTACTTCCTCTGGGGATGTCGGGGATCATGGGCTGGTGGGCTGAATTCTACAGGACCTTAAAGTCATCCTCTGTATTTTTTTTTTTTTTAGTGAGGCAATTGGGGTTAAGTGACTTGCCCAGGGTCACACAGCTAGTAAGTGTTAAGTGTCTGAGCCGGATTTGAACTCAGGTCCTCCTGAATCCAGGGCTGGTGCTCTATCCACTGTGCCACCTAGCTGCCCCATCCTCTGTATTTTATAAATGAGAAAGCTGATGCTCAGAGGTCGAATGACCTGCCCTGAGTAACTACCTGAGGTCACATGGGTGGATAATAGCAGGGGTGGGATTTGAACCCAGGTCCTCTGAAGCCAGAGCCAATACTCCTCCAGCTGCTCTGCAGGATACTATTGGCTCTCTTTTCATGTGTGCCTATTCTGGCTTTCCAACTGGACTCAAAACGTCTTAAGGAGGGTAAGGCCCGTGTCTTCTGTTTCATCCCTCACAGCACTAAGCATAGGGCTGGACACATGGCTGGTGGTCATTAAGGACTTGTCTTCTGGCCAAAGCTCCCCATCTCCAGGAAGCCCTCCCAGCTCATCAAGTCCATTCATTCTTCTAAATGCTCTCAATTCCTAGGATCATAGATTTAGAACCAGAATGGACCTTGGGGAACATCCACTTCAGTTCTTACCCCCCACTTCATTTTTTAAAATTTAGAGGGGCAGCTAGGTGGCGCAGTGGATAGAGCACCGGACCTGGAGTCAGGAGGACCTGAGTTCAAATCCCGTCCCAGACACTTAACACTTACTGGCTGTGTGACCCTGGACAAGTCACTTAACCCCAATTGCCTCACTAAAAAAAAATTTAGGAAGTAATGTGACTTGTGCAGGGTCATACAGCTAATGTCCGAGGTCACATTTGAATTCAGATCCTCCTGACTCCAAGTCCAGTGCTCCATTCACTGCACCCCCCAGCGGCCCCTTATCTCATTTCACACAAGTGAAGCAGAGGCCAGGCAGGTCCAATCACCTGCCCAAGGTCATAGCCAGGATCTATCTGAGGTACTAGTACAGGGTAGAGAGCCATGGAGTCAAGAAGAAGACCTGAGTTCAAATGTCTCCTTTGTAGACTTCCTAGCCATGTGACCCTGCTCAAGTGATTTCATTTCTCTTTTCCTCAGTTTCCTCATGTGTCAAATACAGGGACTGAACTCTATGGCTTCTAAGGTTCCTTCCAGCTCAACTCAACTCAGCTTAGTTTAATTAACATGAAGTGCCTATTATTTATAGGTGAGACCCTGTCCTGGGTGCGGGAGGAGATGGGAAGCCGACCAAATGATGCAGATGACCTCAAGGGGTGTATTATTTAATCAAAGGGATAGAGCAGATACATAAGTATATAGCAAGAGGATCGGACTGGGGTAGAAGAGATGGTCTAAGACAGGTCCGTGGCAGGTGTGGCATCTGAGGTGGACCAGGAAGGAAGAGGGCACCACGAGGGTCTGAGACCCCAGAGTCCATGAAGTCCAATTCCTCCATTTTACAGGTGAGGAAACTGAGGCTAAGGGAGGTGGTAAGGTCACAAAGGTGATAAGGATAGTGAGGGGCAAGGGCAAGATTTGAACCCACGTCCTCAACCTCAGAAGCAGTGCTCTTTTCCCGAATCCTAATGATGGAGGGTCAATCAGACTTCTAATCTTTACTGTCCATCAGAGAACACCTGGGCCAAGTTCCTTGTTGTCACCACAGGGAATGCTGGGAGATGTTGGGCTGCCCCGTCCCTGCCCTGTGACCTCCACTGTCCTGTGGTCTTAGTGTTGAGGTCCCTGAGGGTACACTTGTGCTCAGCGACCTGGGGTGGGGAGGATTGGGGGGGGGCTTATGGAATCCCAGATCTTCTCTCTCTCCTCCCCAACAAGGGGTCTGCAGAGCAGCCTCTGCCTGCAGAGCTCTGGTAAAGAAGGAAGAGCCGACCGCCTCCCAGGGCAGCCAATTCCATTGCTGGACAGCTCTCGTTGATGGTTAAGAAGTCTTTCTTGCCCTCCAGCATTAATTAAGTTGTAAAAACGTCCACTCGCAGCTCTTGGCTCTGCCTTCTGGGGCCAAGCAGGAGGAGATGAGTTCCGATTCTAGGTGATCTCCCTTCGACACGTCTCTAACCCTCCCCGCACCGGTCCCGAGCCTTCTCTTCTAAGGCCCAACGCCCCAGCTTCCTTCCAACAGTCCTTGTGTGACCTGGTTTGAAGTCCCACGGGTCAAGGTCACAGTGACAGGAGCTAGGCCTTCTTCTTGCCCTCCTCCCCCTCCTTTCTCCTCGGACCCAGGCCACTGGAGCTCGCTCCCCAGGCCGGTTCATAGACATCAGTTTCCAGGGAACATTTCTGGGGCAATCGGTACAGAATGTGTTTGCTTTGGCCAATAAAAGAGTTATGGGGATTTAGAATCTCCTGGAGACAGACTGGGGGTGGGGGCGGAGGCAGAGAAGGGGGTGGGTAGACCCAAGCTGGAACCCTGCTTCCCTACCCAGCTTGCTTATCTACGGTAAAAGGGGTTAGATTTGGTTTCAAGCAATCAAGAAATCCCACCTTTGCTAGGAAACCTTCAGGCCAGGCCAGCTCTCAGTGACTGGGGGAGTGCCCTGGCAGGAACAGCCCCCCCCCCCACCAGATGGCTACCCCTACTCAGTTGGCATAGTGGCCCAGGTCTCTGCTTGTACCTGTGGGTTTTGTTTTGTTTTTAATGCCAGACTCAAGAGAGCAGTGATTGAATGTTTGCTGTTTGATTTGATTAGATAAGAGGCTGAGGCCGGAGGTGGCATTTCCTTTACCTCAAGGAGGTGAGGTGAGAGGAGTAGAACTCCAGGTTCTCCATACTCTGTAGATGGGGGTGAAGGTGTTGGGCGGGGTGGGGGAGTGAGGGGGGGTACTGGAGACCCCAGAGGGAAATCAGGTGCCTGAGGTCTCATAGCCAGATGGTGGTAGGGCCGGGGTGGGGAGGGAAGTGTCAAAGGACTGGAGTTCTATACCAACTCTGCAGTTGTAACCTTGAGCAAGCATCTTCACTGCTCCAGGCCTCAGTTTCCCCACACGTAAAATGAGGCCTTGAAAATTCCTTATTGCTTAAAAGCTGCAATCTTATATGTGCCTTTGTGACCTGGAGCAAGTTCCTTCTATGGGCCTCAGTTTACTCATCTGTAAAATGAGATGACCATGGGGCAGCTAGATGGCGCAGTGGATAGAGCACCGGCCCTGGAGTCAGGAGTGCCTGAGTTCAAATCCGGTCTCAGACACTTAACACTTACTAGCTGTGTGACTCTGGGCAAGTCACTTAACCCCAGTTGCCTCACTAAAAAAAAAAAAAAAAAAAAAGAATCAACTAAAGAGAAAGCAAAAAAAGGGAAAGAAACCAAAGTCTAAAATATTGGGGCAGCTAGATGGCGCAGTGGATAGAGCACCAGCTCTGGAGTCAGGAGTACCTGAGTTCAAATCCGGCCTCAGACACTTAAAAAAAAAACCTTAATAGCTGTGTGACCTTGGGCAAGTCACTTAACCCCAATTGCCTCACAAAAAAAAAAAAAATGAGATGACCACGTTCCCTTTTGGGGACGATCCCTAGTACCGCAAATTAGAGCTGGAAGGCACCTTAGAGGCCAACTCCTTCTTTGCAATGAAGAGAGGTGACTGGTCTAAGGTCTCACTCAGCAGAGCTAAGGATTTACCCCGGGAGCTCTGACACCGAGCCCGACTCCTTGATGCGATGCCTGCCCCCAGGAGGCTTCCTGCCTCTCCCAGGGGAGGGGGAGGGGGAGGAAGGGATCTTGAGGGGGCCCGAGCAGAGGGGAGACTGGGCCTGAGGTCGGGAGAGCAAGGGAATGATGCGGGATGGGGTGGGGGTGGGGCGGTGAGGGGAGTGGGACAGGAAGGAGCCGTCCTGCAGCAAGGCAGCGGCGCTCCTGCCCGCGGAGCATCCTCAGCTTCTCCCAGGGTCAGGTGTGCTGTAGGTGTGGTGTGTGTTGTATCTCCTCACTCGATAGCTCTCTGCTGCTCCCGAGATCTTCTCAGTCCCACAAATGTCAAAGCTGTCAGGAAGAGACAGAGATGGGGGAGAGAGACAGAGAGATGAGGAGAGAGAGACACAGAGACAGAGACAGAGAAATGGGGGAGAGACAGAGAAAGAGACAGAGAGATGGGGAGAGAGAGACACAGAGACAGAGAGATAGACAGAGAAAGAGACAGAGATGGGGAGAGAGAGACGCAGAGACAGAGATAGAGACAGAGAGATAGACAGGCAGAGAAATGGGGGAGAGAGACAGAGAGATGAGGAGAGAGAGACACAGAGACAGAGACAGAGAAATGGGGGAGAGAGAGACAGAGAGATGGGGAGAGAGAGACACAGAGACAGAGATAGAGACAGAGAGGTAGACAGAGAAATGGGGGGAGAGAGAGACAGAGAGATGGGGAGAGAGAGACACAGAGACAGAGACAGAGAGATAGACAGAAACAGAGAAATGGGGGAAAGAAACAGAGACAAAGAGATAGACAGAGACAGAGAAAGAGACAGAGAGATGGGGAGAGAGAGACACAGAGACAGAGATAGAGACAGAGAGATAGACAGAGAAATGGGGGAGAGAGAGACAGAGAAAGAGACAGAGAGATGGGGAGAGACACAGAGACAGAGACAGAGAGATAGACAGAGGAAAGAGACAGAGACAAAGAGATAGAGACAGAGAAATGGGGGAGAGAGAGACAGAGAAAGAGAGAGAGATGGGGAGAGATAGAGACAGAGAAATGGGGGAGAGAGAGAGAGAGATGGGAGAGACAGAGAGAGTCAGAGACACACACACACAGAAATAGAGGCCTGGGCCACCCCCAAGGGCACCATCCCCATTTCACAGGGAGCATTTTGACAAGACTGAACTAAAAAAATGGAGAATTCCTTCTTTATGATGAAGCTAAAGTGCCATGGTCAATAGAAGACTGGACTGGAAATCAGGCAGATCCAGGTTCGAATACTGGCTCGGACACATTTACATTTTGCTGCTCTGAACAAGTTGCTTAAACTCTCTAAGCCTCACTTTCCTCAACAGGAAAATGGGCATTAAAACATCACCGCCCCCCCCCCCCGGTTATTATGAAGAGCAGATGAGACGATTAGAATAATAAGAACAGCTAGCTCTTCATTCTGGCCTCATTCATGGCTTGGCCTCATTCACCTCACTTGATGCTCACAACAAATCTGGGAGGTCGGTGCTATTGTTTTGCCCATTTTGCAGATGACTCACTAGAGGCTGAGAGACGTTAAGGGACATGCTCTCACATCTTAGTGTCTGAGGCAGGATTTGAACTCGGACCTTCCTGACTCTAGGCCCAGTGCTACTTAGCTGGCCACACAATAGAACAGGGTAAAGGCTTTGGAAGCCTGGCACCGCCATCCGAATGCCATGCTGCCTTCCCTCATCACTCCCACAGCGGCTGAGCTGGCTCAGACTTGAATGGCCTCTTGAGTAGGCTATGGGGCTAGTCTGGTCCTCCTCCATTCCCACCTGACTCCCCCTGAAGAAAGCATTCGGCTAAATCAGAGAAGCCTCCCGCTCCCTAATAAAGGCCCCCTGGAAGCCTCATCCCGGCCCTCCCACTTACCAAGGGGGCAAGTCCCTTCACCTTCCTGGGGCTCAGTTCCCTCATGTGTAAAACACGGAGCTTGGACTGCATGGCCCGGAGTTCCCTTATGATCCCTCTCCAGGTCGGTTAGATGAGGGGGTTGGACTAAATAGTCCTGAGGCCCCTTCCTGCTCTGGCATTGAAAGCCCTCCACCACAACTGTCCCTGTCCCCCTCCGTTTTCAGGCCTTTCCTGTGTGAATCCTTGGTTCTAGCCAAGTTATTGTCATTGGTCTGGGCGCTAGGGGGCGCCATAGTGCATAGAGCATCAGGCCTGGAGTCAGGAAGACTCACCTTCCTGAGTTCAAATCTGACCTCAGACACTTACTGGCTATGTGACCCTGGGCAAGTCACTTAACCCTGTTTGCCTCAGTTTCCTCATCTGTCAAATGAGCTGGAGAAGGAAATGGCAAATCGCTCCAGAATCTTTGCCAAAAAGTAGCACATGACTACAAATGACTGAACAACAATGTCATTGTTCTGGGACTACTCCAGACTCAATTCCTGCAACTTCACCTTTGCCAAAGTTGTTTCCTCCACCTGGGAGGGCCCTCCCGCCTTCTTTTCACCTCTCCACATACTACACATCATGAAAGGACTGAGGACCAGGAAGCTTTCCCCTACCATGGCGGTTCTCATTTATCTATCACTTAATTATGTACTCAGAGCCATTGTGGTGTAATGGGGAGAGTGCTGGACTTGACATCAGGAAACCCTGGGTTTGAATCCTCACCAGATACTAGCAGTGTTACCCTGGGCAAGTCATTTCTTATCTTTCAGACTCTGTTTCCTCATCTGTAAAATGCAAATAATAATAACAAATGCCCCCAAAGAATTGTTGTGGGAGGGGCAGCTAGGTGGTACAGTGAATAAAGCACCAGCCCTAGATTCAGGAGGACCTGAGTTCAAATCCGGCCTCAGATACTTGACACTTATTAGCTGTGTGACTCTGGGCAAGTTATTTAACCTTCATTGCCCCCCCCCAAAATAGAATTGTTGCGGGGGTCCAATGGGATAGTGTACACATGTAAAGAACTTTGTCAGCCTTAAAGTATGGTAATAATAATTATTAATAATAATAATACATAGCGGTTTCCACAGCTAATAAGTATCCAAGGCTAAATTCAAACTCAGGTTTTCTGACTCCAGACCTAGCACTTTCAGCACTGTACCACCCAGCTTTCTAGAAGATGGAAGAGCTCTGCCCTAGAATCAGAGAACCTGGCTCCCAATCCTGCCTCTGATGCTCTCTCTGGGAGCTCTGGGTCTCAGTTTCTTAGATGGTAAAATGAGGGGGTGGGCTCAATGACCCTTGAGCTGTCTCTTCTAGCTCTAGAGCTATGAGCCAAATCCATAGATAGATTGAGCTGTGCAACAACGGAGGGAGAGAGCATTCGAAGAGAATGTTGGCAAAGTGGAGAGAGCTTTGGGCTCGGGGACAGCTGGCTCTAGGTCCCACCTGTGATGGCATTGGCTATGGAGGATTTTGGGAAGGTCCTTTAACCTCTCACGGCCCCAGACAACTCTCTAAGAGCATTGCTCATGGAGAAGGTGTTGAGATAGAGATAGAGAGAGAGAGAGAGAGAGAGAGAGAGAGAGATATAGGTTTAGATATAGGTATAGATTTATATGGGGAGGGATTTTCCTTGCTCGGGCATCTCTCTCCCAGCACAATCAGGGGTCCCATTAAATATAATAATAACAAGCTCTAGAATTATTCCAGAGAGTTCAAGGTGTTGGGTTGTTGTTCAGTCCTTCAGTCATGTCCGAATCTCTGTGACCCCACGGACCACAGCATGCCAGCCACTATCTCCTGAAGTCTGTCTAAGTTCTTGTTCATTGTTTCCGTGACACTCTCTCTCCATCTCATCCTCTTGCCATCCCCTTTTCCTTTTGCCTACAATCTTTCCCAACATCAGGGTCTTTTCCAATGAATCCCTTCTTCTCATTATGTGGCCAAAGTATTTAAACTTCAGCTTCAGTATTTGACCTATCAGTGAATTGCCTGAATTGATTTCTTTAAGTATGGATGGATTTGATCTTCTTACTGTCCAAGGGACTCTCAAGAGTCTTCTCCAGGACCACAATTGGAAAGCATCAATTCTGGGGTGCTTGGTTTTCCTTAGAGTCTGATTCTCACAGTCATACATTGCTATTGGAAAAAAGCCACACAGCTTTGACTATACGGACCTTTATCCGGAAGGTGACGTCTCTGCTTTTTAGTCTGCTGTCCAGATTTGTCACAGCTTTCCTTCCCACGACTAAACATCTTTTAATTTCATGGCTGCAGTTGCTGTCTGCAGTGATCTTTGAGCCCAAGAATATGAAATCTGACACTGTTCCATTTCTTCTCCCTCTGTTTGCCAGGAAGTGATGGCACCAGTTGCCATGATTTTAGTTTTTTGGATGCTAAGCTCCAAGCCAGCTTTTACACTCTCTCCTTTCACCCTCATCAAGCGGTTCCTCTTCACTTTCTGCCTATCTGAGATTGCTGACATTTCTCCTGGTAACGTCTGAGGAATGTGGCTCTTGCTTTCCTCCCTTCATCCCTTGGTGACCGTATTGGGTCTAGGGAAAGATGTTTTGGAGGTCATGATCAAGGAGAGCACCCAGGTAGGGTTAATTAAGAGGCCTTGGACTTTCCCTTCTTTGCAAATAATCAATCAATAAACATTTCTTGAACACCACTCCATGACAGGCACTTTGCTTAGTGCTAGGGATTAAAAAAAGGCAAAAGGCAGTCCCTGACCTCAAGAAGCTTACAGTCCAATGGCAGAGGTGGAGAACTATGTGTGTGGAACATTACATACAATGTTCACTTTGCTGAAGTATTTTTGGGTTCCTCTTTTTTATTCTTTGTTATAAAAATGGCTTTTGGGAGGGGAGGGTAAGAGATCCATTGGGGAATATAAGTAATATAAAAACAAAGAGATAATAGGATCACAGACTGAAAGCTGTAGGGGACCTGAGAGGCCATCTAGTTGAACCCCTTCATTTTACACATGAGGAAACTGAATTCCAAAAGAAAAATGGCGTCCAAATCCACACAGAGGAAATGACAAAGCTTCAGTTTGAACTCAGGGTCTGTGATTTCGATTTTAGTGCTCCCCATTCAAACATCCAACTGTGTCACGCTGCCAAAAATTCTTTTTAAAGGGGCGATCTTGCTTTTACCCTTGTTGTGCATCTCTCTGTCTCTGTTTGCTCTCTCTTTGGCTCTCTCTCTCCCTCTTCCTCTCCCTCCTCTCTTCTCTCTATGTCTCTGTCTCCCTGTCTCTCCTGTCTGTCTCTCTGTCTCTTTCTCTGTCTGTCTCTGTCTGTCTCTCCCTCTCCCTCCTCTCTTCTCTTTCTGTCTCTGTCTCTCTCTCTGTCTGTTTCTTTGTCTCTGTCTGTCTCTGTCTCCCTCCTCTCTTTTCTCTCTGTCTCTGTCTCTCTGTCTCTGTCTCTCTCTTTCTGTCTCTCTGTCTCTGTCTGTCTGTCTGTCTGTCACACACACACACACAGGACTAGCTTCTCCCCCTGACACTCCAGCACCTTTGGGGGCAGCCCGTAACTCACCATGTGTAGACAAGCAGAGCCACAAGAGCAAGGAACAGGAGACTGAGCAGTATCGACAGGATTACTATGATGATAATGGTGCCCTTACTCTTGGCTGGGGCTCGGGGCTCAGGGAACTCCACCGCTGAGGCATCAGGAGGGGATGTGGGCAGGACCAGCCAAAAGCATAGAATGAAAGGGTTATCATTTGGCTAAAGAAGGATGGGGATGGGGGTCGGAGAGGATCACCAACTTCCCAGTCTTCAAGCTTCTCAGGCCCCTTACTGTCTCCTTTGGGTTCCCAAGTCACTGGACCCACTTTGCACACCCTTTTCAGACATCCCCCCTCAGGTTCTCCCCACCCACTCTAGTCCCCCATTTGGGACATTAGCCGAGGTCACCATTGTCAAGCCTATCTCTGGGTGGAATAGTTACGGTTTATCAGGGTGATGTCCTCAGACCACTCCGTTTCTGCCACTGGACCAATGTTATTCATCACCAAGAACTTCACCCTGAATGAGAGGACAGAGTAGCTCCAGTGGGGATTCTCAGGAAGAGTCACCCTGTCCTCTGACATGGGGTTGTCAGAGCCAATGCTTCTTCTGAGCTGACCCATCAGTCTCTCTATGAGTGTCCCTGGGGCCAATCATTGACCTATGGGACAGGGGAGGGAGGCAATCATACCCTAGGATGAGAATCAGTCAGTCAGAACGATAACCCAGGTGAACCTTCCCTTGTAGAGAGATTAGGTCAGCCCATGCTCTTTTGCATGCACTAGGCCACTGTCGTTGAGGCCAGGAAACCTAAAATAAGGAAAGAACGAAGGAAGGAAGGAAGGAGGGAAGGAGGGAAGGAAGGAGGGAAGGAAGGAATGAAGGAAGAAAAGGAGGGAGGGAACAAGGGAGGAAGGAAGGAAAGGAGGAAGGGAAGGAAGGAAGGAAGGAAAGGAGGGAGGGAAGGAAAGGAGGGAGGGAACAAGGGAGGAAGGAAGGAAAGGAGGGAGAGAAGGAAGGCAGGAAGGAAGGAAGGCAGGAAGGAAGGAAGGAAAGGAGGGAGGGAAGGAAGGAAGGAAGGAAGGAAGGAAGGAAGGAAGGAAGGAAGGAAGGAAGGAAGGAAGGAAGGAAGGAAGAAAAGGAGGGAAGGAAGGAGCAATTATTAAATGCCTACTAGGTGTCAGGCTCTGTGCTAAGCACATTATAAATAGTGTTTCATTTGTACCTCACAACAACCCTATAATTAAGTGTTTATCTTCATCCTTATTTCACAATTAAAGAAACTAGGCAGACCAAGGTTAAATGACTTGCTTAGGGTTACACAGCTTGTAAGTGCCTGAGGCTGGATTTGAACTTAGGTCTTCCTGACTCCAGGCCCAGAGCTCTATCCACTGCTAACTGGGAACCTTCTTCGGAATCCAAGTCAGGAGGGGCCTCTGGGGTTGTCCAGACTAGTCTGTCTGAGCAGAAACCCCTTTCCCCTCCATAATGCCCTGACAAATGGTCCTTCAGCTTCTGCTTCCTTAAACTGGGCCAGGATTGGTGGCCCTGTCACTTTCACCCCCTGGTCCTTATCCGTGACCTCAGGAATATGGCTGACAGAAGGGAATTCCGACATCTGCTCAGCACCTGACTGTGAGCTCAGCTAAGTTTCATGCTCCTCATGGGCAGAGACTGCATTTCGTGTCAGGAGTCAGCATTGGCCTAAGAACCCAGGAGAGACCCTCATTTGTTGGGGCTGAGTCTAGACTACGTCCCCCAGAACCCTGTGTGGGGGAACCACAACGTGCGTAGGGTATTTTTCAAAGCACTTGGTTAGAGAGGAGCTCCAATAGGAACTGCAGAGATATATATATATATATATATATATATATATATATATATATAGAGAGAGAGAGAGAGAGAGAGAGAGAGAGAGAGAGAGAGAGAGAGAGATATGGAAAACTGACATGAGACCACAAACTGGGGTCAAGAACAGGAGCGTCATGAGGTTCCAGGGATGTGGAAGCCCACCACAGGAAGGTAGCCATGGCAGGGGTGGGGGCAGGCAAGGGAAGCAGGTGCCCAGAATGACAACTGATCATGCTCACTGGCCTTTGAGCCAAAGAGGAGAAGGAAAACACTGTCTGTTGGTCCATCTGCTCCCCTGGGCTTGGAGAGGTAGCTATCCATCAGTGACATGTGATGGTGCCTGCTATGAGTAGCCGACCCATCCTCCTCCTGCCCTGTAGGAGATACTGAGGGCTAGAGCTAATTAATGATCCTTGGGAGACCCATTGTGGGGCTGGGGTGGGGGTGGGGGGGCAATGGATGGCAGCCATTTGGGAATGGGCACCAGGAGTGTGAGTGCTGATTTCACCCTGTGTTATCATCTCTTCTATTTCATTGAAAGCCTTGACATTTAATTTGTAGTCATCTGGTTGGTTTAGTAGGGTGCACCAGCAGGGATTTATGATCGATGGCTTTAACGTGGGGATATGGAGGCATAAGATAGATGAGTGTATCCTCACCACCACGTCTGCCCTCATCAGAGGAAAGCTTTTCTGAAAGCAAATGTGGCACACTGGAGAGCCTCTCTGGGCAGTGGCGGTCAGTATGCAGGCTTCTAGAGGCTGCAGTTTGGACCCCCTGCCCCAGTGAATGAGGCTGTGCTGACACTATATTGTGGGGGAGGGAGGAGGCATCGGTCCTCCTCTCTGGGGCCTCCCACTCTGGGGTGGCAGAGGGGCTCACTCACACATAAAAGAGAGAGAGAGACCAGACACTGTAACACGGAGAAGTGAATCTTTCTCCGTTTGGTCCCAGAGAGCAGAATTAGGAGGGATTGATGGCAGAAGGACCATTAATCAATCAAGAAAAACTTCCTAACCATCTAAGCTTCTTTTTTTTTTTTAAGGCAATGGGGGTCAAGTGACTTGCCCAGGGTCACACAGCTAGTAAGTGTCAAGTGTCTGAGGCCGGATTTGAACTCAGGTCCTCCTGAATCCAGGGCCGGTGCTTTAACGACTGCGCCATCTAGCTGCCCCCACCATCTAAGCTTCTTAAAGGGGAATGAGCTTCCGTGGGAGGCAGCAAGTGCCCAACAGTAGAGGGCTTTGGTCAGAAAATGCATTTGTCCATAGTGTCACAGGATACCTATTCAAGTTTGCATCAGACTCCATGGCTTCTGTTTTCCCGTCCCACCCTGATATCACAGCTGCGGGTGCCCCCTGGGGAAGACAAATGCCAATCCATTAGGATCGTGGGATCACAGACAGACAGAAGGAGATTCAGAGGTCACCAAAGCCTTTGTCTGAAAAGCTGTGATTCTGTGGGGTTCATTCATTTCTCTGAGAAGGTGAGATTGAAGTCAGGTTGCTCAGAAAACTCCAAATGGGGTCACGAAGAGTCAGACATGGCTAAGACAGCTGAACAAACACAGCAGTCTGGGAAGGCTGCCTGGTGGAGGGAGGCTCTAAGATGGGCCCTGATGGCTAGACACGTAGGGCATCAGACAGGAGAGATGAGCAGAAGTCAGAGGAAATTCCAAGCCAGGGGCGGCATAAATGAGAGAGCCGAGGCCTCATAGCTTTGCCTAGTCCAGGGCTGACCACACAGTACAGGGATCCAGGAACTATAGCTCATGGGTCCATAAGGTCAGTCAATCAATAAACATTTATTAAGCACCTACTGTATGCCAGGCACTGTGCTAATTGCTGAGGATACAAAAAGCGGCAAAGGACAGTCCCTGCCCTCAAGGAGCTTCCAGTTGAATGGGGAAGACAACATGCAAAGCCATACAAAGGGAGCTATAGACAGCATAAATAGGAAATAATCAGCCAAAGGAAGGCACTGGAATCAAGTGGGTTTGGGGAAGGCTTCCTGTAGGAGGTGGGATTTTAGTAAGGACTTAAAGGAAGTCAGCAGTGGGAGTGGAGGAGGGAGAGTACTCCAGGACAAGGCAGACAGCCAGAGAAAATGTATGGAGCTGAAACATAGCTGGAGAGTGGGAGGGACCTTGGAGAAACATTTAGTCCCACCCCTCTAGGGAGGTAAAAGAATTCGTCTCAGATTCCATCATCACCACCATCGTCGTCATCATCACTAGCATTTATGTAGCTCCTTAAGTTTTACAAAAGCGCTTTGCCTGTATTATCATAGTCCAAGTAAAATGAGAGGGCTGGATGAAAGGATCTCCATGTTCCTCTCCAGGACTCTCTGATTCTCAGTCTCTCTTGGTGAAGAGCTTAGAGATAACAGACTGCTACAGGGGGGAAAAGTCCTGCCTCTGGAGACAAAGGACATGGGTTCAAATCCAGCCTCTGACACCTACCACCTGTGTGACTGAGGCCAAGCCATTTGATTTCTCTTGGCCTCAGTTTCCAAATGAGGAGATGAACGCAATGACTAAATCTATGATGCTCTGAGTGCAGAGCCACCCAGTGCATGGGGGACCTGGTGAGACACCCCAGCTCTTCCATCTGTCAAACACATCTAAGGGAAAACTTCTGGGACTCCCTTGGGAGAAACAAGATGGAGAGCCTGCCTGTCTGACATACCTGTAAGGACCAGGACCTGGTAGAGGTTTGTTGCAGTCATTCTTGGTGCAATTGGTCTCGTTGCCCACCCTGAGTACGTGGATATCTTGGGCATTTGTCCGATTGGGGTAGAAGACCCGACTGGCTCGTATAGTCATGTAGTATTTTTTCTCCAGGAATGTTGAAGCATATGGTATGTCTTGAGGTGACTGGAGAGCCGTGAGGTTCTCAGTAACTGGATTCCAAGAAGGCAGAAGAGAATTTCAGAACAGTTGACCCCTCAAGAACTAGGCCCAGAGATATGACGTGGGAGCAATGGGAGGACCATACTCTGGAACCCGCCCTGTCCCTCCCAATCTAAACTCAACCTCAGCCCCAACTGGAGGCTTAGCCTGGGAAGAACCCACCCTGGGAATTGCCATCTCACCTAGAACCGACTTTATACATAGACAGAGCAAGTGACCAACTACATGCCAGGTATGGATAGGGAGATTGTCTTATCTAAACTTTGGATCTCCCCCAGAGCCTAGAACAGTCCTCTGCACACAGTAGGTCCTTCATAGAATACCTATTCTCCCACTTACCATCTCTGTAATATTCCATACCAAAGTGCCCCCTCCCTGGCCCCCACTCCCCAGTAGAATGGAAGCTCCTTGAGAATTTTTCATTTTTATCTTTGTAGCCTTAGCTTAGGGCAGCTCCTGGTGCATAGTAAGTTTTTTTTTTTAAGTAAATGTGTTTTATTCATCCACAAGGAGCAGGATACAAGGGATGAAGACAAGGACGGCACTGGTTTTCATCTCTGGAAAGCCAGAACGTTGTGGATGTTTTTATGGCTTATATCTGTGATTTCCCCAGAATAGGGAGCTCTTGCTGAGGAAAGGCCCTCTCCCAATGCAGATCACCACTTTCTTTCTTACAGTCTTAGAGAGTTGCCCAGATTACTCAGAGATGAAGCAACTTTCTTGGAGTCACATAGCCAATCTGGCGGGATTTAAACCCAGTTCTTCCTGACTACTAGGCTATATGCTACCACTCCCTACTTACAGTCTACACCAGGTTGCCTGATTTTGCACATAGTTGGTACTTTGCAAACATTTCTTGAATTTAATTTGGTTTGCACCAGAAGGTCTGAGAAAAGGAATTTCGGTTTGGTGGAGTGGGAAGGGAACACAGAACCAGGGAACGAAAAGGCCCCATTGCCATAGACATTATAAAACTGAGTCCCAACCCCATGACATTTACATGAGCGGCACATACCATTGCTAAAGGCAACCACGAGCCATATGTAATCAGCGTCACTGATGTTGGGGCTGTTGAATTGGCCCATAGGTTGCTCTAGGGTAAAGGTAGAGCTGGTGATGCTCCCTTCCAAAGGCTTTCTGGTAAGGACTGGGGTGTAATCAATCTTCTCTGGTGGGTGAGAACAAGGGGAAAAAAGAGAGAGAGTGAGAAGGAACAGTCCCTGGGCTTAGCCAGACAGTAGACCCCCATAGGGAAGGGTCTACTATTCTTATCCTCTGAGGGAGCCCCTGATCTTATAAGGAAACACCTGCTCACCTGAAACTGAGATAAGAAACCAATTAACTGGGGTCATGTTAACTGTAGAGAGGATGGAGCCTTCGATTCAATTCCCAACTGCCCAGACTAGATGGGATGAGGCTGGGGCAGCTTCTTTTAGGAGTGTGGCTGCCTTACATTGGGTAGGCCAATGAGGGAAACACACCCTTGCAGACAAGGAAGGGAGAATTCAGCTCCTGATCCAGGGAGGCTGGGAAGGGCCAACTTGGCCCAACGTCCTTTCCGCCAAACTGGTTAAGAACAATGATGTCTCCTTATGCTTAATCCCTACCCTCCAAGCCCAGCCCTTCATTGATGGATGGCTACCCCTCCAACATCAAGGGAACAAATGGACCAGCAGATGCCATTGTCTTTCTCTCTCTTCCTCCACCATTCGACCCACCCCAGGGCTATGCCTTCTGACTGAAAGAGAGGAACTGAGAATGAGGATATTGGCCAGGTGGGGTATGGGGAAGCTAGACTGAGCACAGGGCAATGGCATAGAGCATAAGTGGGGAGCAAGGATATCTGGGTTCTAGTGGTAGCTCTGCCACTGAGTGGCTCAGTGACCTTGGGCAGGTTATTTTACTTCTCTGGGCTTTGGTTTCCTCTTCTGTAAAAATGGAAGAAGGTGGGCAGCTAGGTGGCACAGTGGATAAAGCACCGACCCTGGATTCTGGAGGACCTGAATTCAAATCCAGCATCAGACACTTGACACTTACTAGCTGTATGACCCTGGGCAAGTCACTTAATCCTCATTGCCCCACAAAAAAAATATGGAAGAAGGAAGGAGATGATTTCTAAGGTTGTCTTCAAGTTTGGACATTCTCCACTTTTATGAGAATAGTATCTGGTCTTTTTATTGGAGAGGATAGGAACAGAGGGAATAGGGGGCAGAAGAAAGTTTGGTAGCCCTTTGTACCCTCCAATTAACAAGTTAGGTGCTGGTTTGAATGGGGTTCTTACGCTTCTCATGGATGTGACATAGAGTTTGCTGTGCCACTGCAGAGACACATTTGTGCATTAGGACCCACTGAAGACATTAGCACAGATAAGTCTCAAATGGGAACCGTAGTGGGGGACCCTGAGCTTCCTGAGAGGTTGGACTAGAAGCCTTCTAAGGTTGTTCTTTGCTTTGAGTCTATAAGCCTGTGGTCCTGAGCCTTATTTAGGCTCAGGAGCAGGAGGCTGATTATTGTCTAAATTGGGAGGGGTTTGCCCAAGTTCCCCTCTTGGCAAGGATTCCTCTTGCATTTGGGACATATCACTTTAGAGGTCATTAGAGCTATCATCAGAAATCATCCACCGGGGCAGCTAGATGACACAGTGGATAGAGCACCGGCCCTGGAGTCAGGAGTACCTGAGTTCAAATCCGGCCTCAGACACTTAACACTTACTAGCTGTGTGACCCTGGGCAAGTCACTTAACCCCAACTGCCTCACTAAAAAAAAAGAAAAAAAAAGAAAGAAATCATCCACCAAGGCAGAGGGGTGTGGTGGGAAGAGGGTTGGAATCAGGAACTGGATTCAAATGCTGCCTTTTTCACCTGTGTGACTTTGGATAAATCACTCTTCTCTGATCTTCAATTCCTCATCTGGAAAATGAGGATCATACTTGGCATGGCCCTTGAGGTCCCCTCCAGTTTTAAATCTGAATATAATGGGGGCAGCTAGGTGGCGCAGTGGATAGAGCACCAGCCCTGGAGTCAGGAGGACCTGAGTTCAAATCCAGTCTCACACACTTAACACTTACTAGCTGTGTGACCCTGGGCAAGTCACTTAACCCCAATTGCCTCACTAAAAATAAAAAATCTGAATATAATGCACGGTAAGTCACTGGATGTAGAGAATGATCAGCATGCCATAAGATTGGTAGTGTGGCTTCGACTATACAGTGCCCCAGAGAGGCAGTGTGGTCCAGCAGAAGGAGCCCCAGTTTAGAGTTAGAGGACTTGGGTTTGATTCTTAATGGCCAGTTCTCCCTGTGTGACCCATGCCTCAATTCTCCATCTGTAAAGTTGGGGGAGGGTGGGCTAGAAGGACTCTGAGGTCCCAGCCACCTCTGGATATGTCATCTTAAATCACTGAGACTTCCCTGGGACTCAGTCTCCCTATCTGTAAAAGGAGGAGATTAGACTAGCTGGCCTCTAAGTTCCCATAAAGTCTAAATGCTGCCTTTTGTTGAACACCCAAGTTTTAGGTAGAGAGAAAGGCCATATCCATTATCAGACAGGCTTCCCTGACAGGCTGTTTCTGCTTAACTGTTTTTCTTCATTCCTAGGGAGGGTTCAATTCCAGACTGAAAGTGGGAGGAATTTCCAGAAGAGACTCAGATGGAGAAGCAAAAGGCACGAATAAAGTTTGAAGGAAGAAAAAAGAAAAGTACGGACAGCTGAGATTAAGTCCCCCATGACTCATTTTGATTGGATCATTGAGACCAAGAAGTGGGGAAGGAGAACAGTTAGAGATGGAGTGAAGGGTCCTGGGGACCAGCTTCATCACCCCCCCCTAGCTTGCTAACAGCCCACTTGCTTCATGAGTCCTTTCTGGATGCTCACTCAGGTCAGTGTCAGGTGTTGAGGAAAGGGTGGGTCTGGGGGAATCAGCCTTTTCAATGCTCCAAGAACTGACTCAGTCCCATGTTCTCTAGACTGGGACCCCCAAGTCTGCTGGGAATGTGTTGGGAGGCATATTCTAGTAGGGATCTCCTAACCACTGGGATAGTCTTTCTCTGATCCTTAGAGATACCCGGAAAATCCAGACCAGTTGACCCTTTTTTCCCCCACCACTCCCCCCAGGGCTCCAGAAGGAATGATGCCCCCTTCTCCCATCCCTTGATTCCTGGCAGACTCACCCAGGCTGGCCTCAGTTGGGACACTGGTCACTAGAAGCAATAGCAGCAGTGAGAGCCACCCCTGGGGGAACTCCATGGTCCGGATGGATGGAATGTTGGAAGGTCCCTTCTGTGGAATGTCTGTGGTCCTCCAAGGGTGACAGTGTCTGAGCCAGGGCACACTCTGAAGAAGGAGAGATGTGCCCTGGAGGGAGATTCCGCAGTCCACCCAGAAGGCTCTCCTCCCACTGCCAGTCATCCAGTCATGCCCTACCCCCCCACATTGCTCCCCCCACAAATGAACACACCCTGGGCCTGGGGAAGAGGACTCCAAGCCAACTGGTATGACAGGTTTTTAAGGAGAAACTAAACTTTGGAAGATTTGGTGTTGCTAGGGAGAGGCCACAATGATTGAGGAGAATAATCATTATGCTCCGCTGTAAACACATCTGGACTCCCATTTTCCCCCACCCCCTGGTCCTCTCCACCTTGGACAACTGAGCCAAATTGGGGCAGGGTCCATGGGGCCCCACAAAACCCTCTTTGTCCCTAGGTCTGCACAGTCTTCTGGATAGAGACAGTATAGCACAATGAGTAGGCACATGGTGCTGAATGAGCAGATAGAAATCTGGGCAGGCAAGGACCTTTGTTAATTCACCCACCCATTCATTCATTCATTCAAAAAATATCTGTTCAGTATCTTCTCTGTAGAGTGTGACTACATTCAATGTAAAGGCTGAGGAGCTTAGCCCAAGTCTTTCATCTTATATGTAGCTATTTTAACAGAGACACCTCCCTAAGGGTTGATATTGGAGGGTCCACCTTACAGACTTTTGCTTCTCTTGTATCAGAGGAAGGCGTCACACTTGTATGTAAAACAATCACCCCTTTGAGAGGCGGGCCCTGCCTGGCCTTAAGTCCATTTTGCTTAGAGGGTTAATCTTAGTTATGTCTAGGGTATTTCTATATATTCCTATCTATATTATCTACATAGCAATAGAAATATACCTTTTATATATGTGAAATATGTGATATTTATGAGAAGGACTAGAGTGGTTTGCCATTTCCTTTTCCAGCTCATTTTACAGATGAGGAAACTGAGGCAAAGAGGGTTAATTGGCTCACCCAGGATCACACAGCTAGTGTCTGAGGCCACATTTGAACATAAATGATGTCTTCTGACCCCAGGCTCATATCCACTGAGTCACCCAGCTTCCCCTGTTTCTGATTATAGCTTCTCCTATTTATGGATACTTGTGCTTGCATAGGAGTAAGATACTGTGAAGCTTCTTTTCTTCCGGCACTTCAGATACAACCAGTTTCTGCTCTTCCAGCATCCCTTGCAGACCCATTTTAGAGATGGGGGAACCGAGGCTAAGAGAAGGGAAATTATCTGTCCAGGACCACATAGCTAGGAAGCATCTTAGGCAGGATTTAAACCCAGGTCTTTCTTCCCGTCTAAATCTAATGTAATTCATGGTGCTACTTACCTTCGGCACTTTGAAAGTTTTCTCCTTGGCTGGGTGATTCATTTAACCTGCCAGTTTCAGCTCCATCTTAACTAGGACAGGTGAAGCCTGGCATGGGGCTCTGGCATGGGGCCCTGGCGGGGGGGGAGACATGGGGATCCATGCCCTTGGGGAGCAGAACTTTGGCAAATGTTCCTTTGGAGGCCCTAGGCCAGGTGCTCCTAGGGAGGGATATTCTAGGAATGTGGGAAGTAAGGGAGGGAAGGGCCATACTTGAGTAGGAAGGCATCTTGGTGGGCCCCGAAGGATAGGAAGAGGTGGATGGTCAATGGATAGAAATGGAGTAACATACAGCAATCGTATGTCTTGTGTGTGTGTGTGTGTGTGTGTGTGTGTGTGTGTGAGAGAGAGAGAGACAGACAGACAGACAGAAAGGAGAGAAAGAGAGAGGGAGAGAGAAGGAGGAAGAGAAGGAGATAGAAGAGAAGAGAGAGGAGGAGAGAAAGAAGGAGGGAGGGGGAGAGAGAGAGAGAGAGAGAGAGAGAGAGAGAGAGAGAGAGAGAGAGAGAGAGAGAGAGAGAGAGAGAGAGAGAGAGACTGACAGAGAGATAGCACTCCCTTGGGGAGGGTAGGCGAAGGATACAGGATTGCATCGGGAGAGGGAGGGATGTGGAAGGGCAGGTATTAGGATGAAGAAGGTACATCACATACTCTCTGGTGTGGCTTTTGGCCTTTCTATGAATGCCAGAGGGGCTGTCCCCAGTAGGTCGCATCTTCAGGGATCTTCATCGGCCATCCAGTCCAACCTCTTCACTTTACAGATAAGGAAACTGAGATCCAGGGAGCATCAGTGACCTTCCCAGAGTTCCTCTGACATCAGAGCCAGTACTGTACAAGATCTTTTCAATGCCCCAGCTCCCTCCCTCCTGCAGCTCCCTCCCTAAGGAAAAATGTCTCTCTTAAGGGTCCCCTTCTCTTCCCCCAGGCAAGGGAGAAGTTCTTTTGGAAGAGCTCCACAAATATTTTGGAGCCCAACCCTGTGCTTTGTGTCTGGGGTAGGGCTGGGTGCACATCCCCTTATTCACCCCTTGAGTGTTCCCTCTCCTCCCTCCCCTCACCTAGCAAGGGCACTAATTACTGTTAGGTGAATGAATTGAAGAAGGTGAAAGGGTCTGAAATGGAGAATCAAATAAGGAAAAGGAGGGGTGGGCAGGAGCTGGCGGGGGGAGGCTGGTATGTTTAGTCATACTCTCAGATTCTTCCTTCCCTGAAATGGTCCTGCCCAGACAACTGCTCCTCTGGCTGCCCCCCACCCCTTTCCCCGGGCATACAATGTCTTGGGTTGTTTGATTGTTTCATGGGTGGGTGTGCATATTGTTTGCCCAGCCACAAGACAGGGAAGTGCCTGTAGGCTGGAAAAAATGTAATTTTATTCACATTATTCAGAGAGTTCTAGGGAGGCAAGAGTTCCTCCCTACTCCACCTTGCTTAGTGGAGCCCAGATCCAGAGCTGGAAGGGGCCTCGGAGGGCATCTAGTCCAACTCCCTCATTTTACAGGTGAGGAAACTGAGGCAAGAGGTGCCGTGACTCTTCCAACGTCACAGAGCTAATGAGGCAGCATTTGAATGCAGGTCCTCTGACTCCTGGTTTAGAATCCCATCCATTCCACCATACTGTCTCTGAAGGTTGGTGTTCACCTCTTTCCAGGAAGGACATGGAGAATATGGAAATCAATTATAGCAGAGCTACCAAGATCCAGAAGGACTGGAGACCAGGCCAGACAGGATCAATTGTTATTGTTGTTCAGTCATTTTTTTTAGTCATGTCCAACTCTTTGTGATCCCATCTGGGGTTTTCTTTGCAAAGATACTAGAATGGTTTGTCATTTCCTTTTCCATCTACAGATGAGGAAACTGAGACAAACAGGGTTAAATGATTTGTCCAGGGTCACAGAGCTAGTGAGTGTCTGAGGCAATATTTCAACTCGCAAAACTGTTTTTTATCTGGTTTTTAATTTTTTCCCTAATTGCATATAAAAAGCAATTTTTTAACCTTCATTTTTTAAACTTTGAGTTCCAAATTCTCTCCCTTCCTCCCTCCCCACCCCTCTCATTGAGCAGGCAAGCAATTCCATATAGGTTATACATGTGTAGTCATGTAAAACATATTTCCATATTAGTCACGTTGTGAAAGAAAACAAAGACAAAAAAACACCACAAGAAAAATAAAGTTTAAAAAGTATGCTTTAATCTGTATTCAGACACCATCAGTTCTTTCTCTGGAGATGGATAGCATTTTACACAGTATCATCAACATTGAGTGTTGACCTACTGTGATGGACTATATTCTTCTCATCAATGCAATGATACAGAAGAGTTCCAGGGAACTCATGATGGAAGAGGATCTCCAAATCCAAGAAAAAAAGAATTGTGGAGTATAGATGCTAAATGAACCATATGATTTATTTTGGTTTTTGGTGCTGTTGTTGTTTTTCTATTTTGAGGTTTTTCCTCATTGCTCTGATTTTTCTCTTATAACATGACTAATGCAGAAATATGTTTAATGTTATTATATATAAATATGCATAAATATATATATAACCTATATCAGAGTACCTGCTGTCTAGGGGAGGGAGGAGGGGGGAGGGAGGGAGAAAAATCTGAAATTGGAAAGCTTGTATAAACAAAAGTTGAGAACTATCTTTACATGTAACGGGAAAAATAAATAAATAAAATACTTTTTTTTTAATCCTTCAGAGGGGCAGCTAGGTGGTGCAATGAATACATCACTGGCCCTGGATTCAGGAGGACCTGAGTTCAAATCCAGCCTCAGATAATTAACATTTACTAGCTGTGTGACCCTGGGCAAGTCACTTAACCCCAATTGCCTCATCAAAAAGAAAAAAAGAAAAAGAAAAAGTCCTTCAGAGTTGTCTTGGATTATTGTATTGCTGAAAACAGCTAAATCATTCACAGCTAATCATCTTACAATATTGCTGTTACTTTGTACACAGTACATTTTACTTTGCATCAGCTCATGTAAGTCTTTACAAGTTTTTCTGAGAGCATCTTGCTCATCATTCCTTGTAGCACAATAGTATTCCAACACAATCACATACCACAATTTGTTCAGCCATTCCCCAGTGGATAGGCATCCCCTCAGTTTCCAATTCTTTGCCAACAGAAAAGAGCTGCTATAAATAGTTGTACATATAGGCCCTTTTCCTTTTGGGTTTTCTCTTTTTAGATGTAGAACTAGTAGTGGTATTGCTAGGTCAAAGAATATGCATGGTTTTATAGCCCTTTGGGCACAGTTCCAAATTGTTCTAAAGAATGGTTGAATCAGTTAACAATGCATTAGTGTCCTAATTTTCTCATATCCCTTCAAATATTTGTCATTTTCTTTTTCTGTACTATTAGCCAATCTAATAGGTATTAGGTGGTACCCCAGAGTTGTTTTAGTTTGCATTTTTCCAATCAATAGTGAGTTAGAAAAGGGAAAAGGACCCACATGTACAAAAATATTTATGGCTGCTCTTTTTGTGGTGGCAAGGAATTGGAAATTGAGGGGATGCCCATCAATTGGGGAATGGCTGAACAAGTTTGGTATATGAATGTAATGGAATACTATTGTGCTGTAAGAAACAATGAGCAGGCGGATTTCAGAGAAACCTGGAAGGACTTACAGGAACTGATGCTGAGTGAAGGGAGCAGAACCAAGAGAACATTGTATACAGTATCAACAACATTGTGTGTTGATCAGCTGTGATGAACTTGACTCTTCTCAGCAGTACAATGGTCCAAGATAATTCTAAAGGACTCATGATGGAAAATGCTCTCCAAATCCAGAAAAAAAAGAACTATGGAATCTAGATGCAGATTGAACCATACTATCTCTATTTTTTTGTTTTTCTTTTTTGAGGTTTTTCCATTTTCCTCTGATTCTTCTTGCACAGCATAACTAATGCAAAAATATGTTTAATGTGATTTTACATATATAACCTATATCAGATTTCTAGCTGTCTTGGGGAGGGGTGAGGGAGGGGAGGGAGAGAGAAAAAAGTAAAACTAGAAATCTTATAAAAACAAATGTTGCAAACTATCTCTACATGTAACTGAAAAAATAATAAAATATTTTATGGGGAAAATAGTGAGTTAGAACATTTTGTTTTGTTTTGTTTCGTTTTTTGGTTTTGCAGGGCAATGAAGGTTAAGTGACTTGCCCAGGGTCACACAGCTAGTAAGTGTCAAGTGTCTGAGGCCAGATTTGAACTCAGGTCCTCCTGAATCCAGGGCTGGTGCTTTATCCACTGTGCCACCTAGCTGCCCCCTAGAACATTTAAAATATGGCTATAGATGACTTAATGATTTCATCTGAAAACTGGTCATATCTTTTGAATCATTTATCAATTGGGGAATGACTCATTTCTATGGAGTCTTCTGACTCCAGGCCAGTGCTCTATGCACTATGGTGCCACCTAGCTGCCCAGATGAGGATCACTTTAAAGCAACTGGGGAGGCTTAGCCTAGAAAAAGAAAATTTGTGGGACAGGAGAGAGACATAAAAATTGTTTCCTAATACTTGAAGGGTTAAAAAAAAAAAAACCAAAAACCTAATACTTGAAGGGTTGGTTCATGGAAGAGGAATTATTGTAGAGACAACCTTGGAAATGGAGTCAGGAAGAACTGAGTTCAAGTCTCAGCTCTCCGTCCTATACCTGTGTGACCTTGTTCAGGTCTCTCACTTCTACAAGCCTCAGTTTCCTCATCTGTAAAATGAGGAGTGGAGCTATATGGCCTGAGACCCCTTTCAGCTCTGCAATCCTTTGACTTGGACTTCTTAGCCCCAGAAGAAGGAAGTAGGAATGATGGGTGGACGTTGCATGGGGCAGATGTAGGCTCCTTACAAGGAACAAAATCACTACCTGAGCAGTCTGGGTATTGAGTGAACTGTCTTAGGAGGTCGTGAAATCTCCTTTACTGGAGGTCAGCCACAGGAGCTTAACTTTAGGACTGCAGGTCTAAGTCCTCATTTTACGACCAAGGAGGAAATCTAAGCCCACAATGGTCATGTGACTTACTCAAAGGGACATGATTCTGAAGCCATCTCTCTATGGACTTGGCCGATATTTGTAAAGCTCATAGAAATACTTATCCTCCCCCTTTCCCCTTCTCTCAATCAATAAACATTTATTAAGCACCTACTATGTGCCATACACTGTGATAAGCCCTGGGAATGCAAAAAGAAGCCAAAGACAGTTCCTGCCCGCAAGGAGCTTACAATGGTGTGGAATGGGCGTAAAATAGAGTGTAAAAGGAAGAGCTTAGAGGAGACCTCCCTGGAAACCCCCTTCCCATGCTAACAGTCTGTCTGTGAAATGTCAGGGCCAGTTGATTAGTTCCTTTTTTTTTTTTTTTTTGAGAGGCAATTGGGGTTAAGTGGCATGCCCAGGGTCACACAGCTAGTAAGTGTTAAGTGTCTGAGGCTGGCTTTGAACTCAGGTACTCCTGAATCCAGGGCTGGTGCTCTATCTACTGCACCACCTAGCTGCCTCCTCCATTAGTTCCTTAATCCTCCTTCCTTCCCCCTCCCCTCCTGGCCTCCCTGTGGGGCCATCACCGGTTGTCCTGACCTGGAGGAGAGTGAGGTTGGTGACTCTGCACCTCCCTGCCTCACTTCAATCCAATTCACTTGCAAGTCAAGACATCACTTGGGACATCACCAAGCCTCTTCCAGAACGAAGGGTGAAGAACAGCTGAAGAACAGCCATAATCTGCTCCCGGGGGTTTTGCTCTCTGGGGATTCTCTGAAGCTCACTTCTTCCTTCAGATCAGAAGATTTACAGTTGGGTGGGACCTGAGAAGCCATAAGGCTCATAGGTCTTGAGAGGACATAGTCTCACCGATCTTGACCTCAGAGGACAACCCCTTCATTCTACAGGCAAGTAAAATGAGGCTGAGGGAGTTTGCTCAAGGTGACTCAGGGAGTAACCATCAGAGGCAAGATCGTAACCCAGACTGGATATCGTACTATGGGAAATTTTGCAGCAATAGGAGATGGATCCATCCATCAATCAGTATTTGTGATCCAGGTAGTTTGCATTGGGGATACAAAGACAGAAGTAACATAATCCCTCCCCTCAAAGAGCTTACATTCTATAAGCGGTGAAAACAATGAACTTTTATAAATATATACAAAAATATTTAAAAGAAATACAAGGTAATTTTTAGAGGGGAGGTCCCATATAGTTGGCAGTGGCATAACCAACTCTGAGGGATTCCAAAAGGGAGAGGTGAGGGAGTACATTCCAGGTACAATAATACATAGGGCTGCCATGTCCCCTCCCTCTCCACTAAGGGGCTTCTCTGTTCTGGATTTGTGCCTTTGGTGACTAGGTTCAGTCCTGGGGAAGCCTGGACTCTTAAAAGAAGGGCTATTTTCATACATTTTGGCTCTTTATATCCCCACCCTGGAGATCAGGGGAAAATTACTTAAAGCTTAGGTTTGGCTCATGTCTAGGGTCTCTGAACTCAATGTACTCTGTGAATCAGGTATGGGATAGCTATTTATTTCCTCCACACTAAGGAAATACTTAGTACACACAAGATCCATAAGTGTGCATCCACAGGAAACTTAACAAACATCATCATTAACATAACTATTATTACAATCTGCTGGAAAGTTGATACTTAAAACATCAAGACATGATCCAGTTTGCAGGACCAGAATAGGCATTCTACATTTCACCTTGGCTCTGCACTGTCCAAACAATCCCCTCCAGGTTCTTGTTTTCTGGAAAACCAGGCCATGAGTCGTGGTTCTCTGTTGATGGCATCCTTTCTGATGAGTCTGTCAGCACTGAGCTAGCATGAAGGCCAGAAGCAGGTGTAGCAACTTTGCCTGTGCTCCCTGGAGTACAGCTCCAGTTACCCTGTATGAGGGAAAAATCCATCCTCTTCTCAATAATTCTCAGGAACTCAGCAGTGAGGTGACAAAGGCTTTTTATTTCCTTCTCATGAGAAGGAGGCACCCTAGTGTGCAGCTAGTGGGTGCCCCAAAAAGGGGCTCGAAGGCCCTATTTTATACCCTAGTCCCTAACACGAATGAACCCTCCCCTTTTTCATCACTGGTCCTATTATTCTATGTGCAAAAACTAGCTAATCAGAACGCAGTATTCCCACCCCTCTTCCTTGTATGGGCATAACTCAGGAGTGGACCTTATACTTCCTTATATGGATACAACTCTGGAGCAGACCTTGTTGAGACCATGGCTCCTTGAACCATGTGACCTTGCTAACCTGAGGGGGAGGAGGGGATCTGAGACCTTTGTCCTACAAACAGGTCCGGAGGAGTATGACTGACTATTATATCCACATTGAGAGGAGATAACTACCTATTTTCTCACAGTCTGGCATGGAAGGACAGTCTCTATTGGCTAGGATCTCTGCAGAGGACTCAGAGTCACAAGTGCCTAACACACAGTAATTTCTTAATTAATGCTTGTCCATTGACTGATTGACTGCTTCTCCACACCCATAACATTCCCTCTCCTCTGGAATCTCTATTCTTCTTTCTTTTCCTGGATGAAGGATGAAATTAAAGTTGGTCTTCTCTAGTTGGAAAAACTGGAACATAAAGAAAACAATTTCAGAATACCAGAATAAAGGGGGTATTCCTTGCAACTCAAAGAAAGTTTTACAGGGGGACAATTGACTTGTGTTTTTTTAATACAGGAGACAGAAAAGCACATGGGGTTTAGAACTCTAGAACCAGAGCTAGAATGACAATCCTGTTACCTCATTTGATACAGAGGGGGGAATTGATGCCCGGAAAGGGAGGTGACTTACCCAAGGTCACACAGTCAAGAAGGGTAGCACTACATGCCCTTTGACCCAGCAACACCACTTTTGGGTCTTTTTCCCAAAGAGATCATGGAAGGGGGAAAGGAACCCACATGTACAAAAATATTTATAGCTGCTCTTTACGTGGTAGCAAGGAATTGGAAGTTGAGGGGGTGCCCATCAATTGGGGAATGGCTGGACAAGTTGTGGTATATGAATACAATGGAATACTATTGTTCTGTAAGAAATGATGAGCAGGAGGAGTTCAGAGAAACCTGGAGGGTCTTACATGAGCTGATGATGAGTGAGATAAGCAGAACCAGAAGAACATTGTACACAGTATCATCAACAGTGAGTGTTGATCTACTGTGATGGACTATATTCTTCTCACCAATGCAATGGTACAGAAGAGTTCCAGGGAACTCATGATAGAAGAGGATCTCCAAATCCAAGAAAAAAAAAAAGAACTGTGGAGTATAGATGCTGATTGAACCATACTATTTCTTTTGTTTTGAGTGCTATTGTTTTTTTTTTCTATTTTGAAGTTTTGCATTACTGCTCTGATTTTTTCTCCTATAACAGGATTAATGCAGAAATAGGATTAATGTTATTATGTGTATATATCTGTGTATATATATATGTATATGTATATAGATATATAGATATAACCTGTATCAGATTACCTGCTGTCTAGGGGAGGGGGGGGAGGGAGGGGAGGGAGAAAAATCTGAAATTGTAAAGCTTGTATAAACAAAAGTTGAGAACTATCTTTACATGTAATGGAAAAAATAAAATACCTTATATGTAAAAAAAAAAAAAAGAAGGGTAGCACTAGAACTCCTCTCCCCACCACCTCCCCATGTCCACTGTTACCCTTGGCCTCCCCTAGCTCTTTATTCTGCTCCGTGGCATTTATCGCCAGCTGCTCTCACTTGTAGCTGTTTGTGTGTCTATCTTATCTCTCCCACTTGTCCCCATGAGAGGTTATAAAGGAACTTCAGAAAAGTGTAGATATATGTGTGGCTGAGGAACCCGTGCCAGGTTATGAAAAGGAAGTCCCAGCTTCTGGAGACATTTCCATCCTTTGGAAGGCAACCCATTCCCCTGAGTTTACCAATTGACCTTTGGTGCATCCATCAAACATGAGCTCCCCAGGCCAGGCTGGAGAATGTGGTATGTCTCCTCTTTGTGAATATGAAGGGCTGTTGACCCTTGTCCCCTTTCCAGAAGCAATGGGAGTACTCATTATTTGGTTATTCAAAACTCCCCAGACTCAAACTCACCTTTGTAGCCTTTACTCCCCTATATGTGCTTTCTTTCTCGATTAGATGTAAATTGGTGAATGACCAGAACTGTCTCTGTTTTGTATTTATAGCCTCAGAACTGAACACAGAGTTGAACACATAGTTCTGCTTAATAACACATTCATTCATTCATTCATTCATTCACTCACTCACTCACTCACTCATTCACTCATTCATCCATTCATTCATTCAGTCAGTCAGTCAGTCAGTCAAGAGGTGAAGTTTGAGAAATTTTATAAGAGAAAAAAAATCTCCCAGAATGTGGAGATTGATTCAGATGTGGAATGTGAAGGAGAGAAAGGGGTCAAAAGTGATTCACTGGTCAACAAAATGAGAGGCTCAGGCTACATGAGCTCTAGGGTTCGGACCTAACGGCTCCCTTATGCTGTGATTCTACAATCTCTTACCTCTAAATAAGACAAGCAGTGATCCTCTGATCACCCCCAGTCAAGAACAATTGTTCCCTTCTCTATCCTGGTATGGCACTCACTTACATCTCTTGGTTTTGTATCTTTCAGTGTTAAAGTCATCTACCCACAAGGCTGTGAGCACCATAAAGAAGAAACCATTTTTATATAACTTTGTGAAACCACTTGAGTAAAGAGTAAGCCTATGCCCACACCTATTCCTGTGCCTATGCTTATATATAAGCTTCAGAGAAGGAGGAGTATGGACTAATCTCAAGGGGGAATGTTGGGGGCAGCTAGGTGGCCCAGTGGATAGAACACTGGCCCTGGATTCAGGAGGACCTGAGTTCAAATCCGGCCTCAGACACTTTACACTTACTAGCTGTGTGACCCTGGGTAAGTCACTTAACTCTCATTGCCCTGGGGAAAAAAAAAAGAGGTAATGTAATATAATATAAAGGGGGAGTGTTTTAAAAGCTGACTGAACTCAAGGAGGGAGCATAAGGCATTGGCCCGTGGGCAGGGGGGCCTTACCTTCTTCCCCTCTGGCCACTTGAACAAAACAGAGAAACCAAGGCTGTGTGTTCCCAGTAGAAAGAAATCCTTGCTTCTCACCCTTCTGGCTATAAAAAAACAACAACAAAGGGGGACCAAGTGAAATAAATGCAAGAGAGTTAAGTTGAGAACAGAAAAGAGATGGTTGTCCAGAACAGAGATTAATGCCTAATGCAGTCTGCCTGATTGCTGCCTTGCCTTTGAGGAAGAGACAGGCACCCAGGCTTCCTGAGTTGTCTCCACTGGCCGGACACTGACCCTTCAGATTTTTGCCATGAGTGGAGAAATTCCAAGGAGGGAGCTTTGGGAAGTTTTCCCAAATAGGTGAGGAATGGGTCAAGAATCTGATGAATTAAATTCATGCTAAATTTTAAGAATAAAAAAATGAGCATCTCCATTAACAAAAGCGGGTCAAGAGAACCAGAGAGAGGTTGGTGGTTGCTCCAGAGCACCCTCTGGTGTTGAATGGTGCGTATAACAGCTAGACATGAACATTTAACTGATAGCATTGTACTCTTAGTATTGAATAGGATCAGGCACTGTAACTCACCTTTTTGTTTTGTTGTTGTTCAGTTGTATCTGACTCTTTGTGACCCAATTTGGGGTTTTCTTGGCAAAGTGGTGGTTTGCCATTTCCTTCTCTAGCTCTTTTTTTTTTTTTTTTGGTTTTGTTTTGGTTTTGGGCAGGGCAATGAGGGTTAAGTGACTTGCCCAAGGTCATACAGCTAGTAAGTGTCAAGTGTCTGAGGCTGGATTTGAACTCAGGTCCTCCTGAATCCAGGGCCAGTGTTTTATCCACTGCACCACCTAGCTGCCCCCATCTAGCTCATTTTTATAGATGAGGAAACTGAGGCAACCATAGTTAAATGACTTGCCCAGGATCACATTAAAGTACTATTTTTTTTTTCTCCAGTCCCTACCACAGGGCCCTGCCCACAGTAGACACTCAAGTTAGTTAAGGGTAGAATCAAATGACTTCTTAATAATTAGAGCGATCCAGAAGTAGACTGACTTACCTCAGGGGACAGTGTTTCCCCTCATTGGTGGTCTTTAAGAAGTTGGATGAACAGTCCCATAGCCTTTTGGACATAGTTCCAAATTGCTCTCCAGAATGGTTGGATCAGTTCACAGCTCCACCAACAATGCTCTAGTGTTCCAATTTTTCCATAGCTTCTCCATTTATTATTTTCCTTTTTTGTCATATTAGCCAATCTGATAGCTGTCAGGTGATACCTCAGAATTGTTTTAATCTGCATTTCTCTAATCAATAGTGATTTAGGTTGGGGGGTGGCTAGGTGGCACAGTGGATAAAGCACCAGCCCTGGATTCAGGAGTACCTGAGTTCAAATCCAGCCTCAGACACTTGACACTTACTAGCTGTGACCCTGGGCAAGTCACTTAACCCCAATTAAAAAAATAGTGATTTAGGGGCAGCTAGGTGGTTCAGTGGATAGAGCACCGGCCCTGGAGTCAGGAGGGCCTGAGTTCAAATCTGGCCTCAGACAATTGACACTTACTAGCTGTGTGACCCTGGGCAAGTCACTTAACCCCAATTGCCTCATTAAAAAAAAAATAGTGATTTAGAGCATTTTTTCATATGGCAGTAGATAGCTTTGATTTTTTCATCAGAAAACTGCCTGTTCATATCTTTTGACCATTTCTTAATTGGGAAATGACTTGGATTCTTATAAATTTGATTTAGTTCCCTATATATTTTAGAAATGAGGCCTTTATCAGAAATGCTGGCTGTAAAAATTGTTTCCCAGGTTTCTGCCTCCCTTCTAATTTTGGCTGCATTGCTTCTGTCCGTAAAAAACCTTTTAATTTAATGACCCAGTGGTACCACTGCTAGGTCTGTATCCCAAAGAAACCATAGAAAAAGGAAAAAGGACGTACATGTACAAAAACATTTATAGCAGCTCTCTTTGTGGTGGCAAAGAACTGGAAATTGAGGGAATGCCCATCAATAGGAGAATGGCCGAACAAGTTGTGGTATATGAATGTAATGGAATACTATTTTGCTGTAAGAAATGATGAGCAGAAGGAGTTCAGAGAAACCTGGAAGGACTTACATGAACTGATGCTGAGAGGAGCAGAACCAGGAGAACATTGTACACAGTAACAGCAACATTGTGTGATGAACAGTGGGGATAGACTTGGCTCTTCTCAGCAGTGCAACGATGTAAAACAGTTTCAAAGAACTCATGATAGAAAATGTTCTCAACATCCAGAAAAAAGAACTGTGAATTATGAATGCAGATTGAACCATACTGTTTCTACTTTTGGACTGTTTTTTTTTCCTTCTTTTTTGAGGTTCTTCCTTTGTGCTCTGACTCTTCTGTCACAAGATGACTAATGTAGAAATATGTTTAATGTGATTGTACATAAACAACCTATATCATTAGACTGCTTTCCATCTTGGGGAGGGGGGGGGAATTTGGAACTAAAAATCCTGTGAAAACAAATGTTGAAAACTATCCTTATATGTAATATGTAACTGGAAAATAATAAAATACTTTTTTAAAAGGGAAAAAAGTTGATTGGAATACTATTGAGCTGTAAGGAATGATGGAGGGATGGTTTTGGAAAGAACTGGGAAGATTTAGATGTATTGATGCAGAGTAAAGCAAGGAGAACAAGTTATACAGTAACAACAATACTATAAAAACAAACAATTTTGAAAGACTTAAGAATTATGATCAATGTAACAATTCCAGGAGCCCCATGATAAAGCTGCATGCCACCTAATGGAGAGGGGATGCACATGAATGCAGGTGAAGGCAGCTACTTTTTGGCTATGCCCAATGCAGGGATTTGTTTTGCTTGACTATTCGTATTCATTACAAAGGTTTCTTTTCTTTTCTTTCTTTTTTTCCCAATGAGGGGAGGTGGGAGGTGGGAGGAAGAGAAAAGAGATGTTTAAAATTTTAATAAAATAAAATAGTAAGTGGCTCAGCCAAGAGGTAAAACATGAGAGAAGAGGTTAGATGACTCCCTTGCTGTACGTTGTAGAGAAGATAATTGTTCAGAGCCAGTTTGGATGAAATGGCCCCAGAAGTCCCTCCCAGTTTGCCCTAAGATTCTATCATTCTACCTGCTCAGCTTTCTTCTAGTGGTAAACAATTTCTTCTGGAAATTTTCCCTGCTGAATAATCCTCACCGAGTCCTAGCCTTATATAAACTGCAAGAGTGGCAGGGAAAGGTGGTGTTTTTACATGTTTAATTTTATGGTATTGTAGAATTCAGAATCAAAGTCCAGCTAGTTTAATACCCTCACTTCAAAGAAAAGGAAACAGAGAGGTTTAATGACTTACCCAAGGTCACCCAGATGACAGAGTTGGGATTCAAACTCTGATACAAATTCAGGGTTAACTTTAATGACTGGACACAAAAATTTAAACTCTCAGGTAGATTTCTCTCTCCAAAACTCCCAATATTTGTCAAGGTTCATGGTGTGAATATCACCCTTAATGAGGTTGATGATAAATAATTAGCATTTATATGGTGTTTTAAGATTTACAAAGTGCTTTATTTATGTTATTTCATTTAACATAATGACTCGGGGAGGTTGGTACTATTTGCTTTTCTTGAGTCAAATTCTTTGTGACTCCATTTGGGGTTTTCTTGGCAGAGATACTGGAGCAGTTTGCCATTTCCTTCTCCAGCTCATTTGACAGATGAGGAAACTGAGGCAAACGGGGTGAAGTGACTTGCCCAAGGTCAGACAGCTAGTAAGTGTCTGAGGCTAGATCTGAACTTAGAAATATGAGTCTTCCTGACTCCGAGCCCAGCACTCTGTACTGCATCACCTAGCTGCCCACTGGTGCTATTGTTATGCCTTTTTACAGATAAGGAAATTGAGGTTGAGAGAAGATAATAGACTTGTCTTGAGTCAAACAGCTAGTAAGTGTCTGAAGCTTTATTCAAACTCAAGTTTTTCTGATTCCAAGCCCTGTGCCACACAAATTTATGTATTTTTGGAATCATAGACTATAAGAGTTCAGAGAGACCTAAGAGACTGTCCAGGGGTACTTGGTATTTTGTGTTCTTTCTTTTTAAACATGATTTCATCTATGCCCTTCCAAATACTGATGTCATCCAAAAGTTGGGCATTTTTCAGAATCCTGAAGGATTCCATTGTATTAAGGGAGTCTGCTTAGCTGCTTTCATACTATTGGGCATTAGGGCATTGCATTGACAGCTGATTCAATGTAGCGTAGATAAAAATATGTTGGACCCAGTGAAGATATCTGCAGTCAAGCAGCTCTGCCACATGTTGTCCCTATGACTGAAGACGGGTCACCTCACCTAGGTCTTGGTTTCTTTATATGTAAAATAAATATAATGCCAGGGCAACAGGATTGTTTGAATAAATTAATCTAATTATCCCACCCCCAGTACAAATAAGTGACAAATTGCTAGTCCTAATATAATACCTGGTGAGAACACATTGGGATTGTTTGCCTCATGTGAACAAGGCTTGTATGTTTCCACTGAATCAATTAATAGACCAAACATAGGCTTTAGATTAAGGGAGGAAAGTCCTTGATTGATTTAGATGCCTTTGAAGGCCATTGGAAACTGCTCTCTTCAAAGTTGCCAGTGACCTCTTTATTACTAAATCTTTTCCCAATATGCATCCTTCTTGACCTCTCTGTAGAGGTTACCAACAAGATTCCCCTTTCTTGAACCTCTCTCCTCCCCAGGTTTTCATGTCAATGCCCACCCTCCACCCTATCCTCACAAAAAAAAAAAAACAGAAAGAACATTAAGCCCCATTTCTTGGTTTACACTGTATTGATGTTCTCTTCTCTTTTTTCTTGCTTATTATTTCCCGATTAGTCCTTCCTCCTACCCTGATAGAACCCTCCCTGGAAACAAATAAGTTCAGTCAAGCAAAGTGAATGAAAACATGACCTACATCTTTCAAAATGTATGATTCATCCCGCACCTCCAGTCTACCCCATTTCTTCCAAGAGGCATTCTTCACTATCAATCCTCTGAAGTCACAATTGGTCACTGAATTAATCAGAGTTCTGATGTCCTTTTTCTTTCTTTTCTTTTCTCTTTTTTGGTGGGGAAATGAGGGTTAAGTGACTTGCCCAGGGTCACACAACTAGTAAGTGTCAAGTGTTTGAGGCTAGATTTGAATTTAGGTCCTCCTGAATCCAGGGTCAGTACTTTATCTACTTTGCCACCTAGCTGCCCCCTGATGTCTTTCAATACCATCTTCCTTGTCATTATTTGGGTCATTGTAATAAATAATAACAGCTAGCATTTATAAAGCATTCCAATATTTGCAAAGCACTTTAGAAGTATTATCTCATCTGATCTTCACAACAACCATGGGAGGTGGGTGCTATTATTATCCCCAATTTTATAAATGAAGGAACTGAGATTCTGAAGGAACTGCCCAAGGTTGCAAAGCTAGACAATATCTGAGGCTAGATTTGAACTCAGGACTTCCTGACCCCCAAGTATAGCATTCTATCCACCTGGCCATTTAGGGGCCTCATTGTGTACATTGTTCTGGTTTTGCTTTGATCTGTATCACAATTTTTGCTATTCATTATTTCTTAGGATGCAGTAATATCTCATTGCATTCATAGGCCACAATTTGTTCAGTCATTCCCCAATCAATGGGAATCACTTTCTTCCCAATTCTCTGTTACTATGAAAAAAAAACCAGTTGTTTTAAATATATTTGTATGCATGTATATACATAAATGTATGTATAGAATAGATATATATATCTGTATGTGGATATATGTATGTGAATTTATAACATCTTTCCCTCTGTCTCTCACCTCCTTGGAGTATATATCTATTAAAGGCATCACTGAGTTGAAAAACTATTCCCTTTTAGTAACTTTTTTCACAAAATTCCAAATTGTTTTCCAGAATAGTCAAGTCAATTCACAGTTCCACCACTGTACACTTGTGTTCCTGTCTTTCCACAGTCCCTCCAGCATTTACCAATTTCATCTTTTTGCCCCTTGCCATATCTATTACATTAGATATGATGAATTGGAGCATTTTTTCATGTTGTGGTTGATCACTTGCCCTTTTTCTTTTGAAATTGCTGTTCATGATCTATGGAGAAGGGAAGAATTTATGACCAAAGATGAAATAGAGAATAATATGAAATGCAAAGTGGATAGTTTTGATTACATCAAATTTAAAAGGTTTTGCACAAACAAAATCAATGCAATAAGATTAGAAGGAAAGCAAAAAACTGGGAAATAATTTTTACAGCCAATGTTTCTGATAAAGGTCTCATTTCTAAAATATGTAGACAACTAAATCAAATTTATAAGAATACAAGTTTATCCCCCAATTGAGAAATGGTCAAAGTCTATGAATAGGCAGTTTTCAGATGAAAAAATTAAGGCTATTATAGCCATATGAAAAAATGTTCTCAATCACTACTGATTAGAGAAATGCAAATTAAAATTACTCTGAGGTACCACCTCACACCTACCAGATTGGCTAATATGAAAAAAAGGAAAATAGTAAATACTGGAGAAGATGTGGGAAAATTAGAAGATTAATGCATTATTGGTGGAGTTGTGAACTGATCCAACTATTCTGGAGAGCAACTTGGAACTATTCCCTAAAGGCTATAAAACTGTGCATGCTCTTTGGCACAGCAATATCACTATTAAGTCTATATCCCAAAGAGAGCATAAAAAAGGGAAAAGGACCCACATATAGAAAAATATTTATTGCTTCTCTTTTTGTGGTAGCAAAGAATTTGACATTGAGGGGATGCCCATCAATTGAAGAAAGGCTAAACAAGTTGTGGTATATAAATGTAACAGAATACTATCATGCTATAATAAATGATGAGCAGGCAGACTTTAGAAAAACCTGGAAAGACTTAAATTAACTGATGCTGAGTGAAATGAGCAGAACCAAGAGAACATTATACACAGTAACAGCAACATTGTTTGATGATCAACTGTGATAGACTTAGCTCTTCTCAGCAATACAATAAATAATCCAAGGCAATTCCAAAAGACTCATGGTGGAAAATGCTCTCCACATCCAGAAAAAGAACTATGGAGTCTGAATGCAGATTAAAGCAAACTATTTTCACTGTTGTTGTTATTGTTTGTTTATTTGTTCTTTCTCGTGTTTTTTCCCTTTTGTTCTGATTCTTTGCATACAACATGACTAATGTGGAAATTTGTTTAACATGATTGTAATATATAACCAATATCAGATTACTTACTGGCTTCAGGAGAGAGGAGGGAAGGGAGGGAGGGAGAAAAAATTGGAACTCAAAATCTTACAAAAATGAATGTTGAAAACTATCATTACATGTAATTGAAAAAATACTATTAGGAAACAAAAAAGAAAAGAAAGAAAACTACTCTTCATATTATTTTGACCATTTATTTATTGAGGAAGGGTTCAACAAACTCTGGTTGTCTGGGTCCCCTTAGTTAGGGGACATTAGAAAAGGAGGGAGAAAAAAGGGGGAAGGAGGAAAAGGAAAAGAAAAAGGAGAAGGAGAGGAAAAAGGAGAAGAAGGAGGAGAAGGAAAGGAGAAGAAGAGGAAAAAGAGGAAGAGGAGGAAGGACAAGGAGAGAACTGATAGTGGTAAAATGTGTGGTCACTCGCCTGGACAAGAGGAATCCCCCCTGGGGCAGATGTGTAGGGTGAAATATCTGGGACTGTAATTAGTATTCTTTATTACAACCCCTAGATGACAACTGTGATGAACCATCCCCTCCCTGTTTTAAGGTGTCACCTATGCCACACCCTGATATGCCTTAGACAAGGAGTCATCTTATGCCCATTCAATGTCAGGGTGTATATATGCCCATGCTCAAGATCAAGGGCAAGGAATGGCTGGGAGGAGAGGCAGGGAAATGAGTGGAGCAGAAAAGTGAGTGAGTGACAAGGTGTCTGCCCCCAGGAGGCAGGAGAAGAGGATGATTCAGGGATATTTGAGGTGGCTGAAGCATGAGCCATCATTTAATTGAAAAACTTCCTTATTTTGGAGATGAAGAAACCAAGAGCCTGGAAAGAGAAATGACTTCGAGGTCACAGCAAGTTGGTGGGAAAAAATGAAACAAAACCTCAGTTCCCTGCCTCCCGGGGCAAGGGTGTTTCCATAGTACAAATCCTAAAATCTCAGAGTGCAAAGGGAACTCTGAGGTCATCGATGTGAACTTGAGTAGGCATCCCCCTTCATAAAGTGATCCTGCTTGGTGGGCCATCTCCTCAGCTGCTTTGGAATGGAAGGTGGTTCATTCTGGGCATGAAGGATAGTATGACTCTAGATACAGGGGGACAAAAAGTAGGATAAAATCTGGGAACAACTAGTGGTTCAGTTTGGTGAGAACACAAGGGAAAGATTGTGAAAGACATCTTGAAAAGTAGGTTGGCATCAGTTGGTTGGCAAGCACTTACTATGCACACGAGTACATAATATTGAGTGTTGGGGATACAAAAAAAGCCCAGAACAGTCTCTGCCCACAGGGGTTATATTCTAATGGGACCGAACATATGAATAACTAGGTACACACATGATATATGCAGAGTAGATGGAAGGCAATCTCGGGAGAGAAGACACTAGCAACTAAGGGGATTGAGAAAGGCCTTTTTTTTTTTTTTTTGTGAGGCAATTGGGGTTAAGTGACTTGCCCAGGGTCACACAGCTAGTAAGTGTTAAGTGTCTGCGGCTAGATTTGAACTCAGGTCCTCCTGAATCCAGGGCTGGTGCTCTATCCACTGCGCCACCTAGCTGCCCCGATGGGAAAGGCCTCTTGAAGAAGGAGGGACTTGAGTCTTGAAGGAATCCAGAAGCTAAGAGGCAGAAGTGAGGAAGGAGAAAGGCCTTTGAATGCCTTCCCTTCTCCCCTCAAACAAAGAGTTGTTTTATCCTACAAGCAATGGGGAACCCCTAAACGTAGGGTAGAAACCTAATCAGGCCTTCTCATTAGGTAGTTCACTTTGGCAGTGGTGAGGAGGCAGGAGGGTCCAATGGAAAGAGCACAGATGACCACAGGTTCAGATCCCATCTTTGACAATCATTAAGACATCCAGGGGCAGCTAGGTGGCACAGTGTATAAAGCACCGACCCTGGAGTCAGGAGGACCTGAGTTCAAATCCAGCCTCAGACACTTAACACTTACTAGCTGTGTGACCCTGGGCAAGTCACTTAACCCCAATTGCCTCACCAAAAAAAAAAAAAAAAAGACATCCAGTGCTGGAACTCAGTTTCCTCCATTGCAAGAGGAGGGATTAGACTTTAGAAATCCTGCCCTGCTCTAGGTCTCTGGTTCTAGAAAGGGGGATGATGAGAGGGTGAGATCCATTAGGCAGCTAATCCATATGAGAATCACAAAATCTGAGCCTTAGAAAGGACATCCATGGGGCAGCTAGGTGGCGAAGTGGATAGAGCACTAGCCCTGGAGTCAGGAGGACCTAAGTTCAAATCCGACCTCAGACACTTAATACTAGCTGTGTGACCCTGGGCAAGTCACTTAACCCCAATTGCCTCACCCAAAAAAAAAAAAAAAAAGAAAGGGCCTCCATGGCCAGACAGTCCAATCCACACACACACACAAAAAACGCTGGGCACTGGTCACCCAGCCTCCATGGAGGGGAAGCTTTCCAGGTGGACCATCTTAGGACAGTTCTCATCATTAGGAAGCTTTTTCATTTTAATCCTCAAATTGCCTCTTTGTCCCTTCCACTCATTGCTCCTGGTTCTGAACAGAAAAATCTAGTCTTTCTTCTGCCCTGTGGCCCCTCGGAGATTCAAAGATAGCACTCATGCCCCCTGACAGATCAACGAGGCCCTGAACCTTGGCAGCGGCTGTGTGAGGCCCACTGACAAAAGAGCTACTTGTAGGACTGCGGGGTCCCAGACCTAAATTAGGGCTGTGCTCCTTTCTACCTGCAGGACTTTGGGAAAGGTCCTTTTTTTTTGAGATTCAGTTCCCTTATCTGTTAAATGGAGGGGTTGAACTAGAGGATAGTAATAGCTGGCAGTTCTATAGGACATTTGGTCCTCACAATAACCCTGTGAGGTGAGGTTATTATTTCCAATGGTTATTGTTATTGCTGCTGTTCCCATTTTACAGAGGAGGAAACTGAGGTCCAGAATAGCTAACTAATACAGCTAGGAGTTGAGGCCAGATTTGAATTCAGGTCTTCCTTACTCCAAGTCCAATGCTCTGTCCACTCTAATAGCCCTTCCATCTGTACATCTGTGAGTGCAGACGAGAATTGCTTTCAGAGGTAGAATCAACAAGGCTTGGCTAGCAGGATTGGATGGGGAAGGTGAAGGAGAGAGCTCTAGGGCTCTGGAGCGAGGGTGAGTCGGAGGGTGATTGCATTCTCTGCAGATATAGAGAAGTTGGAAGGAGGGCGGATTTGGGGCAGGGGAAGATGGCCTCAGTTTGAGACATACTAAAATTTTGGACCAATACCTAGGTGGGGCTGGGCACTCTGCTGCTGATTCACTTCTGAGGAGGGCACAGGGTGGGGACTGGGGGAAGGGGAATAGTGGGTGGAGGCTGTGGTCCTGCTGAGGCAGGCAAAAGAGGAGGCATCTCTTTGGACCCTGGGTGGAGGTAGCAGAAATGAGCGTTAGGGAGCCAAGTCAACGTCTGTAGTACCTCAGGGAGCCGTGGTGTAAGGGGAGGCTAGCCAAGGCTCCTGATGGGAGGGGGGCTCCTGGGAAGTATGCAGGAATCCAAGGATAGGCAGAGGCCTGTGGGGTGCATGGATGACTCAACAGGTTGTGGGGGACTCGACACCCTGAGGCAGCTGCTTCATCCCACATAAACCAGGTTGGTTCAGGAGCACCAGGGAGCTGGGAGGGGGTGGGGTCTGGTAAAGGAAGAGCTGATCCTGAGGGGCCTCAATGTGGAGACCCTCCACCCAGGGCATCCTGGGCATGGCTCTCCCTTTCTGGTCTCCTGACTCCTGCTGGCAAGCTCAGGAGACCCCCTTCCCTGCTCTTACTTCCAAGAGAAACCTATGCAGGGCAGAGCAACAAAGGTACTGGGGTTTGGAGATGTTAAATTTTCATCTGGAGCAAAAAAAACCCCATGGTTATTCATTTATACAAGACCTGGGATTTCACTGACACAGGACACCCCCATTAGGGAAACTCCCACACCAGTGCAGATCGGCAACTGCTCTGTAATTCTTAGTCCTAAGGCGTTGGCTAGGCGGTACAGGTAGGGCAAGATGGAGGGCGTCTGAGTGAAAGTCAATGAGGCAGAAATGAAAGGGATGTTGTTATTAGAGTACACCTGGACAGGAAAAGGAGCTAGGTGAAGAGCCTGGGACAGAGTGAAGGAAGGGAGAGAGGGGAGGAAGGGAGGGAGGGAGGAAGGGAGGGAGGGAAGGAAGGAAGGAAGGAAGGAAGGAAGGAAGGAAGGAAGGAAGGAAGGAAGGAAGGAAGGAAGGAAGGAAGGAAGGAAGGAAGGAAGGAAGAAAAGGAGGGAGGAAATGAGGGAGGAGGGGAGCAAGGAAGGAAGGGAGGGAGGAAGGAAGGACAGAAATACATTTATTAAGTGCCTACTTTATAGAACATATAGAAATATAGAACAAAAATGAAAGACTTGGGGTGAGGGAAAGCCCCTCAGTAAAGAACGAATGAACAAATGAATGAAGATGTACCCAAAAACCTTTGCATTCAGCCCATAGAAGGCCAGGGGTGGGGGTGGGGGGCTGGCTGCCTGGAGGTCAGGCTGAATGGTAAAGGCCTGAGCAGCCAGTGAGGAGCCCTGGGAGAACAGCTATGCTTGGAGTCAGTGGGTTGGGACTCAAATCTTGGCTTTGCTTCTCACGACCTGTGGGACGTGGGGCAAGTCACAACCTCTGTGGGCCTCAGTTTCCTCCACCATAAATTTCAGGGCTGGACTCTTGTAAATCTACAATCCAGTGATCCTGTGCCATAACTAGGTCCTGTCTCCTCTTGTCCCTCGATGCTCCCTGGGTACTGTCTGTGCCGGGGAGGAGAGGAGGAGTCTCTGATGTTCTCAGGGTATCAAGCGTCTGAGGGTTCAGCCAGGAGATGGGGGGAGGGAAGAGGAGGGAGTTGATGTTCTGAGGCCCAAAGGCCCAAGTCCTCAGGAGCTCCTGGGGTGGGACAGCTGGGGAGCTTTCTTTCCCAGGCACAGCCCTCGGGAGGGGTGCGGTGGCACTGCTCCGGGTCAGAGGCAGAGAATGGATGGGGGCAGAGGAGAGAGAATACGCCGTGCTTGGGGAATGATGATGCAGGCTGCATCAGCAGCCAGGGGCCATCCCTCTGCACAAATGCACTTGCTCCCAGAACCACCCACTTGCCCCGCCTTAGGAGGAAGACAGGGGCAGCTTGGGGGTGGGTCAGCATAGCGCCACTCTTGGGGTCAGTGGCAGTCACCGGCTCTCTGCCCCTCCCTGGTAGAATAACCGAGAAATGTCTGAGGGGGCCGTGTGTGAGGCTTTGAATGACCAGGTGCTGACTCGGGCCGTTCCAGTGAAGGGTTTTGATTTTTCTTTTAAATAACAAGTTGCCCAGGGACGTTTTCTTCCTTTCCCTCTCTCAGCAGGAAGGCTGAAGTTGCTGGGCTTCCTTACCTAAGGTTCAAGCCTGTCATCTGATGCTGACTACCTGGGAGACCTTAGCCAAGTCCTTGTCTTGGTTATCTGGCCTCAGTTTCCTGGTGATCTACTTGAGGGTATGGTGTTTTCATGGTGGTGATTAATGGATGTTTGTGATTCAAATGAAGCAATAAAACCTGTGGTCTCGACTTGGTACCATAAAAAGAGTTTGATGCTTACTACCCAAGCAACCTCGGGCTACCTCTCTGGGCCTGTACAAGGAAGGGCTTGGCCCAGCTGGCCAGGCCTCCTTCCCAGATGTGTAAGGGGAATGAGCCAGCCTGTGGCAGGGCAGCTGGCCAGGCCTCCTTCCCAGAGCACGTAATTCTATGCTTCATCATACTCCTCTTTGAGACCCTGAGCAACTCGAGGGGAAAGACAACTGCCGAAGGGAGGGGAAGGAATGGTATCAGAGCCCTAGATCCTTCTTCAAACAGGCCCAGCCCAGACAAGGCTCTGAATGCCCACTGAGGTTCCCTTCACACCCCGGGCAGGCCTGGAAATTTCCACCCACCTCCAGGAAGTTTGCCTCACCAGTAACTCCTTCCCTCCCTCCCTCTCCCTTTCCAAGCCTGTGAATCCTCTTCCTACTGAGACTTCACCATTTCCCTTTCCCAATGAGCCATGGTGTTTTAAAAGGCCAGGCTGGAAAGGACAGTAATCAATCCAAAGGAAAGAAGATCTAAGAGTGGAATTCCAGGCACACTGTGGGGAGAGATCCAGGGGTACAGCAGGGGTCTTCTCCCACCCTTCAGAATGAGTCCATGAGCACCGGCCCTGGAGTCAGGAGGACCTGAGTTCAAATCCGGCCTCAGACACTTAACACTTACTAGCTGTGTGACTCTGGGCAAGTCATTTAACCCCAATTGCCTCACTAAAAAAAAAAGTGAGTCCATGAGGCACCTACCTGCCTCCTCCCACCTACCCTCTGGGGGATGACACCCTGATCCAGTCGCTCAGTCCCAGGCAGATAATGCACCTGTGCTAAGAGGGTGGGAGGGCTGAGAAAGAGGGCCCTTCTTTAATTTGTGCCAATATGCAACCAGGGATGGGGGAAAGGGCTAAGGGTGGCCAGGTTTACACAACGGGTCCTGGGCAAGGGCAGGGGGGCAGGTGGAGCCCCCCACCTGCAGGCAGCGTGTCCGCCTCACTGGGGGGGATGTGGTGGGTCGTGTAGCGTTTCCCAATGAAGGAGCCGACGTGCAGCTGCTCTGCGGGGGGTAGTTCCTCGGGCCACCAGAGGCTGGAGCTGGAGAAGCAGACAACAAACAGCTGGTAAGTGCCCACTCCTGCCAACGGGGCAAAGAGCAGCCCCTGCCTTCATTGAGCTTCTGGAAACTCTAGTGGGGAGATATGTCCCAAACATAGAGAACCATCTGCATTTGGAGCCAGGGGACTCGAGTTCCAATCCTTCCACCTCTGGTTTCATTCCCAGGGTGGAAATTCCTTAGAATTTTAGAGTTGGGTGGGGGGCACTGTAAGGTTAAAGGTCATTCCTCCAATGTGTGTCAGAGGAAAACCTGAACCTAGTTTACTCCTAACTTCAAGGCCAACTAGGAAACACACCATTGCTTTTGCTTTTCATGGTATACTGGAGGAGATTAATAATTGCTTGTCAATTGTCTATGGTCTGATCCTAGCTGCGGTCCCTTGTTGGACCATTCAAGAAGAAAGGAAGGATGGCATTGCCCCCTGGTGGCTGATCCTAAGCTCTGCAGCCTGTCTGCAGGCTGAATCCTGCCCCGAGGCTGAGGATGTCCAAGCCTTCCATGACTACTCTCCACCTCCGGGTCTTCTCTTACTTGGCCCTCCTCCAACACATCTGACTGCGCCCAGACCGATTATGAAGAACAAGCTAAGAAGCCTCTAGAATTAATGTGAGATTTGCTGTGCCCCCTGAGCCCCCATGACCCCAGTATCCGCCCCAATAGCCCAAGTGTCCTCCCGTGGGAGAGCAGGATGGAATTGTGGGACCTACAAAGGGCAGGGGGCGTTTTAGGAACCTGGAGAGGAGAAGGCTGTTCCAGAGGAGTAAGTCCCTAGTGGTCTGAGTACCCTCATCTCATGATGAGGCTCTACTGAGTTCGAATCCTACTTTTGACACTACTTGTGTCACCTCAGGGAAATCACGTCATCTCCCTGGGCCTCAATTCCCTCATGTGTCAAGTGAGAGGTTGCACTAGATTGCCTCTGATGTCCCTTCCAGCTCTGTGAAATTACTTAGCATTCCTGGGCCTCAGTTTCCTTATCTGTAAAATGAGAAAAGGTCTCTGAAGTCCTTTTCAGCCCTAAATCTCTGGTCCTATCATGCTCCCTCACAGCCCACCCAGGCTAGGGCATGAGGCCAACCCCAGTCTAGGGCTTCAGGACTCACAATTGGACAGTGGAGGTGATGAAGAAGGCAAGCACCAGGAGGCCAGTGAAGATGGAGAGGATGGAGGTGATGACAATCATGCAGCCGCTTCTCCGGCCAGGCCACGTATCAATGCTTCTGGGGTCCTTCCCTGGAGTGACAGAAGCACCATCTGCCCCACTGACAGGCAGCCCAGCTGGGGCGAGAGAGAGAGAGAGAGAGAGAGAGAGAGAGAGAGAGAGGAAGCAGGAGGGAGGGGAAGGAGATGGGGATGGGGAGCCAGGGATGGGGAGGATGGGAGAATTGGGGCTCCAGGGTCCCTGGAATGGGTCAGTGTGAAGGAAAAGATGGCTTCTGGAGGGAATGCCCTTCTCTTCCCACCCTCCCGTCCTTGGGGCGATTCTAGGCTCCCCTTTTTAGGGGAGCTCCTAGCTAGGAGAAGGGGGAGAGGCTAGGCCAGGGCAAAAGGCAGAAGACAGTCTTAGCTCGATCAGGAATTGTTGTGTGGCCTCTCAGGCAGGTGATTCAATTCAGTTCAACTCAACTGGATTCAATTCAACTTGTCATACCTCGGCTCAACTTAATTCTCCTCCATTCCACTCAACTCAACTTAATTAGGAGTTAGTGAGCACCTACCGTGTTGGAGGCTGTGAGCTAAATGCCAGGGGTACAAAGATAGAAATGAACGAACCAGGTCCTACCCTCGGGAAGCTTCCATTCCAAAGGAAGGACATGAGCCCCAATGAACTCCCCTTTCCTTCTGTTGTTTCTCCTCTGCCGAGGCAGCTCAGAGTAAACGTTCAGAAAGTATTTGGTCAAATTTAGCCAAATGAACAGATAGATCTCATCTCTCTGGGCCTTTTCCTCATCCCCCTCATAGATGTGGTGAGAATCCAGTGAGAGATCGGAGCAAAAATGACAGATGAGGAATAGGAAGAAGTCGGGAAGCTCGTCGACTGGATGGGGCTGGGGAGGGCTGGACTAGCAGCAATTCTGGACTCTGGCAACAGAGAGCCAGGTATTAAGAGGATTATAGTGTAGGGGGCAGCTAGGTGGCGCAATGGATAAGGCGCTAGCCTTGGATTCAGGAGGACCTGAGTTCAAACCCAGACTCAGACACTTACTAGCTGTGTGACCCTGGGCAAGTCACTTAAACCCCATTGCCCTGCAAAAAAAAAAAAAGAAAGAAAAAGAAAAAGAAAAAGAGGATTATAGTGTAGTTCTTTCTCTACCAGCTTAGCTCGGCCCAGTTGCCCAGTTACAGAGAGAGCCGAGGTGTGTCATCTCCATTTTACGTGTCCCTCAGCCTGACAGAGGGGGATGGAGAGGTCGATGCCGCAGACCAGGAGAAGGAACAGAACAGTAACCAGAGGGTGAAGCTGGGACTGAGGTCCAAATTCCATTTCTAATGCTTATGACCTAGGTGATCTTGGGCAAGTCACTTAATCCCTGTGGGCCTCAGTTTCCTTATCTGTAAAATGAGGAAGTTGGACTGGATATCCTCTGGGGTCCCTTCCAGCTCCAAAACTATAAGTCTATGAGTTGGGTCAGACTGTAACCGGGACAGAAGGGAGCAGACATTCCAGATGCAGAGACGGACCAAACAAGGGCATCCTCAAAACTCCCACTAATGTTACTGGGAGGGGACTCTGCGCCCCCGAGGCACAGACGGGCGACTGACGGCCTGGCTGATGAAGAAGGGACCTTTACTTCTCTCTGCAGGAAGATGTTGTTCCACATGCTGGGATCCTACCTTGGTTGAGAGTGATGGGGTCGGACCACCTCGTCTCTGCCTTGGGCTGCCCATTGTCGTCCATCACAAGAAACTTCACACTGTGGGGGAGAGGGGGGATTGATACAGTCAGTACAGAAGAATCGGAGGTTCTGATTGGGGTCCTCAGAGGTCAGACTTCCTGGAAGTCCAGTCATCAAGCAGTGGATCAGATCCCATTATTGGGATGGTAACTTAACTTCTCTGTATGCTCAGCTTCTCTCTCCCACAAGGGGAGACTTAGTCTCTCCTCCTTCAGGATGCCTTCTTGGACTGTCCCAGCTCACACTGATCTCCCCTTCCTCAGAATCCCTAAGGTACCTATTGTCTGTTACTGATAGCTTGGTCGGCCTCATGAAGGATCCTATATTTGGAGCTGAATCATATAATATGATTCTCTCATTTTACAGATGACGAAACCGAGGCCCCTCAGTCAAATGAGTTCACGACTTTACAGTGGGGTTTGGTCTTAGGCTCACAGCACAGAGTTGGAAGGAGCTTAGAGATTTTTTTTCCCCTTCAGGGTAATGGGGGTTAAGTGGCTTGCCCAGGGTCACACAGCTAGTAAGTGTCAAGTGTCTGAAGTCGGATTTGAACTCAGGTCTTCCTGAATCCAGGGCCGGTGCTTTATCCACTGCACCACCTAGCTGCCCCCGGGCCTTAGAGATCTTGAATCCAACCCTCTCATTAAGTAAATAGGGGTCTAGAGATGTTACATTACACTGGCAGGTGATGTCAGTGTTAGAACTCAAACTCACGGCCGGGGACTCCAAGTTCAGCGGCTCCCACAGTCCCATGCTGGCCACACTCTCTTCTCTTGCTTCCCCTCCCTTCTGTCCACTGACCCCTTCCCCCAACTGTCCCGTACAAACACATTGGTCTCAACATACAAAGGAAGCCAAGTACAGACTCACAACTTGAAACTTGAGCCAGTAAGAATTGGAAATTATGGAGATTTCCATCAATTGGAGAATGGCTGAACAAGTTATGTTATGTGATTAGGGTGGAATACTATTGTGCCAAAAGAAATGGTGAGCAGGCAGATTTCCAGAAAACCTGGGAAGACTTACATGAACTGATAAAAAATGAAGTGAGCAGAACCAGAAGAACATTGTACACAATAATAGCAACATTGTATGATGATCAACTGTGAATGACTTAGCTCTTCTCAATACAATGATCTAAGACAATCCCCAAAGACTCACTATGGAAAATGCTATTTATCTCCAGAGAAACAACTGATGGAGTCTGAATGCAGCTCAAAGCATACTGTTTTTAACTTTCTTTCCTTCTTCCTTTTTCTTTCTTCCTTTCTTTTTTTTTTGTTCTAGTTTTTGTCCACAGAATGACTAATATGGAAATAGATTTTACATGATTGCACATGTATAATCTATCTCAGATTACTTACCATCTCAGGGAGGGGGAAGAAGAGGGAGGGAAGGATAGAATTTGGAACTAAAAACTTTTTAAAAACACACAAACTGTTTTTAGATGTAATTGGGGACAAATGAAATATTATTTTTAAAAATTATATATAGGGGCAGCTAGGTGGCGCAGTGGATAAAGCACCGGCCCTGGATTCAGGAGTACCTGAGTTCAAATCCAGCCTCAGACACTTAACACTTACTAGCTGTGTGACCCTGGGCAAGTCACTTAACCCCAATTGCCTTACCGAAAAACAAACAAACAAACAAACAAATTATATATAGAGGGGGCAGCTAGGTGGCACAGTGGATAAGAGCACCGGCCCTGGACTCAGGAGTACCTGAGTTCAAATCCGGCTTCAGACACTTAACACTTACTGGCTGTGTGACCCTGGGCAAGTCACTTAACCCCAATTTCCTCACTAATATATACAACCTGTTTTCTCATCTGTAAAATGGGGCTGATAATAGCATCTTCCTCCTATGGCTATTCATATAATCATGGATTATAGCTGGAAGGGACTGCAGCGGCTATGGATTCCATACCCCTCAATTTTACAGATGACGAAAATGAGGCAGGCAAAAGTTAAAGTGACTTGCCCAAGATCACACAGCTAGTAAATATCGGAGGCAGGATTTGAACTCAGTTCTTCCTGACTCCAGGCCCAGCGCTCCATCCACTGCACCACCTAGCTACCCATCTACAAATGTTAGCCAGCTACTGTGTATATGGCCCTCCTTTCTGGTTCTTTTTATTTCATTTTTATCAGTTCACTAAAAATTTCCCAAGTTTCTATGAGTCTCTCAAAGAGATAATTTCTCATCACACAATAATATTCTGTTACATTCATATATAGGTGTGAAAGCTAGCATTTATAGAGCTTAAGGTTTGCAAAGCATCTGATATGCGTTACTTCATTTGTTCCTCACAACAATCCTGGGAGGTAGGTGCTATGATTAATCCCATTTTACAGATGAAGCATCTGCAAAATCTATCCCAGTTTATTCAGCCATTCTCCAGTCAATAGGCTCCCTCCTTGTTCCCAGGACTTTGCTACAAGAAGAATACTGCTATGTATTATTCTGTCCTTGACAACCTTGATGTGGATGAGGACTGTTGAGGCAGAGGGTGTGAGCAGGTTAGTAGTCACTGTCTCCAACATTTCTGAGTTTTTACCCCAAAATGCTGGGACCAGTTCACAGCTCCACCAACAATGTATTAGTGCGTCTATCTTCCCCCGGGGCCTCCAGCACTGACTGTGTCTATTTTTACTTTTGTTGCCACCCCCTCATTTTGCAGAGGAGGAAAGCAAGGGTCACATGTTTAGTCAGTAGCACAATTGGGACTAGAGCCCAAGTGTGTTGACTCCCTCCGGCTCTTTTTACCCTACCTTGCAGAGAGCCCAGTTGAGACACAGTGGAAGTGCTGGGGCCACAGAGAGAGTCAGGGCTGGCTTTCCCAGAAGACCAGCTGGGTGGGGCTCACCTGTAAGGGCCAGGGACCGGGAGGGGAGCATTACAATGCTCCTGACTTAGGTTTCGGAAGCAGCTGGTGTCATTGCCTACACGGAGAATAGCAATGTCTTTTTTCTCACATGGGTAGAGGTCAGGAGACAGCTTCAGGGTCATGTAGTAAAAACTGGTTGTCAGTTTGGTGTAGGAGGGGATCTCTGCTGTACTCTTGGGGTACTGGAAGTCTTTGGTGGCTGGAAGTAGGAGAGAAAGGGAGGCCTTAGTAAGTCCCAGGAATGGGACCCTAGGCTCCACTCAGGGCTCCACTCATCCCCACCCCAGCTACAACAGACTATCCTCCCTTCTCACCTGGAGCCTCCATCAGCAAGTAGGCCTTTCTAGATGAACTGTTGCTAGATTAGTCAGGCTCAGCCCCTCATTCCCAACCCCACTCCATTGGCTGATCTGGCCTCCCACATGGGCATTTTGTGTTATTCAAGTAGGAGAGAAACAGAAACATCTTAAACTCTCAAAGGAATGAATCTCTAATGGTATAATTTCAGACTAAAATAACATGTTGAGGAGGAGGATGCTTTGGCCCAAGATGGACATCTGTCTATGTTGGCTTCTGGTAAGACCCAGTACTGGAGGAAAATGCCTCCTCTCCCCCTTCCCCGACCCTGGCCCACTAAACGAACCATTGCTGAAGGCTACCACCAACCAGATGGTATCTGTTGAGCTGGCATACTCTGTGAAGACGCATCTCGGCTGGTCCAGGCAGAAGGTGGCTGAAGTGACCTTCCCCTCAAGGGTGTGGGGGGAGATCTGGGGAGTGTACGGAATTTGATCTGTAGAAAACCAGAAACAAGCATGAGCACTTGGGAGGGTGGAGGGCAGGCAAAGGTTGGGTGCCAACCTTCTGGCAGGGACGTGGGCAGATGATTAAAGGGAAAGTTAGTGAAAAACAGTGTGGCATAATGGACAGAGAGATGGATTTTAAGTCAGAGGACCTGGGTTCAAATCTCAGGTCTGCTACTTAGTATCTGTGTGACCTTAGGGAAGTCACTTAACTCATCTGGGCCTCAGTTTTCCTATCTGTAAAATGAAAGGGTTGGACTAAATGACATTGCTTCCAGCCCTAAATTTCTGATCCTGTAAACACTTAGACTTACTAGCTGTGTGACCCTGGGCAAGGAAGGAAGGAAGGAAGGAAGGAAGGAAGAAAGAAAGAAAGAAAGAAAGAAAGAAAGAAAGAAAGAAAGAAAGAAAGAAAGAAAGAAAGAAAGAAAGAAAGAAAGAAAGAAAGAAAGAAAGAAAGGAAGGAAGGAAGGAAGGAAGGAAGGAAGGAAGAAAGAAAGAAAGAAAGAAAGAAAGAAAGAAAGAAAGAAAGAAAGAAAGAAAGAAAGAAAGAAAGAAAGAAAGGAAGGAAGGAAGGAAGGAAGGAAGGAAGGAAGGAAGGAAGGAAGGAAGGAAGGAAGAAAGAAAGAAAGAAAGAAAGAAAGAAAGAAAGAAAGAAAGAAAGAAAGAAGGAAGGAAGGAAGGAAGGAAGGAAGGAAGGAAGGAAGGAAGGAAGGAAGGAAGGAAGGAAGAAAGAAAGAAAGAAAGAAAGAAAGAAAGAAAGAAAGAAAGAAAGAAAGAAAGAAAGAAAGAAAGGAAGGAAGGAAGGAAGGAAGAAAGAAAGAAAGAAAGGAAGGAAGGAAGGAACAAAGGAAAGAAAGGTACAATAAAGGAGTCATCCCCCAAGTCCTCTGCCCTGGTCAAGCAGGACCTGGAACTGTGTAGTCAGTTCTGGGCACCGTATTTTAGGAAGAACATTGATAAGCCAGAGAGCATACCAAACAAGGAAATCAGGATGGTGAAGAGCTTTGAAATTATTTGTACCTTGCAAAGATCAGTTGAAGGAAGTCAAGATTGTTATTGTGGAGATGAGAAGACTGGGGATGGGGAGGGCAGAGACAGGGACAGGCCAGCTACAGGAGGTAGGATGTAAGCTCCTGAAGACAGGGAAAACTTCACCGGGAGGATTAGACCATTGATCTTATTAGGCTAGGGAGTGCCCGGGCCAAGGTAGGTGGGCTCCTGCTCTGCAGGCTGCCAGGGTCCCACAGCCACTTTATGTCAGTGACAACATTTGAACCCAGCTTTTCCCAACTCCAAGTCCAGTCCATCATCCATTCCACCACAGGGCCCCATGGTGTGGGCTCTAAGTGCACAGAGCTGTGTTCCCTCAGGCGGTATGGTACCCTGGAAAAAGCACTGGGCTGATGATCAGGGTTCCAATCCTGCTGCAAACACTGTGTGACCTGTACAATGAGGGCGGTTGGGCTTGATGGCTTTGAAAGTCCTTTCCAGCCCCGTCCTTTGTAGTCAAGATTATCTCAATGGTATTTTGCCTTCTCTCCCTTTCTCCCTCCCCCCTCCCCTTTCCTCCCCCTTCTCTCTTTCTCTCTCTCCCTCCCTCTCTCTCTTCCTCCCTGCCTCCCTTTCTCTCCCCCTCTCCCTTTTCCTCTCCCTCCCTCCCTCTCTTTCCCTCCCTCCCTCTCTCTTCCTCCCTCTGTCTGCCTCCCTCCCTCCCTCTTTTTCTCTCCCTTTCTCTTTCCCTCCCCCCTTTCTTTCTCGCTCTCCCCCCTCCCTCCCTCTCTCTTCCCCTTCTCTCCCTCCCCCTCCCTCCCTGCCTCCCTTTCTTTCCCCCTCTCCCTTTTCCTCTCCCTCCCTCTGTCTGCCTCCCTCCCTCCCTCTTTTTCTCTCCCTTTCTCTTTCCCTCCCCCCCCTTTCTTTCTCGCTCTCCCCCCTCCCTCCCTCTCTCTTCCCCTTCTCTCCCCCCCCTCCCTCCCTGCCTCCCGCTTCAATCCCTCTCAAATGGCAGGAGCTTGACCTCCCCCCCTCCCACCTGCTGACGTGGGCCACACCCTTCCCTTGGACTAGACAACTCATGAGATCAGAATTCTGCCTTAGGAGGCTCATTCCTCAGCAGTGGCCCGCTGGGACAGCCCCTACCCAGCCTGGATTCCCTGGGGCCCTGCCCTGACTGTAACACTCCGGGGAGTCTCATCCACCCAGTCAGATCAGGAGCAGCAACGGAACTGTCTCCTCTGCGCTTCTCTGGTCTCAGCAGGCCAATCGCCGCCCGCGTAGGAGCTCGGGAATGAGGGCTGGTTGTCACCATCACCACCGCCATCTCTAGCATTTCTACTACGTGTTTAAATGCTTTCTCTGCATTATCTCATTGAATAACAGTTAAGATGGATAGAGTGCCTACAATGTGCCAAGGCACTGTGCCCAGCACTTGACAATTATCTCCTTGAATCCTCACAACCCTGGGAGGGAGGGGTTGTTCTTCCCACTTTACACATGAGGAAACCGAGGCAGAGGTGAAGTGACTCGCCCAGAGTGTCTGAGGCTAGACTTCCTGACTCCAGGCCTAGTCTCCCTTTAATTATTATGATCAATTAATTAAGATGAGTTTTAATTAATTAGAGGGCATGTCTTAGTCCTAATATCATAGGAGCCTAGACCCAGGGCTGGACGGAACCTCAGAGCCCATGGAGTCTACCTCCCTTTGTAGATATAGAAGCTGTCTCTCTCTCTCTCTCTCCTGGTGTTTATCCTGCCCTCTTCTCCTTGCTGTGGGGGCCCAGGTGAAAGGCTCACTGATGAGGGGAGGGCATGAGAGGGCACCTCCTCACTCCACCTGGGAGAGCTGGGCAGTGAGTCAGTGCCAAGCCTCCTAGAAATCTGCTGATGAGCAGGTGCTGGGGCACAGGCAGGTGCTGGCTGCCGGGAGCAAACATTAGCCAGTGCCGACAACCAGCCTTTCCTGTTCCCGTGACCCTCTGCCTACTTCCCTCCCCATGACTGGTCCCCGGCACTTTGCAGAAAGCACCCCACAGAATTGAGGGGGTGGGAAAAAATAGGATCCTAGAGATGTCCAGAAGGACATCTGGTCCAACCCCCTCATATTACAGATGGAGAAACTGAGGCCAAGGAAGTCAGGAAGGAAAGGAAAGGAGAGCGGACAATGTGGCCAAAAGAAGCTGGGACCAGTCTCTTGAGGGAGGCAGATAGGAGGATCAAGGGCCAATCGCTGCCTCTGACACTTGTTGCCTGGGTGACCTTGGGTGAGTCACTAACATATCTGGGCCTTGGTTTATTCCTGTGGAGACCATTTCATTTTTGACTGAGTCATCTCAGCCCCTGGTGCTTTGCACAGAGCAGGTGACTCATAAATATTTGTTTTTCAGACCCCATGAAATGAAATGCTTCATCCTTCGAATGACCCAAGCACAGCCCAGAAAGGAGCTGAGAAAATCCACCTCCCTCCCATCTTGGCTGAGGTTATAGGAGGGGATGAGGCACTTAACCTCACCAGGCCTGGGGGCCTGTTTACTTAAAGATCTCTCGGGAAGGTTGGGAGGGAACCAGGCATAGAACTCGGGGGTCCAGCTGGAACCAGGACGGGGCTGAGGGGCTTTGGGAGCCCACAGAACCTCCCTGGGCAGCTGGGTGGGGACAAGGTCAGAGTTCCTCCTGTCCCTTCTGTCTGAAGACCAGTCATGGGCGTATGAAGCCCCAGGCTGGAGACTTGTCCCAGATCCCAGTCAGCAATCCCCACACAGGGTCCTCATGAATAACTGCATCAGAACTCTGAAGCCCCACCCTGGTAGGGTGCAGCCCAGACACCCAGGGCCCATGTTAGTCTGGGCTACCAGGGTGCTGGGGACAGTGTTCAGGAACAACTTGGTGCTTGGTAGGGGCCCCAGAAGAAGAGTTGGGAGCCCTGGGAGATTTTTTTTTAGACATTTTTATCTTCTGTTTCTCTATCACCTTCACTTTGAATATCTCCAGAGGCATGCTGGAACCAGCTCAAACCAGTTCAGGCTAGCTGGTTGTTAAAGGTTCGGTGTGGGCGGGTACACCTCTGAAATGTCAAACATTGCAAATCCAGGCTTGATTGATTGTTTTCTTTATGATCTAGACTTAAGAAAGTGGTGGAGAAGTGTATCAGGGGTCGGGGCAGCTAGGTGGTGCAGTGGATAGAGCACCGGCCCTGGAGTCAGGAGTACCTGAGTTCAAATCTGGCCTCAGACACTTAATACTTAACTAGCTGTGTGACCCTGTGACACTTAACCCCAATTGCCTCCCTAAAAAAAAAAAAGTGTATCGGGGGGACAGCTAGGTGGCACAGTGGGTAGAGCACCAGCCCTGGATTCAGGAGGACCTGAGTTCAAATCCAGTATCAGACACTTGACACTTACTAGATGCGTGACCATAGGCAAGTCACTTAACCCCAATTGCCTCACAAAATAAATAAATAAATAAAATTTAAAGAGAGTATTGGGGGGCAGCTAGGTGGCTCAGTGGATAAAACACTGGCCCTGGATTTAGGAAGACCTGAGTTCAAATTTGGCCTCAGACACTTGACACTTACTAGCTCTGTGACCCTGGGCAAGTCACTTAACCCCTGATTGCCTCTCCCCAAAAAAGTGCATTTTGGACACATTTCTTCTGGACAGCCAGTTGTTAAACATTTACCTGCACACTCCTAAATATATCCTTTTTAACTCCTCTACCTACCAAGTCATCCCCTTGTAACAAAAAAATTTAAAGGTTATATGCAAAAAAGCAGTTCAACAAAGCAATCAGATTTGACAACATATGCAATATTCAACACCCATAGCCCCCCACCTCTGCAAAGGAGGGAAGCATTTTCCCAACTCCTGTTGGGAGACCCTAGATTCCAATCTCTGCTCTGCCTTTACCCCTTTGACCTTGACTGGGCAATCTCAGGGTCCTCTCTATGTACAATGAAGAAGCTGGATCAGAGAATGTCTATATCCATTCTGGCTCTCAGAGTCTGTGTCTGTGACTGTGAACCTCATAAAGCCTAGAGCCGGAAAGAACTTCAAAAGTCATTTAGTCCAACATCCTCATTTTACAGTGTAGGAAACTGAGGCCCCAAAGAGCCCAAGGTCATGGAGCAAGTAGATGAGGTAGGATTTGAACTCAGCTCTTCCAACTTAAAATCTGGTGTTTTTCTGCTGCATCGGGTTGGCATCATGTGAGTAGGAAGCACTTTAGCTCTTGTTTTATTGATGGGAAGGATGAATATGTCCTAAGGACCTGGGTTTGAATCCTGCCCCTGCCCTTGAGCAAGTCCCTTACTGTCCTGAGGCTTCAGTTTCCCTCTCTGTAAAATGAGAGGGTTGAACCAAAGTCCTGTGAACCTCTCTGAGACTCAGTTTCCTCAACTGTAAAATGAAGGGTTTGCACTAACTGACCTCTGTGTCTACCATCCCACACACGCCTGGCTCCATTGGTAGAATGCTTGAAGTATACAGGAGCATCTTTGTTTTTGTCCTTCCTTGAAACTGAGCTTAGCCAAGGCTTGTGCCCTTTAGGGGACCTGTGTTAATGGATGCCCTGAACAGACAGGAAGAGACCAAAACAATAAAGATCCTCACCCCAGTGACCTCCTCGGCAAATGTTTTCTTTATAAGGAATTATAATAATCAACTATAGCTCATGTTTTTAAATTTCAAAGTTTACAAAGCATGTTGTAGAATACACACAAATATCATCCCCATTTCACAGATGAGATACTGAGTCCTTTGTTCCAAGTTTCACATCTCCAAAGTGTCAGAGCTGGGATTTGAACCGTCTCTCCTGTCTCCAAGGGGATACGGAGGTCAGACTCAGGCTGGGTAACTCGCTGGCCTACTTGGGGTGGTATTAATGCTTTACTCTCTGGAGGAATTTCTTACTCGTAGACCCCCCCTCCCCCCCCACAGAAGTATGAGGGCGTCCATCCCCAGGCCCCCAGCACACTCACCCAGGCTGGTCCCCGTGTGGGTACCGACGCACAGCAGAAGCAGCAGGAGCTGAGGGTGCCCGGCTTGCCCCATTGCCTTAGTGGACAAAGCTTCTGATGGTGACTGGCTGAGGGGTGGTGATGTCTGTGCTCCTGGCTGCGTCTTTGTCTGGGTAGAAGGGGGAGGAGGCCCATGGGAAGGAGGCTCAGTCTGCCCTGAGGGTCCTCATCAGGCTCCCTTACCTCCTTAGCTGCTCACAGCCCCCTCCCCAACACACAGACACCCACGGCCCTGGTCCAGAGGAATGGAGATCGATGGCAAGCTGGTCAGGCAGGTTGTCCGGACAGTTGAAGGCCAGAAAAACCTGTCTGTATAACTCCCTCCCCCATACAGCTGCAGGAGGGGTCTGAGAAAGGGCACTTGGGTGAGCTCAGTACCAGGTGGTGCTCAGCCGACGTGCCAGCCCTCCCCCATGGGAGGGGCCTCCCCTTTCCTTGTGACCCCTGGATACCACAGCTCTGAGCTCTATGCCCCTGCCCCCCCATCCAGTCTTCCCTCTGCGCCTCCAGGCTTCTAACCCCAGTAGGGCAGGGATGGGTGGTGGTGGGCAGGCCTCCCCCCCTCCATCTGCCTCTGGGCATGATTGAGATTCCTGGATGCTCTGGAGAGCACTCCCTCTCGCCTCAGATGATTTCTCTTTTCCCCTTGTCTCCTTGGCTGCAGACCCACTCAGAGGGCTAGAAGCTTCTCCTTGGTGTCTCAGGCCCAGGCACCTCTTTCTGAAGCCTCTCCACAAGCATTTATTAAGTACCTACTGCATACCAGGCACACAGGGCGCCGAGCCCTGGGCAATATAAAGAAAGGCAAAGCCACAGGTCCTACTTGTTACGCTCAGGGAGCTCTGGTCCTAACGGGAAGTTCATGCTTATCCTCGCTGGATCCCATTCTCACGAGTGAGAGACCTTGGGCAAGTCCCTTCACCAGGCTGAGCCTCAGTCTCCTCATCTGTAAAATGGGGACTTGTTAGTCCCTGATGATTCTGCCAGCTCTAGTATCCACCCATCACATGCGATCTGAGGCTGCTGTGTTCGTATCACCCCAATACTGTTTGGGGAGTGAGCTCTTTGCCCCTCCTCTCCACCTTTCACCAGTCCTGGCCAGCTTGGCCAGGGTCTCTCACCAAGAACACACTCAGCTGACTCATCAACTGCCTTAAAAACAGGGTACCCCAAAGGCAGGGAAGGACTAACCCTAACCCTTTGCCACTAAGGTAAGGAATGCTGAGAAATCCCAAATCCCTAAAGTCACCTCATTAAACTAGGACCAGCAGGAGCCCCAAAGCTCACATTCCCCAGCATCAAGGGGTTTGAATATCAAGGAGCTGCCAGATTCCCCAGGCATGAATCAGCCCCACTCCCTAGACCCTGGCTCCCCTCCCTCAATGCCTGGTCCTACTACTTGCCCCAGATAAGAACCCTATAAAAACCCACCAGGTTTGAGTGATTTGGGTGCCCCTTTCCAGAGGGGCCCTGAGCCCCTGCCCTGTTCCATCCTCCCTGACTGCCCCTTCTCATTGTGAGCATCTCCCCTGACCAAAGCCAACTCTCTGATCACTGTCTTGCTGAGTTCCGCGTCTCCTTGTATTCATTTAGGGCTGGAAGGGACCTTTGAAGCTTCTACTCCAGCCCCTCATTTCTTTAAAACTTAAATTTTTGGCGCAGCTAGGTGGTGCAGTGGATAACGCACCAGCCCTGGATTCAGGAGGTCCTGAGTTCAAATTCGGCCTCAGACACTCGGCACTTACTAGCTGTGTGACCTTGGGCAAGTCACTTAACTCTTATTGCCCTGCACCCCCCCCAAAAAGCACAAAACAAATGAAAAAAATGGAAACAAAAACAAACAATAAAAAACTTAAATTTTAAAATTTTGAACTTAACCAAATAAATTGGGCATTTCCTTCTACAGAGAACAGATGAAGAAGGTTGTATGTGAAACTGAGTTTCTATTACATAGAGCTCGCTTTTTCTTTTAAAGCGTAATTAATTCAAAAATAAAAATAAAAAGTATAATTAATACAGCATATAATAAAGTACAATAAATAACATAAAAATATAATCGATTCAACACAGAACTTTCCAAGTTGGTCTGTTTGTCCATGAATCCTTCTAGCTTGGTTTTCTCCCGTGCGTTTTATAAAAAAATGTTCCAATCATCTTTTTCTCTGTCCTTCCTTCCTTTCCTTTTTGTCACCTTTGCCAATCTTAGGGATATGAGGTAAAACCAGAGTTGCTCTAATTTGCATTTCTCTAATAATTAGCCACTTGGAGCATTTTTGTGTATGGTCGATAGCTTGGATTTCTTCCCTTGAAAACTGCCTGAGGGGCAGCTGGGCGGTGCAGTGGATAAAGCACTGGCCTTGGATTCAGAAGGACCTGAGTTCAAATCCAGCCTCAGACACTTGACACGTATTAGCTGCGTGACCTTGGGCAAGTCACTTAACCCTCATTGCCCCACAAAACAACAAAAAAAAGAAAACTGCCTGATCCTATCTTTTGACCATATTGGGGAATGGCTCTTGTTCTTATTAATTTGAATCAGTTCCCTATATAACTTGCATAGAAGACTTTTATGAGAAACTTTCTGCAAAGATCACACTCGCTTAGGAAGGGAATCCCTTCTGATTTTCACTGCATTGGTTTTTGCTAATCCCTTCATTCCACAGGTGAGGAAACCGAGGCCAGAAGCACCTGCCTAAGGTCACACAGAAAATAAGTGAGGGACCTTGGTTCTGGCCTTTCTGTGATCCTCCAGCCCTCATCATACTAAAAGAAGGCCCCGCCTCTATTCCTCTTAGAAGGCTAAACAGAGTCTCCCCCCGGGCAGCTTCAACTCCTTCCAAGTCAGCACTCCTGACACTATTCTTCCGGGAGCATGTCAGCCTGATGTGACCTTGCTTCCTTCTTCTCCATGTCTTTTTTTGTTTTTGTTTTTTTTCCTTTGGCTTTTTGCAGGGTAATGAGGGTTAAGTGACTCGCCCAGGGTCACACAGCTTTATGCACTGCACCACCTAGCTGCCCCCCTCCATGTCTTTTTTGTTTTTTGGGTTTTTTTGGTGAGGCAATTGGGGTTAAGTGACTTGCCTAGGGTCACACAGCTAGTGTCAAGTGTCTGAGGCCGGAATTGAACTCAGGTCCTCCTGAATCCAAGGTCAGTGCTTTATCCACTGCACCACCTAGCTGCCCCCCTCCATGTCTTTTTTGGGTTTTTTTGGCGAGGCAATTGGGGTTAAGTGACTTGCCTAGGGTCACACAGCTAGTAATTGTTAAGTGTCTGAGGCTGGATTTGAATTCAGGTCCTCCTGAATCCAGGGCCGGTGCTCTATCCACTGCGCCACCTAGCTGCCCCCCTCCATGTCTTTTATTATTTTTTATTTATTTTTTTTTTAGTGAGGCAATTGGGGTTAAGTGACTTGCCCAGGGTCACACAGCTAGTTAAGTATTAAGTGTCTGAGGCCGGATTTGAACTCAGGTACTCCTGACTCCAGGGCCGGTGCTCTATCCACTGCGCCATCTAGCTGCCCCCCTCCATGTCTTTTTAAGACCTATGTTGGTTGCAAAGTTCCACTGGGCCCCGCTTTGGCTACCTTAGGTGGGCACATTATCAGTTCCTACCCCTCATTTGGTGGGTCCTCTCCAAACTGTCTCCCTATCTACACACAGAGCAAAGAGACCATGGCCTTTGAGGCTCCCTGGAAGATTCCTACAGCTCATTCCTGCCTTGTCCCCATCTAAACCTTCAAGACGGTGCTGGAGGTCCTTCTGACACTGTCCCAGTTGGCTCTGATCTCTCCCTTCCCAGAATAGGCTGGAGGGAAACAGTTAACAATAGTAATTGTGAAAGAGAAAAGGGGGGAAATTGTACAAAAACATATTTACAGCAAATCTTTGTGGTGGCCAAGAACTGGAAATCACAGGAATGTCCATCAATGGGGGAATGACCAAAGAAGCTGCGGTATATGATGGTGATGGAGTATTATTGTGCTATAAGAAATGACAAGCAGGATGATTCCAGAAAATCCTGGAAAGACTCCTATGAACTGATGTGTAGGGAAGTGAGCAGAGCCGGGAGACCATTGTGCACAGTGACCGCAGTATTGTTCTATGAGCAATTGTGAATGACTTAACTCAGCAATACAATGACCCAAGACGATCCCGAGGGACTAATGATGAAGCATACTATCCATTCCCAGAGAAAGAACTGATATTGATTGAACACAGACTAAAAAAAAAAACAAAACACTTGAAGATTGTACATATATAACCTTTATCAGATTGGTCGATGTCTTGTGGAGGGGGGAGGAAAAAAAATTTGGAACTCTAAATCTTATGAAAATGAATGTTGAAAATTACCTTTACATGTAACTGGAAAAAATAAAATGTTTGTTGCAACAACAAAAAATAGCAACCATATATGACCTCTCCCTTCCCTCACTTCCTGTATTTCCCTTGGGTTAGTTCTGGACACCCCGCCAATTCCCTTCCTCAGAAATCCCCCTGGATTAGGGGCTAGACAACAGTATGGGTCCCGGGGAGAGAGGAAGGTGGCTGGTATTTTAAAACACAAGTGGATGCTCAGATCTGGACTAAGCCCTTCCCAGTCTAGGCCCAGGCCTCTCCCCCTCCCCACAGATCTGGTCACGGCCAGTCACTGCTGTGTCTGCCTCATCTCCTGGAAGGGCATCTGCCAGGGCTGTGCCCAAACAACATGGCATGAGGGTGGCATGGTGCTCTAAGTGGATGGGGGCCCTCCCAGCTTTCTCTTCCTCCCGCCTGGCTTAAACCACTACTGTTAGAGCCTTCTCCATTCCTCTCCACAGAGGGAAGGCACTGAAGACCCTAAAATGTGCTTACGAGCACACAGAGGAAGGTGGGCAAAGCTCCCCAAACCTCTGCCTGACTCTCAGAGCAAACCAACATATGGAACGGCCAGAGAACATGTGCTGGGCAAGGGAGCATCTTGGTCTTCAGGAAAATCTCTGTGGGTTTGAGCATCCCAAGAAGGGTCAAGGGGAATGGGGGAAGTGGCTGCTGAGATCAGTCTGTAAGGAACCAGCACTGTGCCCCCTCCCCGACTCCCGAAGCCCTACTCTCCCCAAGGACCTGGGGCTCTGGGAGGGCCAGCCGCAGCCCTGCCCTGGGATCTTGGCGTTTCAGCTTGGAAAACATCCACCAGGAAGCCCGTGTGCACGTGCAGAAGTAACAGAGCCAGGCGGTTGTCAGTATTTTGAGTTTATTGCAAGAAAAAAAGTATAGAAATTCCTAAAACCAGCAGTGAGGTATGAAGGAAGAGCTGACCCAGAGCCCCCCAAATGGGTGGGCGAGAGGCGGTCCCCTGAAAGGACGCCATCCTGGATCTGCAGGCACCACCATCTGGAGCCAACCACAGCCAGAAGACAGAACGGGTCTGCAGGAATCGAGGTAGCTGCATCTTTCAGACCTGCCAGACGACTACCCGGGCTTATGGCCTTTTCTGTGCACAGATCGAGGAAAGTAAGTCAAGATGTGCAAACTAGAAAAAATTCCAGGCATCCAGTGTAGCGAGATGCCCCGGGGCGTACGGCATCGGCATCATGGAAAAATATTGAGACCTCTGGACCGCTCGGTCAGTGCCTGACCCCCAGCCGCGTTATTGCTCCAAACAGGAGGGAGGAGACGGGGACGTAAGGCAGTCCGAGCTAGAGAATATTAGGGCTCCCCCAGGGCGCATCTCAGCCCTGGGGGCTGCGGGGCATCACTGATCGAGACAGTCCTCAGTCACCCCCTGGGCGGCCAGCTCTGCCAGCACGTTGTCCAGGTAGTTGGGGTCGGGGTAGCCGTGGCCAGTCACATTGTGGCCCATCTCTGTTTTGTGGTGGATCTCGTTCCACACCACCGTGTCCGTCTCCCCAGTGGTGCTTGAAGTTCCGACCGTGAAGATCAGGCGCCTTTTCCAGGCCACCTTTAGGAGCTCCAAGACCTAGGCAGGAAGGAGGGAAAGATGAATCAACTGCCAGGGAGGGAGCTGTGGTCAGAGTGTCATGGGGAGGGCTCTTTCATCACCCTAGCAAACCATGCGAGCCTCAGCACAAGACCAAGGCAGGAGCTATTACTGCTCCCATTTCACAGAGGAGGAAACTGAGGCTCAGAAGCATTACAGGATTTGCCCAAGGTCACAGAGCAGAATATGCAGTGAGCCGTCAGCATCCACAGATGTACGTGCATGGGAAGGCTCCACCTGCAGAAGGGATCCACTGGCAAAGTCATCAGGTCTAGGAGGTCCCAGGGCAGGGCCCGGCGTGCCCCTTGGCAAGGCCCACGTTGGACTGGCTGGCCCTGAGATGCTGGGCGGCTCTGCTGCTCCTTTCTGTCCCTGGTTTAAGCTTCAGAGAACCCAGCACAAGCAGCTCTGGGCTTCTCCTGGTTCCTCTGAGCAATGGGGCTTCCCCTGATCAAGGGGAGAGCCCCTAAGCTGGAGCAAGCAGGAGGCAGCCTCCTCCTCGCACCGGGGGAGCTGATGTGGGTGAATTCTTTACTCTGCCTCAATCAGCCAAAGAACCCAAAAGGGACAAGTGACAACAGCTAGCGCAAGCCCTTCATTTTACCGAGTGGGAAACCAAGGCCCAGGGAAGCCAAGATGAGACAGCAGGTTAGCGACAAAGCCAGGGTCCAAACCCCCAGGTTGTGTGTTCTCTGGGCCTGACCATTCTGCATCTGCAGGAAGGCAGAAGAGAGCGCCTTTCTTTACCTTTCTGCCCTGAGCATTGTCAGGGAGATAGCAGTGACGGGGAAATCCCCTGGCTGTGAACGGCTTTCCCGGATTCGGATGCTCAGGACCCTGCAATGGAAAACACAGGCTTGAAATCTACAGCCCTCGGCATTCAAGGCCAACGAAGGAAGCGCAGTTGTATTTCAATCCCACATCCACGGACTGCCCGGCCTGGCCCGAGCTGTCCCTGGCTGTGCCCCACCAGGGCTCAGGGCACTGTGGAAGCGCTCCCCAGGCTGCGGCTGCCTGACCTCTTGTCATCTGTGAGCATCCCCCTCCCCATCCTGCACACCCTTCACCACATGGTCCCCTCTATGAGATACTTCTGTGACTATGCCTGCTCACACTGATCCTCCTTTTCAATTTAACAAACATTAAGCACCAACAGTGTGCAAGCCAAGGCCTCACACTCCCAAGCTGAGCCTCAGCTCAGTGTTAGTTCATGTCTTAACATGGTCCCCCGCCCATGGGGACCTGCCATCTCCGAGACCCCAGATGATCTTGTCCTCAATCTGCCTTCTCGATGGGTCTGGCCCCATGACTAAGAGCTCCCCCAGGCAGCGACTCTCCCCATTTTCTGGTTTCCCCTTCGGCACCTTCAGGAAGTATTTGCTGAATTCAGTCAGAAACCTTCTCCCTGGTCCAGGGCCATGCGCAGACTAAAGTCCAGGGAGGCTGTGCGCCTGAGTGCGTCAGAACCATACAGAACTGAAGGCACGCCACAGAGGGACACACGCCACGGCCCTGGGCCCACCTAGTCGGGCCTGGCCGGGAGGGTTAACCTGTCTCATGACGGTCCAATGCCAGCCTGGCTGCCCATTTCCCTCACGAGGCCCGGCCCAGCGGGCGCCCCAGAGCCTGGAGGAGTGTCCACAGCACCGCCCCAGAGGACGAGCCAGCCGCACTACCTGAATTCCTCGAGGGATGTTGTAAATGATCTCTATCGTCCCGCAGTCTTCGTGGCCAGGGAGGGAGGCCTTGAACACAGCAAACTCCATCTTTCCTTTGGGCTGAGTTCCGGTTTTCTCCCCATAGATAGTTTTACAGGAGGGGCACTGAAGGCTTCCGTCCTATGGCAAATCAGTGGCACAGGCCTGTTGTTACTCACTGAATCACAGAGGCAAAGACCACGAATCTGGCCCACACCACAACCCTAAGAGGTACAGGATGATCACCCCCATTTCACAGGGGAGAAGACTGAGGCTACTTGCCCATGACCTCCCCCGGCCAGGAAGTGTCATGGGGGGGGGGGTGTGTGTGCAAGCCCTGGTCTTTGTGGTCCCTCAGATCTCTCTCAGAGCCAGGCCCGGGTGTATCTGGGAATAAAGCCAGTTCTCTTAACTCCCAACAGCCCTAAGTCTTATGCTGTGAACAGAATTTTCAAATTTCAAGAGCAAGGGAAGGGGGCCGCAAAGCCCCCTCCTCAGAAGACTTGGCTCTGCTCCTTGTTCCCCAGAGGTATAGCGCCACCAGCTGGACAAGCTGCAGCGGCCATGCCTACCTTGTTCCCGGTCTGGTACATGGCCAGCACGCAGAGCAGGTGAAAGGTGTGGCTGCATCTGATGAGCCGCCCCACGGCATCAGGGCCGATTTTCTTGCTCTCTATCACGTCGCTGTAGCCAGAGGGGGTGGACAACTTCTCCATACAGATGATGCAGTCCTAGAGAGGGGCAGAGAGGAAAGGCACTGAGGTCCATCCGAGGGGGAACGCTCAATGTTCAGCTCAGGAGACAGTGCAGGCGGCAGCACATAAAACCCTGACTAGGCAGAACATCTCTGAGCACTTAACTTATAGGGGAAAGAGGCAAGCGCTCAAAAAAAGGGAAACCAGCAGGAATTCAGTTAGGTGGGAAAAATCACACTCCCAAGTGACATGCTGAGGTCAGTGCACCTATTGAGCACCTCAGACTCAGGACGGTGCCAACAGGCAGCACTAAGGATGGTGCCAGGCACACGTGTTGTCGTTTTGGTCATTTTTCAGTGGTGTCTGACTCTGACCCCACTTAGGGTCTTCTTGGCAGAGACACTGGAGTGGTTTGCCATTTCCTTCTCCAGCTCATTTTACAGATAAGGAAACCGAGGCAAGCAGGGTGAAGTGACTTGCCCAGGGTCACCCAGCTAGGAAGTGTCAGGGGCCAGATCTGAACTCAGGAGGATGAGTCTTCCTGACTCCAAGCCCAGCACTCTATCTACTGCAGCACCTACACTTGCCTGGCATACAGTAGGTAGTTAATAAATCTTGTTCACTGTGCTGAACAGTTGGAGCTGCTGCTAACTCTACACGGAGCTGGCCTGACAACATTGTCTCCTGAGAAGGCTTCCAGCCAGGGCCCCTTTCCTTCAGGCCTTGGGCTGGGTTTTTCTGCCTTTTGGCTTGGATCTATATGCCCAGGCCTAGCAGAGCACCTGGCATGTAGCAGACACTCAGGAACTGCTTGCCAGCCTGACTGGGTCTGGGTGCATCGGGTGTGCAGCACGTTTATCCCCTCTGGTTCAGAGGCATCATCCCAGGTGCTCAGCGGCCGTCCTGCATTCCGGCTAGGAGCGGGCAGGAGCCCCTTCCTCTTCTGCGGGGATGGCCCCGGTCTGCAAGTGGCCCATGCTCGGCCCCGAGAGGAGGGGGGACCTGCTGGAAACACGGCTTCCCTCCCCACTGTGTCCACCGGGGGCTCACCTCATCAGGGGGGGTCTTCAGCTCTTCAGAGTAGTTCTTAAGTACCTGCTCAGGCTCCCGCGACGCTGCATCTGAAAAAAAAAAAAAGGTCCAAGAGAGGAAGAGACGATGTTTCCTATGGCACAGAAACAGGGGAGGGGACTGAGGCCAGAGGGAGAAGAGCAAGTGAGAAAGGTCCAAGCTGCCAGGGGGAAAAAACATCAGTTAAAAGGGTAAGACGGAGAAGGTGAATGGACAAGGAGAGAGACACCCCAAGAGGCCCCAGGCAGAACAGGCCAGGGAGCAGTCCTTTCCATGCACAAGCTAAGGGCCACGACTGTTTTGAGAAGAGGAGGCAGCGACAGCTGAGAGCAGCCCCAAGCCCGTGTCACCCGCTCAGCTGCCTCTGGGCAGACTAGCACTGGCCTCTTCCAGTGGGGTACCAAGGATCTGACAATCCGCCGACTCCCTCGCTGGAGGAGAGGCTGGTGTCAGGGCCTGTACGTGCATCCCCTGCTTCCTCCATCTGCTGTGACCTGAGACTATGCTCCTTAACATCAAGTGCCCCCACGGACCCTTCCTGGACCAGGGGGCCCCCTACAACTGTTCTCCTACCGCAGGCACCCCACAACCCCAGTTATCTAAGCTGGCTTTTAAACAGGGCTAGTGCCCGTGTCTCTGGATGGCTGGGAGGACCCGTGCACAGTCTACACTTCATTTGGAAGCCGGGTCACTTCTATCCATGCCTCCTAGTCCTATCCCCTGGGGTCCAGCAGAAGAATCCGAACCCCTCTTCCTTGGGCAGCCTTTCAAACACACGGTGCTGGCTGCTCCTTCCCTCTGCTAGCCTGTGGCTCCAGGAGCTGAGCATCCTCGGTTACGTCCGGGGATGCAGCGTCTAGAGCGGAGCCGCATGGGAGAGAGGCTGAGGAGGGGGCTGGGACCAAGAGGACAGCCTGAGCCCACCTTGCTTCAGGGGCCCCTCAAACGGGGCCATGGCCGACCCTGCCCGGCTCTCAGGGTTCTCACGCCATGGAAGTGAAGGGTGGACAAGAGAGGACGCTGTAAAGTGAGGTATGAATTGGGGCCTTTCTTACTAGGACGAGTGCTGACCATCCTAGTGGTAGGAACAATCTACCACAACTCCGCTGCACCCAGGAGCTCCCCGTGGTGAAGACGTCTATTTCTGCTCAGGGCCAGTCTGGGAATTGGTCTGGCAAACTTTGCACATTATTTCAAGGGGTTTTATTTCTTTTTTCCAATCGGAGAGTGAGAAAATAAATGCGTGTTAATTGAAAATAACATTTTTTAAAGTTAAAAGAAACAGGCCAGAGAATAAATGAGTGAACTGGAAGGTGGGTCATTAGGGTAGAAAGAGCAAGGCCGGATGGCTCCTCTGTACAGCTGCTGAGGGGCCGGAGGAAAGCAAGAGAAGCTGTGGGCCCGAACACGGAGCAAAGGGCAGAAATGAGCCCCGACCGGGAGATAATCCCTGAGCTGGGGGAACCTCAAGAGGCTTCTATTTAATGAAACTTCATTGCAAATGGATCCAAGAATGGGGCTGTGCACAGGTGTCCGTAAAGTGGCTGTAAAGGGATGTTTTTAAAGACAGCCTGAATACCAGGACCAGAGCTTTAGCGCTAGAGGGGACTTGGGGTCCTCTAATCCAACCCTCTCATTTACTCAATGGGGAAAGTGAGGCCCTGAGAGGTGAATACATCCCCTCCCCCTGAATTCAGAGCCCCTAACTCCCCTGGCTCTGGCAGCTGAGACCCCTCCTCAAGGGAGGGCAGCTTCTGGGGGGCAGGGACCGGGGGAGCCACTGGTGGAAGTGGGTGGAAGAGTCTCCCTCACAGACAAAAAGCCAATCTTCCCAACACACTGTTCTCTATCCCGGGGGAGGTGGGTTTGCTGCCCCAAGGTCTCTAAAGGGAATCAGAACAAGACTTCTAACAGATCCCTCAGCAGCCTTCCTAGGCTGAGCCAACAGGGAAGAACGAGGCCTTCCTGGAATCCATGACCAGGCAAGAACACTGGCTCTGCCCCATGAACAATGAGTTCCTCAAAAATTCACCATCATTGCAGTTCCCTATCAGGAGAGTCTTGTTTTTCTTCCTAGGCAGGGGGGAAACAGTGCTTGAAGGAGTGAGTACCCGTGGACCGTAAGCTCTGTGAAGGCAGGATCACTGGATTTGGGTCTGGTATCTCTAGTGCCTAGAAGACAGGAGCCCAGTAAGAAAGAACAACTGGGAAAAACAAAACAAAACTGAATCTTGTGAAACTATGGCCATGTCTGGCCCCCAAGAGAGTCCTGAGAACGTACCTCCTTCCTTCCCTCCTTAGGAAACAGAGGTAATCATAGGCGGGAAATTGCAGATTTTGGAGTCTATTAACACATTGGTTACTTTTAAGTTTTTTTCTTTTTTTTTTTACTATAAGAGATAATTCTCTGTGAGGGGTAAAGATATATTGGGAAATGCAGGTGGTGGAAAAAATGAAAGATCTCTAAAAATCTAAGTGTTAAAGCTACTTGGGGTGGGGGGAAGCAGCTAAGTGGTGCAGTAGATAAAGCACCTGTCCAGGATTCCAGGACCTGAGTTCAAATCCGGACTTCAGACACTTGATAATTACTAGCTGTGTGGCCCTGGGCAAGTCACTTAACCCTTATTGTCCCGCAAAAAAAAATTAAATTAAATTAAAAAAAAGCTATTTGGGATGCTGGAGTCTAGAGCTCTCCTCCTAGATTAATCGGAAACCACTGGGCCATCACTTTATTAGGTGAGGGTATATGCCAGAGTAGACTCATCCTGCTTCCTACCAAAATCAGTGATGCTTTTCTCCCTTGGAAAGGGCCAGGATCGTGGGTTTTGTTCAGCCTCCTCACTCTAAAGATGACAAACTGAGACCCAGATATCATGAGACTTGTCCAAGGTCTCTCAGATAACAGCAGAGACTACAGAGCCAGCACTTTGCCCACTGTCCCCCACCTAGCTCTCTAGAATCTAGTCAATAATAAATTGCTGCTGGGGGCAGCTAGGTGGCGCAGTGGATAGAGCAGCAGCCCTGGATTCAGGAGGACCTGAGTTCAAATCCGACCTCAGACACTTGACACTTACTAGCTGTGTGACCCTGGGCAAGTCACTTAACCCTCATTGCTCTACAAAAATAAATAAATAAATAAACTGATGCTGCTGAGCATTCTAATTTGCCTTAATCTGGGGCACTCTAATAGCTCCAAAGCCAAGGGCTCCTAACGAAGACCAATACAGCAAAGCAAGCTGGGAGAATGAAGCTTGGGCGCCCCACATGCAGCTTGGGGGCAGACACTCTTCTGAGGACCTGTAAGTCTCTTGGTGGTTTCTGAGCTGCCTCAGAGACGTCCTTGGCATTTCTAAGAGTGGCGCTCCTGTGTTCTAGAGGCTGGAGTTGAGGATGCCGAGACGACTCTCTTCCCCCCAGCTGCTCTTCTCAGGACAACCCAATGGAAGAGGTTGGTGGGATAGGAGAGGACTTTGGGCTGCACCTTCCAGTGCGAGGGGCCACTCCATGCTGGGCCAGATCAAACCTCTCAGTGAGGTCTGTAGAACGGCGGAGAACATGAGGCTGGACAGACGCTCTCTGCGTCCTTAGCCAGAAAGCTGATGAGGAAAGTGAGGCTCAGAGAGGGGAGTAGGAGGCACGTTGTGAGTGGTGACAGGTGAATTCTGAACCTGGGAAAGTGGAGGGGAGGGACAAGCATGCATATTAAATGAGGCCCTTTGCAGCGGAGGCTGATGCCAATGGCCAGGTTGTGCCTCTGGCAGACAACACTCTCCCCACGCAAAGCTTTGCAGTTTTTCTCTGATGAAAAAGGAGGCTAGCTGCATCACTCGATTCCAAGCTACTCTGAGCATTTTCTATGTTGTATGTATCGGCTGATGGGTTCCTGTGGGTTCTCTCTGCCTCCTACACTTTCTGTAGGTGAAACAAAGGCTGTCCTATACCCAGTATGTATTTGTTACTACCTACCTCACGTCCCTGTTGCTGCCTGAACACAAACGATGCACAAGAGACACTCCTGTGAGTATCTTGGTAGCCACAAAGAGATATTTTAGGGCCACCACCAATACTGAGCCCCAGTCTGGGTGAACCAGAGGTTGCGGGGCCCAGCCAAAAGCATTTAAGTGCTTCTCAGCACTGGGCTAAACTCTGGGAATACAAATAAAGGCAAATGCCCTCAAGGAGCTCATAGTCTAATATGGGGGACGATGTGCAACAACTGGACGCCTGAGATACGCACAATATAAACAGAAGGTAACTGAGAGGGCTCAAGCACGGGGGAGAGCAGGAATGAGAGAGGCCAGAAGGTGGGCTATGGGCTCGATTCTTTTCTCAGACGAATTCTGAAAGACCAGCAGGATGCCCCAGTGTCCCTGGAGTCCTCGGGCTAGCCTGTGCTCAGAGGTTACCCGGCCCAATGAGCTGAATGCTTGTCTCCCCACCCATCTCAGAACTCAGAGCCAGATGCCCCTGGGAGAGAGGCCAGGTTCCAGAAGGACAGGTCGCAGTGGCCTTTTGGCTGTGGTTTTCCCCCATCCACTGAGTGGCTGAGGCTCCTGGGAAGACCAGTCTGTCACCCAGGACACAAGTCTCTGATGGCAAACCCAAACACAATGGGAAACTGTTACCCAAATGGAGGGCCAAGTCAGAGAGTCACACACAGCTGAGTGCTTAACAACGTTTGGGATTTTTCCTACTGAAAAATGACAGAGTGTGAATCTTGGGTTAGCCTAAAACTACACCTTGGTGCTGTGGTCAGCATATTAGACTTGTGGTCAGAAAGACCTGGGTGCAAATCCTGCCTGACAGTTCCTAGCAAGTCACTTCACCTTTGTGCCTCAGTCTCCTCTCTAAAATGGGGACAGTAGTGTCTACTTTACAGAGTTGTTGTGAGGCGCAGATGAGACAATCCATTTGCAGGGTCTCGTGTGACAGTCACCATCCTGAGGATCCCCACTGTCATCAACTTTACTTTCAAGTTTTGTTTTTAAATAACAACGGCCGACACAATGAAGATCTCAGGTCTAGGGCTAGAAGGGTCCTTAGAGCGCCTAGTCCGGCCCCTTCATTCTGCACAGCAGAGACAGGAAGACTTGGCTGAGTTCACGGCGGTCTTGGGTGGCAGAGCTGGGACTGGCTCAGGACACAGCCGTCCACCGACTCTCAACCTCGTCTCTTTCCACTGAGCCACAGGGTATTCAGGGTATTTAAGAATGGCTCGCAAGGTGAAGGCGAGCTACCTCCAGAAATCTGGGGGAATGCACCATTCTGTGGGCACTTCCCTAAATGTGAGTGAGCATCACTCATGTCGACAATGCAGGACAGACCTGGGTGTGCCTAGTGCCACCTCGTGGGCAGTGTGGGAGAGTCAGCGAAGGGCAAAGGGGAAAGGAACGTTATCAGGGGTGTCCTTCTTCATATCCCTCACTAGAAACTTCCACCTTCATCAAGGACACACTGCCTAGGGTGAGAGGGGCGGGCCTAGTTTTGAACAGGGCGAGATCACCCAGCTCCAGGGGTTTGTTCCACTGGCTCAATAGTCACTATGCCCTCACTATTCAAACTTCCCTAGAAAAAGCTTTGAAACTGGGGTGTCACGGGTGCCGCCGACAACAAAAAGGAGAAGCGCCGGCCTCTCGCTGCCCAACCCGAGGAGGTCAGAACGGGAGGGTCCCAGAGGCTGCGTGGAAATGAGAGAAGAGCACGGCGTAAGCGAAGACAGGAGGAGACCACAGAGCATTTGTGAACAGCAACTACCTTTCACGGACATTTTCCTCAGTCTCTTGACTGAGCTGTGATTTTTAGTGGGCATACAGGAGGCAGGAGGGCTGGCAGGCTGTGGTGCACGAGTAAGACACACAGGGAGTCCGATGGCTGACATCAGAATACTCGTCATGCCTATACGGGTGGGGGTGGGGGGTGAAGGCAAACATGCAGACAGGGAGAAACAACGGGGGAGAAACAATAAAAGGAATCAATTAAGCAAGTAAAAAGTAAAACAAGTCCCCAAACCCCAAATTAAATCCAAGTCAAAGGCAGGAACATCTGGGAACCAAAACCCAAACCGCTCCCCAGATGTGGGGCTGAGATGCCCAGCTGAGCCCACGAGCATTCCAGGGAACAGAGCTTAAGGCTTCCCGGGGCCACCAGATTGTCAAGGCCCCCCCATCACTTAGTGCTCAGAATGTACAGGTGAGGCCCCAGCCCAGAGGCAGGTGCACCCATGTCACTGCCTCCTGGCTAGGCCTGGACTACATGTCATCAGAGAAGCTTCTGCAGGTGATTTGTGGCAGGCCTCACTGAAGACGGGACAGTCAGAGAGACGACAAAGAGGAGGCATGTTAGAAGCACAAGAGCTAGAGACCCTGGCTGGGCGGGACACGGCTACATGGCTTACCTGAGGCCTTCAGACACCCCCCACCCACATGTGCTCTTCCACACGCCCCCCTGGCCACTGCCAGTGCACGCTCCAGCTAGGTGTGGAGACATTTACATAAGGAAACCGCAGCTCTGGGAGCCCGGACGCCAGCACGAGGCAGACTTGTGGGAGTCTGTGCAGAGTAACTGCGCCCCCTCGCCTTGGTCACACCTTCCATTACTCTAAATGATTTAATTTGTGACTGAAATGACTGCCCAGAAGGCCTGTGAATTCTCTGGCCTTCTCACTCTGCTACAACGCCTATGTCTCCAGAGACATGTCTCAGCCCATATTCAAGCACTCATTCTGCTGGGCCCAGCCCTCTGCTGAGCCCAGGTTAAATGAGAGCAGTGGGATTTTGCACCCATGCCATCCATCTGTTCCCTCTTTCAAAAGGAAAAGGGAAGCAGCCAAGGGTTGTCCAGCTGACTAAGGGACCAAAGGCTAGATGTCCCTGATTCAATTAGGGCTTCCCTGCCTGATTTAATTACAGCTAATGAATGCAGAAAGCTCTCATTGAGTAGCCCAGGCAAGAGAATTCAGCAGTCAAGAGAATTCAGCTAGGTCAGAAGCCTAAAGCCAGGCCACGGCACAAAGGATAAAAGAACAACCACAGGAACCACAGTTGGGGAGCTCTAAATAAATGGGTATTTCCCCCATGGAGGTGAACTCATTCATTCTCTTCCCCAGCCTTAGGCTTTCAAATTTCCCTGTTTCTTCTATCTTCGCATGTAGCTGGGTTTGAAAACGAGTCGTCCCTCCCCGACTTCACTTCGGCCCCTTCTTTTCATGCAGAGCCCCAGCCCTGGTGCAGACCCCAACTACCTGGGGTTATGGAGAAAGCCTAAACACCCGAGTGGTCACCCTGCTTGTGGCCTCTCCCTGCTCTGGTCAAAGCCAGTCTCATCCCCTTGCTCACACGGTTCAAGTCTGGGACTCCGTTAAGTTGGGCTGTTTCCTGTCTGCCCTTTCACTGAAACTCTCGACGGTCCCTGATATGGCAAAACTGGTCAGAAGCTTCTAGTTTTTCTTAAGAGGCCGCTCAGACACAGGCTGTCCTCAAAAGGCCTCTCCCAGCCTCACCAAGTGTACTTTAGAGCCCAGCTCCTCAAACCGGGGCTCGTGACAAAATCTGGCAGTAAATGTTTGATTCATCTACCCATTTTACATACCCACATGCCCAGGGAGACATAAAAATTTCTCAGAAGGGTTGGCAAGTGGAAAAAGTTGAAGAAGCCCTGCCCTAGATTAAGGGCAATGGGCAGTTGGGGAGCGCCAGAGTGCGCAGAGAACTGGGCCTGGAGTCAGGAAGATTCATCTTCCTGAGTTCAAATCTGGCCTCAGTCACTCACTAGGTCACTGTGTGACCTTGGGCAAGTGTCTCCACCCTGTCTGCCTCAGTTTCCTCATCTATAAAATGGGCTGGAGAAGGGAATGGCAAAGCTCTCCAGGATCTTTGCCAAGAAAACCCCACGTGGGATCACGACTGACAGACAACTGAACGACGCAGGATCCTGAGCCATGCTCCTCCCACACCTACCTGTCCGGATCCCAATAGTGCAAGTGAACCTTGAGAAGGCTGGCAACACGTGGGCTCCCCTTCTCCTTCAAGGGGTGCCCTGGCCCCAGTGACCTCTCCTCTGGCCCCACAATTCACCATACCAACTGCCTCGTGTGGCAGCTGAGCTTTGAACGTCTTGGTTCCTCAGCCCAATTCAACAGCATGTACAGAGCACCTGTTATCGGCTGCTCCGACAGCTCCCCAAGGCCCAGACGGATGGTCTGGGAGCTCTGAGTGCCTGGGGGTCAGGGGCTGTGCTTCTAGACTGATCGGTTGTCACTGACACAGCAGAGCAAGGGAAGGGTATGGAGCAAACGCTCAGGCGAGCCTCAGTGATGGCGGGGAGCAGCGTGTTTCTGGGGACACTCAAAAGGAAATGTCTGTATTGGACTGGAAGACCTAAGATGCCTCCCCTAGTGTTCCTCGACACTAACAAACGTTTCCAGATGAAGTGTTAGGGATGGATGACTCCCAAGACGGGTGGGTGTGGTTGTACTGGAAATAAACTTGAGCGAAGGCTGTCCCAGGGAGGATGACCTGGGTCCCCCTTCTGACCCATCTCTGACTACTTGGTCATTCAATGGGGACGGTCATTCGCTAGGTACCACTGCCTACCAGCTCAGCTTAAGAGGCCTCTTGACAAAGTCTGCTGGGCAGTGTAATGGTTGGAATGACGCCACCTACTGGAGACTTGCTGTGGGAAAGCTCCACCATGAGGAAAATGCCTCAGAGGCATTGTGGCTTTTCCTTGGCGTCAGGAAATGATGTTTGCTCATGGGTGCTGTCTATCAAGGCTACCAGCCAATCAACTAAAGAAGCACAGTCATGCAACGGTTCCCCCGAGAATGGTAAGTTAGGGAGTAGTGTTGCTGGGTTAAGAACTGTGCAGCGAGGGGCAGCTAGATGGCGCAGTGGATAGAGTACTGGCCTTGGAGTCAGGAGTACCCGAGTTCAAATCCGGCCTCAGACACTTAACACTTACTAGCTGTGTGACCCTGGGCAAGTCACTTAACCCCAATTGCCTCACTAAAAAAAATAAATAAATAAAAATAAAAGAACTGTGCAGCGTTTTAAAGTGATATTCTCATTACCTAACAGGGTTATTTCATATTTAGCCAGCCTTTGATCTGAAAAGGCTTGTGTCCTGTGACATAGTGAGAGAGCCTCCACTTCGTGAGGGCATTGCACAGTTAGAGGGTTACCTAGGACCAAATCAGAGGCTGTCAGTGATAACCAATCAGTCTAGAAGGGGCCCCTGGCCCCCAGGCACTCAGAGCTCCCAGACCATCCCTCTGGGCCTTGGGGAGCCATCGGAGCAGCCGATAACAGGTGCTCTGTACATGCTGTTGAATCGGGCTGAGGAACTAAGACATTCAAAGCTCGGCTGCCACACGAGGCAGTTGGTGTGGTGAATTGTGGGGCCAAAGGAGCTGGAACCGAACCCAGCTCTCAATGCAAGGGTGCACCACCTCTCGTGCCCCTTAACAGTGGCAATGTGTTCCTTAAAACGTAACTGGGGGGTGGGATTCAGAGCCCTTGCTGGCCCTTATTCAGCAGCACAATTGCTATTTAACAAGTACAGGATGTTGTCAGGAGGGGTCCTCTGGGGCCACACGTCCCCAGCCCCCTCCCGGCAGGCCAAGGCCAGGCTGGCTTTGTCCTTTTCTATAGGCTCCCAACAGGGGTTACACTGAAGCCATGTGCTTCTTGGATTTGAGTGTAGAAAGGACAAGCTCTTTGCTGCACGCTGGATCCCTTCACTGTTGGCATCAAAGCCTGAAGCCAGTAATAGCAGGGGCCTGGATCGTCAGTGTCTCCTGTAGCTCACCTTCTTTCAGCCTCCCCACAGAAGGGCAGCAGGTGCCTCCTGGCCAGTCCCGTCCAGGGATCTCTACCCTTCCAATCCATTGGCCAGCAGCTCATTTCCTCGCTTCCCTGCCCAAGAAGGTACCGGGGGTCTCCTCTATCTCAGGTGGAATCGGCTTTGCCGCCCCCCACTCCAGGCAGGCTGGGCTCGCTGCTGCTCTGTGACTCTACCCTGGTCATTTCTACCTCTGAATCTTTGTTCACATCATTTCTTCCACTGCACAGAACATACCTCCCACCCCTTGTGCGTCTTTCCAGGGTCAGCCAAGAGCTCACCTCATCTTGCCATTCTGAAATTCTGCAACCCTCAGTGCCTCTTAGAGATGTTGGGAGGAGATAAACTGCAGCTAGTTTGCCTGTCTCACCTCTCTTCTAGATAGAGTAAACTCCTAGAGAGCAGAGGCTGCCCCATCCCTCTTGGTCCTGACCACACAGAGCCTTCCTGCACACAGTAGGTGTTTTGAAGATGAGTTGAATAAAGCCAAAGGCCATAAAGACAGACTAATTAGAGGCTCTGAAAAATGACTGAAGGGGAAAGCAGTGGGGAGGGGGGGTAGATTTCCAACCCTGGCCATCAATGACTGTGAAATCTTTTCTTTTTATTGTAGCTTCAGAAATGGGCCCAGGTTTGTGAATCACAAAACAGTTCCAAGGACAAAGAACGCTGGGTTCTTTGTAGCTGAGGACTGCAGGGGGTTTAGATCAGGTGCCTCCCTCAGCCTCCTCCTGATAGACGTCACCTGGGAATATCCAATGACCAGAAAGTGGAGCCCAGGGAAAGAACCCAGGAGCCTCGGGTGCTCCCTGGACTCTGCCACAGCCCCCAGTACCCACTAGGATGGGTCATGGAGCCCTCGGGGTATGTTCATGGCATCAGGATAGATAGCACACCCTGCCCCCAGCGACAAGCTCCAGGATAGCTAGCGGATGCATGGACACATGGGAGCGTCCTTACCATGGAAAAGAAGGGGGAGTGTTTGTGGAGAACACGCCCGCCTAGACTTTGGCTTTTGCACAGAGTCGCAGCCATGTCACAGTATCTCAAAGCTCATACCGGGCATAAAGAGGCAGGCATTTACCCCATCTCATCCTGCAGGTAGCAGCGGGGTGTCCAGAGGTCAAAGGGACTGGCTCCTCAGCCTGAAGCGTGACCAAAGCCTCCCAGTATCAAAGCCCCTTTGGCCACAGTAAGACCAGTCTAAGACCAGAGGTGAGCTCTACCTTCAATTTCCCAAAGAGGAAGGAAGAAGAAAGGCCACCCTTGAGTGACTGCTGGAAGATGCCCCAGGAGCACGGCTCTGCACTGCCGAGGGGTCCCCAAGGGCCATAAGGAAAAATAGCTCAAATGTTCTTCATCAGAAACCCCAAAGGTCGAGGCAAGGCCCTCCCCCTCCCTTGAAAAGGAGCCCGGGCACCCTCCAACCATACCTGCGAGGGCCTGCTGGACCTTGCTGGGCTTCGGCATCTGCACAGGCACGCTGGGGACACTAGCTGGAGCACTTGCGGAGGTGTTGTTGGGGACGCTGTTGGGGACGGTCACAGGGAGGCCTGGGAAGGAACTATCGGAAGAAAACAAAGGTTTTGTAGGGTCTCTTCAGTAAAGCCCAAAGAAAGCAATTCAGTTCCCCCTCAACCACAGCCCCATCTACTAGAAAGTTCCAGTATGTCTGGGCTATGCAGCTTGGGGTCCATCAGAGACCTTGCTGTTCCCGCCTAAGAAACTCGGAGAGAGAGTAGCTGAAAGTAAACAGCAATCTGCCCTCGTCTGAGAGCCTCATGACAGAAACGGCGCTGCCTTCTTCCATAAGGATTCCAACCAAAGGCAGCTGTTACCTGCTTATATGCTGGAGGTGACAAGGGAGAAACTTGAGAGTCAACGAGGGATGGAGATGGGAAGGAGAATGAAGCACGGTAAGAATCCGCCTGGGACCGTCAGAGATGCCCAAAGAGATGGGAACAACATTTACTGAGTGTCTGACCATCTGTCGTGAACACACAGGGTCAGACACATCTCCTCCCAACCCAACGGTGGATGACACTCTAAGCTGGAGGTGCAAAGATACAGAAAAGGTCCCTGTCCTCCTGACTTGGGCTCCTAGGAGAACAAACCAAGGAACTAGAATGGAAAATAACACCAAAGTTCGTTGGAAAGGGGAGGTATCATGGAGAGAGGAGAGCGGGGTGGCAGCTGAATTCAGATTTCAAGGATGGGCAATGGACAGACAAATAGGCTGGCAAGAGACTGGAGGCCTGGGGAACGGAAAGACCGTCACTGGGTGTTAGGCGAGGGCACCTTCAGCCTGGATCATGAGGGGGATGTCCTGAGGGATGGCTTCTAAAGCAGGGTTCTTCCCAATCCTGGAGGGCGGCTGTCTCGGGGCAGGTTTGAGCAGAACAGTGAGAGGACCAGATTGACACATCAATTGAAAGGCGAGGAATGGCACAGAGAAAAGAGCCTTGGATTTGGTGTTAAGAGGGCCTGGGAGGGAGGGAGGGAGGGAGGGAGGGAGGGAGGGAGGGAGGGAGGGAGGGAGGAAGGAAGGAAGGAAGGAAGGAAGGAAGGAAGGAAGGAAGGAAGGAAGGAAGGAAGGAAGGAAGGAAGGAAGGAAGGAAGGAAGGAAGGAAGGAAGGAAGGAAGGAAGGAAGGAAGGAAGGAAAGAAAAGAAAAAAGAGGGCCTGGGGCCACAGGCTGGCTCTGCAACTTACTGGAGGCCAGTTCCCTCCTCTATCTGGGTGTAAAGTGAGGGAGTTGGGCCAAAGCGCCTGGAGGGTGGTTCCTGCAGGCTCTAGAACCATGATTCTCAAAGATGAAGTCCCAAGACTGGAGGGAGAAGAGAGCGGGAGGAAAAACTCACCAGGAAGCTTCGGCCCAAGTCCGGGCAGACCCCAAGGAGAGGCCTTTAAGCCCAGGGAGGAGAGGGACAAGAGGGACAGAGGCCAGAAAGTCTGCAGAGGGAGAACAACATGGTTTGGTAACTGAATGGATAAGAAAGGTCAAGACAGAGGGAAAGTCAAACATCTCGCCAAGGTTTTGAACACGGGAGACTGGGCGACTGCCTGAGTGAATGGCCAAAGGGGCGGTGCCACTGTCACCAAGTTACAGTTTATTTTGTCCCTACAATCACAGGATTTACAACCAGCAGGCCATGTCTGGGAAGGACCTGAGCCCAGGTCTCTGGGCTCCTCTGAGCCCTGTGTGCCAGCAGCTAAGAAGACGGAGCACTCAGAGCTGAAGAGGTCTTTATAACTGTCTCCTTACCCCGTGCCCCAAGCAATCCCCAGGGAGGTAAAAAAGCAGGTTAAAGCTGTCAGGAAGAACATTAATAGTAGTCTTCAAACGGGTTCTGCAGGGGCTCCACAGCTGGGTCCCAAATCAGTCCCTTTGTCTGCTCCATCACTTCTAGCCTCAGAACAGCCTTGGTGGTGGTGTGGAAGGAAGGGGTTCTCTCAAGCTCCCCTATTCGGCCAGCATCCTGGCCCACAACATTCCACCCTGGATGCCTGGTGCCAACAACCTAGGCAGCTGGGGTAATAGTCACTTCATAGTGTGACGGCGCCTACCAACTCTTCTTTGCAGCAAAGCTGAAGGGTATTTGGAGAGCTGGGTGGGGGTGAAAGAAGGGGGGGGCATCCAAACAGCAGCCCCTCTTGTTGCTAGGCCTGCAGACTAGGGTCCTGTGGTTCTTCCCACTGCCTCATGCCATCAGACCTGCAGGCGTAGGCTCAAGGTCATCCCAACGCTGCCATCTTGCTGTTTCCAGAACTCCACTGTATTATCAATGTCCTCTTACTTGCCAAGATGTCCCAACTGCTAACATAAGGCCTCATGCCACTGCCTTCACCACTGCTTTGGTGGCTCACTGAGGCCCAGGGTCCCACGACCTCCTTGGCCTCCCCAGTTTTTGCAAAGAGGCCGTTGTAACAGATCTCACTGCTGGTTTGCTCCCGGTTGCCCATCTGGTACAATGGACCATTTCAAGCCTGGGGCTTCAGATAAAGAATTCCCTTAACAAACACATATCCAACACTCCCTGGGTAACTGCAATCCCCAGGGCAGTAAAAAGCAGTCCTAAAGGACGCTCCCTGGGGTCCCAGCAGGTCTCCACTAAAATCCTAGAGTTGTTTTCTCTCCTTGTTGCCCGAAGGGCCCACAGCTGGGTACCAGGTCAGCCCGCCTGGGACCAAGTGAATTAAAACTGCCCCTGGAGCTGTCTGTGAGGCCCACAGTCCCATGCGATGACTGTGAATCTGGAACAATAACTGCTGGAGATGTTCAGGGGGTAGCTCTGGGCTGGAGGCTGAAGTCTGTCCAGTCCATGCCTGGACTAAAGGTCTGTTCCCTGGTCCCCATCAGCTCCCCTTCCTTCGACTGCCCCGCTGTCTATTGGGAGCCATTTTCCCTCAATGAATCCCTGTGGCCTGCAGAGCTCTGGGTCTGCCTTTCCTCTTTTCCGGCTCTTCAGCAGCGGTGGCTGAAGCCCCTGCAGGAGCACTTACTGGGCCGCCTCTCTCCAGGCTGGAAGCACGGTGATTCCCCAAGCTCTTGGGGTCAGGATCCCGGGGTGTCTCCATCAAAGTCGGTGGGGAGCTGGTCGTGAAGGTGCCAGTGGCCCGACTTGTTGGGCATATGCTACCTCCCTATCCCTCTGAGGCTGCCCTCGGGCTTCCCCCCTCAGCCAACCTGCCCACCCTAGGTATGAAGAGATCTAAACCAGAGCAGTGGCTGTGTGAAAGCCAATGTGAGAGATGTTGTGGAGGGAGAAACAAGATTTGGCAACCGGCTAGAACAGAGTGGGGTGAAGGAGTGTGAAGAGTGGCGGGAAAGATGGTGGTGGAGCAAGTTCTGTTTGGGACGCCTTCCATCTGAAGGTGTGTGGCTAGAGCCAAGAGGGATGCCAAGGCTGGCTAGCCAGGCCTGCCTCCTCCCCTCATTAAGTAACACAAACCAAACCCCAATCCCTCAGTGGGGAGAGCCCTTGCACAATACCTAACAACCTCCAGCTTGCTAAAAGCCCAGGGCCTCATCCCACTTAGAAGAAGCCTCTATTTCAGCAGCTGTGACCTTGTTTACACAAGGAGGGGGCTTCCCCTTTCACCCCATATAATTTCTGTCGATTACTACTACCTCAGAACAGAAGTGTTAGGCAACATTGTCAGGAGCCTCCCCTATTCCAAGCACAGAATTATTAGTGAGGGACTAAGTAAAAACCCCTTTTGATTTTGGGGGGTTTTTAAATTTTTTTTTTAATTGAGCGGGGCAATGATGATTAAGTGACTTGCCCAGGGTCACATAGCTAGTAAGTACCAAGTGTCTGAGGCTGGATTTGAACTCAGGTCCTCCTGAATTCAGGGCCAGTGCTCTATCCACTGCACCACCTAGCTGCCCCCAACCCCCTTTGTTTTAATGCGTTTCTCACCACTCCCCCTCTCCCCCTTCTCCCTTCTGAGAACCAGTTTCTCTTGAAGACACCTCCTGAGGAGGGGGGTTGGGGGGAGGGGGGTTGAGATTTGCTTGCAAGATGGAGTCGAGTTTTAAAAGACTTTTTTTGTCCTTGTTTTTCAAAAACAGAACAGAGACATCATAGCTTACCAAGTCCATTTGGTAAGATACATGCACACAGATGCATCTAACAACTGTCTATAGAACCAGACCTCCAAGGACAGTATAAAGCAGCAGTCATCAAAACCATTTGGTATTGGTTAAAAAATCGAGAAGCAGCCCAGTGGAACTGCCTAAATCAGGGAGAATCAGAAACAATGGAACTCAATAACCCAGTGTTCAATACACCAAAAAACACAAACTACTTAGGAAAGAACGCCCCATCTGATAAAAACTGCTGAAAAACTGGGAAGCACAGGCTTTGCTCCTGCTCTCACACCATGTTCCACAACAGATTATAAATGGATACATGACTTTAATATTAAAGATTGTACCATAAAGAAATCAGAAGAGAAACTGAGCGTGCGACTTTCACGGGTATAGATAGGAGACATATTTTTAACCAAACAAGGGACAGAGGCACTCATAAAAGATAAAGAGATCTGATTACAGGAAATTGAAAAGCTTCTGCACAAACAGAATTAAGGGATCGATCAAGGATGAGGGTTCAAATGGGGAAAAAACACTTTGGATCAAATTTCTCTGTTAAGTGGTATCCAAGAGATACACACACACACTCACACTCACCCATACACAATTATACTTATACACACATACACACACAGATATCTAAAATAGATATATCTAAGAATGAAAGGCATTCCCTTACAGATAAGCAGTCAAAAGATATGAAAAGTTCTCAAAAAAAAAAAAAGAGTTGTTTAGTCATTGTTTTTTTGTTTGTTTGTTTTTTGGGTGAGGCAATTGGGGTTAAGTGACTTGCCCAGGGTCACACAGCTAGTAAGTGTTAAGTGTCTGAGGCCCGATTTGAACTCAGGTCCTCCTGAATCCAGGGCCGGTGCCTTATCCACTGTGCCACTCAGCTGCCCCAAAGCAAGTATTTTTTTTTTTTTTTGCAGGGCAATAAGAGTTAAGTGACTTGCCCCAGGTCACACAGCTAGTAAGTATCTAGTGTCTGAGGCCAGGTTTGAACTCAGGTCCTCCTGAATCCAGGGCCAGTGCTTTATCCACTGCACCACCTAGCTTCCCTCTTTTTTTTTTAAATAAGAGATAACTTTATCATCTGCTCATTATTTTATTCATTTATTTATTTATTTTGGTGAGGCAATTAGGGTTAAGTGACTTGCAGAGGGTCACACAGCTAATAGGTATCAAGTGTCTGAAGTCACATTTGAACTCAGGTCCTCTTGAATCCAGGGCCGGTGCTTTATCCACTGCACCACCTAGCTGCCCCTAGTCATTGCTGTTTAGTCATTTTTCAATCCTGTTTGATTCTTTTGTTTGTTAGTTTGTTTTGTTTTGTTTTTTTGATGAAGCAATTGGGGTTAAGTGACTTGCCCAGGGTCACACAGCTAGTAAGTGTCAAATGTCTGAGGCCGCATTTGAACTCAGGTCCTCCTGACTTCAGGGCTGGTGCTCTATCCACTGCACCACCTAGTTGCCCCCGTCTGACTCTTTATGAGTCCATTTGGGGTTTTCTTGGCAAAGGTACTGAAGTAGCTTGCCACTTCTTTCTCCAGCTCATTTGACAGATGAGGAAACTGAGGCAAACGGGGTTAAATGACTTGCCCAGGGTCAAACAGCTTGTGTCTAAGGTGGGATTTGAACTCATGAAGAAGAGTCTTCCTGACTCCAGGCCCTGTACTCTACCCACTACTACCTAGCTGCAAGCTATTAATAATCAAATAAAAGAATGTCCCATATCACTGGTAATAAGGGGAAATGCAAATCTAAACAAACCTAAGGTTTCACCTCAAATCCTCTTAATTTGCAAAAATGAAAACAGACCAGAATAGTCAGTGTTGAAGGGCACTAGTGCATTGTTGGTGGAGCTGTGAATTGATAGTCATTTTGGAAAGCAATGTGGAATTATATAAATATCGTGACTGAAATGTCCATGCTGATTCCAGCAGGCATATGCTCCAAGGAGGCCATTGATAATATGCATATAGCAGCACTTTTTGTATGAGTAAGGAAATGGAAACAGAATAGGTGCCCATCAGTTGGAGAATATCTTTTTGTTTGGTTGGTTTTTTTGCAGGGCAATGAGGGTTAAGTGACTTGCCCAGGGTCAGACAGCTAGTAAGTGTCAAGGGTCTGAGGCCAGATTTGAACTCAGGTCCTCCTGAATCCACTGTGCCACCTAGCTCCCCCCTTGGAGAATGTCTAAAACTGTACTACATGAATGCAATGAAATATGATTGTGAGATAAGAAAGATAAATAAAACAAATACAGAGAACTACAGAAATATTAACATGAACAGATATAGAGTGAATTAGGCAGAGCCAGGAGAACAGTATTTCACTACAACAACGTTAAGGGAAAGCTCGCCACAAAACAAGTGGAAGTGAGTGTTGCAAAGTTACAAAGCTCAGGTATGGCTTAAAGGAAGAGATAAGAGAGGATATCCCCACCCTACTCCTTGGCAGAGGCAGGAGGTCCAGGAAATACACTGAGATATAATGATCAGATCTGCTGGGTTTTTTTCTGCTCTTTTTCTATATTTAAAAAGAATACTTACTATAATAGATGGCTTTCTGGGAAGACAAGAAAATTGGGAGGGGGAGGAATTCTGGTCATGTAAAACAACAGTGTCAAACAAAGTAGAAATGGATCTCTGCTTGGGGCATACGACTCAGAAAACCACAAATTAACATTATCTATCTTGTACTGTAAAAAAATTATCAATTAAATTTTACTCTGGTTTGGTTGGACTGCTATGGGACGAAAAGATATCAATGAAAATTTATTTAAAAAAAAAAGTTAATGGTGTTCTGACCCCCCTCGGGACAAAGTACCCCCTGAACTGTTCAGGTCAGACTGTTGCTTTGGCCCTCTCCCACTGCTGTCTCATGGTGGAACAGGTGTGGAACAGGCAAAGTAAAATATACCTCTCTGGCCAAAACCTTCTCAATATGGAGGTGCTAAGTAGTCAGAACTTTGACAAAGACCCTGTATGATCAACCGTCTGTATTTGTTACATAGAATTATTTTAAGTAGAAAGAGAAACTACTTTTACTGGATGACTTTAATGATGTTTCTGCCAAATATTCCAGTAATCCCTTTGTACTTGCTGACCTTGGATTCCCAAACATGACTGACTTTGGTCTCTGCCTCATGAGCTCCACTAAGATCTGGGACTAGGCCAGAGAGCAAGCCCTCTCCTTCTGTAGGGACATCTGGGAAGCCACTCTGCTGCCACCATCACTACACACTGCATGACTTCATGGGGGCTGGGTGAACCAGCTGGGGGTAGGGCCAACTCGGAGACCCCATGGGCAGGATAAAGGCATCTCTCTAAGACGGAAGTGGTGAGAGAACAAACAACTGTGTTCTTAGCCTCAACATGTGGAGCCTGGTTGTTTGGGACTCCAAGTGTCCTTCAATAAAGCTGTGTGTGGTCCCTTTCATTTCTCTGGCATGCTGGCTTGCTTTCCCGATGCCCATTCGGAGAGAATTTCATAGGCTTACATCTCTGTTCTTTTTTTTTTTGGCAGGGCAATTGGGGTTAAGTGACTTGCCCAAGGTCACACAGCTAGTAAGTGTCAAGAGTCTGAAGCCGGATTTGAACTCAGGTCCTCCTGACTTCAGGGCTGGTGCTCTATCCACCGCACCACCTAGCTGCCTTAAGTGTTGATCTGTTCTTTTTTTTTTTTTAATTAAATAGGCTTACATCTCTAAAGCTGGAAGATGCCTCTCAGGGCTAATCTAGTCCAAGCTCCTTCACGATACAGATAAGAAAACTGCAGCCCAAGAGTGACTGGTCCAAGGTCACACGGGTGGGCACAGGATTGGCACCCATGCCCCCTGACTTCAGGCCCAGAGCTCTTTCCATTGTACCCACTTGCTGATAACTGGACAGGTCGAACAGACAACATACCTAGCCAGCCAACAAGCCTCTGGGGATTCTCAAGTTAAGTCACTTCCCAAATTACTTTCTACTAGTTACTTACCCGTGCAAGTTTCACAAGCACTTAATAAAGGCTGTTAGAACTAAATGTCCTTTACCCTAAGGCTGGTTCGTAAGCCAAGTTTGGTGTCTGAAGAAGTGGCCCAAAGTTGAAACGCTCTCAGCCCGTCATAGCCATTCTCAAGAGAATGGGCTTCCCCTCATTGGTAGCTCACAGTAACAGTTAAAAAGAAAAGAAAAAGGAACAGACTGTTGGCTGCCAGACAAAGAGGGAGCCAAGATGGCCAGGTGTGCCAGTTCCAGAAGCGGGCATTTGATGCCCCTCCCAATGAGACTCGCCCCCCTTCTGCTCAGAGCTGAAGTCATCATCAGTTCAAGGTTATCTCAGCCTGGGCCCTGAAATCTGGCTCACTCAATTGGGAAATGCCACCTCACAGGTACACAATGAGCAGCCGACTCCGAGGCGCCCTCCCCTCACCCTCCCTTGCGCACCCCCCCACCCCCCAGTCTTTTAAGCTAAAAGGATCTGTTGCTTAGAGAAAGAAAAACAAATTATCCGAAACCCAAAGAATGCAGAGAATTCAAGAGGGGGAAAATGGGAAAGGCAGCAAGCTCTCAGAAGAAATGAGAAGGGGACCCAGGGCCTAAACAGATAGCCCCGACCAAACCAAGTTACTGGTGATTCTTATTCCTCTAACATCTAAAGAACCCTGGTTCAAAACTCACTGGGGGGGGGCATGCCCAAAGACACCCCCCCCCCATGTCTATAGCTCCTGATCTCCCAGACCTTGGCGGTCAGTCATCTCCATACCACATATGACCAAATATACTTCCTGGAGCACTGTTATTCTTTTGAACCTGCTCACGGAATTGAATTCAGCCAGGGTCTATCTAGGCTTTTCCACAGCAGGAGTTGAATAATTAACTGAGAAGAATGTGTTTGTTTACCGGGGATGAGGAATGAGCAGGGCCCCACCCTGCAAAGAGGTCTAGCAATGATTCCATCCACACCTCTGGCCTCACTCCCTCCTTCAAAGCTGACTCTATAAAAGATACCCCTGGGGACTGACGGGAATCCAAAGACGGGGGTGTCCCTGTGCTCGGGGACCAGAGGGACACAGGAACAGGAAAGGGCTGGAGAATCACCCGGGACTTCAGGGTGGGTGAGATGGACACTGGGAGACAACCAAAGGAGAGCAGCACATTTGAAGAAGAGCCTCTGAGGGAATTTAGGGAAAGTCTAAGACTGCAGGAAACGCTCTTGGACCACCAACCCACCTGAGATTTCTGGTTGGCTTTTTAACTATGGACATCCTAAAGGATGACTCCTGAGCTACCTACAAGGGTCTGTCTGTCTGTCTGTCTGTCTGTCAGACCTCTGCTCTCAGGAGCACCCCCCAACTGCGCTTCCTGCCCTCTTCTCAAGTCCCCTTCTGGTTTCCCGCCCCCACCTACGTCTTCATTTTCCCTGCAACCTCCAGCCCTGGGCTGCTCTACCTGTTGTCCTCACCTTCGACCCCTCTGCCATTCAACAACTAGGTATGTTCTCAATGATTCGTGTTCTCTAATCTCACACGTGCCCTCCCTGCTGAAGAACTCTGATCCCTCCTTGATTTGGGTACCACAAGATCATCTCCATCAAAGAGGCTGCTCCTGTGCTCGCTTCAGCAGCACAGATACTAAAATCGGACCGATACAGAGAAGATGAGCACGGCCCCTGTGCAAGGATGACACGCAAATTTGTGAAGCCTTCCATATTTAAAAAAAAAAAAAAAAGAGGCTGTTCCTACATTTCCCTTCTCGGGTGCACAAGGCCTGCCCCGTCCCCCCATAGCAGATGCCCTGTGAGCCTGCCCTGGTCTGCGCATCCTCTCCTCTACCTGGTGGCCTCTTAGGAGCCTGCCCCACTTCACTCACTCACCATCTCCAGTCTCTCCCTAATCTTTGCTCACAGGCTACAAAGATGCTCAGGTCATCCTTTAAAAAAAAGGATAATTAAAAGTTCAACACCAGCTTCTCTCCCGCGGTGGCTCTGAGGTCAAAATGAAGTCCAATCATTTTGTGACATCTGACCGGAGCAAGAACCGCAAGAGGCATTTCAATGCCCCTTCCCACACACCGAGGAAGATTATGTCCTCTCCTCTTTCGAAGGAGCTGAGGCAGAAGTACAACGTCCGCTCCACGCCGATTCGAAAAGACGATGAAGTCCAGGTAATTCGAGGACACTACAAAGGACAGCAGATTTACGGAAAGATGTGATCTACACTGAGCATGTGCAGCAGGAGAAGGCTAATGGCACAACTGTCCGTGTGGTCATTCATCCCAGCAAGGTGGTTATCACAAGGCTAAAATTGGACAAAGATCACAAAATGGTCCTTGAACAGAAAGCCAAGTTTCGCCAAGTAGGAAAGGAAAAGGGCAAATACAAGGAAGAAACGATTGAGAAAATACAAGAGTAAAAATTACATGGCTGCAATTAAATTGCTAGAATGGAAAAAAAAAAGTTCAACACTGACTATCAACAGAAACTTGCTTGTCACTTTTGGGGGGGGGGGGGGCGCGGGGCAATGAGGGTTAAGTGATTTGCCCAGTCACACAGCTAGTGTCAAGTGTCTCAGGTTGGATTTGAACTCAGGTCCTCCTGAATCCAGGGCCGGTACTCTATCTACTGCGCCACCTAGCTGCCCCCACTATTCACTCTTAAAACTAACTCTGCAATGACAAGTACTCCCTCCAGGTTCACAAGATTCACAGTTCATTTCCTTCTCTCTTCCTCCTAGAGGGTTGGGGTTAGGGTTTGCCTCCCTTAAGGCCCATTGTTTCTAAGCCCTGTCAGGGTGGCACATTAAGGGGCCACGGCAACAGCCCCCACCCAATCCTGGCCTATTGGGCGTCTTCATCTTTCCAGCTGAATTCCAAAGTGGTCAAGAGGCCACATGCTGTGGAAGATTCTGAGAAAGGACCAAGACCACAGAAACATTCTCCTGAATTGGCACCACTCCCACCTCAGAGTGGGGCTTGTGCCTCTGTCTCAGCAATTCCCAGTAACTTGTTCCATTAAGGTCTTTCCAGGTTTCTTTGGAAACCTCATAAAACATCGATATTTCACCACAGTGCCTTTTAACTATTCCTCTACCAATGGACATTAGGGGGTGGTGTGTGTGTGGTGTGGCAGGAGTGTGTGTATGTGTACGAGTGTGTGTTCAACTGATCTTATGGAAATCTTTACAGTTTTTGGTTTTTGATGAACACCTTCAAGGTATATTCCCCCCAAATGATAGCAGCAAAAACAACAATAATAGTTAGCTCTTTGATGTTTGTGAAACACTTTAATACGGTAACTCCTCTCAAATTAACAACCCGAGGATGCAGGTGCTATTATTACCCCCATTTTACAGATAGGCCAAATGAGATAGAGGTTAAGTGACTTGTTCAGATCACATGGCTAAAGAGGCATTACTGACAGGACATGATTATTTTTGTCACTTTCACCATTTGCCTTTTTTGGGGAAGGGGCGGGGCAATGAGGGTTAAGTGACTTGCCCAGGGTCACACAGCTAGTAAGTATCATGTGTCTGAGGCGGGATTTGAACTCAGGTCCTCCTGACTCCGGGACCGGTGCTTTATCCACTGCGCCCCGTGGCTGTCCCTCCCAGGCACTCTTGTGGCTGCATATTAAAGATGCTGATAGCAGCTAGCATTTATATAGTGCCTACTATGTGGCAAGCACTGTGGAGAGAGCTTTAGGATGATTATATACTCCAGTGTATCTTCCCAATAACCTTGGTGGGTGGGGGCTGTTAGCATCACCATCTTACAGATGAGGAAACTGAGGCAGAGAACAGTTAGGTGACCCATCCAAGCCATAGGTAGTGTTTGTGGCTGGATGTGAACTCAGGTCTTCCAGAGACTGGGCACCACACCGCAAGCTTCCTGATTTTGTCCATTTCTCTAAAGCGGCACTTTAACGTCTAAGCCACGTGCAGGGGGCCTGTTCTGAAGGGAAAAGATGATGTATGTTCTAGAGGTGTGAGCAGGGGGGGAGGGCTGCTTGGGGAGGCCTCTAGGGGACGCCCTTTGTTCGTTCTTCTTCCTTAATGACCAAGGACAGGCTCTACAGCTCTAGAAGCCACACTAGGAGTGGCTCCGGAAGGACACCTGAGCAGCCGTCTCCCATCTCTGGGCCTCTGCAGCAGCTGTGCTCCGTGCTGGGAATGCACTCCCTCAACTCTGCCTCTGAGAACGCCTCTCTCCCTTCAAGACCCGGCTCAAGCAACACCTTCTGTGGGAAGAAGTCTTTCTTCATCCTGATCACTAGTGCCACCCTCTCAAACTACCTCGGATGGAGTGGCTTTCTGTTTAGCGGTATTATCCTCCTTCTGTCTTGTACTTATTTATAAAATCATATGCATGCATCCATGTACATGCCAATGTACATATACATACACACACATGTATGCTGGTTGTTTTCCCCACTTGCATGTAGCAACTTGAGGGGAGGAATTGGTTTTATTTTTTGTTCTCAGCTCTCGTTACACAGCAGGCACTTAATCAATGCTTACTGACTGACAAATGAAGCAAGCATCCTCATTTGCAAATGTGTTAAGTGCCATGGGCAGGCTGAAAGTTTTATTGCAAATGAATCACAGAAACCCTCCACCTTGAAAAACAACTCAAACAAGCTTTCCACCCACACAGGTGAATTGCCATCCACTCAGCTAACAACTTGAGGTGGTCTTAGCCCTTTCCAAATGCCCAAAGCTGACAGATCCGGCTGCGGGGATCACCTGACTTGTCAATGAGGCGGTGGCACCATCTACTCTTGCCTGCCAACAGCGGGCCTCCTCCTGCTGCCAACCATGAGGCCACCCTTTCAGGGACCCACTGGCACCAACCTAACTTGTCTAGGCACTCTGAGAACGCATCCAAAGGCCCGGCTGTCAGAGCCGTGTACACAGGGGTTTCTGTCTGGGAGGGCCCAGGAAGTCAACCTGAAATAATCTGGTCCCACTCTGGTCCCCACAAGGAGGTCACCAGAAACATCAAAGGGCAGGCCTAAGGCACCAACCACAGGAATCCTGTCTCGGGTGAAGCGCTGCCTTTCTGCCCCGCTTTGGGATCAAGCTGCACATCAGCAGCGAGGGGGAGATGAGCTTCCCTGGGAATGACATGAGCCTGATTCTGCTCGTGACAAGCAAGGATGAGTGACCTACAGGCAGTAAAGGAGTAGCCCTCACCTAACTCGAACCCCCTGGACATTCCCAAGTCCTTCTCAGTCAACCATGCTGTCTGGCTAGAAGACCTGATCATTTAGCTGAGGGAAAAGGGCAGGAATTCCAATCTGGCTCCAAACATGCCTGTGTCCTCTGAGGTCTTGGGAGGCCAGGCCCACTGGTGCCTGACCCTGACCCTCTGGCCTTGTGTACCCCCACTGCCTTTGGGCATCCATCTTTTCCCATCCAGCTTCACGCTGCTCCAGGCCCGACCTCTCCCACACAACAAACCATCCCTATGGGGGTCTCTGTCTTGGTTTCCCAAAGAGACTAATGGGTCCTGAGGCAAGGGCACCACTTACAAAATGTGAGCATAAACCTCTGATTAGCCCTTTCACAGGGCTCTGAGCATCGAGCAAGAGATTTGTATAGAGCTTCACCTGTCAACAAGGTGACCCCCATCCCCTTAAGATTGCTAGTGGCCGGCCTTCTCAGTGTGCTGGAGGAAGTGTTAGAGCTCCCCATGGCCTGAAGAAACCATGCAGTTTGGACAGGGGCACTGGAGCTGTGAGGCCTCTTAAGACTACTTTAATGGGCTCAAGAGAGATCTGAGGGCTACTAGGAACTCTCAGATCCTTTTTCATCACACCTTAAGCCTCTTGCTCCAAGCCAGGGGCTCATCCTCTTTGGAGGCAGACACATGCAGACATGACAGCTGCCCAGTGTTACTTCTTCCCTGCAGGCCACTCTTGTCTGGCCATGGCTCTGCCCTTTAGAGCCAGGGCCACCCAAAGGAGAGAGGGGATTCAGAGGGTCTCAGCAGAGAATGACAAACAGTTCCCCAGGGACTGACACCCCAAAATTAGCCAAGTGTCCAAGGCTGCAGTTTAATAATACAAAGTCCAGCCCCTTGCGAGCATGCAGGGGGTCAAGCTGTTCTCAGTCCCCCTCTGCCTCTAGCCCCAATGACTTGGCATCCCAATGGACAACCACCCTTGTCTCTTATTTCAGTAAGGGGCTATCACATTCACAAACTCGCTCAACAACTCTCCACAGCCACGTGAGAGGAGACAAACAACAAGAAAGGCTGCTAGGTGGTTAGATGGAGTACTAGACTTGGAGCCAGGAAGACCCATGTTCAAATCCTGCCTGAGGAATCTACTAGCTGTGTGACCCTGGGAAAGTCACTGAAGCTTTCTCAGACTGTTTCCTCATCTGAAAAATGGGGTATAATAACAGCACCTACCTCCCAGAGCTATTGTGAGGATCAAATAAAATGATCTATGCAAAGAGCTGTGCAACCTTTGAGGAGGATACATAGAAATGTTGAGGGGTTTAAATGAAAGCTAATCTTGGCCACACCTGTCACCTTTGTTCATCTTTTGGGGGGGGGGGGGCAACGAGGGTTAAGTGACTTGCCCAGGGTCACACAGCTAGTGTCAAGTGTCTGAGGCTGGATTTGAACTCAGGTCCTCCTGAATCCAGGGCCAGTGTTTTATCCACTGTGCCACCTAGCTGCCCCCATCCTTAAAGGCCTTCTCCATCCTTTCTAGCCAATGTCCCCCAAAGTCGGGTCTGACCCTCTGAGAAGCAATGCTTTTGGAAGTGTTTGATCTACTGTGCGATTATTTATTATCTTATTCGGTCTCCTAAGAACTGTGAGTTGGGAACAACAGGCATTATCAGCAAAGGCAGGAGAAGCAGGCAAGACTAGACTAGAGTCATGTAAAGGAAAGAAAGTGTCAGAAGATGGCCTGACAGACAAGAGTCCACACTGGCACCTTCCTGCTCTCCAGTGAGGTGGGATCCTAAAGGCATTGCTGCTACTGGCTGGCTTATTTTGTGACAAAAGAAGACAGGTCTCGCTTGTTTTAAGAGGGAAAGAGTGGAAAACGTCTGCATCGATAGAAGAGAACTCTGGCACCACGCTCCCTTGCCAGTCTTATCGGCTCCTATGCCCCAACACCAGCCCTTTCCACCCATTGGACAAGTCGCCTCATTGGCTCCGGCTGCCACGTTTATTCCTAATACCTGGCCTTTGTTCTTGCTGTTCTCATTCCGTGTGGCCACTCTCTCCTCTTCAGTCCTCTAAATCAGGGGTTCTGAACCTGGGGTCTGTGAACTTATCTTTAAAAAATTTTCTGATCCCTCGATTTCAAAAGAACCAGCCTCCTTTACAAACGTGACGCTGAGAAGGGCTGTGACCAGAGGCTTCGCCAGTCTGCTGCTGGGGAGCCCTACTCTGGGTCCCCCTTAGTCTTTCAAGCGCCCTCCAGGCCCACGTCTTCTATGGGAGAAGCCTTCCCTCTCCCATCCCCCTCTTAAGTGCACTGGGTCAGTACCACGTGATGTGGCTGGTGATCTACTCTGAACAAACTGTACTCCTCCTCCTCCCCCCCCACACAAAAATCTGGCCTCTAGTGAATGCAGAACGCAGCCCAGTAATATTTTCCAGTGAATGTCACAGAATCTCAAAATGGGAAGTCAAGTCATCCAGTCTTGTCCAACAAGGATTGCAAATCCCGGGTACAATGTTCTAGTGAAAGAGGCATGCCACCTTTAGAAGGTCTCTAAAGGGAGAAAGAAGCCACTGCAGGCAATCCATTCCCTTTGCACGGCTATAACTTTTAAATAACGATGATGATGGTGATAATCATATAATAATTAGCTAATATTCACCAGCACTTTAAGGTTTTCATAGCTTATTTGATCCTTACAACAACAACCCTGAGAAGTAGGTGCTGTTATTAACCCCCTCTTACAGAAGAGGAAACTGAGGTGCCCAAAGGTTAAGTGACCTGCCCAGGGTCACACGGCTAGTAAGAATCTGAGACAGGATTCAAAGACTGCTAATTGCTGGCCTCAAGTTCAGCACACTACCCATTTTGCCACCCTACCAAACCTCCCTCCCTGCACGGTTGGCCTTCTTCCACATCACAGCCCTTTGCATACATGAAGCCAGTGACATATCATGTACACTTCCAAGTCTGCTCTTCAGGCTAAGAGCCCGGGCACCCTGGCTGCCCTCTTCTCTTGCTGGCCCACTTGGTGGGATGCGACCAGGGCAGGGCACCCGGAGCGGGGCTCTCCCTCTCTGGGCCTGAACAGCACACTTCCCCGACAAAGGCTCAGGAAGCGCATGTGAGCCTTCTTTGGCCAACACACCATGAACTCCTATGGGGTTTGCTAACTAGCTCCATGGAGATTTCACTGGCGAGGGGCCTGCACTTGGGCCAACACGCACATTTTTGGGAGCTCTTGAGGGCTCCCATCCATCCCTTCTACCTCCTCCTCGGCTAGCCGAGGCTCCGAGGGAAGCACACTTGGGAATCTTCTGCAAGGACTGGGCACAGAAAAGACCCTCCTTCTACACAAGGGTGGCCACGTATGGCCAAAGCCTGGCCTCAACTCTCTCCCTCCCGGAGGTCCCAAATGACCAATCAGAATCCAACCACCCAGCACAAGTGAGAAGCAGAGCCATCCTGCCGGCAGGGAACTTTCATTCCCTCAGGACAGAGGACTGAGTGGCCGAGCCGGCAGCCGGGGCGCCGGGGCTGGACAAAGGCAGGACAGTCGGAGCCCAGGGAGCTGGGCTCATTGGACAGACAGAGCAGGACCAGGAGCAAGAGCCTCAGAGGGATACTTCCCCGGGTTCAGATGCCAGCTCAGAACCCATTCAGGTTACAAGGAAATCCAGGTTGGAAGCGCAGTGCCATCATCTTAAATGGTCTGGCTCGGCCTTAAGCTCCCCCGCACAGACAGATGGAACAGCCAGACCCTGGGACATGCTGAGCAAGGCAGAGCGACGAGTGAGGAAAGGGAATACCTGGTCTTGGCTGGTGTGGGTCCTGGGGGCAGGAGCTGAGGTACCAGATGTGGAAGGCTGGAAGGGTAGACGGGGACCGTCCCCAGGACAGGGGTCACCATGCTCCAGGGGTTGGCGACATTGAGCCTCGGGGCAGACCTGGCCCCGGATAAGGAAGGCTTGCTGTAGGGCGCATAGCCTGTGTACACTGCTGTGGGGGCAGTCCGGTGGGTGGGCTGGGGCGTCACGTACGCAGGGAGGTGGGTCATCGAGTGTCTGTAGCGGTTGTTGACAGGGCCGGAGCCACTGTTTGCTAGGCACTGTTGGCACGAGCAAGCCGCCCCCGCATGGCCAGGCACGGCGATGATGGCCGTCACGGGGTAAGTGGGGCCGTGGCTGCGCCGCACCCGCCGGCGGTAGCTCGACGTCTTGTTAACCTGAGTGTGGGTGGTAAAGTCCACTTCGTAGTTGTAACCCAGAAGGGCCAGATCGGCCAGCTGGCTCCCCCCGGCCAGCTGCTGCTCGAGGTAGTCACAGATGCTCATCTCATAGGCCGTCCAGGAGCCGTCATCATTCAGCCACTCCCAGACGATGCCCCGGCCTGGGGCCGACTGCTGAGGATAGAGATGGCGCCGCACTGACCGCATGGTCCCTGTTCCAAAACAAGACAATTGCAGGCATCAGACATCTCCCGAGAGTGAAGGGCTGGAGTAACAGGTGGTAAACAGCTGGTTTATACTGGTGGCTGCTGCTCTTTGTTAATAAGTGGAACTTAAGGATCACATGGGAAAAGGAAATTCATCACTGGGTATTCTGGGCAACTAAGTGATTTCCAGCTGTGTGTGTCCCTGATGAAGGCCTGCAGAAGGTCCTCAAACTCAACAGGTAGGGGGCTAGGCTAGACACAAGCATCCCTCCTCTCCCAGAGTTAAAGGAATAGGTTTAGCCTGGGCCAGCCCTTCTGAGAAGAGGCAGAAGGAAGAGCTATGCACATAGCTTGGGGGTTAAGCTGGGAGCAAAGTGTAGGCTAGAGCCAGAAGGGGGAGAAAAGGGATGTATGGGACCCACCTATGCCAGGATGGGAAGTGGGGAGGGTGAAATGCAAACTATTCTTTTCTTTTCTTTTTTTTTGGTAGGGCTATGAGGATTAAGTGACTTGCCCAAGGTTACACAGCTAGTAAGTGTCAAGTATCTGAGGCCACATTTGAACTCAGGTCCTCCTGAATCCAGGGCCGGTGCTCTATCCACTGTGCCACCCAGCTGTCCCCAAACTATTCTTTTTTTTCCTGGATTTTGGTGGTCTCAAATCTTACTCTTTGCCATCAATGGCTCAAACTGTGAGTTCACATCTCAGGAAGGAGCAAAAGTCCAATTCACAGATGAAGATACTGAGTGGGGCCCAGGGAAGGGAAGTCACCTCAGTCCGTGAGTAGCACAGTCAGGCTTTCAACCCAGGTCCTGGGACCCCGAAGCTGAGTCTCCACCTACCATCCCACACTGCCTTACACGCCCTTAGTGCACCTCCAGTCCTTCACTTAGGAAACAAAAAAGTAGGAGAGATGAGATCCTTCATGGTCCTTCCAGTTCTAACACTGAACATCTCTGATTCCATCGCAGAATTCCCTCTCTGCCACCCGAAGGCAGCACAGCAAGGATGGCTAAGACGACGCTGGGAAAACCCCTTCTACCTCCCCCCACTGCACCCCATCCTTACATCACTACTTGAGAACAGGTAAAGGGAGCCCAACACGTCAGACATAGGTCTTACCACAGCTTCCTCACCTGCCCTACCGAGAGACAGAGCCTTCACCTCCCGTCAACACCGTTTTCCACTGGAGACATTCAAAATGGCGCCAGGGTTTCAGAACATGAGGATGTCGGCAAGAGAGACGCGACAAAAGCCAGCTCCTTCCATTATCACTTCTGTCCTCAACTACAGGCAAAGGGCTTCAGTATCAACTCCCTCCCAGTCCCCCTTTCTTTCCCCACTATGGTCATTCAGATTCACATGGGGGGGGGGGGTGAAGGGAGATCATGGAGGCTTGTCAAAGGAGGCTGCCTTCAAGGCTAGGGAAGAAAAAGGAGGCCGGCACACTTACTGAACCGAACCCGGCCCCGGTAACCAGCCCCAAAGGGAAAGAAATACCCACTATCCCTCAAGACACAGCAAATGTCAAAAGCCTGATCCAAAGGAACAACTCCAGCCAGTTCCTAGGGCCTAATTCTTAGGACTCTTTCGTGTTCTAGGTATGATATAAAGATTCATTTGTGGAAAGCCGTCTACACTGACTCTGGGTAAGCTCCTATTAAATCCACAGATAAAGGAGACCTTTGATGTAGGTCAGAGACAGTCTCTCCTCTAGGAAAGAGAAAGTGAAAAAGCCTGGGTAAGTGTTGTCTGTCTTAGGCACCTCCCACAAGGGGAAATGGCCGATCCAAGACAAGCCCCACATAGCGGGCTGGGCAAAAAAGGCACTTGGGAACGCTCTGGGGTGGCTGTGAGGAGAGGGAGGAGCTAAGCAACGGCTCCCAAGGGTCTCAGACCCTGGAACACCAGTCACATAAAAGGCCACAGGGCAGGCCTATCATCCAGGCAGAGGCAGAGTGGATCTGGTGCCTGGGAAGGAATCAGTTCTGTGAAGGTCTAAGACGGGAGGGAAGCCAGACCACATGGATCAGAGGCCTGCCTGAAAGCTGGGGAGCTAAGCCGCGAACAGGCAAGTCCGGTAAGAAGCGTCAAGGCTCTGCTCACATCCACCACTGACCAAAAAGGTGAAAAGGAAACCTGCTGGACCCCAAAAAGGCTGGAAGGACAGATGATTTGTCAAGCAATCAATTGATGGAGAGATACACAGAAAGCTCAGGAAGAAGCTGCTGCCCCCAACAGCCCCGCCAGGCTTCGGGCTCCATCTGAGTCCGTCACTGTTTGGCAGGGATGAGCCTCACGCAGCTTCAAACACCGGCTTCCTGTTATTCACAGTGTTTCCTTTTGAGAGACCCACACGGAGTCCAGGCCGGGCAGGAGGGTTAAACAGAGTACAGAGTGTGCTGCCCAGGGAGAATTCTCCTGCGTTCTAGGCCCAGCAGGTTTGCCGGCAGCCCCTGTTCAACAGCAATGGGCCTGGTCCGGCCCCACACAAAGTAATTCCAATGGGAAGGCTAAGAGATGCAGTCTGTGCCTCAGCTTTCTAATCTGTCGAATGGGGATAACAGCAGCACCGCCTCCCTCCAAGAGCCCCTAATCTTTAGCACCAGACCAACTTGAGGTCTCACCTCCCCACAGTTATGAAGTCCAAGTAAAGACAGGGGTGATCTTGGTGTTTGATACCGGGGCCCCACCCAAATGTACTTTCCAGAGGACAGTCACTCCTAGCTCTTGGTCTTCCAGTCAGAAATCAGCCTGCACCCACTTGGCTCAGCTAAGCGTACAAGCATTTATGAGACGCTTTCTCGGTGCGTTTTGGGCCCTGACTGTCTGACTTCTTAGGGAAGTCGGTGACAACAGGCCAGCCCTATCAGGCCTCCTAAGTCTTCTGAACCACTAAGACAAGCCCTTTCACGCCACCTGACAGTTAGTTAGCAGCGTCTTTGTCATTCCAAAGCCTTGAAAAATCAACTATTTTAGGAATGAGGTGGGTTCCTCACTTCCTTCCAACTCCCCACCCCATCAGTCCAAGAGGCAACATCTCACCTGTGTCCTGACGAAACTGAGTCCAGCTGGGGAGGTCGATGATGTAGGGCGCCAGCGCCGGGTCGGCGTGGCCCAAGGGAATACTGCTGGCCAGACTTCCGAATCCATACCGCTGGCCCTTGTGAGTCATGAACTGCTGCTCTATGTAGTTACATACGGCTGCGCTGTAGGGGTGCCAGGTGCCGAGCTCGTCCTGCCATTCCCACACAGCCACCACCACAGGGCTGGGGTATGTGGCCATCTTCTCATGGGCCTGGCTCTCCAGAAGGTCTTCAAGCTACACTGGCTGGGGGGCCTCTCTGCAGCTCATCGCTTGTCACTTCCTCCAGATCTGAAAGGGAAAAGAGTACAGCAGTTCTCATCAACAAGAACGACCGTGTCCTGTGTGAAACCGATGCCTCTGAGGGATCCAGAGGAAGCTATCGGAAACAAGGAGGCGGCGGCCATGTTCCCGATGCCTGGGAATCGTCCCTCAACAAGCAAAGGAGTTACTTTGGAAAGGCAGGGAGACAAGACAACTGGAGTAATGACTCTGCTCATCCAGAACTGTGGGAAAACTGGAAAGCAATTTAGCAACATCTTACACCATTTCCCCAATGAGCTTCAACTGGAGAAGCAATCTAAATATAAAATGTCATCGCTGCCAAAAGAGAAGGGCAGGAGGCATCTTTCACAACTGGAAGTGATCAGAAAAGCAAAGAAGGACATTTTTGATGACATCAAAGTAAAAAGCTGCTACACTGGAAATTGACAGCGATATAACAAAAATACTTGTTAAACAAAAGAAAATTTAACTTTAAAAAAGGAACTGATAAAAAATTATTCTTTTAAAGAAAAACAATGTGCACAGTGAGAGACACACAGAATGGGGAGAAGGGCAGGCTCACAGATTTAGCTCTAAGAGGCCTCAGAGTTCGTCTAGGCCAACAATGTTCAGTGACTTGGCCCAGGGGACACCCGCAATCAATCACACAGGCAAGATTCAAAGACAAGCTGAGCCGTCTGTAATGGAGGCCCAGCTCCAAGGCTAACCAGATGATGAGTAACTGGCAAAGTCACCTGGTCTAAGCCTTTGTTTGGTCTAAGCACAACCCACTTCAGAGATGCATATGGCGGACTCCCGCATGCATAAGCTGTCTGTCCATTAGAGGCATTCATTCTGCTGGGATTCAGTGTTTTCTAAGCAGTTTAACAACCTAAAAGGGGGATGGGGGGGATCACTCTTAGCACTGGCTTTTAAGTGCCCTTAAAATGGGCCTGGCACTTAAGGGCATCAACTCACAGGGGAAGAGATGCTGAAGGCGAGCTAAGCACTAGAACGGAAAGGAAAGGAAAGGAGACTTGTAGAGATTCAAGATCAGGACTTGAAACTCAATAAAGTCTTCACAATTTCTTTTTTTTTTTTTTTTAGTGAGGCAATTGGGGTTAAGTGACTTGCCCAGGGTCACACAGCTAGTAAGTGTTAAGTGTCTGAGGCCGGATTTGAACTCAGGTACTCCTGACTCCAGGGCCGGTGCTCTATCCACTGCGCCACCTAGCTGCCCAAGTCTTCAAAATTTCAAAGCAGAAGTCAAGAGCTCTTGAGGAGAACCACACATTCAAAACCAACCTAGAAGGTGAGGAAAAGGGCACTGCTAGCTCCAACCCAAACACCTGCCGGAAGCAGACCTGCCTCTCCTTGGGCCTCCAGGATCCCTCCAACAAAGACACCCCATCCGGGAACACTGGGCCCCAGGAGTGAGGGTGGCTTCCTTAAGTGGCTGGGAGTAGGCAGCGCCTTTACTCTAGCCAAGGACAAACCCTAGGGTTTGTTTCCATTCCAATAAATAAAGCTCTAATTATAAGTAGAGTGAGGTTCCGAATAGTTTAGTTAGGAGACAGAAGTAACTTCCCTTATCAGCCCACGCCTAACAGAGCCCTCTGAGGACAGGGCATGTATGTATCATCAATGAGGAGAACAGAATCATTCTGGATGTTCTGAACTTCCCATTTTCCTACTGGAACAGCAGACTAGAGAACACTTGAGAGCTACACACATAGACACATATTCCATTCACTCCTCAACCCTATGAAATAGGTAGGTAGGCCAGGCATTATTCCCATTTTACAGACAAGGAAACAGGGTGCCTACATATACAGGCTAGAATGTGGAAGGATGAGGTCTTCAAGCCCTGTGCCCTTCCCATCAGGCCACGATGCATCTTGGCCTGCCCTCGGAACGCTTAAAGAAAAGCCTGAAGAGAAGAAACTCAGGCACGATGAAGCCAAAGGAAGCTATTCATGGGGAGTCGGAGATGTTGGAGTTGCACTGACCACGCTCTCCCAATGTATCCCTGGGCATTAAAGTCAGAGAGCGCAGCAGGGTGGGATGATCATGCTGACGCTCTGGTCTGAATGGGCTCAATCCAGCAAGATCTACTAAGCACCTACTATGAACCACGAAGTGAGGCTACAAGGGCACCCAAATTCCTTTCATACCCAGAGTCTATAGGGCCACCCCCTTTCCAACTGGCACAGGACCACCTAGTGCTTGGGGATCTGTATTCTCCACATGAGGAAATACCAAACCAGGTCCAGGAAGCCACTGTCCAGGCCAGCTTGTTAGTGCCCTTAAAACGGGACTGGCACTCCAGAGCATCAACTCCCAGGGGACAGGCCCAGGCGACACCCTGAGGTCAAGCTGAGAATGTGGAAAAGGAAGGAAGGAAACCTGAAACTCAATAAAGTCTCTGCAGCTTCTCAAAATGCTCATCAATCTTTTCTGAAAGTTGAGAGAGACTGGGGGAGGGTGGGAGGGGGCGCCAGGATCTTCCGGAGAGGCTGGGTGGGGAAGGGGTGGGAGACAACTGGAAGATGATCATTTAGGGTTAGGGTTAGAGTCAGAGGGCTAGACAGGAAAGGGAAAAAAAATGAGCAGGAGATGGAGAGGCAGCAGGAGACAGAGTGGGCAGAACGGTTGCCTTAGGAGGGGCCTTAGACACCAAAATACCCAAGGAGCCCCAAGAGAAGACCAGCTGTGCATAGACTTGGAAATCGGAAAACTCAGCTCAGACTCTATTTGAATGGAGTAATTCTTCCCATTCCCAGGATACTATCACTCTTTTTTTTTTTAGTGAGGCAATTGGGGTTAAGTGACTCGCCCAGGGTCACACAGCTAGTAAGTGTTAAGTGTCTGAGGTCAAATTTGAACTCAGGTACTCCTGAATCCAGGGCCGGTGCTCTATCCACTGCGCCACCTAGCTGCCCCCGATACTATCACTCTTAATCACACAACCACTCTCCCACTAACTTCCAATATCATTAACCAGCATTTCAAGAGCATTAGTAATAGTAATGGGGATTGTCGTTTTTAAAAAGAGAAAATAACTTTGAGCAAAAGGGAATGAGAGCCGGAGCTGAGGTCTCCTTGTTTCTACCCTTATCAGATAGATTCGTTTTCCAAGGTTCTCATAAACAGCACAACATCTGTTGTGCTCACACAGATGGGGACAGAAATGTTTCCATTCAACCTGAAAGGTGTTTTCATAAAAAAAAAAAATGTAGCAAAGCCCTTCTGTCCTAGAAACCTTAAGGAAACCTCAAAGATCGCACATGAAGCATAAAAATTAGCGTTAGAAGCCCTCAGATCAATGCTTCTCTCCACCCACCCAGACCATGCTGTTCTTCAAAACCACTTAAGAGATGGTGGATCTGCCAAAGAGCATTTGGGGCAATGACAGGGACAAGACCATCATCGGACACCAAAGGATCCAGCAACCTCTGTTGCTTTCATTTTGTTGTGCCCCACTCTTTGTGACCCTGTGGACCATAACAGCCGATACTGTCCAAGGGGTTTTCCTGGCAAAGAAATTGGAGTGGTTTGCCATTTCCTTCTCCAGTGAATTAAGGCAAAGAGAGGTTAAGTGTCTTGCCCAGAGTCACACAGCTAGTGTCTGAGGCTGGATTTGAACTCAGGTCTTCCTGACTCCAGGCCCAGTGGCCTGGCTTTGTGTAAGCCAATCTTCTGAGCTTCCATACATGGCTGCAATCTCAAGCTAAGCCTACTGTTCTATCTATAAAGGACTTAGAAAATGGCTGAGCACCAGCTTTTATCTTGCACAGACCACCAGATTTGAAGGCAGGAGGCCAGAACTCTAGTCTTGGCTCTACCGGCTAGCTGTGTCACCTTCGGGGAAGTCACCAAACCGGTCTCAGTTTCCTCATCTATAAAATGAAGGGGTTGGCCTAGATGATGGATCACTAAGATCCTTCCACCTCTGCTAGTCTAAGATTCTCTGAATACCTATTCAAAAATACCTACTTTAAATATTTAAGAACAACATCAGGTTTCCAGAAGAAAATCTCTCTTTAAACCTATGCCAATGCTCGCCAGTCAGGATGTAGGCTAGCCCAGCAGTGATGGCACTGGAAACAGATCTGCCCCAAATGACCCAGAACCTTCTTTCACAGGGCAGCTCCAAAAGGCATGCCAGTGACTGAAAGCAGACAGTTGGACACTGCTGAGAAAGAAGATGGGCCAGTTGCCTATACCACACAAATGATCCTGGAAAACAAGAGGGAAGGGCTTAAACTTGGTGTGAAAGAATAAAGTCTGGAAAAGAATCTAGTCAGCGCTGCCCTGGCATTCTTGGACGGAGGGAAGCTAGCAGCCGTTTTCCACGACTCCTTCCCCTGAGAGGGGAGGCCCCAGGGTGGGCTGGATCTTCAGGACACTTGGCTGTCAGAACTACATTCTGTGCTTTGTGCCCGGGGTCTCAGCAGAGCAAGTGAGTTCTCAGGAGATCAGGCAATGAGAAGCAGGCTGTCAGAGCTTCGAGGGAGCTTCAAGACAACTGAGGGCAGGAGCCTCTAACCTCTCCAGTGTCACGGACCCTTCTCAGAATCATGTTTTTAAATGCACAAAATAATAACACCTGGGTTATCAAGGAAACCAATTCTATTGAAATAAACACCTAATTGGTTTCCCATTCAAGACCAGTGACCCCCTCAAATCTATCCACAGACCCCTGGGTCCATGAACTATTGGAAAGAGCCCCTCTTCTAGTGCCAGCCCCTCACAAAAGAGGAAAAGGAAGCCCGGGGAAATTTACTTGTTCAAGGTCATACAGCTAGCTAGTAGCAGAGCTGAACTAAAAACTACAGTCCTATGTTTCCCCCCCCTTTTTTTTTTGGTCGGGCAATGAGAGTTAAGTGACTAAGTGTCAAGAGTCTGAGGCTGGATTTGAACTCAAGTCCTCCTGAATCCAGGACCGGTGCTTTATCCACTGTGCCACCTAGCTGCCCCCACAGTCCTATGTTCTTAACCCAAGTGCTCTCAAGTCCCCTGTGTTTCCCTCAAAGGATGAGCAAGCACAACGGGCATCAGTCCCTAGGACCAAAAGAGACCCAAGGCCCCAAATGGCTCACAGCTCCTCAGCACCAGGAGCCCAAGCTTGCCCTTGCTCAGTATAGCTCAGGGACGGGTGATTTAGGTGCAGGTGCCAGTGCTGGGCTACAACCCTTCTATGACCTGCCAGATGGTCTCCAAGTGTTGCTAGGACAGACGATTCAACACTTGAAGGTCAATCTGGCAGAAAGAATCCCCCAACGTAGCCAGGCTGATCTCCGGACAACAGTCTAGGCAGATATTCAAAGCCTTACCAGCTTGTCCCCTGCTGGCAGAGTCTCTGAGAGCCCATGGTGGCTTCTGTGCCATCAGGAGGCATCAGAGAGGATTTTTTTTTTTAAACGGGGCAATGGGGGTCAAGTGACTTGCCCAGGGTCACACAGCTTGTAAGTGTCAAGTGTCTGAGGCCGGATTTGAACTCAGGTCCTCCTGAATCCAGGGCCGGTGCTTTATCCACTGCACCACCTAGCCGCCCCTCAGAGAGAATTTTTTTAAATTATAGAAGTATTTTATTATTTTCCAGTTACATGTAGAGATCGTTTTCAACATTTATTTTTATAAGATTTCTAGTTCCAAATTTTTCTCCCTCCCTCCCCCGCCCCAAGACAGTAAGTAATCTGATATAGGTTATACATGTACAATCACATTAAACATATTTCTGCATTAGTCATGTTATAAGAGAAGAATCAGAGCAAAAAGGAAAAACCTCAAAAAAGAAAAACACCACCACCACCAAAAACAAAAGAAACAGTATGGTTCAGTCTCCATCCATATTCCACAGTTCTTTTTTTTTTCTGGATTTGGAGAGCATTTTCCATCATGAGTCCTTTGGAATTATCTTATACCATTGTATCCTGAGAAGAGTCAAGTCTATCACAGCTGATCAACACATAATGTTGATGATACTGTGTACAATGTTCATCAGAGAGGATTTTAATGGAGAAGTAAGGCCCTTTCATTAAAACCCTGGACAGTCCAGGGTTCTCTGACTGACTTCCTTTTTTTTTTTTTTTTTGGTGAGGCAATTGGGGTTAAGTGACTTGCCCAGGGTCACACAGCTAGTAAGTATTAAGTGTCTGAGGTCAGATTTGAACTCAGGTCCTCCTGACTTCAGGACAGCTGCTCTATCTACTACGCCACCTCGAAGCCCCTGACTGACTACTGATTAACAGCCTGGCACCTCAATCAAAGTCCCACCAACAGAACAAGCACCAGGCTTCAACCTTGCTGTCATTTGCTGTGCCACTGCAGTAGTCAAGGCAGGACCCAGGAAGATCAAAGGCAACCCAACAAGATACAACCCGTCAGCAGGACGATTACATAAGGAACCCCAACAGTGTATACAGCCTCTGGGCCTCGGCAGGTGGCTTCTGGAGCATGAAGAGACACTCAGATTGAGGATGTACCAAGCAATCAGAAGAAAAAAATATCCCTCATTTAAAAGCCAAAAGAATACGATTCCCTGATTTCTCGACTTGCATGACAAGTGCCCCTCACCTGAGGTGATCCTAGAAGACTGGATCAACCACACGGGCAGCTGGCCGAAAGCCACCCTGATTTATATACCATCCCCCCACCCCCACTCTCCTTTGTCAAAGCCACTCTGGGAAGGCAAAATAAACAGCTAAAGCGTCCTGTCTGCCCTGGCCTTTTCTCTCTGGAGACCTGGCACAGGGAACGCTGGGGACATGGGAGGGAAACTCCTGCTTTGATTTGCATTTTGATATAAAACAGGAGCGGCAGAAACCAGGCTGGCCTCAAAGGCTTGCTGACTCAGCCCCGCAAATTCCAAGGCCCATCTGTGTCTGTCTGCCAGCCAACAGCCAGGGAGATCCGATTTTAATTGAAAAGCAGCGGTGATGGAAATGGAAGGTACAGCTGTTGACCAGCCTCCTGCCGCTGAGGCGCCGGCACCATGGGTAGATCGGGTTCCCAAGTGCAGCGGATCACATACGAGGTCCAGTGACCCCTTCCATCTTCTCCGCCACAAGCTCAGGGAACAGTACAAATGCACATGGAGCCCCTGGATCCGAGCAGCCACATCAAACCGCCTTTCCCCGTGTGTCAGAGGGGAAGTCACCCAGTTCCGAGTAGAGCCAAGGCTGCCAGCAAAGCAATTTAGAAAGGCACTTGGGCCCCTGATTTAAGCCACCAGGAATCCTAGAGTTGTTGAGTGGCAAGGAAGAGTACAGGAGGGGGGCAGCTAGGTAGCACAGTGGATAGAGTACCAGCCCTGGAGCCAGGAGGACCTGAGTTCAAATCGGGCCTCAGACACAACACTTACTAGCTGTGTGATCCTGGGCAAGTCACTTAACCCTCGATTGCCTCACCAAAAAAAAAAAAAAGAGAGAGAGAGAGTACAGGAGACCCAGACCATGACAACTTCCTGCTCTAGCACAAATTGACTGGACAGTGCATCTGATGGGAAGGATTGTTTGTCCCCCCCCAAGAGTATGCCTGCTGGGGCAATGGGGCTGGAAAGCTGGATTCTGGTTATTAGAGGGGCTTTGTGTGTATTTGTTCAAGGGCTCTAGGGGTCCTTTTGAGCTTGGACAACTTCTGTTCAAAATAAGAAAGGGAACAAGCATTTATTCATTGCCAACTATGTGCCTGGCTAAGTGCTTTACAAACATTATCTCATTTAATCTCCACAATAATCCTGGGAGGTAGGTGCTGTGAGGAAGGCAGCAGTTAACTGACTTGCCCAGGGTCACAGAGCTAGTGTCAGAGGCCAGACATGAATTGGGGTCTTCCTGACCCCAGGCCCAGCGCTCTACATACTGTGCTACCTAGCGGGCTGCCTTTTAGGACAGGAGAGCCTGAGCAGGGGCTGGGGAGCCTGTAATAACACATTTGGGGAACCCAGATGTATGCTATCTCTAAACTTTAGCTTGGAGATCTCCCCAAATTAAGTCTTAAGATGAAGGTGATGAGCCAAATACACACTACTCACTCACCCTGTTGTGGCAAACCTGGCCTGTGTCAGCCTGGAGCCCTGCCTAGACCCCAAATTACTTTGCAGTCAACCAGTCCTTTGCCTCATTAGACTGTAAGCTCCTTGAGGGGGGGCAAGGGCTGCTTTTTTTTTTTTCTTAGTATTCCCGGAGCCCAAGATCTGAAAAGGTACAAAATCAGCCTTCCCTGGGGGGCTGAGAATCTGCCATTCTTCGAGGCAAATCAGCCCACCCCACCAAAAAAGGAGTCACAAAAGCTGAAATTTCCAGAAGCCAAAGTCAGAATCCCTCCCCAGGGAAAAGAAATCAGCGGGGAGGAAAGAAAATCGAGGTGACTCACAATCCTCCCCGCATCCCAGAACTGCCCCCCAGTAACCTGGGAACTCTGACCCCGACCAGCCCAGGGATGTGCCCGTAAATCTCCCCCAGCCGTCGGCAGCCCGACCTCGGGGATCACTGGGCGGGTGGGGGTCCCGTCGGGAAGGCACCTCCAATGTCGATCGGACAAGCCCCGCTTCCGGCTCCAGCCCACTCCTCTTAGGCGGTACCTAGGCTTAGCCCCCCACCTCCTCCCCATTTCGTGCCTCCCCCTCGGTGCCCTCTTCACACTTCGCCCGCCCCCTCCCCACCCCATCCCCTTCCCCCACTGCCCCGCCCCTTCCCCGTTCTCTCCCTCGATGCCCCTCCCCACTCGGTCCCCCTCCCCCAGTCCTCTCCGTCACGTTCCTCCTCACGCCCCCTCCCTCTCGATGCCCCCTCCCCCTTGCCGCCCCTTCCTTGACCAATTCCCCTCCTGCCCCATCCCCCTTCCCCACCTCCTCCTCCTTCCCCAGCCCTCCCCCCGGTTGCCCCTTCCCCACCCCGCCCCCGGGACAGGGCCTGTTCCTCCCGCGCCGGGCGCTTTCTTACCGGAGCTCGAGGCTGCTTGGGGGCCGCTGGGCTGCAGACCACCGGGCCGGTCCAGGCTGGGCTCAGCTCCGAGGCAGGGCTGAGGAACCGGACCGACAGAGAGAGGGAGGGGAAGCAGCCACACAGAAACTCCGGCGTCGCCGCTCCGCAGGCCTCTCCATGCGCATGCCCCGGCGCGCGACCCGCTGGGAATTGTAGTCCCGGGGGCGGGGCCGGCGGCCGCTCTCACCTGTTCGGACCCTTCCGGAGCAGGGAAGAGCCCCGAGCGCGCGTGCGCACTCCAGGCTCGAGTTCGGGAGGGCGGAGCTGAATCAGAGGAAGGAGGACCCGGGCGGGCGGGACCAAGAAACAAACCCTAAACCGGACTTGAGGACACGTGGTGCCTGGAGGCCGGAGCGTGGGTTTCGAGGCTCGGCCCGGCCGTTTGCAAACGCTGCTTCCCTTCTCTTCTGCTAACTTTCCAAACTCACGGTGCCACCGAAGCTGCCCTCTCCGGAGGCCCCAGTGACCTCTGCTTGCCCGAATGCAGCGGCCTTCGCCCGGTCCGCCCCCTTGGCTTCTTGCACACCGCCCATCCTCTCTCCTCTCGGATCTCTCTTCTCTCCAGGCTTGCTGGACGTCCCGTCCCCCAAGGCTCTCCTACCTCTCCGACCGCCCCTCCGCCTCCCTTGCTGGCTCCTCCGCCAGATCACAGGGCTCCCCAGGATTCTGTGCTGGTCCAATGTTTCCCTCCTCTCTGCTGGGTCACTTGGGGATGTCATCAGCAGCTGTAGATTCTCACATCTACTATCCCCCCCAACCTCTCTTCTGATCTCTAGTCTTACAGCTTCCTATTGGACGTCTTCAAATCGAATGACCCCAAAATATTAAACTCAACATGTCCAAAGCCAAACTTAATGGCTTTCCCTCCAAACTCATCCTACTTGGGGGCAGCTAGGTGGGCAGTGGATAAAGCACTGGCCCTGGATTCAGTAGGACCTGAGTTCAAACTGGGCCTCAGACACTTGACACTTACTAACTGTGTGACCCTGGGCAAGTCACTTAACCCTCATTGCTCCACAAAAAAAAAAAAAAAAAAGTCAAACCCATCCTATACACTTCTGCCAGATAACTCTCTCTGACCCATAAATCTGGCATTATCACTCTTCTGATCAAAACCTTAAATGGCCCTCTATTGCTTCTAGGGCATTTACAGCCTTGAATTCGAGACAAGTTCATAATCTGGTCCCATCTTACCTTCTCTGCTCTATCTTACATCATTTGCCCAAACACAGGCTCTAAGTTCCAGCCAAACTGGTCTTTTCTCTCAAGGCCTAAACATGTCCTATTCTCTGCCTCTGCCTTGTTTCATGCTGTTCTCTATGCCTGGAATAGCACACATGTCCCCCCATCCTTCCTCTTAAGTGGTGGACTCTGTTCTATTCTTTACTAAAAAGAATCAATGTTGTCTGTATTTTTTGCTTTTATATCACTTACATTTCCCAGTTTATCCCTCTTCCCTTCTCCTCCAAGAAAGTGATCTCTTAAAAAAATGAATAGAAAAGGGGGGAAAACACTGCAAAACTGGCCAAAATATTTAAAAAAAAACCCAAACTGGGGGGCGGCTAGATGGCGCAGTGGATAAAGCACAGGCCCTGGAGTCAGGAGTACCTGAGTTCAAATCCAGCCTCAGACACTTAACACTTACTAGCTGTGTGACCCTGGGCAAGTCACTTAACCCCAATTGCCTCACTAAAAAAACAAAAAACAAACCCAAACTGCCTTGAGTTCCACACCCATTGCCCCCTACCTCTATATAGAAGAGGAGAGAGGCCTCTTTGCCAAGCTCTTCTTTGGGATTAGGCGTGGTCATTATACGTGTGCATTCAGTTTTCATCATTTTGTTGTAATTCTTTTCATTCACATTTTTATGATCATTGCCTGTCTATATTGTTTTTCTGGTTCTGCTTTGACATCACTCAGGATCAGTTCATAGAAGTCTTCCATACTTCCCCATATTCAGTTTCTCACAGCATAATAATATGACACTCATTCAGGTGCCCCAACTTGTTTAGCCATTTCCCAATCAATAGACATCTTCCTTCCTCACCCCAGCTTTTTTTTGTTATGACAAGAAGTGCTTTTATAAAGACTTTGGGGGTATATGGAGGCTTTCTTTGTGTCGGAGGCTACCTTTGTCCTGGGCAGTTGGATGGTGCAGTGGGTAGATTACTGGCCTGGAGTAGCTTCACACACTGAGTAGCTTTGTGATCCTCTGCAAGTCACTTAACCTTGTTTCCCTCAGTTACTTCATCTATAAAATGGACTGGAGAAGGAAATGGAAAACTGTTTTGGGAATGCAGGTGAACCCCAAGAAACAAAAAGATTCCAACCCCCCAAGGAATCCTTGAACTGTGCCAGGGGAGGAGCAGCTCTACTGAGACCCTGGTACACTGATATGCAAGATATGGATGGGTGCTCCATGTCTTACTGAATGCCCTTCCTTCCCTTTTGTCTTGTAAAGATACAAAAGACCAGGCTTCTCTTACTCCAGCCAGACAGTCACCAAGGCCATATTTCTCTCTTCTAATAAATCTCTTTTTATTTTACAAGATTCATGATGAGCCTCCAATTCTTTGGGTGAGTTGGCCCCTCCCCCCCTCAAGGTCGAAAGTCTCCCCCAAAACAAAACCACTACAGTATCTTTACTAAGAAAATTCCAAATGGGGTCTTGAAGAGTAGGATATGCCTGAAAAATGCCTAAACAACAATAGATGTCACACAGGGCTTTGTTTTGTCCCTCTCTAATGCTTTTTATATATTCACTTCAACAAAAAGTGTATTAAGCTACTTGAGAGGCAGTGTGGTCTTGTGGTAGGGACCTTGCCTTCCTTGGACACATACCACCTGTGGCTCTTTGTGTTCTAATCAACTCTCTAAGACTATTAATTGCAGAAAAGGGATTGATCTGCATTGGTAGAGGGAGTTTTCTCACATGGGAGTTTTCTATGCCAATGAAATCACAGGTTTGGTCCCTATCTCTCTCTTTTTTGTGTGTGTGTGAGGCAATTGGGGTTAAGTGACTTGCCCAGGGTCACACAACTAGTAAGTGTTGTGTCTGAGGCCGGATTTGAACTCAGGTCCTCCTGACTCTAGGGCCAGTGCTCTATCCACTGCACCACCTAGCTGTCCCTGGTCTCTATCTCTTAACCCTTCAGGTGACAGGAATGGTGCTAAATCATGCAGATGCAAAGAGAAAAATTAACAACCCTCTGTTTTCAAGGAACTTAAATTCCCCAGGAGATGGCACCAATCACACCACCCCACCTCATTTAACATAAGTGATAAAATGCCACACCCTGTCGAGTGAAATTTAACAAAAAAGGTAAACTGAGGTAATTCAAACAGTATAAGTTTATTAATAGGGCACAGAACCTATTAATAAATGGGGTCTCTGGCTTTCCTCCATTTGTACCAAAGACCCCTAGCAGGAACAACAGGGCTTTTTAAACCTAGGGGCCATATTCCTTCTGATTGGCCTGACTGTACACCATTTGGACCTTCTCTGACAAAGACAAGGCAATCCTGCTTGGTGGACATTTTAATGAGCAGGTGAGTTAATAGTTCTCAGCCCCTCCCTATTAATTCAGTGGGGTGGGGGGTAGGGAGGCGCAGAGAGAGCTGGGAAAAGTGGGCTGGCCTCCAGATATGGCCAATCATGCCCCTTTCTGCTCTATGAAACTTAGCTGCCTCTATCGATCTTGGCCAGAAAAAAAGCAACAACAACCCAAAGTGAGAAATAAAACTTCAATAACTTCTGGAACTCAGCGTTGGTGATGTGTCAAAGGCTTATTTATTGTCATTCTCGAGAGAACGACCACTCCCTAGCGAAATGGACAAAATGGAGGCTCTATGGCATTTTTATCTCTCTCTCTCTCTCTCTTTTTTTTTTTGCACGGGGCAAAGGGGGTTAAGTGACTTGCCCAGGGTCACACAGCTAGTAAGTGTCAAGTGTCTGAGGCTGGATTTAAACTCAGGTACTACTGGATTCAGGGCAGGTGCTTTATCCACTGCGCTACCTAGCTGCCCCAGGCCTTTTTATCTCTTAACGAGACTGGTTCCTCCCCTTCTTCCCCAATTACTCAAGGATTACAATCCACGAGCCCAAAACTAGCCAATCAGAATGCAGTATTCCATAGCCAATGGGGGAGTCGACACAGGGACAACCTTCCAACTCCTCCCCTACATAGACACAGCTCAGGAACAGATCTAATTGTGACCAGAGAAGGGTTTCCCTGAATCATGTGATTTTGCTTGGGGGGTGGGGGGGAGGAGAGGCAGGCCTTTTCCAAACTGAGAGAAGCCCAACCCCCATTTCCTCTCACCCAACAAATCAGGATCTTTCCAACTAGTCTGGTCTTGTAGACCAGATCACCCCCAACTTTGATGAAAGAAAAGCAAGGACAAGAAACATAACCCCTGAGGAGAGCCTAGTTTCAAGAAGGCTTCTGTTTAGGGGATAAACAGAATCCAGGATCCCCCTTGGGAAGGGCCCAGCCCAAGCTGGTTAAGAGCCTTGAGGACTGGGAGTGATCACATGGCTCTATCATGACCTTCAGAAGTGGGGTTTGACAAAATAAGAAAAAACCTGGATCACAGAGTGCTATCATTTATTAAACAATACAGCATAATTTTAATTATGCTGAACCTTAATTAATTAATTAAATGAATAACCCTGAACCTTAGCCAGTTAAGAACGTGTCTCAATCAACCGACTAACCATAGGCTTTAGACTTAAATGATGAAAAAGTCCTTGATCAACTTGAGTAATGTGCATAGAACGCGTTCTTATTGGTTAAAGAAACCTTGCAATGCCCTGTGAGGTTTGCATAAAACCAGCTCAGAACCTGGGGAGACAGATAAAATAGTTATCAAATCCCTATTATGCACTAGAGAGACAGAGACAGAGAGAAGGGAAAAGAGGGGAGAGAGAGAAGAATGGGGGGAGGGGAGGGAGAGAAGAATGGGGGGAGGGGAGGGAGAGAAGAATGGGGGGAGGGGAGGGAGAGAAGAATGGGGGGAGGGGAGGGAGAGAAGAATGGGGGGAGGGGAGGGAGAGAAGAATGGGGGAGGGGAGGGAGAGAAGAATGGGGGGAGGGGAGGGAGAGAAGAATGGGGGGAGGGGAGGGAGAGAAGAATGGGGGGAGGGGAGGGAGAGAAGAATGGGGGGAGGGGAGGGAGAGAAGAATGGGGGGAGGGGAGGGAGAGAAGAATGGGGGGAGGGGAGGGAGAGAAGAATGGGGGAGGGGAGGGAGAGAAGAATGGGGGGAGGGGAGGGAGAGAAGAATGGGGGGAGGGGAGGGAGAGAGAGATTCTATAGATACTTGTAAGAGAGTGTGCTGCAGACATTTTAGAAGAAATGAGGAAGTTTGTATCAATTGTTCTTAAGAGACTGGCTCATATGGGCATATTTTCCATGACTACTCATATATAACTTATTTTGAATTGCTTGAGTTCTTGTGGGCGGCGGGTGGAAATAGAGGGAGGAAGAGAAGTTGGAACACAAAGTTTTTTTAAAATTGATGTTAAAATTTGTTTTTACATATATTTTGGAAAATAAAAATCTATTCAAAACATTTAAAAAAGAGAGAGACTATGAGAATTGGCCTATTGCTAGGCTGTCGTCGATGCCATATTTGACCACTGATTCACCTGCCTATGTTCTGGGAAATTCCTTTGTACTCTCAGTAATTGGTTTAAGCCCAAGTTATCAGACTCATCCACTCTGGAGTGGAGGAACCAGATTACAATGTAATTGGGAAATGTCTAAGAAAATAAATAAAAATAAATATAACATAGATGATGTTAATCTGTGATTTTCTAAATCAAAATGGGACACCAAATCCATTTGTATTTGAGCTTGACACCACTGATTTAAACCAGCTTCATTTAGACTCTCTTAAGCATAATCAGTTTAGCAAACTTCATCTAATCCTATAGTGGGACCCCAAGAAACCCAAAGATTCCAATCCCCAAGGAATCTTTAAATTTTCTCAAGGGAAAAACAGCTCTGCCTCCCACCTCAGGACCCTAGTGTGCTGATAAGCAAGACCAAGGTCTGCAAGATGATATGCAATATATGGATGGATGCTGCATATTTTACTGATACCCCATTATTCAAAAATACCTTCCCAGTCGTTTTGCTCTTCCCAGTTTTTCAGTTTCCTCCCAGTTGCTTTGTAATTCCCTCCCCTTTCTTTGCTTTGTAAACATACAAAAAGACCAGGTCTTCTCTTCCTGAAGGAGACAGTTTTCCATGGTGATTCTGTCTCCTGGCCATATGTTCCTCTCTTCTAATAAATCTCTTTTTATTTTACAAGATTCGCTTTGAGCCTCCAATTCTTTGGCTGAGCTAGCCCCCCATCCAGATTGCAAGTCCCCCCAACAATCCCATTACTTGGGGTTAGCAAATTTTCTTAATCCCAGTGCCCCTGTGGTCTCTAAGGGGCATTGTAGTCCCTGCCACTCACTGATTGACTGTGACTATAACATTCCTCCCTCATTTGGTCCCTACAAATCTGTCCTACAACAGCAATCAGATTTAAGGACAGAGACCAAGTTCTGGACTCTAGACTGGGGTATGAGGCTCACTGTGCCATGTACCATTCACACCCATGCTTTCCCATGAGCCTAAAGGGCTGGGGACCCAAATGTTTGCCTGCCTGGGAATAATAACTGCATGACTTGCAATGGATCGTTGGGCACTGCTGATCTCTCTTGGAATCTGCCAAGATCTCCTCATAGACACTGCCTTAGTCAATATTCCATCCTCTAAGTTTAGCTGACTAACTGATGTCAGCTGACAATCATGTTGAGAAGCCCACCAGCATCTAGGTTGAAGAAGCTATCTGTATTAGGGCCATCTTCTTCCCAGACTCTGAATTTCAGGAGGGCAGACTTTACCTTACTTATATTTTGCATTCTTTCTAAATACAGCATGCCACCTTCCATACAGTAGGCTATTAAGAAATGATTGTTAAATGAATGCATCTGCATATATCACCTTAGAAAGCAGGGCCTGGCATGTCTTTAGTGTTCCAGTGTGCCTTGGGAGGTCAATAAGGAGGGGCCCTGAAGTCAGGAAAGCTTTGATCATGAAAGGTGGGAGCAGAGTTTGGCTTTGAAGAAAAGTACAAAATTTGGAGAGGCCCAGAGGAAGCCAGGGGTCATTCCAAACTAGATTAGAAATTCATTAGTTAATTCAAGATGAAAGAGGGACTGGACAAGAGAGCAGATTCTCCAATGCCTAAGGGGAAAAGTCATTTGCTTTCATAAGGGATGGATCTCACAGAGGATTTTCCTCTAAAACTAGCATTAGTCTGCACAGCATGGTGCCCATCTGTGGATCTATTTGGGCTGAGAGCTGTCTGAAGGGAGGTAGAGTCTGGGAGACAGCTGGGAGGGACCCCCTCCCCCTTTCTGAACTGTGGGTACTTTATTTCACAGATTGTCGGATGGGGGGGGTGGAGGCTGGGGAGTGGGTGATTGGGTTTTCACAGCAAGACGCAGTTTTTCTGGGGCTTCTCTCAGTTTTCTCACAAGCTGGCTAAGGACATTCTGACATTGGGTGGAAGGAATAGGCTGCTATGACAGAGATGCGGGTAATATGGATGTTTTCAAAGTTCCAGCTCTGAAACTGACATTGGGCAAATAATTGGGCCTCAGGAACTGGTCTCTGAAGTCCCTTCGAGCTCCAAATCTGAGCTTCTTCCCATTGCTCACTCAATTAGCCGATCACTTGCAAACACCGACTGAGTTCTTGCTACTCAGCATCGAGTCTTAACTGGAGCTGGATCTTGTAAAAATTGCCATCTTGTACCTGATTCCTGGTTTTTTTTTTTTTTATTGTTGGCTTTTTTTTTTTTTGGTGGGTCAATGAGGGTTAAGTGACTTGCCCAGGGTCACACAGCTAGTAAGTGTCAGGTGTTTGAGACTGGATTTGAACTCAGGTCCTCCTGAATCCAGGACCCGTGCTTTATCCACTGGGCCACCTAGCTGCCCCACTGATTCCTGTTTGACACCATCCCATTGTGGTTTATGGACTGGGGTCAGTTCAAGAGAAGCCAGACCTCTAATTATGGGGATTTAGGCTTCAGATTCTTACACTCAGCAGCTGAATAACTCCACAATTCCTCCTCCTCCAGGAAACATTACTTATGAGAATAAAGGTCACAGCTATGAAAGTCCAAGAGATTCTTCCAAGGGGAAGTAAGAGAGGTGTTCAGTGTACAATATTAATGATCAGGTAATATCTGACTACAGAGAAGAAAAGACTAAATATAGAATTACAGTCAATATTACTTAACTATTTAACCAGGTCTTAGTCACTTAATTATAGCTATTGTTACAGTCTTCTAGGAGCTTGGATGTAAACTTCATCAGTATAGAAAATGTTTTGAAAGGCTGCTCAATAGTCTTTTGGGTGGGTGGGTGTTTGCGGGGCAATGAGGGTTAAGTGCCCAAGGTCACACAGCTAGTGAGTGTCTGAGGCCAGATTTGAACTCAGGTCCTCCTGACTCCAGGGCCAGTGCTCTATCCACTGCACCACCTAGCTGCCCCTCAATAGTCTTTTTTAAAATATGTTTTTATTTATTTCATCAAATATTTTTCCAATTACAATTTTTAATTTAACATTAATTTTTTAAAAATTGGTTTCCAAATTCTCACCCTCCTTCCTGCCCCTCAAGAAGGAAAATAATGTGATATTATACATGTGAAGTTATGCAAAAAAAAAGTTATGAAAAAAGTATGCCTCTATCTGCACTCAGAATTCATCAGTTCTCCCTCTGGAGGTGGATAGCATTTTTCACCATGAGTCCTTTGGAATTGTCTTGGATCATTGTCTTTCACAGTTGATCATAATTACAATGTTGCTATTTCTGTGTATAATATTCTCTCGGTTCTGCTCACTTCAATTTGCATCAGTTCATGTAAGCCTTCTCAGGTTTTTCTGAAAGCAATCTGCTTATTTCCTTTAGCACAGTAGTATTCCATCACAATCATATACCACAACTTGTTCAGCCATTTCTCAATTGATGGGTATCCCCTCCATTTCCAATTCTTTGCCATCTCAGAAAGAAGCTCAAATGCTAATCCACTGTTGGTGGACTTGTGAAAAGATTCAACCATTTTGGAGAACAATTGGGAACTATGCCCAAAGGGCTATAGAATTGTGCATACCCTTTGATCCAGCAATACCACTACTTGTTTTATATCCCAAAGACATCCCCCAAAAGAGAAAAAGACCTATTTGTAGAAAAATATTTATAGCAGCTCTTTCTGTGGGGGATGGCTAAACAAGCTGTGGTATATGATGGTAATGGAATATTACTGTTCAGTAAGAAATTACAAACAGGATGACTTCAAAAAAGCTTGGAAAGACATGTATGAAATGATGTATTGGGAAGTAAGCAGAACCAAGAGAACACTGTACAGTGAGATGGCAATATTGTTTGATGAAGACCTTTGAATGATTTGACTATTCTCAACAATACAATCCCAAAAGATTATTGATGAAACATACTATTCACCTCCAAAAAAACCTTGATATTGATGGAACAGACTGAAGCATGCTATTTTTCATATTCTTTCATTAAGTGACAAATATGATGATGTTTTGCATGATCATATATGTATAACCCATATCAAATTGTTTGCCACCTTGGGAAGGGGGGAGGGGAGGGAAGGAAGGAGGGATAGAGATTGGAACAGAAAAATATAAATTAAAATATTTAATCTGAAAAAAAAAAGAAAGAAAGACACTCAAGAGCCTTGATGATGGTCTCTGTTTCTCTCCAGTGGTGTGCTGCTAAGTGCTTAACAATGGACTTTCTGGGGCAGCTAGATGTTGCAGTGGATAAAGCACTGGCCCTGGAGTCAGGAGGACCTGAGTTCAAAGCTGGCCTCAGACACTTGACACTTAATAGCTGTGTGACTCTGGGCAAGTCACTTAACCCTCATTGCCCTGCAAAACAACAAAAAAATGGACTTTCTAAGAAAGAAAACAAATCTGTATACAAGACACGTTTTTACCTTTAATCTGTATTATTAAAATTGTTTCCATAACGTTATTAAATCTAAACTATATATATAGTTTAGATTGAGAGAGAGAGAGAGAGAGAGAGAGAGAGAGAGAGAGAGAGAGAGAGAGAGAGAGAGAGAGTGTCACAGTTTGGCAACCACGAAGGGACTGCTGAACCCCTCAACCTTCTGATCTTCACATTGGGTAAGAAATTTTATGTTTGTAAGTATGTTAATGCTTCATTTTTGTGGACTTTCTGTTTTGATTTATCTTTACCTGCTTTTGCCTTTAACTAATAACTTTATAAAGCATTGGTATTATGAAAGAGAAAATAAAGGGGTTGAAGAAAAACAAGAGAAACTTTATCATCATCATTTTTCAAAAATCTGCTTCTATTGCCATAAACTGGCACATATTTTGCCAAAATGCAGAAGTAGACAGCAAGATATTAATATGAGATGTGGAGATTTTAAATATCGAAATCAAAAATGCTCTAAATTCACTCAGAGAAATAATGTCAGTTTAAATGTTACATAAAGGTTTCCTTTTAATGCCATTGTATCTACATTTTGAAATTAATAGTATGAGTTTGTTTTCATAGAGATTTTCATTCTTTTAAGATTGTGTTTTGTTTTTCCAACTGATTATATGATCAAATTATATAAAGTATTTCCTTGGTAAATTGATTACTATGACAAGTGTAAATTAATTCTAGAAATACTATTTTTGCAAAAAAAAAATTATTTGAATCATTGTACATTGTAACTTATATTCTGACTTAAAGCAAATTCACAGTTTTTGTGATCATTTCACATTTTTTGCTATCATTATTATCCTTAAATTTTTAAATCCATATGAGACTTGGATTATGGGAATTTACCATTTAAGACATTAATTGCTTTTACCCATGAAAGCAGGCATTGAACTCTTACAGAAGGGGAGACACTTATGAAGTCCAGGTACTGCACAGATGGCTGGAAGTTTTTATCCCACCCATCTCATTCTACACCTGGCTTCTATTCCCCTACAATATGCCTGATGCCATGGACGTCTCAATCCCATGCATCTCATTAAGCCTGACTCAGTTTCCTCTAATATGTTCGGTGGCATGGACATATATCCCATCCACCTATTTTAAGCCTGTCATACTGCATGTGCTGTATATATTGCTCAATGGCAATCCCCATAATTATCTCAGATGTCATGATAAATACAGTGTTGAATTTGGCTTTGATATCTGTTACCAATCATATTAGATTTTAAAATTTCTCATAATGGCATGAGGATAATTAGGCAGATGATACAAAAGGTGATGAAATGAAGATTTTAAAAAATTTCTTGTCTCCTCAATTCACTTATTGTTTGATTTGATTACTGGCAAAGCTATTTTTTACTGTTTCATCAAGGAACACCTGTTCCTAGAAGAAACAAAGGGGGGAATGTGATGAAATAATGAGATTTAGCAGATACTCAAAGACCCACCTGGAGATTAATCTAGACTGATTGAATCAAGTGAGAGTGATTAACTGCTGATTAGCCTACTTCAAGTTAACTGGATTGTAATCACACCTTGAGAACACCTTCAGAACCAATGGATTTGATGATGCCAACCATCAGCTTGAAGCAGTATGTAAGGACCACCTCTGTTCCAGACCTATAAAAAGCTTCCACAATCAGTTTGCTGGAGAGAGTTTATGATTGAAGCAGGCTTGTGGCAGAAGACTTGAGGAAGAACCAGACCAAACTGGAACTCTAGGCTAAATAGGCTTTTTTCTTAACTTTCTGAACTCCATGGGAATATCTATCTGTATGCTTTAATAAATGTTTAATGCCCAAGGACTAGTGCTAAAGCTTCTAATTTAAGGCGACCACAATTTAGATTTTAAACATCACATATATATGAGGCAATTGGGGTTAAGTGACTTGTCCAGGTATATATATTTTTTGTGAGGCAACTGGGGTTAAGTGACTTGCCCAGGGTCACACAGCTAGTAAGTATCAAGTATCTGAGGCTGGATTTGAACTCAGGTCCTCCTGACTCCTGGGCCAGTGCTCTATTCACTGCACTACCTAGCTGCCCCTTTAAATCCAAACTATAGACAAAATGATAAATCAAGCCCTGATTTCTGAAGTGTAAATGCTCACATTGAACATTTAACAATGGGCTCCCAGTCCAGTTTGAACAAGCTTCAGCCACCCCTAGCTCTAGATCCAAGGAAGACAGTTCTCACTCCTATTCCTGTGACTCCTGTTAGCATAACCACTAGGGCAGATGCTGCCATTACCAGTCAGTCAAGTAGCATTTATTAAGCACATACTATGTTCCAGGCACTGGACCTCCACTCCTTCCAGGGTTACAAGGTCACCTGTTCAAGGAAATGAAACACAAAAGAGGCAGGAACTGTCAGTCCAGAGACTCAAGGGGCAGCCAGCACAAGCTACCTCCTGTGATGTTAGGGCTGAGGAAACTTCTTGCCACCTGGAGACCCACAACAAAGAACCAACCAGAAGCTGTCTTTTCTTTTCTTTTTTTCTTTTGGTGAGGCAATTGGAGTTAAGTGACTTGCCCAGGGTCACATAGTAAGTGTTAAGTGTCTGAGGCCGGATTGGAACTCAGGTCCTCCTGAATCCAGGGCTGGTGCTCTATCCACTGTGCCACCTAGCTGCCCTTCTGTCTTTTCTTTTAATAGATAATTCCCTTGGCCCCTACTGCAGTCAGGGACCTGAGAGATGAATAAGAAATCACTCAGGATCTAGTATGGCTTATTAAAATGCTAAGTCCTTTCAGTAGTGGGTCACTACCTGGATGGAAGCAGCCTCAGAGCTCCCATTAACTTGGTTGCCTGCAACCCAGCAGGGACTATCTAGCCATGCTCCAATGAGCCCCTATCACATACTTGTAGCCTTGCTGTATACACAACATTCTACTAGACTGAGATGTAGATAAGGCTTGTGGTCCACTGAGGAGAAAAGACATGGATGGGAATAATTGCTTCCTGGCATAAGTGATGGAGAAACCCAGTTTGGGAATGCAGAGGGAAAGAAGGAGCAGCACTAAGTGATATGGTGGCATGGAAAGACCACTGGATTTGGAGTTTAGAAGAGCTGAGTTCAAATCCCACCACTGAAATTGACTACATATGTCATCGTAGGCAAGTCACTTAAATCTCTGGGTGTGTTTTATTATCTGTAAAGTGTGGAGTGCTGGTAGATAAGCAGTCTCCAAAGTGGGAGTCCCAGCCCCCTGAGGGGCATGACCTAAGGAGTAACCAAGGAAAGGGTGGAAAGATGAATTACATCCTATGCTTCCTGGAATAGCTAATTGTGGGTCTTGTCTCCAACATCGCCACACCTACCCTTCACACTATAACACCCAACACTACCCTACTTTATCCTCTCATGCTGTGGTGAAAACTTATAACCTCTCTCTTTCTGGGTTGTCCCAAGGTAGTTCTAACTTAACCTTGATCTTGGCACCCCAAGTAGCAGCTGGGCAGTTGCCATTAGGAAAATTCTCAGTCCATCTCCTAGGATACACACCCATGTACCCAGATCACCTCTGGGCTGTGGCATCCACAAGGTGCCCCCTTGGAGAGTGGGTTCTGTGTTCTAGAGCGATGACTGTGACTATGAACTATTTGCCCCAAGCCCCCCACCCCACCCCTGACATTTTTCATTTTACTTGAGGACAGAGTGAGTTGTATGGGAAGAGGGAAATAGGCCATGATCTGTATCTCTGTATTGGTGATCTCATTCCATTAGCTGCTTTCCTCTGTCACCCAGGTTTACCATGTTGGCATCTTTCTAGATTCCTCATTCTTTGTAAACCCACATATCAAATAGGGCATCGAGGTGGCTCAATGGATAAAGCACTGGCCCTGAAGTCGGGAGGACCAGAGTTCAAATATGACCTCAGACATTTACTGTGTGATCCAAGACAAGTCACTTAACCTAACCCAATTACCTTAAAACATCTGGGGCCATCTTCAGTCATCCTGATATATATCTTGCCACCGGACCCAGATGGCTCTGGAGTAGAGAGTGAGGTTGGTGACTTTGCACAGCCCTCCCTCACTTACACCCAATTTACTTCAGGTCATGACATTGCCCCAACGTCATGGTCCTCTTTGAGAACGAAGGACAAACAACAGGCTTATTATCATTATTATTATTATTATTATTATTATTATTATCCAAGGAGTTTCTCAATCTTGTCACTTCCACCTCAATCTTTAGCATCTGACCCCTTCTTTCAATTTCTTTAACCCCTTCTCTCTAGTAACACAGCCACCAGTCACACCTCAACACCCCTCAGCTGGACTCTTGCTCTAGCCTCCTACTAGCCTGCCTCAGGGACCTCTGCCTTCCAATCCTGCTATAACACTGCTGCCAAAAGGTTTTCCTAAAGCTCAGGTGTGACCTTGTCACTCCCCTAACTCAATAAACTTCTGTGGCCCCTGTCGAAGTACAAATCTTTTTTTTTTTTTTTTTTAGTGAGGCAATTGGGGTTAAGTGACTTGCCCAGGGTCACACAGCTAGTAAGTGTTAAGTGTCTGAGGCCAGATTTGAACCCAGGTACTCCTGACTCCAGGGCCGGTGCTCTATCCACTGTGCCACCTAGCTGCCCTGAAGTACAAATCTTAATGTTGTTTGATCTTTATGATATGTAAGAGTACAGTAACTCTTCATTTTAGTTGCAAATCCACCAGAAATGATTTTATTTATCATTAATATCCAAGACATTTTTTTATTTAAGGAGGACTGTCCAATTTGGCAAGGCCCTCCCAAGTTCCCTGCCATGACATTACTCCAGTACAGTTTGAGGTAACGTTTCTAGGAACTTGCACTAAGACAACAACAATATGTAAAACTACAATTCTGGGGTGGACATTCCAAAAGAGTTCAGAGCACCATCCCTTTACTTCTTGGATCCCTCCCCTCAAGGAAGCAATGGGAACGAACAAAAGGCCCTCTTCCTTTGAATAAACATTTTAATCTTTTCTAAATGGAGGCTTTGTTTTCCTCCTTCATGAAATAAAGAATAGGAAACCCAAGACACAAGTTTAAGTGTAATCTGCATCATTAACATTTCCTCCATCATTTTCTTAACTCTAGACAATCGACAAAACAATAAATCAAACCCTCATTTGTAGCATTCGCTGATTTCTGGATTTCTGAGGTGTAAGTGCTCACAGGGAAAACTTAACCAGCTGCTCTCCAGCACACCCCTATGTAATTTATAATCCTTAATCAATTTCCCTAAGAAAGGCTTAGCTTTTGTTCTACTCAGTTTTCTAAAGTTGAGACTGGAACAGATACTAGGATGGGGAAAAGATAATTTCTTCATGTTCCTCAGAAAATCAAAAAGGAGGTTTTGAGGATATTTCCACACTCTCCATTGACTCAAGGATCAAAATATAAGTTGTTCTGGTTGGTATTTAAAGGTTGGCCCCAAAGAAAAGATGAGAAGATGCCTCTCTCCAGCACTTTTCCAGAGGTAAGTTTCCAGAGGTGAGACTTTGCATATAATGTAAGATTTTTAAAACAGTGGTTTCAAACTCAAATAGAAACTTGGGGCCACTAAACTTTACCTAAGGATCCCTACAGGCCACCTGTTGACTCAAAAAACAATTACCACAAATTAACATTATCTGCTTTATTGTATTTTTATTTATTTTGTTAATCTTTTCCCAATTACATCTTTTTTTTTAAATTTTATTGCAGGGCAATGAGGGTTAAGTGACTTGCCCAGGGTCACATAGCTAGTAAGTGTCAAGTGTCTGAGGTCAGATTTGAACTCAGGTCCTCCTGAATCCAGGGCCAGTGCTTTATCCACTGCACCACTTAGCTGCCCCCACCATTATATCTTTTTAATTAGTTTGGCACACCCTATTCTATTCTTATTAATTAATTAATTAGCTTATTTATTTATTTATTTATTGGTGAGGCAACTTGGGTTTTCCTGAATCCAGGGCTGGTGCTTTATCCACTGTGCCACCTAGCTGCCCCCACCCCATTACATCTTTTTTTTTTTTTTTGCAGAGCAATGGGGGTTAAGTGACTTGCTCAGGGTCACACAGCTGGTAAGTGTCAAGTGTCTGAGGCCAGATTTGAACTCAGGTACTCCTGAATCCAGGGCTGGTGCTTTATCCACTGTGGCACCTAGCTGCCCCCGCCCCATTACATCTTTTTTTTTTTTTTTTGTAGGGCAATGGGGGTTAAGTGACTTGCCCAGGGTCACACAGCTAGTAAGTGTCAAGTGTTTGAGGCCGGATTTGAACTCAGGTACTCCTGAATCCAGGGCCGGTGCTTTATCCACTGTGCCATCTAGCCGCCCCCCCCCCATTACATCTTAATCTGGTAGGTTGCACCTTGCAGCCCACAGGCATGTTTGACCCCTCTGTTTTAGAATACCAACAGTCAAATGAACGTTTATTGACAGTTTAGCGCTATATACTTCTTAGCTCCCTGTTTCCTTTCTCACTACTTAGCTAGCTTCACTGCAGACACAGAAGTCATCTCATCAGACCGAGAGCTAGTTAAAATTTTTCTCTGTTTCATAGGTTGTGTGGAGAAAAAAAATCATCACCCGGTGGTCATCCTACTGGAGATATGCCTCACTGTAGTCAGCTAGCTTGGTCCTGGGAAAACAGATTGAGTCTCTTAATGGGGCCATACTCAATAGTTCTAGCATGATAGAACCTGATAGAGTTTACACTCCCCTAATATAGCCTTTGAGAAGCCAAAATCGATCAATCAGCAAAGTTTTTATTAAGTACCTACTATGTGCCATGCACTGTGCTAAGGAATATGGATACAAAGACAAGACAAAATAGTCCCTGCCGTCAAGGAAGGAACTTCCATTCTCTTTCAGTCTTTGATCAGTGATCTTAAAATCACACTGACAGTGCCACGGGTGGGATTTGAACCCAGGACTAGTAGTCTTTTTCATTGTGCTTCTGTCTTGTTGTGTGACTGGCCCATCTTTATTTTCAGTTGTATGTTATCTGATGACAACCTTTATACACCTCTCCATAAGACTGGGAATGCAAAATAATTTATGCATTTGTTTTATAGTGGATATGAACATGTTCTTTCTTTGATGGTTTCAATGTTTAAATATTCTGAATGTCACAAATCCCAAACAAGATGGCCATTTCCATAGGCATAGCAGAACATAAAAGACAACAAAAATCTCCCTTATGCTTCTATTTCAGAGAGGAAGTCATTCAGCAGCAAAGATGTAGGAGGCACAGCTTCCTGTCATGGTGGCTGGTCTATGCAAATACAGAGGAAATATGGCCTTAATGAAGATCAGAGACTGCCTGTTCATTCAGGGGCAACTCGGTGGGACATTGGAAAGGGGGTCAGGAAGACCTGGGTTCAAATTTGGCATTAGACACTTAGCAGCAATATGACCTTAGGCAAGTCATTTAACCTCCTTTGGCCTTAGTTTCCTTATCTGGAAATTGTGACTGATAATAGCCCTCTCCTCTTATGGTTGTTGTGAGGATCAAATGAAATGATGTTTGTAAAGTACTTAGGACAGCTAGTTGTTGTTGTTGTTATTGTTATTGTTGTTGTCATTTCAGTTTAGAGAATTTGTATTTTGTCCCACAAGCCCTAGGGGGCTTCGGAAGGTTTTCGAGCAGGAAAGTGATGAGATATGCATTAGGAAGATGACTTTGGCAGCTGTGTAAAGAAAGGGTGGGTGGGGAAGAGGAGAAACTGGAGTTGAGGAGAGATAAATAATAGTCCAGGTGAGAAGTTCTAAGATGATGACAGTAAGAAGGGAAGAGGGAGGAGTAGATGCCAGGTGTTGCCAAAGTAGATTAAGAGGAAAAAAAAACCCAACAATTGGCCACTAATGGGATGTAGGCGTAGGGTGGGGTAAAGAGTAGGGATGACTCAAAGATCACTTTTCCAGAATCCCAACAACTCTGGTGTAAAAGAAGGATTAGCCTCAGAAGGCAGAATTAGGAGGACCAAATTGCAGGGAGGCACATGGAGTTTCACTGGAAGGAAATACTTTCTAACAATCCCACAGTGGAATGGGCGGTCTCAGGAGGGAGTGAGATCCCCATCCCTGGAGGTCTCCAAGCATAATTGCCAGTGGCCCCTCTGCTACCGAGTCCAATGGCCTTTTCTTAGTCTTTATCTTCCTCGACTTTTCTACAGACTCTGAAAAGACCATTGAATTTGGTCATTGAGGGGCCACTGGTGACTTCAGAGAGTTCTCTCAGGAGAGCTGGGCAGGGATATGGGAAGAGAGTAGGTGGGGAGGAAGTAGACACAGCCAGTGTAAACTATCTTTGTAGCCTTTTGGCAGTGAAGTGGGGGAGAGAAACAGGATAATCGTTTTGAGGGAGGGAGAAAGTGGAGGAAAAAGGGTTTCTGAGGACTGGACAGTCTTAAGTTGTCCCTGTGCAGAGGCAGAGGCAGTCGGAAGGGACAGATTGGAGATTTTAAGAGGTGTGATCAGTGGAGCAAGGGGAACCAAGGAGGAGAGGAAGGAATGTGACATTTTGCATCTGGCAATCAATGACAGAGGGGTCTAGAAGAGTCAGACTTGAAGTTGGGAAGGTTTGGGGGGTTTTGGTTTGTTTGCTTGCTTGTTTGCTTGTTTTGGCTTCTCCTTTCATTCTCTAAGAGGATCATGACATTGGGGTGATGTCATGACTTGCACTGAATTGGATTTAAGTAGGGGAGGACTGTGCTCCTCCAGAGCCATCTGAGTCCAGTGATAATACATACACACATACATTCGTACGTATGTGGGGTCACACAGCTAGTAAGTGTCAGAGGTGAGATCTGTACTCCTCCCAACTTCAAGGCCAGTGCTCTGTATCCACTGTACCACCCAGCTGCCCCCAATGAGCTGGCATATTTCACAGCAAGAGAGTTCATTCACTCTTTGTATTGTCTGGTGTATTCTAATGTTAATCATTTTTCTGATTTTTGTTTGTTATCTGTTTACATAAATGGGCTCATTCTCTAGTCACTATTTGTGATGTTTTTGTTTGTTTCTTTTTGTAATTAGCATTAGACAGGAAAGGATCAAAGCTTAAGATATGTTTTCGGTACTCCTTCCTTTTTTTTTTCATTCTTTTTTTTTTTTAATAGGAGTGCTAGATTTGTTTTGTTTTGTTTTGTGGGGCAATGAGGGTTAAGTGACTTGCCCAGGGTCACACAGCCAGTGTCATGTGTCTGAGGCTGGATTTGAACTCAGCTCCTCCTGAATCCAAGGCCAGTGCTTTATTTACTGCACCACCTAGCCGCCCCCTACTCCTTCCTTTTTAAGGGATAGTGACCAGGAAATCTGCTTGAACCTAAGGACAAACTCATTTCCTCTAGGCTAGCAATATTTGGTGGGGGATGGGGTGAGACAGATAGAATTCTGGTCTGCAACGCCTCTCTCTGTGAAGAGGTGAAAAGTCAGCTTCGTAGCCCCCTTGTCCTGCTCCCTCCCTGGAAGAAATCAAACCCCCTTGGAGAGAGAGAGAGATGAGAATCCAAATAAGTGTTTTCACTCTTCCCTGTGACTCACATTTAGACAAACCCACGTGTGCACACACGGGCACCACGAACACATACAAACTGTACACACAGAGTCATCCTGGAAGGACAGGCTAGAACCGGATTGTGAAGCGTTTTGAATATCAAACAGAAACATTTAAATTTGATCCTAGAGGCAAAACAAAATCCTTGAAGCTTCTTGAAGAAGAGTGATGTGGTCACACCTGTCTGTGTGGAAGATGATTTGGAGAGGGGAGAGATTTGAGGCAAAGGAGACCAGCTGGGAAGCTATTACAATGGTCCAGGTGAGAGATTGACTTTGGGATTCACCTGAGTTCAAAGCCAGCCTCAGATACTTGCTAGCTGTGTGACCCTGGGTAAGACACTTAACCCCAATTATTTAAAAAAAAAAAGTGAGGGGGGATGGACGACTTTTAAGGCCCTTTCCATCTTTTTTTTTTTTTTTGTGAGGCAATTGGGGTTAAGTGACTTGCCCAGGGTCACATAGCTAGTAAGTGTTAAGTGTCTGAGGCCAGACTCGAACTCAGGTACTCCTGAATCCAAGGCCAGTGCTCTATCCACTGCGCCATCTAGCTGCCCCGCCTTTCCGTCTTTAAATCTATTATTCTATCCTGAGATATAATTAAGTCCACTGGAGCCAATGAGAGGAGAGCACCCAAGACAAAGCCTGGGGTACATCCACACAAAAGGTAGCAGGGTATGGATGATGAGCCTCCAAAAGACAGTGAGACAGCTTGTGCTGGTCCTGCCCTTGGTTCATCCTTCTCTGGTCTGGAGTGCCTTTAGATTGAGCCTTGGGCTAAGGCAGCTCCTGGCTGCCACTGGCTGCCAGTCCTAATTCCAAAGTCAGGTTAGAGACTCCAGCTCTACTGGAAGACCCCTGCCAAGTGCCCCAGCTCCCTGGATGTCAAGCCCAAAGTCCCAAGTGTCAAGGGCTCTGTATACATAAAATGGCTCCCTGCTGCACTCTATCCCTTGTACAGAAATCGAGAGGTTTCAAGGGCAAATGAAGGACAAAGGAAACCTCAGACCTGTTTGCCCACACACAGATCCAATCGCTCCCTGTTCTCTCTTTGTTCCAGCAAGGATTAGGGGAGTTTTAGTTCCTGTTGTTTCACAATTCTATTTCTGCCTGTGGAAACTTCTGGAAACCCCTACAGAGGAGAAATGGGATGAGAGCAGAGTTCTTACCCTTGTTTGTGTCCTGGGTCGCTTTGGGCAGTTAAGAAGGTGAAACTGAGGTACCCCTTCTCAGAAGCATGTTTAAAAATACATAGAATTACAAAGTAACCTAATCATATTGAAATATGGTGACCAAAATACATATTTAAAAATTCATGAACCTCAGGTTTGACCTAAGGCTTATACCTGATTATACCCAAGGACTCCTGGACTAGAGGAACAATCTTTGCATTGGCAAAGGGGAAGACAAAGCTATCTATTGAGAGACAAAAGGTGGGAGAGGAGTTCCAGGCTTGAAAGAGATTTGGACCATCTACTGTGATAGTATATTTGGGAATTAATAAAAGCTGGAGACAGTGTAGAGCAGGAGAGAGAGAGAGAGACAGAGACATAGAGATAGACAGAGGCAGAGACAGAGAAACAGAGAGAGACAGACAGAGACAGAGAGAGGGGAGAGACAGAAAGAAAGTTAACCTGAGAGCCAGGAAGCCCTGGGTTTAAGTCCCATTTCATATAGATGCTGGCTGTGAGACTTTTTGGAAATTATTTAACCTCTTAGAGTCCAAAGTAACTCTCTAAGACAACTTGTACACAAAGTTGGGAAAGTGTTCAATCAAAAAGAGTTGGAATTTTGGTAGTCCATCTTGGCTGTTATTTTTTGAGAACACCATTAAAAAAAAAAAACCATCCTCTGGGCTCCACCCTCTTTTTTCCACTCCCATCAGGACTCATGCCATTAGCTCACTGGTCACATCCTTTCTGGAAGAGCTAGAAGTTATTCAGAGAAATGTCAATCACCTTAGAAGTTGCCATAATCCCCAATGGCTTTGGGTGAGCTGACTTTCTTTTTTGCTTTGAAAAAAAATTATCTAGAATGTGAGAGATCCTGATATTCCACAATCTTAACTATGGGATTCCCAAATCTGTTTCCATTTGAGTTACTTTTTAGAGAGTTTACTTTGTTTGTTTGTTTTTTTAAAGAAATTCTTGGGGCAGTTGGGTGGCACAGTAGATAAAGCACCGGCCCTGGCTTCAGAAGGACCTGAGTTCAAATCTGGCCTAAGGCACTTGACACTTACTAGCTGTGTGACCCTGGGCAAGTCACTTAACCCTCATTGCCCTGCAAAAAAAAAAAAAAAAGAAAGGAAAAAAAAGAAATTCTTTCTACTTTCCCAGTTGTTGTTTGTGCTTGTCCTCAACAGTATGAATTTTGCCATTGATTTTGTCTATTGATGTTTTCAGATTTCCTATCTTCTTTTCCATGTTGCACATTTTTTAGTTATCTCTTCCTGATTTTACAATTTTGGGTTTTTTGTTTGTTTGTTTGTTTTTAGCATTGGGCAGTTCAAGTTTCATTTCCTCCTGGGATTTTTAAAACTTCTCCAAATTCCTCTTTCATTTCCCCTTTTGATTTAAGAACACGGATTCAGTATGGATTGGCAAAATTCTTGTAAAGTGTTCTTTATGTACTTGAGGGCATATCTAGGGCTATCTTTTGTTTGTTTGTTTGTTTTTTGCGGGGCAACGGGGGTTAAGTGACTTGCCCAGGGTCACACAGCTAGTAAGTGTCAAGTGTCTGAGGTCAAATTTGAACTCAGGTCTTCCTGAATCCAGGGCTGGTGCTTTATCCACTGCGCCACCTAGCTGCCCCTTGGGCTATCTTACAATGTTTATTTTTCCATTTGAATCTCTTCTGATGTTTCCTAATTGACATGGGGCTTAGGATAAATCAGAAGAAGTTTCTCCTGTGAGAAGCAAAACCAAAGATGACAAGATAACAGGGCAGACATATCAAAGAATCAAGGGAATATTAAAGTTTAGATTGACCAACTAAATATCAGGATAGACAAACCTAAGAAGTAAGGGGAGATAAAATTCTATAGCAGGAAAGTCAATTAGGCTCGGCTACTACCCAACCTGAGCTAGGAGACAGAGATAACCCCAAAGGTCAGGACCATCATTTCAAAAAAATCTCCCTAGATTCTTAGGAATGTGACAAGCATCCAGGCTTTCCCCACCCCACTTCACCCCACCCCAAAGAAGAACTTTCCATTTTCAGGTGGACATCCCATCTATCCTCTATAAAAGCTTTTGCCTTCTCTGTTTGTGGAAGAGAATGTTTCTAAGCCTTCCTCCCTAGGGGTGAAGTCTTTGACTTCTCTCTGAGTCACTTTCTCTAGCGCCAAATAAAAGACTACTTAATTCTAATTGGACTGTGTGTGAGAGTGTAATTCTTTATTGAGGACTACCTAAGGACCCCAACCTTTTCCCCATGACACTGAAGATCTCCCATATTTATTTTGAATGTATCTGGGATCTTTTGCTTCATCAATTTCCTTGATCTTTTTGATTTTTCTACAGAAATCTTCTTGTGTGAGTTTCTTGCTGTTTTGCTTCCTTTTGCAAGTTTCTATTCTGATTTTGGAGGGTGACGTCAGGAGGCTGACCTACCCCTTACAATTTTTTATTATTTCCTAGTTCAGTTGCTTTTCAGGAAGCTGAGAGGACCTGGGACAGGGTCCTGGGGCAAAGTTTTCCCGAAGACACAATTTGCTGACCTAAGAGTGAGCTCAAAGCATGCACTTCCTAACTATGTGAAAGGCAGGAATGTGGCTAGGCAGGAGGAAGATAACTCCCTTGCCTCCTGGGCTTAAGTTTGTCTCTGGGGTCTTCCTCCACCCTAGTCTGCATAGGGCAGTACATAGGAAGAGTTTGGGAATTGAGAAAATGTGCTCCCCAGAAGCTCTGAGACTTTGGCAGTTTGTTTTGAGAAAGTAGCATGTGGTCTGGCCAGTGCAGTTGCCTACTCTGGTCCCAATTACCAGATATGTTACATTTCACTCTTCCCTCAGGGTTCTCTGGTACTTTTAAGGGGGCTTAGATGCTGACAAGGCTGTCTGCAAATGGCTCCAGCTACACCAGTAGTTTTCCCTCCACTATTGAGGGGGGAGTCCCCTCCACCCCAGTTCCATTTAACTGAATTAGCTTTCACAAAGAAATATTTACTTCAAAAATGTAGTCACAAATATACAAATTTATCCCACAACATTTAGAGATGTAATTCCCCCTATAACATCTTATTTTCTGGGGATGCTGGCAGTTGGTAAAATAGTAAGAATTCTGGACTTGGAATCAAGAAGACAAGTCTGAATCCCACTTCAGACAAGACCCTGGGCAAGTCCCTTACCTTTTCTTTGTGTCTGTATCTTCATCTATAAAGCCAGCGGGTTGGATTTAAATGTCCTTTCCAGCTCTAAATCTATGATCCCATATACATAAATTCAAAATATACATATAGCACCTGTGTTGCTATGGAGACACAATCCCAGGGCTTTCAGTTGGAGATGGTTTTTTGTTGGTTTTTTGGTGAGGTAATTGGGGTTAAGTGACTTGCCCAGGGTCACACAGCTAGTAAATGTTAAGTGTCTGAGGCCGGATTTGAACTCAGGTCCTCCTGAATCCAGGGCTGGTGCTCCATCCACTGTGCCACCTAGCTGACCCTGGAGATATGGGTTTTTTTTTTAATAAAGTATTTTATTTTTTTCCTGTTACATGTAAAGATAGTTCTCAACTTTTGTTTATACAAGCTTTCCAATTTCAGATTTTTCTCCCTCCCTCCCCCCTCCCCTGGACAGCAGGTAATCCAATAGAGTATATATATACACATAATAACATTAATCATATTTCTGCATTAGTCATGTTATAAGAGAAAAATCAGAGCAATGACGAAAAACCTCAAATTAGAAAAACATCAGCACCAAAACCAAAAGAAATAGTATGGTTCATTCAGCATCTATACTCCACAGTTCTTTTTTTTTTTCCCCTGGATTTGGAGATCCTCTTCTATCATGAGTTCCCTGGAACTCTTCTATATCATTGCACTGGTGAGAAGAATATAGTCCATCACAGTAGATCAACACTCAATGTTGATGATACTGTGTACAATGTTCTTCTGGTTCTGCTCATCTCACTCATCATCAACCCACGCAAGACCCTCCAGGTTTCTCTGAACTCCTCCTGCTCATTGTTTCTTACAGGACAATAGTATTCCATTACATTCATATACCACAACTTGTCCAGCCATTCCCCAATTGATGGGCATCCCCTCAATTTCCAATTCCTTGCCACCACATAAAGAGCAGCTATAAATATTTTTGTACATGTGGGTCCCTCTCCCCTTTCCATGATCTCTTTGGGAAAAAGACCCAAAAGTGGTATTGCTGGGTCAAAGGGCACGCACAGCTTTATCACCCTTTGGGCATAATTCCAAATTGCTTGGAGATGAGTTTTTAATTTAGATTTCTGGGATTGTATTCTCTGTAGGGCTTGGGGCAGAGGAGGACAGGGCAGGGCAGGGAGAGAAGCTGGAAAATCTCAATCCTAATTTAATAATTGATTATTAATATGAGAGGAATAATCATTTCTTTCATCGGCCTCTGCTATTGTTTCACTTATAGAAAGAGATGATAGAGAAAAAGATGGCTGAGAGATGATAGAGATAGATATATAGAGATAGAAAGATGACAAACAAAAAATATAGATAGGTAGATGATAGATGAATTGAGAGATAGAAATGATAGAGAAAAAGATAATAGAGATAGGTACATGAAAAGAGATCGATGATATAGAGATAGAAAAATAATAGAGATGATATGGATGAAAAATAGAGATGGATAGATAGTTAGAGGGACAGAAAGGCAGGCTGGCAGCTGCGAATTCTTGTTGTGTGATTATGCTGACGAGGGAGAGATTGGGGAAAGGTTTGGCCAGGGACAGCTTCAGTGAAGCTGTGATGCAGGGAAGGAGTGGACAATGATCCTACTGAGCATTTGCAAACACGAGGGAGGTCCCTTGAGGTAGCACCTCTCAGCAAGCCCATGCTCCATAAATAAGAGCATATATAAAGAGATAGATTTTAATAGAAAATATCAATTTACCTCTAGACTGAATAAAAATAAGCCCTTAAGGTACAAGTGAGGTAAGACAGGAAAAGGAGATGTGTTCTGATCTAAAGGAATCTTCCCATTTTGTTGTTGTTGTTATTATTGAAAGATTTATTAAAGCAAGCCAACTACTTGGTAGGGGCAGCTAGGTGGCTCACTGGATAAAGTGCTGGCCTGAAGTAAGGAGGACCTGAGTTCAAATCCAGCCTCAGATACTAGCTGTATGACCCTGTTTCATCCTGTTTGCCTTAGTTTCCTCATCTGTCAAATGAGCTGGAGAAGGCAATGGCAAACCACTCCAGTACCTTTGCCAAGAAAACCCCTAATAGGGTCACATAGAGTTTCAAATGATTGAATCACAACCTTCCCTTGGTAAAATGCTACACTGCAGGATCCCCCTCTTACTTCCTTTTGTGTTCTTTATATGCACAAGGTAACTAAAAAATAAGTGGGGGGAAGTATGAGCATCTGAAACAAGAGCATGAGCAACATGAAAGATCTTACATATGAGCTGGCACTTGAGCTGAGCTCTGAGGGAGTCTGGGTAAAGGTGAGGGGGGAGAGGGTTCCAGGCATGGAGCAGAGCCAGTGCAAAGGTGCAGGGATTACAGAAGGAAGGGCATGTAGGAAGGGCATCAAGAATGCTCTTCTCGGGGGCAGCTGGGTGGCACAGTGGATAGAGCATTGGTCCTGGATTCAGGAGGACCTGAGTTCAAATTCGGCCTCAAACATATCACACTTACTAGCTGTGTGACCCTGGGCAAGTCACTTAACCCTCATTGCCCTGCAAAAAAGAAAAAAAAAAAGAAAGAATGCCCTTCTCCTTGGGTTATAGAGTACATGATGGGAAAGAATGTGCAATGTCTACTGGAGCCAGCCTGTGAAGGGCTATAAGTGAGGCATTTGTATTAGATCCTAGAGATGGTGGGGAACTTTTTTTTAATGTTAAAAATATTTTATTATTTTCCAGTTACATGTAAAGAGAGTTTTCAACATTTGTTTTTATAAGATTTTGAGTTCCAAATTTTTCTCTCTCCCTTCCCTCCCCCTCCCCAAGACAGCAAGCATCTGATATGGGTTATATATGTACAATTACATTAAACATATTTCTTCATTAGTCATGTTGTGAAAGAAGAATCAGAACTTAAGGGAGAAACCTCCAAAAAAAAAAACCACCAAAAAGTAGAAACAGTATGGTTCAATCTGCACTCAGAATCCACAGTTCTTTTTTCTGGATGTGGAGAACATTTTCCATCTTGAGTCCTTTGGAACTGTCTTGGGTCATTGTATTGCTGAGAAGAGCTAAGTCTATCACAGTTCATCATCCAAACAATGTTGTTGATACTATGTACAATGTTCTCCTGGTTCTGCTCACTTCACTCAGCATCAGTCCACTTAAGTCTTTACAGGTTTTTCTGAAATCTGCCTGCTCATCATTTCTTTTAGCACAATAGTAACCCATTACATTCATATACCACAACATGTTCAGCCATTCAGTGGGGAACTTCTTAAGCAGGGAAGTGACATGGTTAGACACCACCACCACCCCAGTGCTTTAGGATCACCACCATAGTAGCTAAGTGAGGTACAGATGGGAGAGGGGAGGGACTAGAGACTGGACAGGAGATGATGAACCTGGACTAGGGTGGTAGGCCACATGGTAGAGAAAGCAGGGAGAGAACTTCAGCAGGAGGAAAGTCCCAAAAGATGCATGCTGTCTTTCAGAGAGACAGCACATGGTTTCAGGGAGACTCAAGGGAGTTCATAAGATCCACCCAGTCCTGGGAGAGAGAGAGAGAGAGCTCATGGGCTCTTCCAAGAGTTTTTCTCCTCTTTTGATAGAGGCAGAAAATTATACAATGATCAAAGCTAATTGGTTAGCATCATTCAGTTCCATTGGTCGACATGACTTAAGGGTGGTCTATATTAAAATGAACTCTACAGGGGACAGCTAGGTGGCGCAGTGGATAAAGCACCAGCCCTGGATTCAGGAGGACCTGAGTTCAAATCCAGCCTCAGACACTCGACACTTACTAGCTGTGTGACCCTGGGCAAGTCACTTAGCCCCCCATTGCCCTGCCAAAAAAAAAAAAAAAAAGAAAGTAAAATGAACTCTACAGATGATATCAAGGAGAAGAATGTAAAAAACCCTCACTGAAGGGCCAAGGCCAAGTCCATTATCTAGGTGTGGTTTATTCCTGTCAGTCCTTCACTGAGCTAGACAACAGAATCTATCTCCATTTATCTTGTTCCTTTGGGTTTGTCCCAAACCAGGTTTGCTGAAGTTCCTCAAGACCTGTATTTTCTAAAGTTGAGGGGGAGGGGAAAGAGAAAGAACTCAAATTGATCTCTGGGTCCCCCCCCAAAATCCATTCTTAATCATTATTTTCTCACACCTGGAATCAAACCCAACTCTTAATGTCCTTTATCTTGTCCTGATTTCCTTGTTTATGCCAGGAGTTGTACCAATAAAAGAAAACTTTTAAGGCTTTTAGTGTCAACTTCCATGATGGATACAGGATGTGGTTTAGTCTAGAAATATCTAATGTGGGTGTTTCTGTGTGGGTGTGTATCTTTACTTCTCCCTATCTGTTTTAATCGCCCTCTCTTTCCTTTAAATGACAACCAGATGCTATTGTTATTGCTTATGTAGTTTCCCCACTGTGAGTTTCTCAGTATCATGACTCTAGCATTAGAAAAAAGCTCAAACTTCTGTATTTCTTTTGAAGGCATCACCACCTTCCCAGTCACACAAGCTCTTAATCTTGTAGTCATCCTTACCTCTACCTCCCGTACCATTTCCAATCAGTCACCCATTATCCGAGAGTCTCTGTCCACAATACCTGTCAAGCCCATCATTTGCTCTCTGCACATCACCTTAGCTCAGACCCTATCACTTAACTTAGAGCAGTAGCTTCCAAATTGGTCTCTCTGCTCCCAGTCTCTCCCCTCTTTAAATCATTCTTCAACCTGATGCCAAAGTAGTCTCCCTAAGGCACAAACCTCATTATCCTACTCCCCTTAAGAAACCATCAATGGATCCCCATGCTCTCTGAGATATAATACAAATTCCTCCACCTGACATTTAAGAGGCCGTACAATCTGGTACCAGTTTAATTTTATATCCTTCTCCTTCACAAACACTTCATTTCAAGAAAACTATCCTACTAGTTGTTTCCTGTTCCCCAATAACCTTTATGAATGATTTTTAAAATCCAAGATCCAAGACATTTCCTATGCTACTCCTTCCTGATGAAACAAAGAGAAACAATTAAGCAAAAACATTTATACAGCGTCAACTTCTGACAATGTACACAGTAGTCTATCCTGCTAGTGCTCCACCTCTTTTGTGTGAGGAGAGAGGCATCTTTTATAATCAATTGTCCAGAACTGGATTCATTGGTTTTTCAAGTACTCAGAATTCAATTTCCCTTTAGTGATCTATTGGTTTGTGTTGTTGTCAGCATTGTGTCTATTTGTTTTCTTTGCTCTGCTTATTTCATTTTTCTGTCATTCTCAGAATTCTTCATATTCTTCACTGCTTGTATAATAATATTGCTCCACACTTATACACCAATTCTTTCTCAGGCATTTTCCAACTGATGAGCATTCACATTTTTCAGTTCTTTGCAACCACAGAATATTGCTATGAATATTTTTGGCACACATGGGAGCTCTTCATCTATCTTTGGCTTTTTAGTGGCATATGCCCAGTACTGGGATTGCTGGGTCAAAGGGTATGGACAGTTCTGGTGGTGACTGTTGTCATCATAGTTTCTCCTCCTCCTCCCTTCTCCCTTCTCCCTCCTCCCTTCTCCCTCCTCCCTCCTCCCTCCTCCCTCCTCCCTTCTCCCTTCTCCCTCCTCCCTCCTCCCTCCTCCCTTCTCCCTCCTCCCTCCTCCCTTCTTCTGTGTTCCAGATCACACATCTTGTAAGGTCTGAGGCCAGATTTGAACTCACTCGGATCCTCCTGACTCCAGGACTCCAGCTCTATCCACTACAGTGCCACCAAGCTGCCCCTCAGGTATTATTCTTGCAAAATTTCAAGGTGCTCTACAGAATTATTGGAATACTTCCACCACCAGTGTATTAGTGGGTTGTGTTCCCACAGTACCTCCAACATGTACTCTTCTCATTTTGTTGTCCCCTTACCTATTTGTATGGTATGTGGTAAAACCTTGGTGTTGTTTTAATTTGCATTTCTCTACAGATTATTTGGAGTATGTTTTGATGCTTTATATTGACCCATGTTATGGGTCAACATGTTTTGATAATTTATAGTTTGCATTTCTTTTGAAAAATTTGTTCATATGCTTTGACCACTTATCAATTGGAGAATGGCTCTTGGAAGGCTATAGATATGTCAATTTCCTTTTTATTTTGCAAATCAGACTTTTATTAGTGATTTGTTTTCCTTTTTTCTTTCTTTTTTTTTGGGGGGGGACAATGAGGGTTAAGTGATGTGCCCAGGGTCACACAGCTAGTAAGTGTCAAGTGTCTGAAACCAGGTTTGAACTCAGGTCCTCCTGAATCCAGGGCTGGTGCTCTATCTACTGCACCACCTAGCTGCCCCAATTAATCAGTTTTGTACATAAATGTGCCAACAGCTTGATGGTGGTATTTTTGAAATGTAGAACAAACATACTTGTGTACTTTGTGTAGAAAAAAATAAAATTTAATTAGAAAACAATCTCTTTTACATTTTTGCTCAGATATCTTCTTCTGATTCTCCAGCAGGAGCCTTCATAAATTCAGGGAGTCTGTTCAAAGCCTCTCACTAGGTTGCCTGTCCTCAAGTTGATGTTCTGAGGGGTAGGAGCAGCTTCCTGTTTGTGGCCTCTTTACCTTTTCTATGACAGTTCTCCACTTCCTGTTGCAAACTCAGAAGTCAGAGTTGAAACAAAAATAAAAACAAAAACAAAACCCCCAAACTATGGTCAGGATCCCAAAAAGCCCAGGAGGGTGGTGTTTGATATTCCAAATGCAGGGATTTGCAAAGTGGATGTGATTTAAAACCATCAGAGAGGGATGCTGAGGATCTCTGCTTGTTGGAGCTGGGGGGTTGGGGCACACCTTATAGACTATCTAGGTCAGGCCTTCTTAACCTTTTTTGCCTCACAGACCCCTTTGGTAGGCTGCTGAAACCTTTGAGGCCCCTCCTCAGAATGATTTTATTTGTTTGTTTGTTTTTGTAGGGCAATGAGGGTTAAGTGACTTGCCCAGGGTCACACAGCTAGTAAATGTTAAGTGTCTGAGGCCAGATTTGAACTCAGGTCCTCCTGAATCCAGGACTGGCGCTTTATCCATTGCACCAGCTAGCTGCCTCCCAGAATGATTTTAAATGCACTACATTGAATACATTGGATTACAAAAGAAACCACTTATGCTTAAATGCAGGGATCAAAATAATTTCTCAGTTATTGGACCCCAAGGTTATGAAGCCTTGATCTAGAGCAAATGGTAGAACTAAAACTAGAACCTAGGTCTTCTGACACAGACCGGTGATCTTTTACCCACGTGATGCAAGATCCTGGGGCTGCCCCAGCACTGACTTGGCTCCATGACCTTGAGCTGAAGGTTTTTCCAGTCCCAGAGAGAACAATCTTTAAGGCAGAAAATCCCCTTAGGGTAAGTTTATTTCCCTTTTGGTTTTCTTGGTTGACTGGTAATAGGAAAGCATGTGACAGGAACAGTTGGAAGAAAATTGATTAGGTGAATATAAAAATTAGGGACTTAGCCTCATGCTAGCTTCAATACTCACTAGCTATACAAGCCTGCATAAGTCTTTTAAATCTCTGTATCTCAGAGAGATGAGAGGAGAGAAGAAAAATGGGGGGAGAAGAGAGGGAGGGGGAGAGGCAGAGAGAGGAGAGAGAGAGGAGAGAGAGAGGAGAGAGAGAGGAGAGAGAGAGGAGAGAGAGAGGAGAGAGAGAGGAGAGAGAGAGGAGAGAGAGAGGAGAGAGAGAGGAGAGAGAGAGGAGAGAGAGAGGAGAGAGAGAGGAGAGAGAGAGGAGAGAGAGAGACAGAGAGAGAGAGACAGAGAGAGAGAGACAGAGAGAGAGGAGAGAGAGAGACGGAGAGAGACAGAGAGAGACAGAGAGAGAGACAGAGAGAGAGACAGAGAGAGAGACAGAGAGAGAGACAATCTGTTTCAGTCTTCACTCGGTATCCATAATCTCTCTCTGGAGGTGGATCACATGTTTCATTAAGAGTCCTTTGAGGGGGCAATTAGACGGTGCAGTGGATAGAGCACCAGCCCTGGAGTCAGGAGTACCTGAGTTCAAATCAGACCTCAGACACTTGACTGTGTGACCCTGGGCAAGTCACTTAACCCTTGAAAATGCAGTTGGTCATGGTTTGGCTTTTTTTTTTTAAGTGAGGCAATTGGGGTTAAGTGACTTGCCCAGGGTCACACAGCTAGTAAGTGTCAAGTGTCTGAGGTCGGATTTGAATTCAGGTCCTTCTGAATCTAGGGCTGGTGCTCTATCCACTGAGCCACCTAGCTGCCCTACCACCTTCACTTTTACAGATGAGGAATGGATCAGGTGACATACCCAAGTCTCATAGGTATAAAGGAACAAAGGTAGGATTAAACCTAGCCCTTCTGATTGCAGAGGCAGAAATTTTCCCTTTCTACCCCATGGCTTTAGGTCATCAGTTATGGCCAGCCCCTCTGTTTTACAGAGGGAGAAATCAGAGGCTCAGATCTGTAAGGCAACTTGTCCAAGATCTCAGAGGGGGAGGGAGAAGACTAACTAGAATCCCATCCAGCACCGTTAGCCCCAGGCCAGCTGCCTTGAAATCACCATTTGTCTTAGCAGAAATCAGATGACAAAGCTGCTATGTTTGGTCATGAGAGAATTCCGAGGTCCTCATGAAAAGGATCTGGTCTTAGTGGCCCTCAGTGTAGATTCTTAACTACTAGAAGTTGTTTGATCCCTAAGGATGCTTCCTTATTACAACTTCAGTCTGGGCACATCCCAGCCTTGTCCAATTCTCCCAGAATAACCCCTGCCCCAACCTTTTGCCAGCTAGTCTGAGGCTAATGGCAAATATGCAGACCCCCATGTCAGACATTAGTCTATACACCTGCAAGATTAAGCCACTGCTCAGGCAAATAGCTGACTAGCTATAGGGTATGACTTGAGAAAGAACAAGGGATCCCCCTTCAAAGGGGTATCCCTGTTACCCTCAAGAGGCCTATCTTAAAGCCTGTAAGCTATCAAAGCATGGTAGAGCACTGGATTTGGGGTCAAGAAGCCTTGGGTTCAAATCCTGCCTTAGATACTTATCACTATGTAACACCAAGCAAGTTCTTCTATAGACCCGTTTTCTTCTCTGTAATATCAAGCAGGTTGAACCCCAGAAAAGGAACTTAAGGTCACTTTATACTTTTATATCTCTGACTCCATGAAATGAATCCTTATTCAAAAGGGCAGGAATAAAAGCATATTTTCCTGTGGCTATGATGATAAAGTAGGGAGCTCTCCTTACCTAGAGGCATTTAAACAGGTTAGAGAACTTTGGGGGGCATTTTCGGGGGTATTCGTGGTTTAGGCAGAAATGAAAACACATGAGGAGTTATCTGTTTGGGGATTAGCAAGGAGAGTCCCGTCTGTGGGACTAAGACGCAAATTAAATGTTTTCTACCCTGTCTCTCCACCCCCTCCAAAACAGATTTCATTTAAAACGACTGGGGAGTTGTTCCCCCTATTCTCCCCAGGAACAGCCCAGGGCAATTTTAAGTGACCAACCTGAGAACAAGCCCCGTCATCTCTAGTCTGGCACATTAATACTAATTTACTACACCAGTCAGACATTAGGAATCTTTTTTTTTCCTTTTCCTTTTTTTTTTTTTTTTATTGGCTAGCAAACAAATCAAGAGGCACTGTTGTGCTTCCTACAGAGGAGAACCAGGACCGTGATCACTAAGGTAAAAACCAAGACCTCAATCAGAGACAGGCCCAGGCTAAGGGCTGCGTACTTTTCCATGAAATCCGGGTTGGGCTCCTGTGGGGTGTGGTGACTGACATTCATTGCCAAGAACACAGGCCCAACGGTGATGTCTGCTTCTCTCACTGTGGGTGGAGAGAAAGAACACAAAACCTCATGACTGGGCTTAGAAGTGGAGTTTAATACCTGTGACTTGGTGCCCTGCTAGCCCTTGCTAAATTTAGACCAAGTAGTCATAGGATTCAGAGTTTCAGAGCTAAAGAGGACCTCATTTTACAGATGACTAAACAAAGGCTTGGCATGTAGAAATTAAACCAAGCAGCAGAATTCAAACCTAGAGCCTCCTTCTTTTCCTCTACAGTTACTAAAAAGCACTGACTGGGAGTAATCATCTCACAAGAGATGGAGTCCTAGGAGTTCTGGCTCCATGCTTGAGAGCCTAGTTATGTTTCTAGATTTGTCCCGGCATGGGTGAGATGAACTAAGGATCTGGGGGCTCCTGGCTATCTTCATATAGACCTTACCTCGCTGCTGTTGGAGAGGAGCTGTTCTCGGCCAGGTCTTTGCAGAGATTGGAAGTAGTCTCCTAGACCGGATTGGATGCCCACAGTCTTTGGTATGGCAGCATGTACAGATGTCAGGAGGTCCTTCTACTGGAACCCAGCTGGGGAAAGAGATGATGGGGTCAAGGGAAAGAGGAGGAAGAATGGAAATGAGGGGAGAAGAAAGGCTGTTTCTTCTCCAAACATTACATATTTGCTACATGCTAGGGATAAAGAAATGTAAGACAATCCTTGTCTGTCTTCAACAAGCTTACATTCTATTGGAGGATAGGGAAATAACAGATGATTGTTCTATGCATAGAAGGTATTTGGGGGTGAGGAGCCCAATCAGACAAGGACTCATGGAGAGGGTGTCTGAGCCGAGTTTTGAAGGAAACCAGTGATTCAAAAAAGCTGGAGGTACAAAGGGAAGAGGAGAGATGACACACCATGTGTGAAGAACAGTAAGGCCATAGTGTCTGTATGAAGGAGTGAATGTATGAGGGGACAGGAAACAGATGCTGGGGCTAGGCTGTGAAGAGCTTTAAGTCCCAGGCAGAGGAATGTGATTTGTTTCCAAGTAACAGGGAGCCATTGGAAGTTTGAGGGAGAGACATGGTCATTCATAGACTTTAGGAATATCACTGTGGAAGATGGATTAGAGATCTAGTCAATGGTAACACCCCCCCCCCCCCCCCCCCCCCCCCGCCGCCTAATTCGCTACTCCTACTTTCAAGATCCATTTACCTCTTGGTGGACTTATTGAAGGAACAGGCCTTGTTTATTTGGTCTGGGGTTTGGTCAGCAGCAGTGACTCTCAGATGGCATGTGATATAGATCTAGGAGAGCAGAAGTCATGTATCAGGGAGGAAGGGGCAGGAAGATAGGGTGACCTCATTTGCTCTTAGCATAGAAAAGTGTATTTACCAGTTTCCGAGAGTCATTTACAAAGTGGAACATGTCCACTGTGAACTGGAGAGTATCCGGCCTAGGCCTAGGGGCTCTGAAGGCTGAAGAAGAGTCGGAAAGACCATCTACCAGGCACCTGGAAGAACAGGGAGATGATGAAGGGATATACTCCTCAAGAGGCATGTCTGAGTCTGAAGGAATAGGGTACTTACCCATGGTGATCAATGATACCATAACGAGGCTCCGAGTTCTTATCCGGGCTCAGTGTGGCCACGCAGTGGTCAACGAAGAGCCTCAGGGCCACGTGGCTGCCTGTATGGACACCAGCCTGAAGGTGGGCTGTGTCACCCAGTTGGAACCCCGCTGAGGTACTCTCAGCCGTCCAGTCATCTGGAGGGTAGGATGACCGAGAGCATTCATATACTTCCATGGAGAGAGCAGGGGCAAAGTTTTAAAAAATTCTTTCGTTTTAAAAAAAAAAAAATTCAGGGGCAGCTAGGTGGCGCAGTGGATAGAGCACTGGCCCTGGAGTCAGGAGTACCTGAGTTCAAATCCGGCTTCAGACACTTAACACTTACTAGCTGTGTGACCCTGGGCAAGTCACTTAACCTCAATTGCCTCACTAAAAATTTTTTTAAAAAATTAAAAAAAAAAACCCAATTCAGAACTTAAATATATAATGAACATTTTCCTAGGGCAATTAGACCAGGAGGAGAACATTCTGTTTATGGATAGGTGGGGCCTTTTCCTCTCCCCTCCTCCTCCTCCCACCCCCATTCAGCGTACCATTCATCAGGCGGAGAGAAAAGCCAAGCTTTTCTTCAGAAGCTATGGTGGACCTAAAGGGCATCCATGTAGGCTGGACAGCTCTGCTACTCACATTGCCCCACCTGGAAGAAGAGACAGAGTGTATCCGATTTGCCTGACCCATGTGACTGACGGATCCTACCTGAACTGCGAAGGATTGTTAAACGAGTCCACATCTCCTTCATCTTCCTGAAACTTTCATTGGATCTATCCATTCCTGCTGACTATTGTCCTTTCTCTCCTCTTAGAACTAAACTCCTTGAGAAGGTCATCTATAATAGGTCGGGGTCTCTCTCTCTCTCTCTCTCTCTCTCTCTCTCTCTCTCTCTCTCTATATATATATATATATATATATATATATATATATATATATATATATAGTCCTCTTTCATTAGTCAGCTCCTTGAGGGCAAGGACTGTCTTTTTCTTCCCATATTTCTAGCACTTACATAGTCACCAGCACATAGTAGGAGCTTAATAAATGCTCGTTGATGGACTGACTTTTAAGAGTTTAAGTAATTGGGGCAGCTAGGTGGTGCAGTGGATAGAGCACCGGCCCTGGATTCAGGAGTACCTGAGTTCAAATCAGGCCTCAGACACTTAATACTTACTAGCTGTGTGACCCTGGGCAAGTCACTTAACCCCAACTGCCTCACTAAAAAAAAAAAAAAAAAAAGAATTAAGGGTTTAAGTAATTTTCAATTTACATCAAGGGTCCTTAACTTGGGGTCTGAATTTGAATTTTTTTAAATATCTTGATAACTGTTTCAATATAATTATATATAATTATTTATATATGTGTGTATGTATATATATACACATATATACACACATACATAATGTTCAATTTTACATATATATATTTATATTTATATATATAAAAACAAACATTCTGGGGCAGCTGGGTGGTGCAGTAGATAGAACATCGGCCCTGGATTCAGGAGGACCCTAGTTCAAATCTGGCCTCAGATACTTAACACTTACTAGCTGTGTGACCCTGGGCAAGTCAATTTACCCCATTTGCCTCCTCATGTGTAAAATGAGCAGAAGGAAATGGCAAACAGCTCCAGTATCTCTGTAGGAAAACCCCCAAATGGGGTCACAAATAGTTGGATACAACCAAACAACAACATAAAATCCTTTAGACCGTATAAAATATCCTGCAACAACCCTATTTGGCAGATTATTCTCCTTTTTATAAATGAGGAAAAGGAGGTTCATCAGAGGAAAGTGACTTGCTTTTGGTTACATAGATAGTGACTCAAATACCCAATTCTAAATCTGTAGTTTTTCCATCTACTCTCCCAGTCTATCTTGGGGTCTCTGGTTAAATATTCCCACTTCTCAGATGAAGAAACTCCTAAGTTTTAAAAATAATAATGTTCCAGGGGCAGCTAGGTGGCACAGTGGATAAAGCACTGGCCCTGGATTCAGGAGGACCTGAGTTCAAATCCGCCCTCAGACATTTGACACTTACTAGCTGTGTGACCCTGGGCTAGTCACTTAACCCCCACTGCCCCACCCCCCCAAAAAATTTTAAAAATAATAATGTTCCCTTAAGCTCTAAATCCTATCAGGAGGGAAAACTCACAATCATGGCAAGGTCTATTTTCTGAAGAATAAGATGAAAACCAAACTGATGTGCTTACCTCTTCACATAATGATGGGGTATGGATCATGGTAAAGAAGTTATCATTTATCATTGCTTACATGCCCTTTAGTCTGGGGCAGGACCCTGCGTATATTTTCCCACCTACCCACCTTCCACTCAGGGGTTGGGTCGTCTTAAAAGTTCTTTTTAATCATTGAAAATAGTCTGAGAACAAGCCTAGACTCATTAGGCACCTTCACTTCCCCTCCATCTTCCCAGAGGCTAGGGCGAGTCCTGGTGCATGACTCTCCCCTCACTGGAGACAAGAAGCTTCATGGTGCCATTCCACAACTGCTTAGTGTGAAACTAATTTTACAAAGTCAAAGTGGGGGTGACAAGGTAGACCTATGCTCAAAGCCCATCTTTGAGACTTTTTTTTTTTTGCAGGCAATGGGGGTTAAGTGACTTGCCCAGGGTCACACAGCTAGTAAGTGTCAAGTGTCTGAGGCCGCATTTGAACTCAGGTCCTCCTGAATTCAGGGCCAGTGCTTTAACCACTGCGCCATCTAGCTGCCCCCATCTTTGAGACTTTGGACAAATCTTGGACCTCTCTGGACCTCAGTTTCCTTATCTGTAAAAGGTAGATACTGGACTAGTCAGGCCCAAGGGCTTCTCCCGATTCTATGAATGTTGTGGATTATTTCTTGGACCATAAGAGGTAAAGCAAGTTCTGGTTTTTATCATCTAGTGACAGAATCTTGGGCAACACTTGGGTGTCTTAACAGGGCACTCCTTGTTATAGTATAAAGTTACCTGAGGACAATAAGTGAGGGTGGTGAAAAGGAGAAAGAGAAGGGAAATTGGCAGCAAGGTCTTAGGGAACTAGAACACACGATAAATAACCACGGGAAAACAAAGAAAGCAAAAAAAGAAAAAGAAAATTTTAGGAAGGAGGGAGGAGACTTGAGACAAGTGTTTTTGCTTTACATCATTTTGCTGAGGGGCACATTTAGGAGTTTCAAACTTTGAGTAGAGCTGAGATTGAGAGAGAGAGAGAGAGAGAGAGAGAGAGAGAGAGAGAGAGAGAGAGAGAGAGAGAGAGAGAGAGAAAGTCAGTCAGCCTAGTGAGTTCTCCATCTTTAGGAAGGGAAAAAGCTTATTACCATCCGATACACACCTAGGATAGTGACACTCAATGGGAACTTCTGCCTGATTAGTCCTCAGGATAGTAAAATTACCAACTGGGTGTGGGTTGTAGAACAAGCTTGTGCGGTATATTAGCCCATCTGGAGTTACCTGGAAGAAGAAACAGTTAAGAGGCTTAATTAACCCTTATCGCAGGTGGTTCCATTATAGAAAGTTAGACATTCAGTTCAATGTGGTTATTTTTAAATTTGAGTATTTATCATGTATAAAGTCCCATAAAACACCCCTCCCTCCAAAAGGCAGCCCTTAACCCACACCATGGTCCTTGATTGCCTTTGAACCCGGTGAGAATTAATAAGGTAACAGTCAAGTAGCTAGCTGGATAAGGGGTGACGTTTGGTCTATTTCCCTCCAGGGGCATTTCAGAAATATTGCTCCTACTTTGTGGGATACCCCCTCATAGGATCGCTAGATGTGAGCATACCATAGCCCAAAGTTCTATTACATGTGGTTATTCATCCCCATTACATGTAAGCCAAATTTCGGCAGTGCTGTAAGTCTTACAATACGCATCCTTCACACCAAACCTGTGAGACACACTTCTTTCATTTTACAAATGAGAAAACAGGATCTTAGAGGTAGCACCTCTCCTATAATTGTATCAATCAACATTTATTAAGCTATTACATGTCAGGCACTGTGCTAAGTGCTTGTGCTACAAATACAAGGAGCTTACAATCTAATAAGACAACACACAAAACAAAGCTGAAGATGGGTCTGGGGGCGGGGCACCATAGAAAAATATGAGAAGTCCCAAAGTAGTGCAGCAAAGTGAAAAATAAGGAAATGTTCTGAGCCGAGGTCCCTCTTTACATGGAGGTTTTGGAATTGGCTCCAATCAGAGGAACAGAAGATAGGGTTGAGGTAGTCTCAAGGCTGAAGAGGTTTTCTCAATAATTAGCTTTCTGGGGCCTGACAGAGAAGTGTCAGAGTAATGCAACCAGGTGAGAAATGAGGCTAATGCATGTCTCAGTCGGACACAAAGTTGAGAGAAGCAGTGGTGTAGGGTCAAAGTTCCATCCAGGCTTAGGAGCCAGGAAGGAGAAGGGTTCAAATTTGGCCTCTGATCCTTTAATTTTGTAACCATGGTCAATCTCAGTTTCCTCATCCAAAGTCCTACCCTCAACCTCCCAGCCTCCCAGCTTGCAAGGCAGGTGTTGATCTGCAGTGACAGAATAAGTTAGTCAGGTGGCTGGAGTCAAGAGGATTGGAGTTCAAATCCTGCCTCAGGCACTTACTAGCTGTGTGACCCTGGACCAGTCACTTTGTTCCACTGAGCCTCAGTTGCATCGTCTGTAAAATGAGGGGGACTGGATGACCACTAAGGTTCTTTCCAGTTCTAGAGCTCTGATCTTTTTACCCAAAGCCAAGTCACCCCTCTGGGGCTCAGTTTCCTCGCCTGTGAGGTGAGAGTGTTTGACTGGATGGCCTCCAAGGGCCCTTCCAGCTCAGAATCTACAGTCCCGTGACCACTCCAGAAAGTGGGAGCTGGGATGCAGTATTTCCCTGTTGTTCTTTCTCTGCTTTTGGTCCTCTGTTGTTCCCGGTTCTCATGCTCCCAAGCATGGATGGGCAGCTCACAGCAGCTGGTCGAACCACAGTGGTGCCCAGGGGAACTCACAAACATTTCCCCAAGGAAGGGGGCTGGAGTCTTACCTGCACGACACTGCCACACTCATGGAGGCCAACCTCAAAGGTAACTACTTGGGCATCTTCTTGCAAAGCTGCTGGCTGGCAGCCCCCTGGCCCCAGGCTGAGGTCCATCACTTGGACCAGCTTGCCAGTGCCAAACAGATCTCTCTGGACACTGACCACCATTTGGGACTCCAGACACTGTATCTGCACGGGTTGGGGAGAGTGGGGAGCCTGCTGAGAAGCCCCGGGAAGCACCAGGAGCAGCAGGAGAGGCAAAGAGAAGTGGTTGGGGTATCCAGGATCCATTGCTCTTCTGAGAGTAGGTCAAGGCTAGCCTCCCTCAGCCAAATCCCAAATCAGGAGCCAAAACCACCAGCTACACCCTGGGCCTATCTGTCTTCCAAATTCTCCGTTTGGAAAAGTAGCTGGGGAGGGCGGACTGTTTATACACTTTGAGGGAACACAGACTGCTCACACCTGTGGGAGCTCATAGCCCAGCCCTTCCCACTCTGAGCCATCCCACTTCCACCTGCCTCTCTCAATCAAGTTAATGGCCAATCACTCTAACAAACCTTTACTCAGCAATAAACCTGTCCCCATCCTATACTGTTAGGGAGACAGGATCCTTTACTCCTCAGGGTAAAGGTAATGCTCACAGTAGTTTTATTGGTGATGTTAAGATTCACACCTGTGGAACAGCGGACACAGGAAGTACCCAAATGAGTAGTCTTCCCAGGGACCTTCCACCCTCCCCCCAACTCTCAGGCAAAAAGATTTCACATTTTCTCAGACCTTCCTTTCCTCTGACTCTGCCAAGCTATGAAAACTGCAACCGAGTCTTCCAATGCTTTTCATTCCCCATAGGCTCTCCTTCTTCTGAAAACTCCATTTATATCCTTTGACCATTTATTAATTGGGTAATGGCTCTTATTTCATAAATTTGACTCAGTTCCCTATATAGTTGAGTTTTCTTTATCAGAGAAACTTGCTGGAAAATTTTTTCCCTCCAGTTTCCTGCTTTTCTTGTAATTAGTTTTTTGTTTGTTTTTGCACAAACCCCTTTTAATGTAATCAAAAGTATCCACTTTACCTACCATCATCCTCTTTCTCTCTTCTTTGGTTATACATTTTCTCCTTATCCATAGATTAGCCAGGTACATTTTTCCATGCTCCTCTAATATACTTATGATATCACCCTTTACGTCTAAATCATTTCTCCATTTTGATCTTGTTTTTGCAATTGGTGTGAGATGTTGGTCTGTGCCTAGTTTCTACCAAACCCTTTTCCATATTTCCCAGTAATTTTTGTCCAATAGGGAGTTCTTGCCCCCAAAGCTTGGATCTTTGGATTTATCAGACACAGAATTACTATGGTATTTTACTACCATGTATCATGTACCTAAACTATTCCACTGATCCACTACTCTATTTCTTAGCTAGTACCAGATTGTTTTGACCATTAGTGCTTTCTGATATAGTTTGAAATCTGGTACTAAGCCACTTCCCTTCATATTTTTTCCATTAATTCCTTTGATATTTTCAACTTTTTATCCTTCCAGATGAATTGTGTTATTTTTTTCTAGCTCTATAAAAATAATTCTTTGGTAGTGTGATTGATATGGCATTGAATAAGTAAATAACTGGGGTAGAATTGTCATTTTTTTTTTTAGTGAGGCAATTGGGGTTAAGTGACTTGCCCAGGGTCACACAGCTAGTAAGTGTTAAGTGTCTGAGGCCAGATTTGAACTCAGGTACTCCTGAATCCAGGGCCGGTGCTTTATCCACTGCGACACCTAGCTGCCCCTAGAATTGTCATTTTTATGATATTAGCTCAGCCAACCCACAAGCATTTAATATTTCTTCAATTGTTTAGAAATTACTTTACTTGTGTGAAAAGTGTTTTGTAACTGTGTTCATATAGTCCCTGGATTTGCCTTGACAGGTGGACTCCCAAGTATTTTATATTGTCTACAGTTATTTTAAATGTAATTTCTCTTTCTATCTCTTCTTGCTGGGTTTATGATTTATGTGGGTTTATTTTATAGTTTTTTTAGTTGATTTCCTAAGGTTCTCTAAGTTTACCAGTATATCATAGGCAAAGAATGATAGTTTTGTTTCCTCACTGCCATTCCTTCATTTTCTTTTTCTTGTTTTCTTGCTATAGCTGGCATTTCTAATACAATATTGAATAATAGCAGTGATAATAGGCATCCTTGCTTTACCCTGATCTTTTTGGTAAGGCTCCAAATTTATTCCTGCTACAGATAATACTTGCTCTTGGTGTTGGGTAGTACTACTTATTCCTATGCTTTCTAGTTTTGTTTTGTTTTGTTTTGATAACAGGAAGTATTTTATTTCCTCTTGTCAAACCGGGCAATTTATATTTTTGCAAATATTCATCCATTTCACTTAGATTGTCAGTCTCACTGGCATACAATTGGGCAAAATGATCCTAATAATTGTTTTTTGTTGTTTGTTTTGTTTTGGTTTTGGCAAGGCAATGAGGGTTAAGTGACTTGCCCAGGGTCACACAGCTAGTAAGTGTCAAGTGTCTGAGGTCAGATTTGAACTCAGGTCCTCCTGAATCCAGGGCTGGTGCTTTATCCACTTAGCTGCCCCCTAATAATTGTTTTAATTTCATCTTCATTGGTGAGACAGTCATTTTATTTTTAAAATCAAATTAACCAGTGGTTTATCTATTTGATTGTTTCCCCCCAAAAAGCTAGCTCCTAGTATTATTTATTAGTTCAATGATTTTTTTTAACTTCCCATTTTTATTAATCTCCCCTTTGATTTTTAGGATTTCCATTTTGGTGTTTAATTGGGGATTTCAAATTCATTTTTTCCTACTTTCTTTAGTTGCATGCTCAATTCATTGATCTTCTTTTCTCTCTTTTATTGATCTATGCTTTTAGGGATAGAAATTTCTCCCTGATTATTGCTTTGACAGCACCCACAAATTTTGGCCTGTTGTCTCAGTCGTCATTCTTTGGATCAGATCTATGACTTGTTATTTGACCCACTCGTTCTTTAAGATTAGATTGTTTAGTTTCTAATTAATTTTTTTGTTGTTGGGTTTTTTTTCGGGGGGGGGGGCGGGGCAATGACGGTTAAGTGACTTGCCCAGGGTCACACAGGCCAAGTGTCTGAGGTCAGACTTGAACTCAGGTCCTCCTGAATCTAGAGCTGGTGCTTTATCCACTGTGCCACCTAGCTGCTCCTCTAATTAATATTTAATCTATGCTTCCATGATCCAGATAAAAATCTCAATTAGAAAGAATAACTAAGGGGCGGCTAGGTGGCGCAGTGGATAAAGCACCGGCCCTGGATTCAGGAGTTCCTGAGTTCAAATCCAGCCTCAGACACTTGACACTTACTAGCTGTGTGACCTTGGGCAAGTCACTTAAGCCCCATTGCCCTGCAAAAACAAAAACAAAAACAAAACAACAACAAAAAAAAGAAAGAATAACTAAGATCTCATAAGTAGCATGGAGACTTGAAGGGATAGACCTCTTATCTAGACCATGGCAATGGAAGACACAAGAATATTTTTTAAAGGATCGTGGAGCAGAAGGCCCCCCCCCCCATAATCAATCAGTTGTTGTTAATCTACATGGAAGTGTCTAATAGAATGCCACAGGGCTCTTTCCTTGGTCTTATTCTGTTTACCATTTAACTTAGAAGAAGACAGACATAGATGGCACGCATCAAATTGTCAGATGGCAGGGGTGGGGAGGTAAAATTAAAAAAAAATTGTAAGATAGCACAAAGTTGGGAGACCTAATGCTGTAGATGAATGAGTTAGAAATTAAGTAAAGAGTTTAGCAGGCCAGGTGGTGCTAAATAAATGCTTATCCTCCCCGACTCCCTCCCAACGATGGCCTTAATTTAGTGGCATAAAATGTAATAGGAATAAATGGGTTCAGTGGATCAGCTGTACCAGTAGGAATGATTGCAACCACATGAAGGGGAAGAACAAATATAAAATTGAAGCTATAATGAGAAGATATGATCAAAGAAGGTACCTCACTCCCTTCTTTGCAGAAGTGGGGGGGCTATAGGTTGGAATACAGCATATACTGTGGTATCTGGCTCATTTTGCTGAGCTGATTTTTAAAAATTCTTAGCATGAGGGATGTCCAAGGGGAAATGGGGGCAGCTGGGTGGTGCCACAGATAAAGTACTGGGCTTGGAATCAGGAAGATTGTCTTCCTGAATTTAAATCTGGCCTCAGACACTTACTAGCTATATGACCTGGGACAAGTCACTGAACCCTGTTTGCCTCAGTTTTCTCAACTGTAAAAATGAGATGGAGAAGGAAACGGCAAACCACTCCATATCTTTGCTAAGAAAATCTCAAATAGGGTCACAAAGAGTTGGACATGACCGAACAACAACTAAAGGGAAATGAATACTGGAAAATGGAGATAAAAAAGCAATATATATATCAATTAAAAAACTACACCAGGGAGCAGCTAGGTGGCACAGTAGATAGAGCATGGGCCCTGGATTCAGGAGGACCTGAGTTTGAATCTGGCCTCAAATATTTGACACTTACTAGCTGTGTGACCCTGGACAAGTCACTTAACCCTCATTACCCTGGAAAAAAAAAAGAAAAAAATTTGAAAAAAACAAAAAACACTACATCAGTGGAAAATGGAGGTGTTGATAGACAACATTTTAAAAATCTATATTTTTAGGGGCAGCTAGGTAGCATAGTGGATCTCTATCCACTGGCTCTGGAGTCAGGAGGACCAGAGTTCAAATCCAGCCTCAGATACTTACTTTAAAAAAAAAAAAAAGATCCAAGCATCTTAGTGGTAAAGGTCAACATGAATTAAGAGTGTGGAAGAGAAACCAAGTCTAATGTGGCTCTGTTCTTGCCACATTGCTCACTTGTGCTCTCTAATGTGTGAAGAGTAGAGTGACCTTTTGGCCAAAATATTTATTTCCCACAGTCTTCCCATTAATAGGATTTTTCTCTGCTGTAGACTCTGGATAGCTCAGAGCAATGAGTTGTCACTGAAGCCTTTCTCATACTTGGTACATTTGTGGGTTTCTCACCAGTGTAGATTCTGTAACGGGCATGATTTTGAATTCATACTCAGGTATTTGCCAGGTGCCACAAATGTATCCAGATGCTTCCCTAAGGCTATTCTGGGAGGCACAGAACACACTGATATTTCAAGGAAGCGCAGTTCACATTCACAGCCTCATTCAAATTGGATTCATTAAAACCTTGAGTTTGAAATTAATTTAGAGCCAAATGCAGCATTTTTCATGCTTCTTTCTAGAATGCTTTCTTTTATGGGGTATGAATAATGAAATTCTTACAAAGAGACTTTTCATTTCAGTAAAATTTATGAGTTCTCTGCCATGGTGGTCCTCAGTTCAATCGTGAGTTGGTGTTTTCTTTAAAAAAAACACAACAACGTGGGGCAGCTAGGTGGCACAGTGGATAGAGCACCGGTCCTGGAGTCAGGAGTACCTGAGTTCAAATCCGGCCTCAGACACTTAACACTTACTAGCTGTGTGACCCTGGGCAAGTCACTTAACCCCAATTGCCTCACTAAAAAAACAAAACAAAACAAAAAAACCCACAACAACAATTGTGTAGTAGATAGAACATTGGCCATCGAGTCCCCAAACAAACAGATACCTGGGTTCTCTCTGACTGTCTGACTTTAGGCAGAGCCCTGGGAAATGACCAGCTTGATCCTGTCCAGCAGAAGATCAACTCTGAGGAGCCTTGTCTTAGCTGCTGCAAGGAAGGGACTTGTCTGATAGCTGTGCCAAACCCAGAAGTGACCTTGGTGGGGTGAACACCTTGTGGCAATTACTTTCACTTTGACCCCACTTCCTTCCAGGGGGCTGAGGTGGTAGTAGTGGGGGTAGGGGTGGGAAAATGTGTCCCTGGTTTGTCAGAAAAGGTTTTGTAATTTTAGGGTTAGCTATTATCTTCTATGTCAACATCCTTTTGTCAAAACTAATTGTAATTTGGGGCAGCCAGGTGGGGCAGTGGATAGAGCACCGGCCCTGGAGTCAGGAGGACCTGAGTTCAAATGCGGCCTCAGACACTTGACACTAGCTGTGTGACCCTGGGCAAGTCACTTAACCCCAATTGCCTCACCAAAAAAAAAAAAGAAAGAAAGATATTGGTGATGATATTGAAATAACACCCTTCCTGGAACACTAGATGGGGTTCAGACCAATAGGACCAGAAGAGCCCCATGGCCCCTCTCCTATGTCACCAGCTTCTCTCAGAGGCCACCCATTTCATTGCAGCTAATAGTTCTTCCCTGCTGACTCTCAGGGTCATCTACTGCTCTGAGGTCTGTCCTCTGGGTCTACATGTATTTACACAGCTGAAGGCATCTCTCTGGCACAGTGAAGAGAGTTAGAGCCCTGTACTTGTGGTCCAGTCTCACATACTATGAGACTCCGGGACTTGGGGCATTCAGGCTCAGTTTCCTCTTATGTAAAAAGGGCATAACAATAGCACTTACCTCACAGGGTTACAGTGAAGATTAACTGAGATAATCTTAGAGTGTTCCAGAAATGCCAACTGTTAATAGACTTCAAATTCTTAATCTCCTTTCCCTGGAAAGAATGTCTTGTTGTTTTGTCGTGTCTGACTCTTTGTGACCCCCATTCGGGGTTTTCTTGGCAAAGATGCTGGAGCAGTTTGCTATTTCCTTCTCCAGCTTGTTTGACAGATGAGGAAACTGAGGCAAACAGAGTGAAGTGACTTGCCCAGGGTAACAAAGCTAGTAAGTGTCTAAGGCCAAATTTGAACTCACAAAGGTGAATCTTCCTGACTCTAGGCCTGGCTGCCCTGATAGAATGTCTGCCTCCTTCCTTTCTGTCTCTCTAAATCTTTCTTATCCTATAAGGCTCAGCTACAATCCCACCTCCCCCATGAAGTCTTTATTGACTGCTCAGCTCCTCCTATCTCTCTCCCTTTCTGACCTTTAATCCAATCCTACACAGTCAATATTTGGGGTTTTTGTTTGTTTGGTTTTGGTTTTGTTTTGTTGTTGTTGTTGTTGTTGTTGTTTAATGGGGCAATGAGGGTTAAGTGACTTGCCCAGGGTCACACAGCTAGTAAGCGTCAAGTGTCTGAGTCTGGATTTGAACTCAGGTCCTCCTGAATCTGGGGCCACTGCTTTATCTACTGCGCCACCTAGCTGCCCCCCACAGTCAATATTATATTTTAATTTAGCTTTTCATGGAGTTTGGGCTTCTTTCTCTCACTTCCTGGAAGGAAGAACCAGGGTCTTTTTGTCCTGTATCCCTTCCCCCACCCCCAACAGAGCCAAGCACAGAGATTTACCCAAGGAGGCTTGGTAATTATCTGTTGCCTTTCATTGAAAGGCACTAAACAGCAATGGAGCAAGCTAAGGTTGACATAGCCTCTCTTAAAAGCCCATGGGTGCAAACCCAGGACACCTGACCCGGAATTTAGCATTCCTGCTGCTCCCACCTCCCCAAGAGAGAGCTGACACTGTAGGACCCTTGCTCAGCTTCTTTGTGGCAGATCACCTGCAGCCCCTCGGGGAGGAGACCCACCCTTTAATCTTCTAGGGGTCAAGGAATAACCACCAGCACTCCACTAACTGCAAGCCCAAAGCACATTTCTCTTATTGATACAGAGGGCTATATGGGAGAGACTCAATACAGAGCTGGCAAGAGGGTCTGGCCAGTGAGGATGTCTCAAAAACCAGTGGAGCCAAGCAAAAGTTGTTCTAACCTTGGAGAAACAGTCAAAGGATGGGAAGGGCCGAATTCAACAACAGGAGACACTGTACAGAGAGGGCACTGATTAATGAAGGAGACCTTAGTGAATTAAGGAATGGACAAGTTCAATGCGAACTTCTTGAGCTTACCAAGCTCTGTGGGAGCCTCCAGACTCCTCAGAGAGAGGCAGAGGAAGAGGCTGGGATAAATCTGTGATCCAGTCCTGATTAGCTGGCAGTGTTCTCTGCCTAGCTTCTCCCCATGTCCAGAAACTGTAGACTGGGATTGCTCATCCCCTTGTGCCTCTGTCCTTTTTTTTTTTAAAGAGGGATGAACAAACTCCCAATGGGGAATGAATCATTTATTTATCCATTTATCCTTCAGACATTTACTGTTTGTTCCGTCCCTGGTCTTGCTTTAGTCCCTGGGGGGGGAGATACAGAGGAGGGTAGGTCTCAGCTCTTGCCCTCAAAGGGCTTATAGTCTAGTATAGGAAGAACAAGCCACAAGCTTTCATCACATAAGGTACTATATGATCAGTATAATAAGAGAGATACAGTCAAGTGTCATAGGAACCCCGGGGGTGGGGGAGGTAGGGCTGGGGAATTCAGAGCAGGTTTCTAGAAAGAGAAGGCCTTTGAGTCAGGTTACTGAAAGGAATTTAAGGACTGTCAGTCCCCTGGAGGAAAATCCAGACCTTTACCCCTCCCCCAGGTATAGATCTGCTCCCCACCCCAAACCCCCAGTCTTACCCATCCTCCAACAAGCCCTTTTCTATTCTCTTCAATTTCATCATCTTCCTAAAAGAGAGACTGAGTTAGCCTGGACTGGAAAAAATACTACTGGTTATGGGAAAGACGTGTGAGGAAGAATGTTTCAAAGAATCATCTGGTCCCATGCCTTCTCTAAGAGTGACCATAAGCGTCAGCTCCAGGCTTGAGTCCTGCCCCTTCAAGACCTATGGAGGGGCAGCTAGGTGGCGCAGTGGATAGAGCACCGGCCCTGGAGTCAGGAGGACCTGAGTTCAAATCTGGCCTCAGTCACTTAACACTTACTAGCTGTGTGACCCTGGGCAAGTCACTTAACCCCAATTGCCTCACTAAAAAAAACCAAAAAAACAAAAAAAAGACCTATGGAACACCAGAGCCAAAAGGCCTCAGGGATGATGTGGGTCAGTGGGTTCCAAGCTGAGGGCCATAGCCCTTGGATGTATTGCAAAGAGGGTCTGTGAATCCATATGCGTTCTGGAGGCCAAACAAATAATAGAGAGAACAGAGACTTCATTACTAGCAGGATGATATTTGACATGGGTGTTGGGACATATTGAAGAAATAAGGGACTATTAAAGTTGTTTTGTGTTTTGTTTTGTTTTTTTGGTGAGGCAATTGGGGTTGTGACTTACCCAGGGTCACACAGCCAGTAAGTGTTAAATGTCTGAGGCTGGATTTGAACTCAGGTCTTCCTGACTCCAGGGCCGGTGCTCTATCCACTGCGCCATCTAGCTGCCCTAGCACTATTAAAGTTTAAACTGACCAACTAGCTATCAGGACGGATACACCTAAGAAGTAGGGGGAGATTGAATTCTACAGCAGGGAAGTCAGTTGGGTGTGGCTACTATCTGACCAGAGCTAGGAGACAGATAACTCCAGGGGTCAGGACTATCATTCCAAAAGAAACATCCTACCCTTCATTGAAGCTTTCCCCACTCCCAAAGGGAACTTTCCATCGTCAGGTGGTCACCCCATCCATCCTCTATAAAAGCTTTGGCCTCCCTTCCAGTCTGGGAGAAAGATGTCTCTAATCCATCTCCTCCTCTTGAGGCAAAGTCTTTGACTTGCTTCTTGGTCACTTTTGCCAGCGCCTAAATAAAAGACCACTTTATTCTAATTGGATTGTGTGTGAATGTTGTAATTCTTTTTTTTTTTTTTGGCAGGGCAATGAGGGTTAAGTGACTTGCCCAAGGTCACACAGCTAGTAAATATCACATGTCTGAGGCCAGATTTGAACGTGGGTCCTCCTGAATCCAGGACTGGTGCTCTATCTACTGCACCACCTAGCTGCCCTGAAAGTTGTAATTCTTTAAAGAGAAATACCTAAGGACTGCCTCACCACCACCACCTATTTCCCCATGACAATATTTTAAAATATATTTATTTGTTAAGTGAAATTCCCAAGGTGATTAGGCATAGTGGCATAGTAAATAGAGCCCTGGACTTGGGATTCAGGGATTCTCCAGTTCTAATCAGACATTTGTTAACTGTGCCAGCCTCTCTCAACCGCCAGTTCTTTCTTTGGACCCTCTCACCTGGACTATTGCTACTGTCTTCTAGATGTTCTCTGTTTCTTTGATCTCTTTCCATATGGCTGCCAAAGTGAGCTTTTGGCAAAGCCCAGGTCTGACCATGTTATTTCCTTTACTCAATAAACTCTGGTGGCTCTCTATTACCTCTAGGATCAAGTATAAAACCCTGTTTGGCTTTTAAATCACCTCACTAGGGGCAGTGAGGTGGCGCAGTAGATAGAGTACGAACTCTGGAGTCAGGAAGGCCTGAGTTCAAATCCAACCTCAGAAGCTTAACACTTACTAGCTGTGTGACCCTGGGCAAGTCACTTAACCCCAATTACCTCACACAAAAAAAATCACCTCACTGGCTGGCCTTTTTCTGCCTTTCCATTCTTATTTGACTTTACTCCCTTTCATATACATCCAATGGCTGCATCACATCTTCCAGCTCTGCCTTTTCTTGGAGCTGTCTGCCATGCTTAGAATGCTCCTCCTGGTCTCTGCCTTCCCGCTTCTCTGGCTTCCTTCAAGTTTCACCTCGAATCCGACTTTTTCTTATCTATCCCACCCCCACCCCCAAACCTTCCCACCCTGCCCAACAACTGCTGGTGTCTGGTTGATTTGACATTTCCTGAGGCTGCCTGAAAGAGTTAAAGAGATACCTCCCTACTCAATAGAGAAGGTGCATAGCAGTTATAATTTTGAAGACCAGCAGGTGGCAGCAGAGGACTTGCAAAATCTAGTTCAATGGCGGCATCAACAATTCTATAGAGTCCTCAAGCCAATACGCATATATTAAGTGCCTACTGTAGGCCAGACCCTGTGCTAAACATTGAGTATATAAAGACAGACAAGAAGAGTCCCTGCCTTCAAGGATATGCCAGTCTAATGGGGAGACAACACGCAAACGAGATATAGACAAGATCAATTGGAGATAATCAACAAAGGGTAGGCACCATAATTAAGGGGAATAAAGAAAGGCTTCTTGTATAAAGTAGGGTTTTATCTGGGATTTGAAGGAAGCCCAGAGGCAGAGATGAGGGGAAGCTTTCCAGGCATGGGAGACAGCCAGTGAAAATGGTTGGGGGGGGTGCAGCTAGGTGGCACAGTGGATAAAGTACCAGCCCTGGAATCGGGAGGACCTGAGTTCAAATCCAACCTCAGACACTTACTAGCTGTGTGACCCTGGGCAAGTCACTTAACCCTCATTGCCCTGCCAAAAAACAAAAAGCAGAAAAAGAAAATGGTTGGGGTCAGGAGATAGAGGGTGAGGAACAGCAAGGGACCAATGTCACTGGATCAGTGAGTACATGGTTGGATCTAAGGTATAAGGAGACTGAAGAGATGGGGGAGGGCAGCATATGAAGGGTTTTGAATGCCAAACAAAGGATTTTTCATTTGATTCCAGAGGTGGGGAGCCGCTGAAGCATATATAGTAGGAGTGGATAATGATATTACTCACTAATGACCCATGAATCACTTGACAGCTGAGCAGAGGATGGCCTTGGGGGGTGGGAGGAACTTATGGCCCGGGAGACCCACCAGTAGACTATTGCAAAAGTACAATCGTGAGATGATATGCCACTAGGGTGGTAGCAGCATCATAGGAGAGAAGGGTGTGTGTACTAGAGATGTTACAGAGTTAATATTGACAGGTCTTGGCAACAGATTAGATAAGGGGGTGAGAAAGAAAGGGAGGGAGGCATGGAATATGATACCCAGATTATAAACTCCGTGAATGAGAGAATGGTAGTACCCTTAATAGTAACAGGGAATTCAGAAAGGGGGAGGGGTTGAGGGGAAAGATAATGAATTAAGATTTAGATATATTGAGTTTAAGATGTCCTCTACATGACATAGAGTTCAAGATATGCAAAAAGCAGTTGGAGATGTGAAACTTGAGGTCAGGGAAGAAGTTAGGACTAGATGAATAGATATGAGATTTGTCTGCATAGAAGTGATCATTGAATTCATGGGAGCTGATGAGATCACCAAGTGAAAAGAAGGAAGAGAGAAGAGGATTGAGGATGGAGACTTGAAGGACACACAAAGTTAGCAGGTGCTTCCTGGATGGCAAAAGAGAGAGGAGAAGTCAGAGGAGAATCAGGCAAGGACATGTCATGAAAACCTAGAGAAAAGAGAATATCAAGGAGAAGAGGAGAATCTCAACAGAGTGAAAGGCTACAGAGAGCTCAAAATGGATGAAGATGAGAAAATGGTCATCAGATTGGGCCATTAAGTGATCGTTGGTAATTTTGGAGAGAGCAGTTTAAGTCAAATGATGAGAAGCCTAGGAGCAGCTAGGTGGCACAGTGGATAAAGCACCGGCCCTGGATTCAGGAGGACCTGAGTTCAAATGTGACCGTAGGCACTTGACATTGACTAGCTGTGTGACCCTGGGCAAGTCACTTAACCCTCATTGTCCCACCAAAAAAAAAAAAAAGAAGAAGAAGCCAGACTCCACAGACTCAGTTGGTCAACAAACATTTTCTAAGTCTTTAATATGAGCTTGGTACTATGTTAAGTGCTGGAGATATGAAGAAAGGCAAAAGAATGAAAAGAAAAATAAAAAATCCAGTTCCTTCTCTCAAGGAGCTCATAGCCTAATGGAGACAACGTGGAAACAACCATATACAAATAAGCTATAGATTGGAGATACTCAATAGGGAAGTTGGGAAAGGCTCCTTATAGAAAGTGAGATTTTTAGCTTAGAATTGAAGGAAGTCAGGGAGGAGGAGCAAATGAGGAGGGAGAGAAGCCCAGATATGGAAAAGAACCGAGGGGTGAAGGGTGAGGATGAAGAACAGAATTAGGTTGTATAAAGCAAAAGGAACGGTAGAATGAGAAAAGATTATGATCAGATAGAGGAATTTCTAAATTCATGAACATGAAAGTGAAACACTTATGAGTGATGGCAAGATCAAGGGCCCATTTCTGTGGGTAACTGAGGTGGGGTGGAGGAGAAGGTCATGTGAAATGAGGAAATGGAGAAACTAGGAAGTTAATGTTTTCGAAGGAGTCCTGGAGGGTAGAAGTATCCAAGAAACTAGACCAGCAGTGAATGTTAAAGCTTTCAACTTGATCATAGCACTAATAGGGCAGTGGGTTTGCAGAAAATTTAACAGAAGCAGAGAATGCAGAAGGGGTATCCCAGTAGGAATGCTTTCCCAAGAGCATGAACTGCTCGGCTCCATAGGTTCATTCCCTGCCATTGTGTTCCCTCAATGTGCATCCTCTTCCACACATGGCAACTTGGTCAAATGTGTTTCAGGTATATGTGTTCTCTCCATAGGACTTCCTTAGGAATTCATATTTCCTGTCTATATGCATTCCTCTTAGGGCTACCTGCTCCTATAAAGGATCTTTAGTCAGGTATGTTTCATTATATAAGTTAACTGGTAGAAAAATATAACTGTGTGTGTAAGAGAGCATCTCCCTTTATCATTTATTTTGCTCTTCCTCTTAATCAAATGTCTTTTGCCTTGATCTAATATCCCTTTTGATTGGTCTGGTAAAAGGAATATCAGTGGGGGCTTTTTTTTTTTAGTGGCTGCTGACCCAACACATATCTTGAACCAGAGTAAGGGACCCCACAAGTGAAGAGGCTTAGGCTATAATATCTCATAAGTGTATGTTTTAAAATTTTGGAATATATGTAAACACTGCATATTTATATACATATTAATAAAATATAAGTTCTAAAATGTTACTGAATTCAGATTAATGTTTTATGTTTGTATATTTTCTTAAGCAACTACTTGGCTTGAAATCAGGAGACCTGAGCAAGATATTGCACCTCTCTGCTTCTTCTTTTTTTTTTTTTTAGTGAGGCAATTGGGGTTAAGTGACTTGCCCAGGGTCACACAGCTCGTAAGTGTTAAGTCCCTGAGGCTGGATTTGACCTCAGGTTCTCCTGACTCCAGGGCCGGTGGTGCTCTATCCACTGCACCACCTAGCTGCCCGGCCTCTCTGCTTCTTACAAGCCACATGACATTGGTCAAGGCATTTTTACCTCTAGGCCAGTTTCTGCATATGTAAAATGGGAACAGTAAAACTTAGAGTACTCTCCTCATGAAGTTGGGGTGAGGATCCAATGAGATTGTTCAATTTATGAGAAATGGTCAAAGGATATGACCAGGCAGTTTTCAGACGATGAAATTAAAGTTATCTACAACCATATGAAAAAATGTTCTCAATCACTACTGATTAGAGAAATGTAAATTAAAACTACTCTGAGGTACTACCTCACACCTATCCAATTGGCTAATATGACAAAAAAGGAGAATGACAAATGTTGGAGAAGATGTGGGAAAACTGGAATATCAATGCACCGTTGGTGGAGCTGTGAACTGATCCAACCACTCTGGAGAGCAATTTGGAACCATGACCCAAAGGCTTTAAAACTGTGCATGCCCTGAGGTAGTTAGGTGGTGCAGTGGATAAAGCACCAGCCCCAAATTCAGGAGTACCTAAGTTGACACTTGACACTAGCTGTGTGACCCTGGGCAAGTCACTTAACCCCTCATTGTCCTGCAAAAACAAAACAAAACAAAAAACAAACAAACAAAAAACCACTGTGCATGCCCTTTGACCCAGCAATACCACTACTAGGTCTGTACCCCAAAAAGATCATGGAAAAGGGAAAAGGACCCACATGTACAAAAATATTTATAGCTGCTCTTTCTGTGGTAGCAAAGAATTGAAAATTGAGGGGTTGCCCATCAATCGGGGAATAGCTGAACAAGTTGTGGTATATGAATGTAATGGAATACTATTGTGCTATAAGAAATGATAAGCTAGGTGGTGCAGTGGATAGAGCACCGACCCTGGATTCAGGAGGACCTGAGTTCAAATTTGACCTCAGACACTTGACACTTACTAGCTGTGTGACCCTGGGCAAGGCACTTAACCCCAATTGCCTCACCAAAAATGAAAAATAAAAAAAAGAAAGAAATGATAAGCAGATGGATTTCAGAAAAACCTGGAAAGACTTACATGAATCAATGCTGAGTGAAATGAGCAGAACCAAGAGAATATTGTACACAGTATCAACAACATTTTGTGATGATCAACTGAGATGGACTTGGCTATTCCTAGCAATGCAATGATCCAAGACAATGCCAAAAGACATGGTGGAAAATGCTCTCCATGTTCACAAAAAGAATTATGGAGTCTGATTGCAGATGAAAGCATACTATTTCTACTTTTATTGCTTTTTTTGTTATTGTTCTTGTTTATTTTTTCTTGTGTTTTTTCTTTCCTTTTTTTCTGACTAATGAGGAAATATGTTTAACATGACTGTAATGTATAACTGATATAAAATTGTTTACTAGCTTTGGGAGCAGGGAGGGAAGGGAGGGGGTGGAATTTGGAACTCAAAAAATATCTTTACATGTAATTGAGAAAGGGCCAGTTAGGTGGCACAGTAGATAAAGCACCAGCCCTGGATTCAGGAGGACCTGAGTTCAAATCCAGCCTCCGACAATTGACACTTACTAGCTGTGTGACCTTGGGCAAGTCACTTAACCTTCATTGCCCTGCAAAACAAAAATAACTAAGCACTTTACATGTAATTGAGAAAAATAAAAGTAAATAAATAAATAAATGAAAACAAAACAAACAAAAGAGGAGATTGCTCAATTTAAATCGACAAATATTTATTTAATTCCTACTAAGGGTAACACATTATGCTAGATTCTGGATATACAAAGACCAGAACAAAACAACCCCTATCCTCAAGGAGCCCACATTCTCCTGATGGATGGAGCTACCAATAAGGATGGTTTTTTTTTTTAAAAAGGTCATTGTAATGTTTCTTTGAGTGCACAAAAGAAAGATTTTCAGAAAGAAGTGGACACAAAGAGGACAGCTTTGAAAGTAAATTTGTAGATTTTCTTATATTTATTTTGAAAGCAAGTAGTATGAAATAAATATTCACCATTTATATAAAAATATAGAATGCTTTTTTGGTGTTTTGCTGTATGGAAATATGTGCTCTGTCTCTTTTTCTCTCTCTGTCTCTTTCTTGCTTGATGTTTAAGATCAGAATTACACTTTTGAAAAAAGGCAAGAGAGGGGGCAGCTAGGTGGTGCAGTGGATAAAGCACTGGCCCTGGATTCAGGAGGAACTGAGTTCAAATCCAGCCTCAGACATTTGACACCAACTGTGTGACACTGGGCAAGTTACTTAGCCCTCATGGCCCTGCAAACGAAAAGAAAAGAAAAGAAAAAAGGCAAGAGGCCCAAGTGAATCTTTTTTCTTTCTTTTTTTAATGTTTATTGGCCATTGCCTCTTTTTTTGTGTGTGGGACAATGAGGGTTAAGTGACTTGCCCGGGGTCACACAGCTAGTAAGTGTCAAGTGTCTGAGGCCAGATTTGAACTCAGGTCCTCCTGAATCCAGGGTCAGTGCTTTATCCACTGTGCCACCTAACTGCCCCCTTTGGCCCAAATGTGTCTTACCAGAAGCAACCCAAGCACATGCTCAGTCTCCATCATGGGGACCAAGGGATTACCCAGGAGCCTCTGGTCCCTTTAGCAAGAGACTCAAGCGTGTGTCAGTCCCATGAAGTATGAGAGCAAGTTCCATGGGCTTGCCCCTGTTACATTGGGCATGATGAGGGCCATGAGGTCAGAGGGAAGAAAGATCATTGGGGGCTGGAATGACCTGGGAAAGATAAGAGGATTTCAAGGTGAAAGAGAGCTTAGGCATCATCTCTTTCTGTCTCCTTCCTTTATTGAAACCCGGAAAGGGAGGGGAGGCATTTGCCTTGGGTCACACAAGGAGGAAATGACTTTCTGGAGGAGATGAGACTTGAGCTGGACCTTGAAGGGAGGTTTGAACTTGGACAGAGGAGGAGGGAGAAGAAGTGGAATCAGAAATAAGCACGATGTGATTGGGGGCAGTGGGGAGCCTGACCCAACTGCAGCCAAAGGTCTGTTTTAGAGGAGAAGTGTGAGAGGAGGCTAGAAAGGTAAACAAAAGTGGACTTGAGGGCCTTGCATGCCAGAGCGAAGTTTGGGGCTGATGTGATGAGCCCCATCCTTCCTTCCTTTCACTACGCTGCAGGGGCCAGAGCCAGGGCAGGTCTGCCTCCCTGAAACCTGAGCTGCCTCCCGACCTCAGCCCTCCCGATCTGTTTGAGATGTGCTCCTGCCTTTTGTTATCTCCCTCTCCTCCTTCCCCTTCCGTGTGGGGTCCAGGGTGTCATCCTGGAAGTGAGTGGGGATTTCCAGTTGTTCCAACCCCCCAAACCCTGCTTCCCCCATCTGGAGAGGTGACCACTGGGCAGGGGCCAGATGAGTGATTTCCTTCTTCTCCTCCCTTCCTCTTTTTGTTTTTTTCCTTCCATTTATTTTTTGGGAAAAAAAAACTTTCTGTATCCCTCCCCCCCACGCCCCCCACCCCCAGTCTGGCCCCTCGGCAAAGAGGAAGCAATGACTCCGGTCTTGTATTGATTGATTTTTTAAATCACCAGCTGTTTCTAAGGGGGAGGAAGAGGAGGAGGAGGAGGAGGAGGGAAGAGGGGAAGAAGAAGAAGGCAGAAGACAAATATAACTGAAGAAATCCCAGCCAGGTATGTACACTCTTACTCTCTTTTGGCCAGGGGGAAGTGGGAAGCGGGAAGGTGGAAGGGCACTTACAAAGAGCTAGATTTGATTGAACTCTTGAGGGAACAGGGAAAAAAAACCCAACAAGTTTAAAGGTCTCTCCCCAGAGTTTGGGTGCTCAGGTGTCATTCAGAGCTGGTCTAGAAGGCTTCCACCAAAGTGATTATTTTAGACACTGCCTCAAGGTCCTCCCTGCCTAACTTTGTCCTAGATCAAGTTGTTTCTCAATAATGTCATGGGCACATTATTGCCCAATATGACCATGATGTTCCGAAGTCCCACTGTGGCACCATTGGGCTGGCTGCCCAGGGCATTCCTATAGAACTGTCCTCCCCTTGTGATCTTGTTATGCCTAGGGCTGTGGTTTCTGCCAGAGCCATTTAATAAAATGGGGTTGGAGTGTGCCTGCTTTGTTATCTTCAGGAAGCTGGGCCTGTTAGATCTGGAAACTGAGGCTGCTCTTGGATGAAAATGGTGGGAAGGAGGAGGTAATGTGGTGCTGAATTCAGAATTCCAAGGTCTGGGTTTGAATCTCAGCTCTTCTGCTTACTTTCCGCGTCACCTTAGGCAAGTCACTTCATCCCTCTCTGGGCCTCAGTTTTCTCATCTGTAAAGTGAGAGGGTTGGACTAAATGGCTTCAAATCCCTTCTAGTTCTACATCTAAAATGATAAAGGGAGAGGGGGAGGGGAGGATGAACCAACTTAGCATCCACAGTAAATAGACAAGGACAAGGAGAAGTTACTGACAGACTTTTACAAGGGGCCTCCCAGTCCTTCCTTCTCAAGCCAGTAATTGTCTACATCGCTGAGGTTAAAAGCAGGCGCTATGAGCTTTTAGAGAAGGGAGTTGGGACGGTATAAGGGAGAACAGGGCTAGACTATCTCCAACCAACTACACACACACAGACACACACATAAAGCGGTGGGGAAGGGGGCAGGAGTGAAACCCCTACAAGGCTCTCTGACAGTCTCTCCTCCTCCAAATGTACAGGGGGAAGCGGAGAAGACCTGGGCCAGTCCAAAGATTATCTTTTCCCCAGTGGCTTCTATTCCTATCCTAATTCCCAGCAGGGCCCAGACAACCAGAGGAGGGATGGGGAGGGGGAAGGGCAGGGAGAGAGACAGAGAGACAGAGACAGACAGAGACAGAGATAGAGACAGACAGACACAGACAGACAGACAGGCAGACAGAGGGGCAGAGGGGCAGGCTCACAGAGATGGGGATGCCATGTGGAAATGGGGGCTGGAGGATTCCTGCTCCACTGCTGGAGCTGTGTGCTGGAGAGGCTAGGTTCAGGCAGGAAGAGAATGAGTGGTCCCCACCCCCTCCTCCGGATCTCAGCTCCCATCTTTCAGCTATCCTCAGCTCCTCAGAAAAGAAGGGAGGGCTAACCCCAGAGGACAAAAGGCAATTATTCCAGTGGGTGGGCCTTTCCCTAGGCCAGATGAATGGAGTATTGAGAAACCAGGACTGTGGCTGGGATCCAGCTTTCGGGCTCCCCTGTAACCCAACCCTGTGTGGTATGGGGGGTTGATAATGCCCTGGTGGGATCCTGCCCAGCCTTGGCCTTAGAAACCCTTGTCCTCCCACCAAAATACCTGGGAGAGGTAACTTCCCAACTAGGCAGAGCCAGCCTAGAGTGTTTAGTTGCACTTCTTCCTCTACCTTGCTTTGGGGTGCAAGAGGGAGGGAGGAAGGGAGGGAGGGATTTAGAGAGTAGGTAGTGCCTTCCCAGGGCCCCTGAAATACTACCTAGTAGCCAACCATCCACTCTGTCTCAGGACAAAGCTGGCTATCAGCTGACCTGAGTAGAGGCTAGAGTGAGGAAGCCCACCTCTCTCCCAAGATCCTCTTTGATTGGCATGTAGATTTAAGTCCAGAACAAGAAAGCCAGGAGACAAATTCTCTCCTTTATTATACATTTCACCATCCTCAAAACCATCCAAGTGCTGCTTCTAAACATTCTCTACAACCCTAGGAGGTGTGTCTTTTTCTTCCCCTTTTACAAAGGAGTATATTAAGGCTCAGGGAAAGGAAGGGACTGGAACAAGGTCACAAGGTATTCATTCAAATTCAACCAACATTTATTAAGTGACCACTATGTTCAGGACATTGTATTACATATTGGAACACAAAGAAAAGCAAAAAACCGTGCCTGCCCTCAAGGAGCTTATAGTCAAATGGGGAAGACAACAGGCAAACTATTAACAAGATGGATACATGATAAGTTGGGGATAACCAATTGTGGGAAGGAACTACTAATAAAAGGGACTGGAGGAGACTTCCTATAGAAAGTAGAATTTTAGCTGAGACTAGAAGGAAGCCAGGGAGGCCAGGGAGGCCAGGAGGTGGAGAGGAGGAGGGGCAGAATTCCAGAAATGGGGGCAGCCAATGAAAATGCCTAGAACCGAGAGATGGAGCATCTTCTGTGAGGAACAGCTAAGAGATGGATGTCACTGCATCACAGAGTACTTGGGTGGCAGGAGTAAGGTATCAGAAGACTAGAGAGCTGGGAAGGGTCCAGGTTATTAAGGGTAGAGGCTTTAAAAGTCAAACAGAGGGGCAGCTAGGTGGTGCAGTGGATAAAGAACCAACCCTGGATTCAGGAGGACCTGAGTTCAAATCCGGCCTCAGACACTTGACATTTACTAGTTGTGTGACCCTGGGCAAGTCACTTAACCCTCATTACCCTGCAAAGAAAAATGTCAAACAGAAGATTTTATACTTGCTCCTAGAGGCAATAAGGAGCCACTGGGGTCTCTATGGAGGGGTGGTGATGTGGTTGTGACCTGTGCTTTACGAAGATGGCTTTGACATCTGAGTGGAGGATGGAGTGGAGTGAGGAGAGACTTGAGGCAGGGAGATCAGGCAGCAGCTACTGCAATAGTCCAGGTACAAAGTGTCCCATGCTGGAGTGGTGGTATTCTTGGAGGAGAGAAGGGGGTGTATGAGAGAGACGATTGAAGAGAGAATCAGTGGGACTTGGCAGCAGATTAGACATGGGGGTGAGAGAGATGGAGAAACTGAGGATGATACCTAGGTTGTGAGCCTAGTGACTGGAAGGACGATGGTGCCCTTCACAAGTAATAGGAAAGTTTGGAAGAGGGAAGGGCTTGGCCGGGAAGAGGATGAGTTCAGCTCTGCACATGTTGAATTTTTAAGAGGTCGTTTGCAGCCCATCTGCTTCAAGCCATCCAATAGATAATTGGAGATGTGAGGCTAAAGGTCAGGACAGAAGTTAGAGCTGAATAAGTACATCTGAGAATCCTAAGCATAGAGATGATCAATGAATCTGTGGGAGCTGATGAGGGCATACATCAACAGGTAAATACCAAATATATACAAAGCAATACAATCTAATTTCAAAATGTAGAGAATTCTAATATCTGGGAGAATCAGAAAAGGCTTCATGTAGACCTGAGGTGCTTAATCTGGGGCCCATGAATCCCTTTAGGGGATGCATGGATAGATTTCAGGGGGTCTGCAAACTTTTTGCTGTTGTGTAGTCATTTCAGCTGTGACTGCCTCTTCATGACCCCATTTGGGGTTTCCTTGGCAAAGATACCGAAGTGGTTTGCCATTTCCTTCTCCAGCTCATCTTACAGATGAGGAAACTGAGGCAAACAAGATTAAGTGACTTGCTCAGGGTCACACAGCCAGTAAGCGTCTGAAGCCAGATTTGAACTCAAAAAGAAGAGACTTCCTGACTCCAGTCCCAGCACTCTCTCCAATATGCCCCCTAGATGCCCTGCTCCATGAATTAGGATGGGGGGGAAACTGACCCTTTGTTTTTCCTAGCCTCCAAAATTTTGCACTTTCACACATTTTGATCTGAGGAGTGGTCCACAGGCTTTACCAGCCTGCTAAGGGGAACTAGGACACAAAAACACTTGACGGACCACTTTAAGGATTGCCCCTGATGTGCAAGCCCCCAGTGAACCTTAGGCTTCCTCTTGGGTATTGTCCCAAGGGCAGAAATAGGAAGTAGGATAAATCTGATCTTATTCCTATTCCATGACTTTTGCTTCTGTCTTAGTCCTGGCCATTGCTCTGTGTGGCACAGACTGAAGGTTTGGACACCCATAAAACTCTCTCAGCCTGGGAGGGGATGCCAGTGTTCAGATGGTAATGCAGCACAGACAAGTGGGAGGCACCGTGCGACAGTAGAGAAAGTATTGTCGTGGGGCCAAAGGAGATGGTTTGAAGGCCACCATTGATGCCTACTGCCTGTGTGACCTTGGATGAGTCATTTAATCTCCATCAGCACGTATATAAAATGATACAGGGCAGAGGTCCTGACGTCCCTTCTGCATCTAGGTCTATGATTTCAACCAATACAGCCTCATAGTGCTCAGGAGATGGGCTAAAAGGCTTGAGCTGTTTCTCACAGGGGTGGGGTCATTCATTCATTCATTCATTCATTCATATATATATTTGTATAGCTCATTCATTCCAGGTGGTGCAGTGCCTGGAAGTCCTGGAAGTTTAAATCTGACCTTAGACACTTACTTGCTGTGTGATCCTGGGCAAGTCACTTAACCTCTGTCTGCCTTAATTTCTTCAGCTATAGAATGGGTATATTGATAGTACCTCCCTCCCAGGGTTGTGAGAATCAAATGAGATAATATTTGTGAGAAGCAGTTAGCACAGTGCCTGGCACACAGTAGGCACTATAGAAACGCTTAGGATTCTCTTCCCAGCTTCATTCTTTTTCTTTTGTTTTTCCCTTTCTTTTCTTTCTTTTTCTTTTTTTTTTGAGGGGCAATGAGGGTTAAGTGACTTGCCCAGGGTCACACAGCTAATAAATGTCAAGTGTCTGAGGCCATATTTGAACTCAGGTCCTCCTGAATCCAGGGCCAGTGCTTTATCCACTGTGCCACCTAGCCGCCTCTCTAGCTTCATTCTTTCATCAAACACCTGTGTTACTTTAGGCAGAGCACTAGGGCTGGGCACCAGGGAAAACTTAAGAGGGATGGTCCATAGCCCTGACAGGATAATGCCATGTAACACACCTCTGACCCAAAGTTCAGTTAAGTGCTGTCCCTGTCCTCAGGGAGCTTGTAGTCTTGTAGGGCTCTAATATACAGCACGGCATGATGTGAGAAGTACCTCTGGGAGGTACAAAAACACATTGTGTAAAGGCTGGGGGGTGTTAAAAGATTTAAATCCACAGGAATGAGCATCAGGGAGGACTTCCTGGAGAAGGTGGCATTTAAGCCAGTATTTAAAGGGGTTCAACAGGAAGGGAGGGAGGCAGCATGTTACAGGGGAGATAGTTCTAGAGTAAGAAGAACAGGGTTAAAATCCTAGATCAGATGCTTACTACCCAGATCACTTTGGGCAAGTCATTTCTCTGGGCCTCAGTTTCCTTATCCATAAAATTAAAGGATGAAGGGTGTTTGACTCAGATGGCTTCTTAGAGAACTGTTTCAGCTTTAAATCTATTTTTCTATGAGGTCATCCCAGGCAAAGGTAAAGAGGTGAGTAGGCAGATTTAGGGGAGAAAGAACGGACCAGCTCAGTCGGAACATAAATTAGATGTAACAAGGATTTTCTGTCATTGTCATCCCGACTTTTATGAATGTAGGGAGTACTGAAGGAGGAATTCTCACCAATGGACACCTGCTCCATAGCCTTTAGTGACACAGAAAGGTTACATAATTTGCCCAAGATCACACAGCCAGGATGGGCCAAAGGCAGGACTTAAGAACCGAGGTCTTCCTGAGAGGTTGTTTAATCCAACCCCCTCATTCTATAGCTGGTAATGAGGTCACTAAGGTTGCTCAGGACATAATCAGGCAGCATCCTAGGTATAAAATTAGAAGGGTCCTCAAGGCCAGCTGGACTAACCCTCCCATTTTACAGATGAAGAAACTGAGGCACAGAGAGTCTGAATGACTTTTCCAGGATGGTAAAGGAGGCAAGTTTACAGAACCATACATAACTCTAGTACTTGGCAGGACCTCAGAAGGCATCCTCTCATCCCTTGGCAGGCATATCACTGCCCCCCAAGGACCAGCCACCAGAGATGTGCCTAGATCCACAAAACAAGTAATGTGGAAAGACAGTGAAGTTTCCTTACACACACACACACACACACACACACACACACACACACACACACACACACAAAGGGGCAGCTAGGTGGTGCAGTGGATAAAGCACCGGCCCTGGATTCAGGAGGACTTGAGTTCAAATCTGGCCTCAGACACTTGACACTTACTAGCTCTGTGACCCTGGGCAAGTCACTTAAACCCTCATTGCCCCCACCAAAAAAACCCCACGATCTAGAACACACACACACACACACACACACACACACTAAAAGCAGGTTATTCCAGCAGATAGTGGGAAGGGCCCAGATCAATTAATCAGTCATCCCTTGGGTATTTGCTTTGCTCAAATGATTTGCATGGACAACCAGCCATCTGAAAGAGGGAAGTTCTGAGATTACTGCAGTCAGGGAGGGCTGCATGGAGAAGGGAGAATCTGAACCGGGACTTGAAGGGTCAGTAGGATTTCAATAGGAACTGCTATATGGAATCTAGCTTCTTTCTACTGGCTTTAGGCCTCAATAGCTGAACAGGATTTATTTACCAGTTCTCATCTAGATGGTCCTGGGGGAGGGGGGAGGTAGGACTGGACTGTGCCAGGGGAAGTTGGGGGGGGGGGAGACTGCTCCATGGACTATTTCCCCAGGAGGAGGCAGCAGCAGGGACCTGAGGCAAAGGACACACATCCAGTCAGCTCTAGGAGAAAAATATCCTCTTTCCGGAAGAATAGGACACAATGGACCCTCCCTTTTCTGTTCCTGCCCAAGGGCCTGATGGCTCTAACAGTCAGTTAGTCCACAAACATTTATTAAGCACTTACTGTGTGCCAAGCACTGTGTTTCACCCTGGGAAGACAAACACAGATAGATAGTTCCTGCCCTCAAGGAACTTCCATTCCAATGAAGGGAGAGAAAACATTAAAGGAAGTTGGAGAAGCTTGAAGTAGGGAGGGGGAGATGAAGGAATCAGGGCGAGTCAGGAAAACAGACCAAAGAAGAATGAATGAGGCAGCAGCCATTTATTAAGTGCCTACTAGTATCAGGCAAGGTAAAGCTTAGGGGGCTCAGTGGATAGTGTGCAGGGTCTTGAGTCGGGAAGACCTGAGTTCAAATTTGATCTCAGACACTTAACTAGCCATATGATCCTGGGCAAGTCACTTCACTCTGTTGGCCTCAGTTTCCTCATCTGTTAAATGAGCTGGAGAGGGATATATATGGCAAAAAACCACTCCAGAATCTCTGCCAAGAAAACCCCAAATGGGGTCACAGAGAGTCAGACTTGACTGAACAACAAATGTACCAGGCACTGTCCTTGGTCCTGGGAATATACAGAGTACCTCTCAAGGTACTCACCATATAGTGAGGGGAGATGATACACAAACAACTACATAGCAACAAGATGGTAGCCAGTCATTTTTCAGTCATGTCTGACTCTCTCTCTCTCTCTCTCTCTCTCTCTCTCTCTCTCTCTCTCTCTCTCTCTCTCTCGTTCTCTCTCTGCAGGGCAATGAAGGTTAAGTGACTTGCCCAGGGTCACACAGCTAGTAAGTGTCAAGTGTCTGAGGACAGATTTGAACTCAGGTCCTCCCCAATCCAGGGCCAGTGCTTTATCCACTGTGCCACCTAGCTGCCCCATGTTTGACTCTTTATGACCCCTTTGGGGTCTTCTTGGTAGAGACACTGGAGGGGTTGGCCATTTCCTTCTCTGACTCATTTGAGAGATGAGGAAACTGAGGCAAACAAGGTGAAGTGACTGGCCCAGGGTCACATGGCTAGTGTCAGAGGTCAGATTTGAATTCAGAAAAATGTCTCCCTGGCTCTAGGTCCAGCGCTCTACCCACTGTGCCACCTCAGTGCCTTACAAACAAGATATATACTGGATAAATGGGGAGGAATCTCAGAAGGATGGCATTAGCATCTTGGGGGACTGGGAAAGTTTTGTTACAAAATGTGAGGTTTTAGCTGAGACATTTAAAGATGAGGAGGGAGAACAGCCAGTAGAAAAATGTTAGATTTTTTTTTGCGGAGTGATGAGGGTTAAGTGACTTGCCCAGGGTCACACAGCTAGTAAGTGTCAAGTGTCTGAGGTCAAATTTGAACTCAGGTCCTCCTGAATCCAGGGCCAGTGTTTTATCCACTGCGCCACCTAGCTGCCCTAGCCAGTAGAAAAATGAAGGCAGAAATATGGTCCCTGCCCTCCAGGATATCACATTCTAATGGGTAAGACAACATGAAAAAAATTACATACAAATAGAAGGCAATGGCAGTGGGGTGGGGGAAGGTACTTGGACAGGGCTGGGGCTGGGGACCTGGGAAGATTGGTCACTGGCAGGCAATGACTCTTCCTTCCCTGTCCTCCCCTGGTTAGCTTGGACCCCCACCAAGGCCCTGATCCTGACTTCCAGATGTTCCAGCTGTGACCTCCACTCCCCGGAGAGACCATCTGAAGACCCTCCAAATCCAAAAGAAGAGCAGAAATGAGAATTGGTCCCTGCCCAGTTCAGACAAGCAGAAGGAGGAGACCAGAAGAGAGGAATACCATCTGTCCCATCCTCCTACCTGTCCTGGCCTTTCTCTTCCTGCCATTGGGGTGAGCCACTCCACCATGTCCCCACTTGCAGTTGAGACCCAGCTGTGGCAAGTATTGGATCACAGCTGATTTACAAATGGAGTCAAACAATCTCCAATTGAGTTGGTGTGTGAATATACAAACGCATAAAATATATTTTTATACAAGACACTTATAGATATGGTATATTTATATACAGCAGAGGTTCTTTGGTGGCTCAGTGGATAGAGTGCCACACCTGGAATCAGGAAGACTCATCTTCGTGAGTTCAATCCTGATCTCAAGACCTTTACTCCCTGTCATCATACCATGAGGCATTCTGTTCTTTGCAGGGCACTGGCTGTTCAGACGGCCTTCCCTATATTCACTTATTGCTATTACAGATCTAAAGCTGGAAGGGACCTTAGGAGACCATCGACTTCCACCCCTTCCTTTTATAGAGGAAGAAATTGAGGCTCACCATAATGGTCAGCATTGACATAGCATTTAAAAATATATATTCTCTTATTATCTTCACAACAACCCTGGGAGGGAGGGGCTATTGTTATCCCATTCTACAGATGAGAAAACTGAGGCAAAGGAGACTTGCCTAGGGTCACCTAACTAGCAAGAACCTGAGGCAGAATTTGAAGTCATCTCCAGGTCCAGCAATCTAGCCAACATTGCACAGGTAGTAAGCATCACAATCCTCTGACTCCATAGGCAATGTTCTTTCCTTGGACTGTATTGCCTCCTGACCAAACTTTTATTCATTGCTCCTAGCTCCGTGTAGGACCAAGCACAATAATTCATCCCTCCTTCACATGCTTTTGTTGTTCAGTCGTTTTTCAGGGTGTGTCTGACTCTTTGTGGCCCTATTTGGGGTTTTCTTGGCAAAGATACTGGAGTCGTTTGTCATTTCCTTTAGCTCATTTGACAGATGAGGAAACAGAGGCAAACAGGGTGAAGTGACTTGCTCAGGATCACACAACTAGTACTTTTCTGAGTCTGGATTCAAACCCAGGAAGATGAGTCTTGGGGCACTGAGTTCGGAGCACTGTGGCACCACCTAGTGCCCTTCCATGCCCCTACACTTCAAATTCTCAGACAAGTCCTGAGTCCTACATTCTCCTGTGGATTCGTGAAGGTTCAAAATGGTATATGGTAAATACAAGGTCATTTGAGTAGGGAAAGGGGAGGGACTGGGGAAAACTTAGGATCATTGAAGAATAGATTTAGAGTTGGAAGAGACAAGTCATCCAGTCTAACCATTTCATTTTACAAGCGAGGGAACAGGTCAAGAGAGATTAAATGACAGAGAAGCAGAATGTCAGAGTAGATTGTATGTGCTGCACTGTTCTGTCACTTAGCAGCTGTGGGATGGGGGCCTCAGTCTCCTCATATGTAAAATTCTAATGAGAAAAGTTATACCGAGGCAGCTGATGAATAGTGAAGAACCAGCTGGTCTCTGAGCCAGTAAGACCCTGGATTCAAATCCCACTGCCTCTGTGATTCTGGCCAAGTCCCTTAATAAGGCTTTCATAGCGCCCATTAAATTCTCGAAGATTTGCAGGGCATTCACTGCTTTTGTCTTAGTCAAGTGAATTTCCTCACGCCCAGGAGGCGTGGACTACCAAAAAAATAAATAAATAAAAGCTGTAGTGCCAACCTTCCATCTTGTTCTGGGGCAAAGTGGTTTGAGAACTTTGAAACTTTGCAGTTACTGAAATCAGTGGCAGCTCCCCAGGTCCTCTCCCCAGTGCCATAAAACCTCTCATTCCTCTCATTGGCTGGACAGGGGTCAGGCTTAGAATGCCACCACTGCTGAGAGGGAGACCAAACACTGACCCTCACATGTGTGATGCAAGGAGGAAGGGCTTTGTCTGCCAAGGGAAGGCAGCAGGAAGGTGAAATCCAGGATTGCTTTGTTGTCCCCCCCATCCCAAAACAGTGGCTTTGTTTCTTCTTTAACATCACCAATACTTCCCAATATACCCACCTCTTCCTCCCCCTCTCCAGAGCCATTACCTATAACAACAACAACAAAATTAATGGGGGAAAGAACAGTTCAGTGGAACTAAACCGCCCATAACCAAGTCCAGTATAACATATAGCATCCCATGTTTTCAAAGAGGGTAGGGAGGTGCAGCCTCATAAGTCTTGTTTTTAACAAGGTCTCTCTGCTACTTCCACAGACCATCACCTTCTGTGAAATGTAGGGGGAGGAGATATTTCCCAGACACATTCTTTGGGGAAAGGAGAGTCTAGTCCTAGGGAGGGGCCCTCCTGCAGACAGTGGAGGGTTGGAAGAAGACCCCCTACATCTAATCCATGCCAGCAGGCAGGCCAGGGCTCAGGACCCTGCTGCTCCTTTATCATCCCTTCTGTCCTATCATCCTAGGGATCGAAAGAAGCAGTGATGGAAGAAAATCTCCCACTCCGTGCCCCGCCCTGCTCCCCTCTTCTTTTCCCATCCCTGAGAATGAAACCTGCAGCCCACAGGTCTCTACCACAAGAGGGCGCTTTTGCTCCACAGACCACCCAGGATCCGTCTTGTTGCCGCAGCTGTAGAGACAAAGGGCTGGTTGGGCTGTGGCCAGCCCCTAGTAGCCCTGCTGTCCTTCGGAAGGTGTGGTGTAATACTCTTCCAAAAATAAAATTTTAATTAAAAAGAGAGAAGAAAGCAAACAGACAGACAGACAGACAGACAGAGAAAGACAGAGAGACAGAGAGAGACAGACAGAGAGTGAGGAGGGAGGGGGATAACGCTATCCAACCCAAGTGCTAGACTATCCTTGTTGAATATCTTTTTTATCTTATAATTAAGTAAACCTGCTTTCTTCAACTAGGAAGGAAGGAAGGAAGGAAAGAAAGAGGAAAGGAGGGAGGAAGGGAGGGAGGCAGGGAGGGAGGCAGGAAAGGAGGAAGGAAGGAAGGAAGGAAGGAAGGAAGGAAGGAAGGAAGGAAGGAAGGAAGGAAGGAAGGAAGGAAGGAAGGAAGGAAGGAAGGAAGGTGTGGTATATGTAGTTGGGGTCCTCCAGCTGGGTCAAGTATCGAAAGAGGAGGTATATGACGCAAAGAGGGATCAAGGAAAAAGAAATCCCCTCTCCTTTCCCCTTCCCCAGCAGTGTGGGATTCAGAGTCGGAAGGCTGCCTCCGGGATGGGGGTGGAAGGGAGGTAGATGGATCCAGGAAGTGATTTTGAGCTGGAAGAGACATTTCGAGGTCACCTAATCCCACCCCTCCATTTTACCTGGGTAACCTTGGCTAAGTCACCCCCTGGGCCTCAGTTTCCTCATTTGTAAAATAAGAGTTGAACTGGCTGGCCTTGGAGGTCCTTTGCAGCTCTAAATCGGTAGTCCTGTGAATAGCTGAAAATGTGAGGAAGGATTTCTCCTGACCTCCCAATGAATGCACTGGAGGCATTTGAAGTCACCTAGATAAGAGTGATGTCGTAAGACCCAGGAAGCTATCCTACCCACTGCCATGGCTTCAGAATACCTCCCTTAATATAGTGGAAAGAGCACTTGATTTCTAATCAGAGGACCTGGCTTCATATGCTGTCCTTTTCACTTACTACCTGTGTGACCTTGGGAAATTCCCTTACTTCTAGCCTCAGTTTCCGGATCTATAAAATGGGGTTGAACTAGATGACTTCCAAGGTTCATCTAGCTGTAAGTCTATGATTCTCTAACCTGGGTTTTAATCTGTCTCTGGCCCTTCTAGTTGTGTGACCCTAAATGAATAACTTTTCCTCTCTGGGCCTCAATTTCCTCATCTCTGAAATGAGAGTTTTGGACTAGCTCTGAAATTTATAATCCTCTTATCCTAAATCCCTTCCTCTTTCTGGGCATTAGTTTTTCCTACCAGGAAAAAAAAGGGAGCAAATTAGGTGGTCTCTGAGGTCCCTTCTAGCAGTAGGCAGGAATGATTCCTTTATAATAAGAGGGCAATGCATATTCCTTTGAAAGGCATACCCCCTTCTTCCCTCCTCCTTGCCACCCACCCTCAGGGAATACCTATCAGATCCCAAATCCTTCATTGTGAATATTGGTGTCAGTCATTTTTCTCCCAGACTCAGGAGTGGTGGAGGAGGGAAAAGATCTGGGTTTCAATGGCTTTGCAGTGGAGAGGCTGTGTGACCTTGAGCAAATCTCTTCCTGTCCTGGCTCAGTTTCCTGCTCTGTAAAATAAGGACTTGCCTGGACTAGGTAACCAATAAAGAGCTTCTTGAATCTATGTCTCATGTTCCTAGGACTTGAGACACTGATGAAAAGAGGGGAGTGGGGAGGATGGTGTGGTTTGGATGGAATTGAGGGAGAGGAGTGGTGTGGTGGTTCACATCTCCTGAGCTAGGAGTAGAGTCTGGGAGATTACGGAGCCAGGGGTTGGCACACTCCCACCTTTGGGCCAAACCCAGATGGCAGCTTGTAGTTCCAAGGCCATACAAAAACAGGCACACCCCGAGAGGATCATAGAATGTTAGTGCTGGAAAGAGACTTGGAGAGAGGTCACCTAGTCAAATGCCCTTCACTTTACATTCGAGAAAATGGTAGCCATTCAACAAGGGTGGTGGAAAAAACCCTGGCTTGGGGGTCATGAACTTTGGGTACTAAGACCCAGCTCTAATCTTAACTCACTGTATGACATTGAGCCAGTCATTTCCTCTCTTTGGGCCTTAGTTTCCTCTTCTGTGAAATAAGATGATTTCTAAAGTCACTTCTGGCTCTAATTCCCACCACTGCCATCTCCCTCTCCTGGGCAGGAATGATCTTTCCCTCCTCTGAACCCCTGGCCTTCCAGAAGCTTACATTGTAATAGGGGAAGAGAGCATATAAATGGGGTACTAGAAAAGGGAGGGTGTACAGAGATGGCCTAGAAGTGAGACGGAGGCCTGGATGAGTCCAGGGTGGTTCTGAGGAAGAGTCCAAGCTTTCAATGGGGAGGAGGTGGAGATGAAGGCTAGCGAAGGTCCCATTCTTTGAAGATGTGGATTTTCAATGAACATGATTACGTAGTTCGATTATAAATTAGGTAGAACCTCAAGGGCTAGCAGGGACCTAGAGATCACTTTGTCATTTTGGGAGAACAAGAACCAATGGGGATACAAAGTAACATGCTAGATCTCGAGGAGAAGCGGGCAAAGGACAATGCTGGACCTAGCCCTTGCCCTGCAGAAAGGCTTACGTTCTAACTGAACCATGCAGGGTACCCTCATAAATGGTTGTAATATAACGCAGGGCACAGTGAGGGCAAGAAAAAAATCCAGTCCCAAAACTCTAGGAAAATTCGAGGAGGGAGGAAATGCTTTCAGCTTGGGGCTAAGCAGAGAAGTCTGTGTGAAGGAAGCGATCTATTCCAAAATCAAGTTCATTCATTCAACAAATTGTTTACCGACTTCCTCACCCCAAGCCCTCCTCTCTATAGCTGCCAAAGAGCCAAAGTACATGGCTGCTCATGCTAGGTCTCACCTACTTAATAAACTCCAGTGACTCCCTCTTACCTCATCTTACCTCAGCCTCCAATATAAACTCCTCTGTGTGGAATCCTCAGCCAGTCCTGCTTTCCCAGTCTTATTCCACCTTCCTCCCTTTCTAAAGTTCTATAATCCCAGACAAATTGGCCCATTTACTATTCCCGCCCCCATCTCCCTGCGTTTGCACTTACTCCCCCTCCTCACCTTTGCCTCTTGGAATCTCTGGTTTCCTTTAGGATTCAGCTCAAAGACCTTCTTCTGCATCAGCCCTTTCTTGGTCTCCCTCCCACCCCCATTAATGCCCTTCCCCTCAGGGCTGTAGTTGTTATCGTTCAGTCATTCTCAGTTGTGTCTGACTCCTTCTCCAGCCCATTTGACAGATGAGGAAATTGAGGCAAACAGGGTGAATTGACTTGCCCAAGGTCACACAGCTACTAAGTATCTGAGGCCATGGTTGAACTCAGGTCTCCCTGACTCCAGGTTTGATTCTTTATCCACTGTGCCACCTCTTTTTTGTATATGGTTAGATTTGTGCATGCCATCCTACCAACCCTTCCTCCTTATGGGAAGACTGTAAGTTCATCAAGGCCAGGGACTGTTTCATTTCCATCTCTGTATGGCCAGAACTTAGCTTAGAACCTGATACATAGTAGCTGCTTAATGTGTGTGTCTTTTTTGATAGATGGAGAGGGCAATTGTCTTTGGTTCTGTAGGAGATACAAAGAGGACTGAAGCTGAGTCTCTGGCTTGAGGAAGGGCCGAGCCCAGTAGGGGATATACATGGGGCCAGCGTCTTGAGGATTCTAGCCAAAGGTCATGGAGAATTCAGAGGAGAGAGAACTCTCTTGTTGGGCAAAAGGGGAAATTGGAAAACTTCCTGCAGGAGGTTACTCAAAGCTGATTTTTGGAGGTTTGGGGAGATAATGATTTGGGGGAAGCCTGTCCAGGAAGAAAGTAGGAACAAAGTCTATCAGAACAAAGGGCAGGTTGTGTTTAAGGAGCCCGGAGTACCCTCATCTGGCTAGATCACTCAGGAAATAGTGGAAGATAAGACTGGACAGGTGGGATAAGGGCTGATTTTTGGAAAACCTTGCAAGCTAATGAGGTTGAACCTTATTAAGTAGGAAGTGGGGAGCCACTGAAAGTTTCAGAGTAAGGGAATAATATGATCTCATTTGTGCTTTAGGAAAGTTGTGCTCACGATTGTGTGACCTATGAATTGGAAAGGGGAAAGACTGGAGGTGGGGAATCCAGTCAGGAGGTTGTTGCAATAATCCAGTCATGGTTTGTTGATGCCTTGAATTTGTATGGTTGCAGTGGGAACAGAAAGGAAATGAGTGTGAAAAGCGATGGTTTACCATATACTCAGGGAGCAGCTACATACCTTGGGGACTTTCCCCAACTGGGCAGATCCATCTGATCTTCTTTTCCATTCCATTTCAGGCAGCACCCTGCAACCTACTCCATTACCTTTTCCAGGTAGGACCTTCTGTGGGGTTGGGTGGGGTAATGGGGTTCCCTCCTAGACCAGCCATGGGCGTCCTTTCTCCTATTCCAAACTGGAAGGTCCTTCACCTGGCTTCCCACCCCAGGATCTTAAATAAAAAACCTATGCCCACCCCCATTTTACAGATGAGGTAAACTGGGACCATAGAGAGGGAAAGGCTCACAGTGAGGGAATCAGTGGCACAGAGACCATCTGATGGGACTCTAAGGGCAACCTAAGTCTAAATGAGTTTGACCCTCTTCATTCTCCTTTTTACTTCTCAAACATAAGAAGCCTGGTGGGTGGGGCCGTGCTAAGAATATGGTTAGCTTTCTAATGCCAATGGATCAGATGGCATGGAAGACCAAGCATATGCCTAGGGGTGTGAAACATGAATTTAACATGCCCTTGACGAGGAGTGGGGTGGGATGGGATGGGTAGGGTGGTTCAGGAATCCCACGGTTTGGGGATCTGGGTGCCTCCCAACATTGGCCTGCTCTGAGAACTGCCCTCTGCCCTGCCCCGAAGTAAGCTGCCTCCCCTCCCCTGGCCCCCCTCTGCCCCCAGAGGTGAGGCTGGTGGGGGGACCTAGCCGCTGCCAGGGCCGACTGGAGATCCTGTACAATGGCTCCTGGGGGGCCGTATGCGACGATGACTGGGACGTGGTAGATGCCAATGTAGTCTGCCGCCAGCTGGGCTGCGGGTATGCCCTGCCCGTGCCCTTGCCCCTTGCCTTTGGCCAGGGCCGGGGCCCCATCCACCTGGACAACGTGGACTGCAAGGGACAGGAGGCGGCCTTGAGTGAGTGTGGTAGCCACGGCTGGGGTGTCCACAACTGCTACCACTACGAGGATGTGGCTGTCATGTGCGATGGTGAGAGGGATAAGGATGAGGAGGAACCACAAGGGGGCCTCAGAGCCATGTGGACCCTTCTCACCTAACTGGGGACTGGGGAGCTGGGAACAGAGATGAGTAAGAGTAGGGCATAATGGGAAAATCCTTGAACTGGAAGCCAAGGCTCACTGATGTTCTCAGCCTGGTTCTACTACTACCTTGGGCAAGTCCCTGGACCTTTCCAGGCTTCAGTTTTCCTACCTGTATCATAATCAGCAAGGACATACTGAGCATCTGTTCTATTTAAGGCACTTCACTGGTGCCTGGAGATACCAAGAAAACACCTAAAGATTGCATGCTTGGCCTCAAATAGCTCACGATCTCTAAGTCCCACATCAAAACAAACAAACAAACAAAAACTCTTATTGGATTCCTCTTTTGCCTTGAAAGTCCTTTAAAAATGATAATTCCTCACATTTGAAAAAGACTTTTCATTTGTTCTTCAGCTTACTCTGCCCTCACAATAACTTGGAGGAAAAAAGTGAAGCTTAAAAAAAAAAAGCCCCAAACAAAACCAGATGTGATTTGCCTGTGGTTCAATAATCAATTACTAGCAAGACTGGAATTTGAATTCATGTCTCCTAATTCCAACGGGAGGCTCTGCAGACAACCTGGGAAATTTGGGGTGTTGTCTTGCCCGAGGGCAGGGGGATGGAATAAAAGGTCTCCAGAGGTTCCTTACTACCCTGGGAGTTTATGATTCTCTGGGCAATGAGCTGCCTTTTCCCCAGTTTTTCTATTACTTAAGAACTCTCCCCTCTGTTCAGAGTGTTTGCAGGGGAAAATTTCAAGGAAATCATCAGCAGTTGCTAGCTCTCCTGAGGGATCTTGCTTTTAGAAAATTTCCAAGGCCACCTGGGGCCAAAACATCTCTGTGTATGTTTGTCTTTGTGCATCTCTGCTTCTGTGTCCATGTCTTTATCTCTGTCTCTTTCTGTCTCGGTCTCTCTATGTCTCTTCCTATTTCTATCTCTCTGTCTGGGTCTGCCTGTCTCTCTTTTGTCTCTGTCACTCTCTCCAACTGTCTTTGTCCTCTCTGTTTCTCTCTGTCTCTGTCTTTCCTACACACACACACACACACACACACACACACTTTCACTTTGTGTTTGTAATCATATGGTCCTAGAGAATCTATGAGACTGTCCTTTTGGGGTTTGGGAGCCTGAATACCCCTCCCTGTGATCAATGATTGCCCCATCTTTCTCCCCCATTAATATTCTGAGAAGCTAACATTTCCCATCCAGAATTCCTTGGGGTAGGTAAGACTCACAAGAATAGATGCAAGATTCCCCCAGGACCCAGCACAACTGCTCAGCTATTCTCTTTCCACCCCAATGTTTTCCCTTCTCAGATCTCTTACCTACACTGGCCAGGAAAGTGTTAACAAGCAGAGCCCCCACCACCATCACCCTGAAGAATGGAATAGGTAGGTGGCTGGCCAAGATTCTCCTGGTTCCTAGACTCCAGAGCTGATTTATTTTCTTTTTTCCTTCCTTCCTTCCTTCCTTCCTTCCTTCCTTCCTTCCTTCCTTCCTTCCTTCCTTCCTTCCTTCCTTCCTTCCTTCCTTCCTTCCTTCCTTTCTTCCTCCCTTCCTCTTTCCCTTCCTTCCTTCCTTCCTTCCTTCCTTCCTTCCTTCCTTCCTTCCTTCCTTCCTTCCTTCCTTCCTTCCTTCCTTCCTTCCTTTCTCCCTTCCTGCCTTCCTCCCTCCCTCCCTTCCTTCCTTCCCTCCTTCCTCCCTCCCTTCCTTCCTCCAATAAGCATTCACTAAGTGTATAATATGTGCCATGTTTTTTGCCAAAAAATAAATAAGCTTTGCCCTCAAGGAGTTTACAATTTACTGGAGGCTACAACACTTCCACAAATAAGACCTTGGCAAGGCACTGTACCTCTGTGGGCCTCCCATTTGCTATCCATAAAGGCATTGGACCACATGGTCCTGGGAGTGTCTTCTCCCTCTAGATCTATGATCTTAAGTAAATACAAGGTATTTCTATTTATAAATAGTAAGCATGAAGTAATTTTAGGGAAGAGAACTGACAACTGAGGGGATTTGGAAATGCCTTGTGCAGAGGGTGGGCATCTAAACTGGGCCAGCCGCCAGTATGGGGATTCAAATGATTCTAAGAGATGGAGATTAGGGGGGAGTGCATTTGAGGTATGAAGGCCAGTCAGTGCAAAGACATGGAGAAGAGATGGAATGTTGAGTATGGGGAGAAGCAAGAAAGCTAGTCTGAAACCATTCTAATTCTAGAAAAGGAACAATGAGTAATAAGCCTAGAAATGATGTGATCAGAATGTTCTAGGAAAGGTAATCTTCACTGGGCAGACCTTTTGCCCATGCCCTACCTACTTGACTGGGACAGGAAAGTACCTCAGGAAGTTATGAATGGGAAGGGACCACTAGGCACTGTATAGGCATCATGATATATTGTGGACTGGCAAGACATTGCATGAAACATGGTTGTGGGTTGTAAGGTGCATGGAATTATGCATATAATTCTCCCCTATCCCTTGACCATTCCCAGGTGATGGCAGCATCCGCCTGGTGAGAGGAGCCAACCCCTGTCAAGGCCGAGTAGAGATCCTGCATGGTGGTACATGGGGTACTGTGTGTGATGATGACTGGGGGCTCCCAGATGCCACTGTGGTCTGCCGCCAACTGGACTGCGGCAGTGCTGTGGCTTCTAAGACCAATGCCTACTTTGGGTATGGCACCGGCCACATCTTGCTAGACAATGTCCACTGTGATGGCCGAGAGCTACGCCTGGCAGCATGTCCCAGCCTGGGATGGGGCATCCACAACTGTGGGCACCATGAAGATGCTGGTGTCATCTGCTCAGGTACTGGGAGAGGAGCTCTAATAATGGACAAGCATTTCTCAAGGGCCTCCTATGTGTTAGTGAGAATGCATTCTATTGGGCAGCTAGGTGGCGCAGTGGATAGAGCACTGGCCCTGGAGTCAGGAGGACCTGAATTCAAATCTGACTTCAGACACATGACACTTATTAGCTGTGTGACCTTGGGCAAGTCACTTAACTCTCATTGCCCTGCCCCCCCCCCAAAAAAAAGAGTGGAGGGAGAATGTATTCTATTGCACCAAACCTCCCACAATGTGTTCTACAAGAAAGTCTTAACTCTGCCATCTACTCGTCCTTGGGTGATTCAACTTCTCTCTGGGTCTCAGGAATGGTGATATCTGCCATAGTGTAGTGTGTAGGGTGCTGGTCTTAGAATCAGGAAGACCTGGGTTCAAATCTCACCTTAGACATTTAGTAGCTATATGACTCTGGACAAGTCACTTAAGCTCATTGTGCCTCAGTTTGCTCATCTGTAAAATGAGAGGATTGGACTTGATGGGATCTAAGCTCTAACCATATTATCCTTTGATCCTGCCTCCCCTCCACTGTTGTGAGCATCAAATGAGATCGCAGAATCACAAATCTCCAAGATGCTCGGAGTATTGAGAGCCATCCGGTCCAAAGCCTTCATTCCACAGATCAGGATGATGAGGTCCAAAGAGGTTAATTTACTTGTCTAAGGTCACCTGGCTAAGAAATTGCAAAGCTGGGATTTTCTAGTCTTCTTTAGACCACACAAGAACAAAGCCCTGGTCAATCATAAAGCACCATACAGTAAGAGATTGTAAAATAACCATAGCAATCATCGTCATGACTGTCTTGGTTTCATACCACAGGCTACTCCACCTCCACGTCCCAGTGCCACCCATGCCCCTCGAATGCTTAGTGCTCAGCCCTTTTCCTAAGGCCCCACAGAAAGTCCATTAAGGCTGCTTTTTTTCCAAAGTGGGTTCAAGGTGGGCTTTCAGCATTTGGAGATGTGGTCTGGTCCTCACCCACTTTCATTGCCAGCCAGTACCACTTCTTGTCAGTGTGCTGCCCATTTTCCCATTCCTCTTTCCATTTGCCTTTCCCCCTTCTCTCCTTCCTGCTCCCTCCCAAACCCAATCCAAATTTACCCACCCTTTGATCTGTGCCAACCTTAACCCCCAGGGCTCTGCCAAGGGAGCAGCCAGGTTCCCCTCATAAACTACCTATCCCCAGGCCAGTGTACCGGCATTTCAATAAAGAAGGGATAGCTACCACCTCTACCAGGTTATCTGAACCTGCCCTCTCAGGGACCAAGTTTTCATTATCACAGGAACCTTCAGAAGTTAATTCCTTACCGCAGGAGAGTAAACAACTAATAGATGATTGAAGGCCCTGGGGCGCACTGGTGGAAAAAATTCTTTTCAGCAGGATTTGGTTGGGGAGGAGTGGTTTCTGAATCCTTCTGTCTATGGAAGCGACCAGCTATCCTGCTTAGTGAAGGACCAACCCTATACCCGCTCTCTCTAATAGAGAGAAGGGAAGAAACTGATCCGGGACAACTAGCCACAGAGCATCCCTGAAGAGCGTGTGGGTGCTGTGGGCACTGGCTCCGTGTGGAAAGGAAGTGGCTCTGAATGGCCATGATTTTGCCGACAGGAAGGAGCTGATGTGTGCCTGCCTATCTCCTCCCTCCCCATGCACATTCTGCATTTCTGCGGATCTGCTGATTACTGTCTCTAATGTTAATCATCCCCTGGCATCCCTTATTAGCCAGCTGGGCACTGTCTATTTTGGGGGCTCTGCCAATGAGGGGACGCATTGAGTTTCTCTTCTTTCCTCTTTCCATGCTCTACTGCTGTAGACATGTGTATGCACATGGGCTGATGGGAAGGGTATAAAGCAAACTGGGACTATTGGGCTACTAAGAGGATTGAATTTGACCCCAAGGGTGAATCATAGCTGAAATATTGCTTCCCAGAGTTCCCAAGTAATAATTCTTGCCACTAAGCTAGAGGCATGAACCTACCCCCCAAAGGTCCCAGGTTTACCCAGAAGACAGTGTGAGGAAGACCTCTGTCTGCATGCATGGGCTGTGTGCTAGAGCTAGAGCTAGAAAGGACTTTGGAGGTCACTTAGTCCAACCTCCTTGTTTTACAGAGGAGGAAACTGAGGCTCAGGGATTTCAAGTAACTTGCCCAAGGTGATACAGGTACAAAATGTCAGAGGTAGGATTTGAACCCAGGTCCTCTGACTGCCCAGCCAGGGTTACTTCCTGTGAATTATTCTGCTCTGAAGTTCCTTACCTTTTCATGCCCCAGGCAGCCCCTTGAGATTGTAAATTACAGGGAATGTGCTGATCTGTATTGGCAGAGGGAGTTTCCTCACTGGAAGCTTCCAACATGGATAAGGGGGGCAGCTAGATGGTGCAGTTGATAGAGCACTGGCCCTGAAATCAGGAGTTCTAATCCAGCCTCAGACACTCAGCACTTACTAGCTGTGTGACCCTGGTCAAGTCCCTTAACTCCATTGCCTCTGAGCCATATCTGGGGCCATCTCCAGCCTTCTTGATGTGTATATCTTGCCACTGGACCCAGATGGCTCTGGAGGAGAGAGTGAGGCTGGTGACTTTGTACAGCCCTCCCTCACTTAAATCCAATTCACTGCAAGTCATGATATCACCTCCTGATGTCATGGTCCTCTTCCAGAAAGAAGGACAAACAACAATAACATGGATAAAGTCCCTGGCCTGGGCAGGGCATCCATAGCTTAGTGGTTACTTTACTGCCTAGTGCTCCTTGAAGGAACTCAGACCCTATTTTCTCCTATTCTTTTTACAGGACGCAGTGTGCCCACAGTTATGTCCTCACCATCCCTAATCACCCATGATGGCAAAGTCAGGCTCACTGAACCAGCCACAGGTAAGGGGGAAGAAGACAGCCTCCCTAAACCCTCAGTGCTGGACAGCTCCTGGGCAGTTTCTGGGTCAGCAGATTCCCAAGCTGCCAAGCCTCTGGACAGGGAATCCATAGTTTAGCGGCTTCTTGGTCACTTGGGTGATCTCAGTATGTGTGTGTGTGTGGGGGGGCTGTCAGAATTAAGGGAAAGTCTGGTTATTTGGGGGAGGACATGATTAACCTCCCCTAACCTAAGGAATTTATCATTTAGTGAGTCAGGTAAATGGCATATACATAGAAAGGTAGCTAGCCATATAGGACAGGTTCTGATAAATTCCCATACCTGGAAGAACTCAGCTGAGAAAGGGGAGAATAGGATTAAAGATCATTTGGGCTGGGGCAGCTAGGTGGCACAGTAGATAGAGCACCAGCCCTGGAGTCAGGAGGACTTGAGTTCAAATCTAGCCTCAGACACTTGATACCAGCTGCGTGACCTTGGGCAAATCATTTAACCCCAATTGCCTCACCAAAAAAAGAAAGAAAGAAAGAAAGAAAGAAAGAAAGAAAGAAAGAAAGAAAGAAAGAAAGAAAGAAAGAAAGAAAGAAAGAAAGAAAGAAGGGGAAAAAAGATCATTTGGGCTGCCACAAAGGAATTCATAGGTAGGTAGGATCCAGACAGGAAAGAGTAATAGCTAGAGCCCCCAAACCTGAAGGTAGAAATCTTCATAGGGATGGAAGGGAAACTGAGGAAAGGGGACAACTGGGAAATATCAAGAAGACAACTGTAAAGTGAGGGAGTCTTATTAGATGAACTCTGAGGTTTCTTCTAGCATTGGGTTAAGTAATTGGGTTATTAAGTAGGACTATAATTCTAAATTGAGTGGATTGGAGGGATCATGGAGGAGAGAAGTAGGGGGCAGGGCTAGGCTGTAGGAGACCTTGAATGCCCCAGTGTGAGATGGGGGTTGGGATTTTGTGGATACATGCTCACCCCTGACGATATGCCACAGCTACCAGCAAAATTTGTTTTTGTTTTTGTTTTTGAGGCAATCAGGGTTAATCGACTTGCCCACACAGCAAGTGAATGTCTGAGGCTGAACTTTAACTCAGGTCCTCCTGATTCCAGGACCAGTGTTCTATGCAGTGTGCCATTCGGCTGCCTTTCTAAAGTTTTTTAAATGGTCCCTAACCCTGGAGGGAGGGGCTAGGAGTGCCTACCTCACAGGATTAGTGTGAGGATGGAATGGAATAATCTCCTATTATTGGGATAATTATCCCATCATCCCTTTGGGATAACCCTGATGGGTTGTACAAATGTGAGCTAACCTCACTAAATTATAATAATTATAACTGTAACAGGATTGGAGCAAAGATAGGGGACTAAGGTTGGAGTTTGCATTTGGTTAAATGAGGGCCCATCTTGGGATGGGATTAGAATCAGAAGCTAAAATTAGTATTTCACATGGGCTTGGAACAAGATGCAGAGTAGGGTTGGGAGCACAGTGGGATTTGGGGGCTGGTTTTGGACAGCATCAAAGTGGGCATTTAGAGTAAAGTGTGAGGTGGGGGTCAAGATAGGCATCAGAATGAGGCCAAATTTGAGGGTGGGATTAGGGTTGATTTAAAATAATAATAATAACAATACTAATTTCAACCACAAAAATGATGATTTTATCCACTTGTACAATAGTCTGTAAAAAAAAATGAGTATAAAAGGATAAAGGATGGAAACTTGTCCTAGGACAATTTCTATGTAACAACAACAACAATAATAATAGCTAACATTTATATAGTGCTTATTATATACCAGGCATTGTGCTAAGCACCGATTATGATTATTATCTCCTTGGATCCTCATAACAACCCTAGGAGGTATGTAGTGTTTTTATCCCCACTTTACAGATGAGGAAACTGAGGCAAAACAGAGGTTAAGTGACTTGCCCAGGGTCACACAGCTGGTGTCTGAGGTCCTATTGGAATGCGGGTCTTCCTGATTCCAGGCCTATCCACTACATCCCCTAGCTGCCTTTATTTGGGATGTAGCATTTCAGAGAACCCACCTGGGCATTGCTTCCTGGCTTGGTCCTCATGGGGCCAGGACTGAGAGATGTCTGCCAAAGTGTTAGGATGAGACCTCAGACTCAAGGAGGCTGAGCAGGAGATGAACAGATTAGAGATTTAGAGCTAGAAGGCACTTCATAGACTAGTCTAACTTTCTGGTTTTAAGACGATGAAATTAGAGGGTTAATTGGTTTGCCCCCGGGTCATGGGGGGGGGTGTGAAACTGAACCCAGGACCTCTGCCTCCAAAGTTGGAACCCTTTCCACCACCATGACTGCCTCTGGATCATAATGATAATGACTAATAAGGCAGCTGGGTATGGTAGTGAAGGGAGCCCTGAATGGGGGAGTCAGGAACATGGGAGTTTAACTCCTTCAGTACTAGCTGTGTGATGTTGAGGGTTGGGAGATAAAGATGGGGTTGGATGAGGAGAGAGGGCTGAACGCCTAGACTTCACCAGAGATGGTTTTGGGGGCTCTTTGTGGGTAGTTATGTCCTTCCGATCCTTCCCCTGCTAAGTCCTCATTCTAGGCCCATGATCCTGATTAGCCCCCAGCAGGAAGCCAAGGGGCCTCTTGCGTTCAGAATCTTCTCAGGCCTGGGGCAGCTAGGTGGCGAAGTGGAGAAAGCACCGGCCCTGGGTTCAGGAGCACCTGAGTTCAAATCTGGCCTCGGACACTTAACACTTACTAGCTGTGTGACCTTGGGCAAGTCATTTAACCCTCATTGCCCTGCAAAAACCAAAAACAAACAAAACCCCCCAGAAACAAACAGAATCTTCTCGGACCTGTTGTCTTCACAGTAACAGAAGCTGCTGCTGAGCCCACCAGGGAAGCAACTGTTCTAACCAGAGCCCCAGGAAGGAAAAGTAAGTGGACCCTCCCGGGCGGGATCAAAACCTAAAAGGAGGCAGTTTCTACTTGGAGGAGCTTGGAATCCTCTTCTGCCCCAGCCTTGGAAATCCTTACAAAGTCAAGTCCCAGCTGGGAAGATTTGGGTGGGGGTGGGAGTCTCTGTCTCCTCCAGCCCCACCCTACCCCTGATCACAGGTGGCCGCCTCCGCCTGGTGAGCGGGAATGGCTCCTGCCAGGGTCGAGTGGAGGTTCTCCATGAAAACCGCTGGGGCACGGTGTGTGATGACGACTGGGACTTTGCCGATGCCCAGGTGGCATGCCGGGAGGCAGGCTGCGGGCGAGCCGTGGGGGCCACTGTTCTGGCCTACTTCGGCTATGGGAAGGGGCCCGTCTTGTTGGATAACGTGGACTGCACGGGCATGGAGACCCATCTGGCCGACTGCTTCCACTTGGGCTGGGGCCAGCACAACTGCGGACACCATGAAGACGCTGGTGCCATCTGTAGGGGTAAGTGGTGAGTGGGGTGGGGGTCAGGCCCCGAAAGGAGGGAGGAGAGGATGTGGGGAAGGGAGGGTTTGGGGGAGGAAGGAGAGGAGGAAGAGGAGGGAGGCCAAAGCTCAGGCATCTGGGAGTGGGAGGGAGGAAACAGGTTGGAGGCCAGTCCCAGGACCACCAAGCCTGGAGATTCCTCTGTGGCTGACCATCCTCAGCATTTATTCTCTCTCCTGTCCTGCTCAACCAGCTCCCCGACTTCAGTTCCTGGAGCTCAGGTTACTCTGTTCCCACCTCGCTTTCAAACTCTTCTCCTGCCTAATTGACACCTAATCGTGAACACTCATCCTCATGACCCTCAATGCCCAGTTCTCCTCCTTCCCCCTTCCAGTTCACCCATAACCAAAGCATCCACTTAAACCTGTGATATAATGGCAGGGGTCTATGCCTATCCCCCTTTTACAGGTGGGGAAACTGAGGCCCAGAGAGGTCACATAACAGGATTACAGGATCATTAATCTAGAGTTGGAATGGACCTCAGAGGCCAGCTAAGCCCACCTCCCTTTTTGAGATGGGGAAACTGAGGCCCAGGGACCTGGACTACTCATCCCTAGCACTTCCCCATCCTTGGGCCTTACTTTCTTCATCTAATCAACAAAAGGTCTGGCCCAGATGATCTCTGGGGTGCCTGTTAACCCTAAATCCTAGGATCTCATATACTGTGGACATGACCTCTCTGTTCCAGTCCTTCATCATGGCTCAGCTCCCCCAGGCACAGGACTGAGAGACATCCCCTGGGGTTCAAATTGGGGCTCAAGGGGAGTAAGGACGGAGGCAGCTCCTGCCTCATTAGCAAGAAGAAGGATTTCCCGGACTCCTTATCAGGAAAAATGGTGGCCTTGGGAAAACATCACCACCCACTATGACTCAGGGGTATATTGGGCTGTAAGGGGATGCCTAAGCCAGAGAGGATTCTTCTGTTGGAATAAGAGTTAGAAGCAGCAGGGTATAGAGCTCTGGGCCTAGAGTTAGAAAGATCTGAGTTCAAATCCAGCCTCAGACACTTATTAGCTGTGAGCCCCTGGGCAAATCACTTAACCTCGGTCTGCCTCAGTTTCCTCAATGTAAAATGGGGATACTATTTTTAAAGCACTTAGCACAGGGCCTGGCACACAGTGGGCACTCAATACACCCTTATTCTCTTCCCTTCCCCCTTCCTGAATGCTGTGACTTCCTGTTCTGCTCCAAATGCCCCAAGTTCCTCCCCTGGTCCGGCCCCCTCGGTCTCTCTCTCTCTCTCTTACAGAGCCAGGGACAGAGGAGCCAGGCCAACAGGTCTGGCAGGATGTTCCTGAGACTACAACCAAGGTGGTAGCCAGCGCACCTCCCAGGGATGGTAAGTGGGTACCCTGACCTACCCCGCCTCCGCCTAGACTAGAGAGGGTAGTGTAATGAATAGTGCATTGGGCTGGGAGTCAGAAGATTTGGGTTCGAATCCTTCAGACCCTGGGTAGGGTCTGTTTCCTCATCTGTAAAATGGACCAGTTGGACTTCTGAGGTCTCATCCAGCTCTCAGTCTATAACTTTCATGGAGTCCTAGAGCAGGAAAGGGTATAGGGATGGAATACAGATAATAGATTAAACCTGAGGCTTCCTTTCCCCTAAGAAAATACAGCCCTTGGGGGCTTATGCTGACCACAAGCTCAAGGAAAAAGTGAAAGGTGTTAGGCAAGGAGAAGTGTGGGTGTTCTCAAATGTGGAGAATGAGAGGGGTAGCTAGGTGGCGCAGTGGATAGAGCACCGGCCCTGGATTCAGGAGGACCTGAGTTCAAATCCAGCCCCAGACACTTGACACTTACTAGCTGTGTGACCCTGGGGAAGTCACTTAACCCCAATTGCCTCACTAAAAAAAAAAAATTAAAATTAAATAAATAGGAAAAAAAGAGAGAGAGAGAGAGAGAGAGAATGAGAGGTGAAGAGTCTCAGTGGATCCAGCCCTGGGCAGACCACACTGGGAATCTTATGAAGGATTTCTGTTCAGTTGTTTCAGTCGTGTCCAACACTTCCGGTCTCCTTTTGGTTTTTTTTTTTTTTTTTTTGGCAAAGATACTGGAATGGTCTGCCGTTTCCTTCTCCAGCTCATTTAACAGATGAGGGAACTGAGGCAAACAGGGTGAAGTGACTTGCCCAGGGTCACACACCTAGGAAGTGTCTGAGGCTAGATTTGAACTCTGGCCTGGCACTCTATCCACTGCACCATCATTGTACCCCCTTGAAGAAGGATATTGACCATGTATCTACCATTGATCTATCAAAAGAACTAAAGACTGATTCTGAAAAAGAAAAGGTATAGGGGGAACTTGGTATTTGTCTCAAAGTCTGAAAGACTGTCATGTGGAAAAGGGATCAGGCTTCATCTGTTTGCCCCTCAGGACAGAACCAGAGATGTTCTAGAATCAACCAATCCCAAAGCCTGCCTTTCTTTCTTTCTTTCTTTCTTTCTTTCTTTCTTTCTTTCTTTCTTTCTTTCTTTTAAAATGGGACAACAAGGGTTAAGTGACTTGCCCAGGGTCACACAGCTAGTAAGTGTTAAGTGTCTGAGGTCGGATTTGAACTCAGGTCCTCCTGAATCCAGGACCGGCGCTTCATCCACTGCACCACCTAGCTGCCCCCCAAAGCCTTTCTTAAGCACCTACTATGCACCAGGCACAATGCCAAGGGCTGGGCAGGGCTTGGACTCAGCAGCTTCTACAGTTTCTTCCGCCTCTAAGGTTCTGAACTGACAGTGCTGGTTTTTCCTCTCTGTTCATTTGCACTTGTTGGTAGATTTTTTTCAAACTTCTGTCATGTCTTTTCCACATAGTTCCTCCATCATACCAGAGGCTCCCTGAGGACATGAGCTGTGTCTCTCCCATCAAAGCAGGGGCTCCCTGAGGGCAAGGACTGTGTCTTCCCATAGACCAGTGGTCATCTGAGGATAGGAACTGCCCCTCCCCCTCAGAGCAGGGACTTTCTAAGGGCAGAAAATGCATTTCCTTGCCTCAGGCCAAGGCTTGGAGGGCAGGGATGATGTCTCCCTTAATCCTTGGTGTGTCTCAAATGATGGTGTCCTGGAGCTTGGTTCCTGGGATGCAGACTGAGGGTAGGGGTGGGGGGATATTTGTGCTTTGTCCCCATCCATCCTTGGATGCCTCATCTTGTCTCTCCTCCTCCTCCTCCTCCTCCTCCTCCTCTTCCTCCCTCCTCCTCCTCTTCCTTCCTTCCCCATCTTCCTCCTTCTCCTTTCCCTCCTTCTACTCCTCCTCCCTCCTCTTCCTCCCTCCTCCTCCATCTCCTTCCTCCTCCTCCCTCCTCCTCCCCCCTTCTCCTCCTCCCTCCTCTTGCTCCCTCCTCCTCCCCCTCTTCCCCCCCCCACCCCGGATCCAGGCCATCTCCGCCTGGCAAACGGCAGCCACCGGTGTGAGGGTCGGGTGGAGCTATACCTTCTGCGTCAGTGGGGCACCATTTGCGATGACGCCTGGGACTTGCGGGCTGCGGGTGTAGTGTGTCGCCAGCTGGGCTGTGGGGAGGCCCTGGCAGCCCCTGGAGAGGCTCGGTACGGCCCAGGCCGGGGCCTCATCCTCTTGGACAATGTCAAATGTCGGGGCAGTGAGGCCTCCCTGCTTCGCTGCTCTCACATTCGCTGGGATGCACACAACTGTGACCACGCCGAGGATGCTGGCGCCCAGTGCCAGCCACGGTGATCCTTCTCACCCCTGCCCTCTGACTCTCCTCCCATCAGCCCCTGTGACCCTGGGTGTGAGAGCAAGGCTCCCCCAGCTCTCTGGCACCTCTCCATGGGGAAGGGCCCTCACTGATGCTGGGAGTCCCCTCCTGTGGAATGGGGATGGGGACCCACATGCATCCAGACAGCACCACCTGGGAAAAATTACCCTGGGTTAGCACTTTCATCCCTTCTCCATCACAAACTCATTTAACATCTCTGGGCCTGAGTTTCCCCATGTGTATCATAGGGGAGGAAACATCCCCACCCTTCCCTAAATTATTGAAGGGTCCTGGTGGGGCTACAATGAACTCAAAGTCAAGATGCCTACAGAAATGAGAGAGATGCCTTGGATCAGCAATGCTTCACCCTACCTGGGATCACTGGGGCACACGGCATGGCCAGATTCCCCCACCCCTTCCCAGGTCTGAGAGCCAAAGACCACCAGGGATCCTGACCATCACTGGGGGAAGGAGTGAGCTCCTTGGAGGGGGGGGGTGGGGGCTTCCAACTGGACCTCACAGCCTCAACTTAGACACCTTTAGGTGCATCTTGGGGAAAGACACTCCCACCTCAGGACTCTGCTTGTCTTTCTCTGAGAAGGGGCAGGCTAGACATACTCGTCCTCCCCACTTCCTGCCCAGGTCTTTGCCCTCCTCCCCACCCCAGAAAGGGCCCTTACAAATGGTGCTTGGAGTATGGTGGATGTGGAGCACAGTGCCTTCGTTTGCAGGACAAGGGTATCAAAGGCAGCGATCATCGCTGCATATCCCTCCCTGTATCTGCCTCAAAGACTCCCTCATTAGGTAGAGGACTGGAAAATCCTCTTGGCCCCAAGAGGAAGGGGAAACTCAGGAGCAGGGGCATGAGATCTCCATCCCTTGGCATCCTTTCCTCCAACAGGGCACAGCACCCACCTCCCCACTGGGCAAGTCAGTAGTCAGGGGGCCCTGAGCCTCCACACCAGGTAGGGAATCTGTGTAGTCACCAAGTTATAGTTGCCAAGTAAATAAAGGACTTTGTACTCATTCTTTTAAGTGAAATCAATGGTTTATCATAAATGGGATATTCTGTGTAGCATCTGATTAAAAGCCAGAGAAAATACGTTAATGGAGGCTAACCACTGTCTGAAAGAGGTGAGATGTATGGCCAAAGCCAGCAGTCAGCAGAAGGGCTGCCCCTCTGGAGGGGCAAGGTCCCCACGCCCCCTTGCTTCCTAACTCTGATTTTCTGTGAATCAGCTTCCCTGGAAGTTTCTAAGACCCTACACACACACACACACACACACACACACACACACACACACACACACACACACACACACACACGCACACGCACACGCACACACACGCTCATGCTCACACTCACACTCACACTCTGCCCATTTGCCCATCTGGCCTCGGTACTTGGAGGCAAAAGGCTGATGACTTGCATTCTGGGGATTTCCAGGAATATGGCTTCTGCCTCCCACTGAATCAAGGAGCACACTGTCTACATCTTTTGCTGAGGAAAAATCTTGAAGGTTAAGGCAAACTGGGCACACAGGCAAAGCAGTGGGCTAGGAGCCCAGAGAGCCTTGCAACTGCATCCTTTATCCTGAACCCCCATCTCTGCTACCTCCCCACAAATTCTGACCCTGTATCTTATACTGTTTTTATCTCATATTTTATTCTTTCTGTTTCTATTCTTATTCTAATCATCCCAATTCTGCCCACCCTCCATGACTCAGTTTACATACTATCTCCTCCCAGAATTTTTCCCTACCCACTCCAATTTTTGGGGAGGGGTGAGGCAATTGGGGTTAAGTGACTTGCCCAGGGTCACACAGCCAGTAAGTGTCAAGGGTCTAAGGCCAGATTTGAACTCAGGTCCTCCTGAATCCAGGGCCAGTGCTCTATCCACTGTGATACCTAGATGCCCCTGACCACCCCAGTTTTTATACTGCCTCCTCTCTATCTCTCCATCCTTGTGAACTCTCTCAAGACTGGTGGGAGGAAAGCCCTGTGTAAACTGCTAAAGCACTATCAAGTTAGGAGGGATGGTTACTGCATGTCTTGTTTGGAAGACAAAATGAGGTGATGACTTTAAACTGCTTTGTCAGCCAGATAAATGTCCAATTCTGTTGTTACATTACTATTGTCATCCTTGACTCTGAGCCCCCATCTCCAGGCTGAGTTGCATCCTTCCCTGGTCTGAAATGATCTCCCATTAAGTGGTAGAAGGCATGGAAGAAATCCTTATTCACATTATCAAAGCTTTGTGGCTCTCTCCCTTCACCAGGTACCTGACTGTATCCCTCTTCCTCTTGGTCCCTCAGGGAAGCTCTATTCATTCTGATGAGGTTGTAGGGACAGTTGGGTTTTCTCTGCAATTGGAACTCCCCACACCAAATACCTACCCCTTTGGGGGCTATATGGACCTCTCACCTCTCCCCACCCCCAGCGTACACACTCTCCCAGTCAAGTGTGTCAGGTCTTCTGAACAAACCTGTGCTCCACTGGGCAGCTCTGAGGTTCTTCCCAAATCAGCCAACTGCAGATGTGTGACCTTAAGAAATCCATGAACCTCTCTGGGTCCCTGTTTCCTCATCTGTAAAAATCAAGGGTTGGATTCAATGCCCCCCATTGCTAAAATGATGACACCCAAGCTCAGGACATCCATCCATCCTTCCCCTCCCTCCTCTACAGCCCTTGCTCTCAGAAGCACAGCCTGCCCAGCCAGCTGGGTCAGCCCAGGCCAGACCAGCCCACTTTCTACCCCAGCTCTGACTAGAATCTAGCTTTGCTCAACACCAGGGAAAGTGAGAGGAAAGAAGGGAGGGGGGAAGATAAAAAATCTGATTTTATATCTTCCCTCTCCTTGTTCCCCACAGTAACTTGCAATCTGGAGAGAGATCTCATTTTCCCATGGAAACAATTAGGCTGAGAGAACCTGCTTCTACTTCTACCCCAACCCCCCACCTTGGGAGAGGGAGTAAGCCCCTCCTAGTCTGTGCTCAGGTGCAAACCCTTCTCCTCTCTTCTCTTTCTCCTCCAAAGAGAAGGAAGCATGGCATGTGTTCAGGTGTCAGGAAAGCCTGTATTTACATTCTGCCTGTGTGGCAGCTTGGACCAAATTAGCGGTGTGACCTTGGTCAAGTCAGATAATGGCTCCGTGCCTCAGTTTCCTCATCTGTAAAATGTTGGGTTCTATGAGCTCAGAGAGCCTTCCAGCCCTTAATCTCCAATACTACGATTCTGGTCCAAGAATATTGTATCTGCCTCCAGAGATTCCTCTGACAAACCTTCTGAGGTCAGCCAAGATTCTGTTCTCATTCTTCCAGGGCAGGGGTCTCACCAGACAATCCCCAGGCCTTTGGAAAACTAGAGAATCCAGAGGTCCTCCATCCCAGTCCCATAAAACTTCCCCCACCATAAGGGGCAACCCAAGGGCTCCAGTCAGGGGTGTGGCCTCCTGACTGAGGACACTGACAGGCCCTCTGTCCCTTCTCTCCACTGTCTCCTACTCCTTCTGGGCCGGGGGTGGGTGGGGGGGGTGGGGGGGGGAAGACAGAGAGGCAGGAGCCCACCCAACCGAGCTCGGGGCCAGATGGGGAAATGGAAGAGATGGAGGCTTTCTTTGTCTGAGAACCAAGCCCCTGGCATTAATTGCTCTTTATTCCATATGCCACCCTATGTGGTGGAACTTCGAAGGCTTCCAAGACGCAATGCATCAAACGAGGGAGGGGGAGGGGGCTAACAGGATGAGGCTGGAGGGAGGGATGAGCGCCAGGTCCTTGCTCAGTCCTTCTGGCTTAAAAGACAGGAAGAAGCTAGGAAAGCAAAGTCAGAGATGACCTCTGCCTTTCTCCTTGTGCTCCACACTCTGCAGTCAGGGGATCTGGGTTCAAATCCTGCCCTCAGACGCTTGCTGTGTGACCACAGGCAAGTCACTTAACCTCAGTCTCCCCATTTGTAAAATAAATAAAAATTAGAGTTTTGTGTTTTCTTGGACATGGGATTTCATCGGCATAGGGGGAGTTCTCTCAGTGTGGATGAATACCTCTCATACACTTTATGGTGTTAGTTATCTGTAACATTCACTGAGAAGTTAAGTGACCTGTCCATGCAGGTCTCCCTGCCCTTCAGCTTAGCTCTCTAGCTAAAACTGCCTCTCAGTAATAAAAAGTAGCTCTCCTTTACATCATGCTTTCAGTACATGATTTCATTTGACCTCTGTAACAACCCTATGAGGTGCAGGGATTATCTCTGTTGTTGTTGTTGTTGTTGTTGTTTTATGAGGAAGTTGAGGACAAGGAAGTACAGAGATTTGTCCAAGGTCACTTAGCAAGGAAGAATGTAAACAGTGCTAGAATAATAACTGACATGATTACAGTGCTTTACAGACACAATTTTATAACAACCCTGTGAGACAGGCATGGCTTCCTCAATTTACAGCTGGGGAAACTGAGGCTTAGGGAGGTGAAGGGACCTACATGAAGTAGGTCCAAGATGTACAACACTCTCAATCTCATAGATATTCTACTGACATTCTCTTCACCCGTCTGACCTCCCTTTTCCTGCCCTCCATTCACTGGAAGTCAATCCACAAACCAAGCAATCAATTAGTATCAAGTGCCCACTGTATATCTGTCCCACCCCCATCTATACTCACACTGAAACACCAAAAAAAGGATTCTGCCTTGACTCTTGGGCCTTGCCAGAGACAAAACTAGGGTGGGGTGGTCGAGGCTTTGTCTCACGGTGCCCACATCTTGTGGGGGTCATGCTTCCTCCCCAGGGTGATCCACTGGCCACCATACTTGTGTTTGTACCATGCAGCTCAATTGCCCCCACTCCCCCTTGGCCATATACGGCCACCTCTAGGGTCTCATCTCTGTGGTGTTCCTCTCCTGGGGCCTACCTGCCCTACTGCTGCACCTCTCCTTCAGCCTCCTCACCCACCCACCCACCTAGACTCTTCCTACAAATTAAGGAGCGGCCAACCATGGACCATATTACAGGAGCATAAGCCAGTCCCTCTGGGGAATAGGTGACCCCTTCCCTCCAGTGTGGCTATACCTGGGGCATTATCTCACTGGGGACAGACCACATTCTTCCACAAGTGGACTTGCCCTGGGTGCAAGAATTCCTACCTATGGCTCTGGGCCTTATTCATCTCATCAGATGTCCAGGGTCTTCATAGCTTCTCAGATCCAATCTAGGGGCTTTGCCTTTATCTCAAGGCTTTTTCCTTTCTCTCCTTCCTAAGCATTACTGATCACCGAACCCAAAGTTAAGGCACTAAAGAGGCCTCTAGGACATGACATAGCATCCCATCCTCCAATCCCCACCTTGAGGTGAAAGACCTCATTTTAAAATCATTGTTTGCCTAACACCTTGCATACAACAACTGCTTAGTAAAGACCCACTGGATTATGAATCTGGTCCCAAACTCTAGAAATGTGTAGTGTGGGGGTAGGGTGGATTGTCAAATTCATGGATCCCCAACCTAAGACAAAACTCCCAATGAGTGAGGCTCGACCAGATTAAAACTTAAGTGGGAAAGGCTTAACAAAATAAATAAAAATATAACACAACACAGATAATGTTAATTTGTGGTTTTACAAGTCAATATGTGGCCTACTGATTGAACCTGGATTTGAATCTTGCCTCAGAAACTTAGCAGCTGTGAGTTTCTGAACAAAGATATTTCCCCTCTTTGGGGCTCAGTTTCCTTACCTATAAAATGAGGCAATTGAACTTGGCCTATAAAAGTCCTTTCTACCTCTAAATCTGGAATCCTATGGATCTCTCTGGCCCTCAGTTTTTTTATTTGTAAAATAAGGGAATGTGACTTAATGACCTCTGAATTCCCTTCTACTCCTAGATAAATGACCCCATGCCCTAGATCCTTAATTGTCCCTCCTCTTCCTTTCTTCCTTCCTTCCTTTCTGCTCTCATATCTTGCCTCCCAGTCCTAGCCCTCACTTCCTCTTTCCCTTTATTATCCCTCCCACTATGGGCCTCAGACCCCCCGGGGTGCCTTTATTCTCTGCTCCGATTTCTATAGAAGTTTGAGGGTTGGTGCAACATTTCCTCCTTCCCCCTCAGAACCGTGCTGAGAGACTGGTCGCTGGAGCATCATTATCTCCACTTTAGAGGGAAGAAAGTTGAGCTGATATTCTTCAGGGAAAAGGGAATTTTACAAGAAATAACAGACCTTGGGGCCGGGAGTAGTGGAGAACCTGCCCAGAGCAGCCTGAATGGTACTTACTTTTTTCTAAGTTATCTTATTTATTTATTTAATTATTTTGGTGAGGCAATTGGGGTTAAGTGACTAGCCCAGGGTCACACAGCTAGTAAGTGTCAAATGTCTGAGGCTGGATTTGAACTTAGGTCCTCCTGAATCCACAGCCAGTGTTCTATCCACTGCGCCACCTAGCTGCCCCTAAGCTGTTTTATGTAGCTATAGCTACCTGAGCTTCAACCATTCTACCTTCTCAGGCTTATTTCCACATAAACTCCCCTTTACACACAACTTTCCAGGGCAACTGGACTCATAATTTGTCCCATTAGATACTAGCAATGGGCAGGTTTGAAGGGGGTTCCTACTGATGCCTGAGGCTTCAGGCCTTTATTATGTAGTATTTGGATTCACAGGGAAGACCCAAGGTGTAAAATGAAACAATCCCATGGGGGGGGGTGCAGGGAGGGAAGAGGGATTTAGGACCAAGGATAAACTGCCCTGCTCAGTTGCCAAAGGGGAGGGGGGGTGATTACGAGTGGGTCTCAGTTGCCAGAGATATTAGCCACCCGAACCTTGGATTTGGATGCTCTTCAGACCACAGCAGAAGGAGGGAGGGGAGTAATCAATGGTTCTTCGGAGAAGCTTGTCCCACCCACTTCTGAACCTGAGTTCTTGTCTACCCTAAGACAGGGTAACCTATGAAGAAATGTGGAAAGAATACTGGAATTAGATAGATCAGGGCTCACACCTTAAGTCCTGCCCTTTGCTACCTGTGTGACCTTTGGCAAATCATTTCAACTCTCTAGGCCTCAGTTTCCTCATCTGTAAAATGAGGGGGCTGGACTCCATGGCCTCTGGAGTCTCTTCCAGCTCAGTTCTATGATATGATTCCATGAGCTCCTCAAAGCCAGCGATAGTCATAGTGAGGGGGTGGGTCCTTGCCCAGGCACAGATGGTCGGGTTCCCATCTCTGATGTCAATGGTGGGGAGTTGTTAACTACTGGAGGGGGGAGGCCTTGTTGAATAACATATAGGAGGGGCAGCTAGGTGGTGCAGTGGATAGACCACTGGCCCCGGATTCAGAAGGACTTGAGTTCAAATCCGACCTCAGACACAACACTTACTAGCTGTGTGACCCTGGGTGAGTCATTTAACCCCAATTGCCTCAAAAGAAATTTTTTTTAATAAAAAAAATAATATATAGAAAACAATCACAGGGTACAGAAATTTCCAGAAAAGGTCAGGAAGAAAGGGGCATGATCAGTGACCAGCAGTGGTTTCTCAGAGAGATGCTCCTAAAACAAGACGTGGTCCTTGAGTTATCGCATTGCTTTCCCTTGAATGTTGCAGGTCCTCTCTAGCTCAGGGTACCTAACCAGGCTGCTCCCCCTGCCTAGAGTGCTCTCTGGCCTCATCTCAGCCTTACTGAACCCTGAGTGTCCTTCAAGGCTTCACTTTGGTGTCACCTCCTCCATGAAGCTTTCCCTGATCCCCACAATGGAAAGTGTCCTCTTCGTTTTCACACTATCCTGGAGTGCCTTGGCTCTGTCTTTTGCCCCCATCATCCCATGTACTTATTTAATATAATAGTAACAATAGCTAACATTTTTATAATGCATTATGGTTTGTAAAGCACTTTACAGGTGTTATTTCATTTGAGCCTTATAACAACTTTGGGGGGGGTGGTAGGTACTAATATTATCCCTGTTTTACAGATGAGAAAGCTGAGACAAACGGAGGTTAAGTGATATACCCAGGGTCACACAGCTAGTAAGTGTCAAAAGTATGATTTGAACTCTGGTCGTCCTGACTCCCAAGTCTAATGTTCTGTATATTGGGCCATCTAATTAACCATACTCATGAGTATACTCATCTGTGTATCACTCAGGCCTGCCTTGACATCTGCAACTGTTTTTCTTTTGTCTTTGTAAGCCCATACCCAGCATAGTTCCTAGGGTGCTTAATAATTGTTTGCTGATGGATACTTTCCAAATGATACTTACTAACAGGGACAATAAAAGCACCTCCCTCCAAGGGCTGTTGTGAGCATGAGAGGAAATAATATTTGTAAAGTTCTTGACACATAGTAGGGGGTTAATCAATCTTTCCTTCTTCCTTCCCTTTCCCCCTTTCCTTCTTCCCTCCCTCCCTTCCTTCTTTCATCCCTCTCTCCCCCTCCCTCTTTTCCTCCCTCCCTCCCTCCCTTCCTTCCTTCCTTTCTTCTTTCCAAGCCTGTAGTGCCCTCTTTGGGCCCAGCTACTTTTCAGCCTCTGCTCTCTGGTGATGTTTATCCCAGAATTCCATTCACTGATTTCTAAAATACAGACTTAGCAATGATCTAACTCTGATTGTGGATGGATTAAATTTCCCAGTGAAAAGAAAGAGAATGGAGATACGGTTAACAAAAGCAAACCCCAACAACTGGAGCACAGAAAACACATTTCAGATGTATAGATACATATAGAACGAAAGGGAGGAGATGAGTTGTGTAAAATGGGGGGGGGGGGAGGTGTGCAAAGTTTGGCCTGGGAAGATGAGAGGCATCATGAAGCCCCCAATTGGAGTCAGAGAAGCGGGCTCAGATCCTGGCTTTACTCTGATTAAGTCCCTTAATCTCTTTGGGCCTTGGTTCCCTCATATGTAAAATGATGGGATTGAACTCTATGAGCTCAGAGAGCTGCCCTAACTCAAAATCAACGATGCTGTGACCGCCCTCTCTCCTCCAGGCCAGGAGTGATCTCTCCTGCCTCTGAAAGCTTCCATGATCCATTGATGGCTCTTATCACATTGCTCTCTTCCATTCTGCCTTATGCTATGGATCCCTGAGGACTTGTGTCTCCTGTAAAGCTCTATAAAGAGAGGAAATTAGGGAATCACATTTTCTTTCTTTTTTGGATCCCTCCCATACCTAGCAAATTTTGCACATGGTAGGAATTTGTTGAATGAATAAATGAACCCAAGCCTGCTTTGAAAGGAACAAAGGCAGGCTGAAGGAAGGGGTGAAAGGACAGGAGGACTTTTAGAAGTTCTTCTTTCTCTTGGTGCGTCATCGGCCAGATACGGGAAAGGCTTGTGTGCATAATCTGTGGATTTGGCTGAAACACTGGGGTCTCCCTTGGTGAAACCAATTTAGAAAATGAGATGAACCAGTGCCCAGTGAGACAGCATTTGTGAATACTGCTGATGCATTAGGGTGAGGTGGAGCATCAGTGCAGAGGGTCAAAGGGGCTCCCTGTGGATCACAGAAGGTGAATTTTGAGCAGAGTTAGAAACTAAAGAAGGGAAGGGAATAGCAGACAGACAGGAGGCAGAGGGGACATCATGAGGTACTTTTGGGTGGGCAAGGGTACTGTGGGAACCAGGAATGGGTATAGCCTGAGTGAAAGACAAGAATGTATAGGCAGGAAGTTTATCATTTCTATGATTCTATGATTCCATGAGCTCCTCAAAGCCACCGATGGTCATAGGGAGGGGGTGGGTCCTTGCCCAGGCACAGATGGTCAGGTTCCCATCTCTGATGTCAATGGTGGGGAGTTGTTAACTACTGGAGGGGGGAGGCCTTGTTGAATAACATATAGCCTTTAGAGTGATGTGGCTGCTAATGGGGCTGACCTAAAGCCAAATGAAAGCAGGGAAATAGCTATCAGTGAACCCCTACCCCCACTCTGCCCCCAGTGGCTATGCTAGATCAAGGTCACCCATACTGCCCCTCTGTGACTTTGGGCATATGACTTCCCTTCCTCAGAGGAGACAAATCACTCAAATGCCACTTCCTCCATGAAGTCCTCCCAGCTAATTACCAAGGACTCCCCCAATGAGCGCCTATAGCTTTGACTAGCAGCTAGAAAGGCAGTGAGTGAATAGCACTGTGGACCAGGAGTCAGGAAGACCAAAGTTCAAACCAGGCTTCAGACACTTACTAGCTGTGTGACCCTGGGCAAGTCATTTAATCTCAGTTTGTCTCAGTTCTCTCATCTAGAAAATACAAATAATAATAGCACCCACCTCTCAGAGTCATCGTGAGGATTAAAAAACAACAACAACAAAAAACCCTGAAGTGCTTTGTAAACCTTTAAGCATTTTGTTGTTGTTCAGTCTCTTCATTACCCCATTTAGTTTTGACTCTTCCTTACCCCATTTAGGGTTTTCTCAGCAAAGATACTGGAGTGGTTTGCCATTTCCTTTTCCAGGAAACTGAGGCAAATAGGGTGAAGTGACTTACCCAGCATTACACAGCTAGTAAGTGCCTGATGCCAGATTTGAACTCTGCCAGAGAAGTATTCCTGACTTGGGCCCAGTGCTCTATCCACTGCACCATCCAGGCGCCCCAGGACCTGCATTTTAGAGGCAGGGAACAGATTCTCTGGGAAGTGAAGTTAGATCTGCCTCCTGGCTTCCTTCAGTTCTCAACTCAAGAAGCTTCACCCTTTTCCAATCCTTAATCTTCGAGCCCCTCCTCTGAGACAACCCTCCATTCCTCCTCTATGTGTCTCTTGTAGTTATGTAAACATTAGTCTGAGAGGCCCTGGAGCTCAGGGATTGTCTTTTGCCTTTCTTTGTATCCCTAAAGTTTAGCAGCGTGCCTAGCCCATGGTAGAAGTTTAACAAAGCTTGTTGACTGACTAGTACAAGGGAATGAACAGCGACTCGCAAGTCCCAGGACCTGGGTTCTCTCATTTAATTGTGTGACCTTGGGCAAGTCTGGGCTTCTTGCAGCCTTTGTTTCCAACTTGGATAATAAAAGGAGGGAGTGGGACAGATGGCTTTTTCTAAGGTCCCTTCCAGTTCTATAAGCCTATATTCCAGAACAATAGTCCTACGTAGCTAGTGAGGACAGCCGAGCCAGAAGTGCAGATCAGTACTAGACTAGACTTCCGAGGACACTGGTCGTCGAACTCTGACCCCGTCTCTGCCTTGTGTTCCCATGGCTCTTTGTTCACCCAGGCCTGTCTCCTGCCTGGGTCCTGGGCACGAACAAACCCCAGCCAGTAAACCCAGATCTAAGCGAAGAGTGGACCCGACCCATTCCCGGGTAGGTTTAGATTTAAAATAAAATAAAATGAAATAAAACAATGACCACAAATCTGCCGGGTCCCTTCTAGGAGGGGCCGTGCCGGTGTTGGGTAATGACTGAGATGGGGACAGCAGTGACCCATGGTGGGGAGGAGCGCAGGGAGCCAGACCAGACGTTCACAGGCTAAGCCTACTACTTCGAGGAGCGGGAAGGGACTGGGGGAGGGAGCCAGAGTCCACACTGTCTCCCCAGCAACGCCCCTGAAGGAAGGTGGTTTCTTCCTCCTAAGAGGGGGGCGGGGTGGAAGGGAGGATGGGGGACAGACTATCTGTCCCAGGGCCCCAGTAACCCGACTAGGTAAGGAGATTTGAACCTCCCTCCTTTCCCCTCCCCCCCTCCCCGGGCGCAGGCTGAGATGGGGGCGGGGGAGGGGGGGGAGCAGATCCCTACCCTCTCCTCCCTTCTCTCTCCCGTCGGGTGGGGCCGACTTCATTGCTGAGTCACAGTGCGGATGGGCTGGGGCCGGGCCGGGCTTGGGGGCTGGGTTTAGGGCCGGGCGAGCTGCAGTAAGCAGAGAGGATGAGGGGAAAGGGCCCCCCGGGAGAGGCCACCAGATCCTCCGCCGCAGCCTTGTCTTCCTGCCTCCTGACGCTGGTCCCATCCTGCTCTCCAGCTGCCAGCCGATTGGAAGAGACGAGGGCAAGGTGGAGCCATCGTCAGCCAGCCAGGCTGGGGGCTGGTAGGGACCAGATGCAGGGAGAGGATGGGGGTTGGGGTGGTGAGCTAGGGTGCGGTTAGGAGGAATGGACAAATGGACGCTGGGGACAGAAAAAATTGACAAGCCTCCCCCCCCCCCTTTCAAAAAGCAGCAGCATCCAATTCATACACACGACCGCAGGCTGAATTCCTGCTTTCTGGGATGGCTAGGGTGGGGCACCGGAAATTAATAATCTCTTTAAGGATCAGAGAAGGTGCTATTTGCAAACTGCTTAGCATAGTGCCTCTCTCTTCCGAGGTGCTTAATAAATGCTTATTTCCTTCCTTTTAGCCCCCCCCCCAATCCCCCCAAGTATCAGCAATCCCACACACATACTTGCTCCTGGATAGGCTGAATCCCTGCTTGCAGGGTTGGTTCAGAAAGCTCTAGACGAGGGAGAAGGGATAGGAGGAAAGCCCAACAGGGAAGCAGGATGGGCAGTTGGAAGGCAGGTCTTAGGTGGGCTGCGGCCCTTTGAGAAGACAGAGCGGAAGGAGGGAGGCCTGGACCTGAATGCCGAGTCCCCCTCTTAGGGTGAGAGGGGAGGATTGATTGTAACAGCTGCTTGCAGAGGCAGCGTTAGGGACCAATGGGCATGAGGCAGTCTCGCGTTACACAATGAGAGGTTTTTAACACGGGAGACAGGCCCAACCTTTCAAAAATCCCCAGTGTAGTGGAGATAACAAAGGCTGCGGGCACACAAGCGTCTCAGGCAGGGGATGGATTTGAAGTAAAGGATGTGAGCTGGGAAAGTCTGCCCTCCATGAGTCGGGGAAGGCCAGTGTTTGCCCGGAGGAGGGGGGAAGCAAGGTTGAAACTTTGCTGGGGCTGAGGAAAAGCCTCCTCCCGGCCCAGGCTGCCCGGATGGGAATGTGCAAGTTGAAGGAAGGCAGATTTCCCTTAAGTCTCATGAAGGGCTTTCTAACAATTAGAACGGGAAGGAGGTGCTTCCTGAGGTTATGGAGTAGTGTCAAGAGGTCTGGGTTCATATCCCACCTTCTGATGCTCATTACCTGTATGACCTTGACGAAGTCATCACCTCTCTGAGACTCAGTCTCTTCATCTGTTAAATGAAAGGGTTGGACCAGATGACCTCTGAGGCCCCCTTCAGCCCCACCTATGATCCTAGCAGGTCTGGAGGGCCTGAGGATGTGCTGGCTGATGGAGGTGGTAGGCAGGCATTCAGCTATGGGAGAGATGCCCACTGGGGACCAGCACTGGCAGCACTTCCCATAGCACCATGATCACGCGCCCAGGCCTGGGCAGCTGCTTGGAGCCACAATGGAGATAGCGGTGCAGGAGGAACACTGGGGGGCGGGGGAGGAAGGAGGGAGAAGAACCCTCTTCTCCATCCTGGTCATGCTCCATATCCCTCAACCCTTTCCCCACTTGCTGGCTGCCCTGATTTGTTTTGTTTTTGTTTTTTCGGGGGCAATGGGGGTTAAGTGACTTGCCCAAGGTCACACAGCTAGTGTCAAGTGTCTGAGGTTGGATTTGAACTCAGGTCCTCCTGAATCCAGGGCCAGTGCTTTATCCACTGCGCCACCTAGCTGCCCCCAGGCTGCCCTGATTTGGGAAGAGGCAAATCCATAGGCCCAGCTTGATCAAAGACCTCCTATCTTGTTCTTGGAGCCTAAATGGACCAGGGGAGGGTGGGATCCAGTTTGGTCTGACTCAAGGGTCTCAAGGGTCTAGCCTCCTGGTCCCTCCATCCAGGAGTCCCCTGGCCTAGCTCAGGTGGGCACAGGTGTTGGGCGGATTGAACTCATTTCTTTATGGGACATCTTGGTTCAGTGGAATGAACACTGGTTTTAAAATGGGAGGACTGGGTTCCCATCCCACCTCCTATACTTACTACCCATGTGACCTTGATTGGCAAGTGATTTTACTCCTCTTGGCCTCAGTTTTCTCCTCTGTCAAAATGAGGATTAAAGGGCCTCTGAAGTCCCTTTCAACTCCCAGTTTATGATGCTGTAGTCCCTCGGAGGGAAAAGAAAAACTGTCTGAGATGGAGTACAGGGATCCTGCAGGGTTCTAGACCAAGCTCTTCTGGGTAGTAGGTTCCCTGGGCTGGGAGGAGATAGAGAAAGGAGAGAAAGGGGCCTTTGAAGGGCCTCGAAGGGAAAACATGGGAATGGGGAGGGGAGACTAGCAGGGAAGAGGGAGAAGAAGTCAAATTGGGCCAGTAAAGGGTATTCCTTTCCCCCCTTATAGGGCTGGGTGGCAAATGCTCCACCACCCCAGCTGCAACCCTCCCTTCCACTCTCAGCCTGACCCAGGGCTCTGGGGAGTCAGAAGAGCACAATGCAGGACATTGACTCTGGAAGCATCTGTATTTTCCAGACTACAAAGCTCCAAACAATGCTTGGGGGGAGGGGGGAAGGGGAAGGCTGGAGGAGAAGGATCAGAGAAGGGAGGAGAGTGGAGGGGAGGGAAGAGGAGCAGAGGGAAGAAGAGGAGAGAGGAGGGAAGGGAAGAGAAAGAGAAGAATTGGGCAGGAAGAAAAAGGAAAAGGCAAGGGAGAAAAGCAGGGTGAGAAGAGAGATTAGAGATTGGGGATCAGTGAAGAGGGAGAAGAGGAAGCTGAAAGGACAGAAGAAAAATCAGGATCAGGGGAGGAGATGGTCAAATAGAGAGAGATCCACTCCCCAGCAGCTCCGAGGTGCTGGTTAGTACTTGTTCCCAAACTCAGCCACCTTCCTCCTGCTTCCACCCCCAACTCCCTGCCCAGGGGATTCAGATGCAGATGCAACCACAGAAGGTGTCAAAGAACTGGGAGCATCTTGTTCCTATCCTCTCCCTGAACAGGAGTCTCTGTTACAGCATCCCAGAAAAATGGTCACCCAGATTTTTTTTTTCATTGAAGACCTCATTTACCTCTTGAAACAGCAACTTTCTGCTTTTGTCAGCACTGGTAGGAAATATTTCCTTTCTCTGAAGCCAGATCTTGCTTCTGAGTTGCCTTGGAATCATTTCCTCCATATATCCATCACCAAGCAGCCTAAGTGCTGACTAAATGCTGGACCCTGAAACAATCTCTGCCTTCCAAGGGGATGCATTGGTTCTATTGGTGTGTGACCTCTCTTCCCAGCTGGCCAGTTCACTTGGCCATTTGTTGAGCCTGAAACAAGGGAAAAAAGAGTTTGGGGAGCCATTTTCCTATGCCATGCTGTAGACATATTGCTGAGCCCTAGAATGTAACTGAATTCTATTTGATTAGATTTTACTCTACTTTTTCCCACCCAACCCAATTCCATTCCATTCTATTGGGCAAAAGAATCAGCATGGTGTAGTAGAGAAACCAGGAAGACTTGAGTTTAAGTCCAACCCAAGTCATTTAACTTCTCAATGATTTAGGCAACTGGCCAAAATGATAATCTCCTGAGAAAGTTCGAATTTACATTGGTAAAGGCAGTTTCCCTGCTAAATTCCAATGAAATCACATGTGTAATCCCCATCCCTATCAATTCAGCATGGCCTATGCCCAGGTAGTGGGGGTACAAAGACAAAAAGGAAGAAAGAAAGAAAGAAAGAAAGAAAGAAAGAAAGAAAGAAAGAAAGAAAGAAAGAAAGAAAGAAAGAAAGAAAGAATGAGTTCCAGTCCTTGAGGAGTTTATACTCTAGTGGGGATTACTACAGATCAACAAATGGGTACATAGAAAATGAAGGTGGGACACACATTTCAGGTTAGCTAACATGACAGAAAAAGAATGTTGGAAGGGGTGTGGAAAAATTGGGATACTAATATATTGTTGGTGGAATTGTGAACTGGTCCAACTATTCTACAGGACATGCCCAAAGGGCTATAAAACTGTACATAGTAGGTATACTCCTACTAGGTCTGTATGCCAAAGAGATCAAAGAAAAAAAATTTTTTTAAAGGTTATAGCAGTTTTTTATGTGGTGGCAAAGAATTGGAAACTGAGAGGTACCCATCAATTGGGGAATGGCTGAACAAGTTATGGTATATGATTATGATGGAATACTGTTGTGCTATGAGAAATGATGAGCAGGATGTTTCAGAAGAACCTGGGAAGAACTAGATAAACTGATGCAAAGTGAAATGAGCAGAACCAGGAGAACATTGTACACAGTAATAGCAACATTGTAACAGTGATCAACTGTGAATGACTTAGCTCTTCTCAGCACTGAAATGATTCAAAGCAATTCCAAAGGACCCATGATGAAAAATGCCTTCTACCTCTAGAGAGAGAACTAATGAATTCTGAGCACAGATTGAAGCAGACTTTTTAAAACTTCATTTTTATTGTTTTATTTTGTTTGTGTTTTCTTTTGCAACATGGTGAATGTAGACATATACTTTGCATGTTCCCATGCACATAATCCATATATCACTTAACTTCTCAAGGAGGGCAAGGGACAAGAGGGAGGGAGAGAATTTGGAACTCATAATGTTTTAAACAATTGTAAAAAAATTTTTTTACATATAATTGGATAATATTTAATGAAACAAATAAAAATGAATTTTTAAAAGAGAAAAGAAAATGGAGGTGGGAGGATGGAGCACTCATACCTCTGGGTGGGGCAGGATCAGGGAATTCTACTATTCCATACTTTGCCTACAAGACCAACTGTGCCTCACCCAGAGCTTGGCAACAGTCCATATGGTGATCATAGATTTAAAATTTGAAGAGACCTCAGATCTTGTACTGTTGGCTCATCCCACCCTCCATTTATTGAGGAGGAAACTGAGGACTGGGGAGGTGGAATAACTTCCCCAATGTTACACAGGTGATAAATAGAAGAGCCAGGGATTGAACCCACATTCAAATGACCGGGCTTTTATTTTTGTGCAGGGCTAAGGGCAGGTCTGCCCCTGGAAGGACTGTGTGCCTGTGGTAAGGTGGTCTACAGGGCTTCCTGATGGTCTGACTCTATATGCTCTGAGCATTTAGGACACCATTCATTTTCTCTCTCTCTCTCTCTCTCTCTCTCTCTCTCTCTCTCTCTCTCTCTCTCTCTCTCTCTCTCTCTCTCCCCCTCTCCCTCTCTCTCTCTCTTTCCCTCCCTCCCCTCTCCCTCTCTTTCCACCCTTCCCCCCCTCCCCCAGCCTGGAAGGCTCCTATCTGAAGGGCCCAACTCAAGCTGGCCACGGGTGAGAAGCGGGTCTTTTTTTAGCCCTGCTCTCAGTGAGGCCTCTTTAGAGCATGGGCTCCTTAAATAAGAGCTGACGTGGGCCCTGACAAATCAGCTGGGTTATTCAAGCTCTTTTCCCTTCCAGGGGTGGAGGGAGAGGCCCGAGATGCTATAAGGATGGCAGCTGCTCATTCTCCCCTTCCCCCTCTTCTACCTCACCTCCCTCTCCCCAAGTCTCTTCTTTCCTTGGCTAGAACTGAAGGTTAAAGGTGGGCCCACTGGGGGCTACAGAGATGACAGACAGGGCTTCTGTTCTCTAGGAGTTCTGAGCCTTATTGGACACACACACACACACACACACACACACACACACACACACACACACACACATACATGCCAGAACCCATTAGTGTGACACTATTGTTGAGGGGAGTTGGCATTACTGAGTCCTAGAGGCATTCTGTAAGCCTAGCCCAGGAAGGCTTCATGGAGGAGATGGAAGAGCAAGAAAAGGTGTTGCCAAGATGCATTTAGTGCACAGTGGATAGCGCTCCAGATCTGGAGTCCGGAAGACTCATCTTCCTCAGATACAGCCTCAGACACTTACTAGCTGTGTGACCCTGGGCAAGTCCCTTCACCCTGTTTGCCTCAGTTTCCCCATCTGTCAAATGAGCTGGAGAAAGAAATAGGAAACCACTCCAGTATCACGGCCAAGAAAACCCCCAAAGGGGTCACCCAGAGTCGAGGAACTAAAGAACAAAAGAAGCTTTTAGAAGGAAGAAGAGCATCCCCGAGGGGAGGAGGAGCTGGGCTTCAGGATTAGCTAATCAACCATTATTAAACACTTGTTCAGTGGAAACAAAAAGAAAGAAGGAAATACTTCCATTTGAAAGGGAAAGTAGATGGATGGGTTAGAGAGACTGGGGCAGAGTGGGTCCAATTGATAGGTTTCTAGGTCTGGGCTAGCCAGGATCTCAGAGTCCACTGAAATGAGGCCCAAGGAGATGAATCGAGCTGCTAAAAGTCATCAGCTGGCATCAGTGAACTTCTGCAAAGGGAAAGGACTTGGGGTGGAAGAGGCTCAGCGCACCTCCCCCAGACCAGGGAGCTTTTTTTCTGGCTGTGGCAGATTCTACCACTAACTAGCTGTGTGACCTTTCACAGCTTGATTCTCCTCTCTGGGCTCCAGTGTCCTCTGTAAAGCAAAGAGGCTGGACTAGTGGGTTTCAAGGTCCTTGATATTCTAGGGGGACATTGAGACTGCAGAATGAGGCTCCTTTGGATAGACAAGGCCTCACTAGGGTTTCTCCTGCCCCTAGAGGCAGCTTTGTCCAGCCAGCTGTCCATATGCCTCCACCTGGGCCACGTACCTGGTGGGATACCAGAGAGTGGTGCTGATGACACCCTTCCTAGAGCCCTCTAACCTGAGATTGTCCCAATGGGGAGGAATTTTTTTGCTGAAGGCTTTATCCTGGGTTACAGCAAATGTACCCATAGGAACATAGCATCTGGTCTTTACCATGAATGGATTTCCTGAGCCTTTCCTGAGAATACCTTCCAAAGGTAGATGCCCTCCATTCAATCAATGAGTACCTATTAAGGGCCCAACATATTCCAGGAATGGTGCTAGGCCCTGAGGATACAAGCACAAAGAATGTACAACCAGGCTCTCAAGGAGCCTATCATAATAACCTCCTACCTGATGTCCTTGCCCCCTCCATGTCTGCCCTGCTAAGTCCATCTTGCAGAATCAGTTTTCCTGATGCACACAGCGGACCCTGTCATGACCTTGCCCAGAAACCTTTCAAGGCTTCCCACTGTTTGTAGACTCAGGTCCATACTCCTCAGCTTCGTATTCGAGGCCCTTTCCAATCTCCACCCTCCTCACTCTGGGCCCTGCCTCCAGCATGTGACCTCGGACACAAGTCACTCAGTACCCTGGGCAATTTCATAGCTGGGTGACCCTGGGCAAGTCACTGAGTCCCTGTCAGCCTCTGTAAAATGAGGAGGTTGGACTTAGTGGTTTCTGAGTTTTCTTTTAGTTCTAAACCCATTGATTGGCCTTCAAGATTCAGGTCAGGAGGCACCTCCTCTGGAAAGTCTTCCTTGATCTCTCAACAGAAAGTAGTCTCTTGGGGCAGCTAGGTGGTACAGTGGATAAAGCACTGGCCCTGGATTCAGGAGGACCTGAGTTCAAATCCGGCCTCAGACACTTGACATTTACTGTGTGACCCTGGGCACATTGCTCCACCCCCCTCCATCTCTTGAAGACTACACATTGCAGAAAAGGTGTTAAACTATATTGATAGAGGGCTCTCCTCCCTGGGAACTCCTTACAATGATGAAATCACAGGTCTGGTATTTTTTTTTGGGGGGGGGGGTTAAGTGACTTGCCCAGGGTCACACAGCTAGTAAGTATTAAGTGTCTGAGGCCGGATTTGAACTCAGGTCCTCCTGACTCCAGGGCCGGTGCTCTATCCACTATGCCACCTAGCTGCTCCTCTGGTATTTTTTTTTAAATCCAGGACACCATTTTGGCTACTCTGAGATTTTGCCAAAGATACAAGTTCCCCTCCCAACTAGAATGGGCCACAGGCCCGGGGAACCTTCTCCTTGGGAGAACCCTATCCAATGGGCCCCCTTCAGGATGGGACGCAATAGAAAAGTGCTTAGGAGTTTAGGGTTTGCTGAGCACTGGGAATATAACTAGAAAGTCCAAAGGATGCTTGTTCTCAAGGAGCTCACATTCACTTTAGGGGAGATAACACATCAAGAAGGGTTGACCTTAGGTTTCGGTTGAGTTCACTGCGGATAGAAGATGTTGATTGTTCTTAGGCCGGGAAAGTAGAAGGGAAAATGGCAAGGCCCAGAGGATCTTGGGGAGTCACAGCAGGGGGGATAGTTGGTCTGTTACCAAGTGGGACACAAAGGAAGGTACAGAGGGGGCTGGACACTCACTCTACAATCTTGCTTTGCTTCCAAGGGATTGTAGCTTTAGAGTTGGGAGGGACCTCAGAGATAGAACCATCTCCTTTTACAGACAAAGAAGGAAGTGATTTGTTCAAGGTCACACAGGTAACTGGACAGAACTGGGGCTGTAACCCCAAATCTGGCCTACTTTTCTCCCCTCAAGCAGTTACTTTCTGGATGGCTTTCAAAAAGTGACTTGGCCTCTCTTGTCCACTATTTCTTCACTTCCTTCTCTGTCCATCCCCATCTCCCACCCCCTCCCCCTCTCCCGACTTTCCAGGGGATGTGGAGAGAATGAAGAGGGTGAAGCCTGTTGGGATGAGTCCTAATATGATTATGGCATCTGTGACCGGGTAACCCCTGTGGAAGACCATAGAGGTTCATGAAAAGTCTTGCATCACTAGGGCAATCTCTGGAGATGGTGAGGCTGCCCTGGGGAAATCTGAGCATGGGATTACTCAGGATTGGAGACTTGGAGCTGGCTGAGGTGGGGGGGAGTAGAACCTACCTGAGTGGTCATCTAGTCCACCCCCTCATTTTTCAGAAGAGGAAACAGAAACCCAGGGAGAAGAAGTAGCTTTTACAAGGTCACAAAGGCAATAAGTAGAAAAGCCAGGATTCAAACCAGGTCTTCTGGTTCAAAATCCTGAGTCTATTCTACCACTGCAGGTCAGATCTCCTAAGGAGAGAGAAAAGCACAGGATGGAAATATTCAGATAGGGAGCAGTGTGACCTTGGCCTTCCTCTGCCAGCTGGCTTGCCCATCTTGATCAATGGGAGATCGATGGCTAGAGCAGGCCAGGCTGGAGAATGGAGACAAGCAGGGATGGGCTGTCTCTTCTTTCTGCACAACCAGCTGGAGAAATCCCAGGGCCAACCACCCTGTGTCTGCAATGGCTTTCTGGATGAATCCTTCAAAGGGGTTGTGATTATTCTCATCCTCAAAGATCTCTTTAGGAACAGGAGAGTTCCTGGAACAGCGGACAAACTCAGTGGCCCTTGAGTCAAAAGACCTGGCCACAAATCTCACCCCTGCCACTTATTATCTGGGTTACCATGGGCAAGCCACAACCTTCATGAACTGGTTTCTTGTTCTGTAAACTGAGGGGGTCAGACTTGATGCCTTCTGAGGTCCCTCTAAGCTGTAGGTCTGTAATCAGTCAATAAGCAAGCCTTAATTAAGCACTTACTGTGTGTGAAGCATTGTGCCTAAGGTCTGTAAACATGGAAAGGCAAAAACAGCCCCTGACCTCAAGGAGCTCAATTCTTTTTTATTTTATTTTATTTTATTTTATTTTTTTTGCGGGGCAATGGGGGTTAAGTGACTTGCCCAGGGTCACACAGCTAGTAAGTGTCAAGTGTCTGAGGTCAGATTTGAACTCAGGTACTCCTGAATCCAGGGCCAGTGCTCTATCTACTGTGCCACCTAGCTGCCCCCCAAGGAGCTCAATTCTAAATGAGAGAGACAGACAACATGCGGTAAACAATATGTAATAGTTAGCATGTAATGGACAAAATGTAAGAGACAACTTGTAATAGACAGCATGTAAGACAATGTGTAATAGACAGCATGTAATAGGCAGCATGTAATAGACAACACATAAACAGCCAGGTTTATACCAAGTAGAGTAGACAAAAAGTAACCTGAGAAGGAAAAGCAACAATGTGTTGGGGGGCTAATGTGCTGGGAAAGACCCTCTGTAGAAAGGGGGTTCCATTTGAACCTTGAAGGAAGCCAGAGGAATTAAAAGCCAAAAGTGAGGAGGGAGGCCATTCCTGGCATGAATGATAACCTTGCAAATAGGCCAATGTAACTATTGAAGAAAGAGCGTGTGGTCCAAGCCCCTCATTCTACAGAGGAGAAAACTGAGGGTCTTGGAGGTCAAGTAACTGTGTAAGATCACACAACTAGTAAGTATCAGAGCTGGCACTTGAAAACCTCATTCTTCCAACTCCAAAGCCAGGGCTTTCCCCACTATACTGTGGCACCCTCCTCCCCATCACTGAGCCTCATTTATGACACTCCACCTGCATACTCTTTTCCCTACCTCTAGGACCAAGATGCTTTAAAAAGCCAAGCCTTTCAAAGCCTATAGCCATGGCGACTACATAATCAGCATGGCCCTAATGTGATGCTTGACTCTCTGAGGGCTCTCTGCTCCCTAGATAGAGAAGTTTTCTGGGAGTAGTTAGCCTTAGAGTCAGGGGGACCTTACTAGCTACATGACCTGGTCAAGCCTTAGTTTCCTGTTCTGCAAAATGGGGATAATAATAGTACCTACTTCCCAGGATTGCTGTGAGGGCTTAATGAGATAACCCGTCAGTGTTAGCTATTAATAATGATAATAATAACAACAACAGAAATCTCCAGCCATCTGCAACCTTGGTTGTTCCTTGAAAGTCTGAAGGTTCCCTGGACACAAATCTGTCTTACTAACAGATAGACAGGATCTCCTTTCTGGTTTTACTGCCCTGGGGGGTGTCCTCTGGAACCTGGGAATGCCCATCCATGAGAAGGAATTTGTCCAGGAAATCTTTCCATACCCTCCATATGGCAATGCATTCTTACTCGTTAAGCCTTTGAAAGACTCCTCTCTTCTCAGCCCTCCTTAAGACTCAAGAAAATTCCTCTGAGGAAAGAAGGAGCTAAGGAAATTACAAATGAGCTCCCCTGACTAATCAACCCCGCTGATCCTAACCAACTAAGGAGCCATTCTGAGGACCTGGGCCAGCTGTGTAGAGCTAGGAACAATGCCATTGGCCCTTAAAAAGCTGTATTAGTTTGAACTGTTATTGTTCAATTAATCTGACAAGTACCAATCTCCTATCATATGCCAGGCACTGTGCTAAAAAAACAAAAACAAGAACTTGAATTCTACAGAGTTGAAGTGGAGATGGGAGGGCAAGGCAATAGGATTTGAACACAGGTAAGTGTTCATAGTGATAGGGTAAATCATGGCTTCTTGATCCTTTCTTTAGAAGAGACCCTAAGTCTATGAACCTATGAAAAATCCAGACACAGTGCTCTGGGAATATTTGAGGAGGAAGAAATCCCATCTGCTAGAGGGATTGGGGAAAGTTTTGTTAAAGAGCTAACTCCTGAAATTTAATCTTCTCAGGATTCTAGAATCCTAATCCAAGAGCTGGAAGGGATTTTTGAAGTCATTGAGTGACTTGCCTAAGGTCTCTGGGTAGGATCATAAGATCATAGATTTAGAAGTGAAAGGAACCTTAGAAGTCAAGCCATCTAACTGCCTCATCTTACAGATGGGGAAACTGAGACTGAGGTGATGTGGTTTGCCTATGATTGCAGGATTTTGAGAGGCAGAGATGAGGAAGAAACCCATTTCAGCAAGGGGGAACAGCCTCTGCAGGTTAACAGGAAGATGAAAGGTGAAAGGTGAAGGAGAAGGTTGAGAAGTGCTCCTTTGTGACTAGAACTTAGAGTGTGGGAAGGGAAGGGGAGCAATATAAAGGAAGGCAGGAAAGATAGACTGGAGTCAGATTGTGAAAGACTGAATGCCAAACTGAGGAGTTTGTATTTTCTCATGGAGGCAATAGGAAGCCATGGAAGGTTTTGGAGCAGGGGAATGATCCAGTCAATCCCTGTACATTACTGTTATTCATAGAATCATAGAATCTCTCCTTTTCACATGCTACTCATCTCTCTTCCGAGTCCTACTGCTCATTCAACACCCTCATTGTTCAATTGTCTCAGTGTCTGATTCTCTGTGATTCTAGCTGGGGTTTTCCTTGGCAAAGATACTGGAGTGATCTGCCTTTTCCTTCTTCATCTTATTTAACACATGAGGAAACTGAAGCAAATAGGGGGAAGTGACTTGCCCAGGGGTCAAACAGTTAGTGTTTGAGGCTGGATTTGAACTCAGGTCCTCCTGACTCTAAGCCCTGCACTCTATCCACTGTGCCACCTAGCTGCCCTAACACTGATTACATGAACCTAAATCAATAGTTAGGCTTTGAAAAGTCCCTGGGCCTAGAAGAAAGGACCGGGGTCTCTTTGCACCACATGGTATCACTGAACAAAAAGAGCCCAGACTGGGAGTCAGGAGATGAGCCCAAATCCCAGCTCTGCCTCTTATTAGTGTGTGTGTGTGTGTGTGTGTGTGTGTGTGTGTATGTGTGTAGGGGGTGGTGTATGTGTGTGGTGGGTGTGTATGTGTGTGTACGTGTGAGACACCTTAAGCTCCGGTTCTTTCCACCTCGAAAGATGGCCTCTCCCTTGCAAGCCCTAACTCTTCACAAAGAATCTTCTTTGCATAAAAATCCCTCTCACCAAATGCTTTGTTCTGTCCTCGGAGCTAATGAGCTGGCCGTGGAGGAGAGAATCTCCTGGTTTGATTCACTTTTTATCCTTCTAAGGCAGCAAAGGAAAAGCCTCCTACTTCTCCATTTGGATATTTTCCAGACACCTAGACAGACACGTGTTCCTTCCTGGCTGGGCTGATGTCACTGCCTTTCAGCCTCAGAACAGGGAAAGGGAGAAGACGTGCAGATCAGGTGTGTGTGAATCAGATCGGAACAGCACCTGGCTCGGTCTCAGACAATTTACCTGGAAACATCAGACTCCCTCCCTGTTCTGTGCCCCTCCCCAACCCCCTCCCCCCACCCCATCATCCAGAAATTTTGTTTCTCAGGTAATCTCCTCTCTCTCCTTCCATGCCCCTCCCATCTGTCTCTTGCACCTTTCTCTTGTTAGATTCACAGATTTAGAGCTGGGAGGGAACTTGGAGGCCACCTAATCGAACCCCCTCATTTTACAGATAAGGAAACTTCAGTCCAGAGAAGTCATGTGGCTTCTCCAAGGTCACACAGGTATTAGGTGTCAGAGGCAAGATTTGAACCCAGATCTTTGGGCTGTAGATCTACTACCTTGTCTTGGTTGCCAGCTCCTGGGTTTACTATGAACACTGGATCTTTAGCCTCAAGATGGGTCAGGCTTACACTGCTGCTTCTACTCACTTCCCTTCCTTCCTCTCACCTCACTGACCAAACACGGAGCCCCCACTGGGTCCCCCAACTTGGGCCTCCACATCTTAGTTGAGGTGCCCACTTCCTAACCCCTTTACCTGGTCAGGGCTCACTGCTGCCACACTTTCCTCCTCCTTCCACTCCTTCCTCTTGTCCCATCCCTTATTACTGTCTATTTTAGGCTTCTTCTGTCTTCCCAAGTGACAGTTAATGAATCTGAAACTTTCATTGTGCTAAGGGACATTGTGATAGAAGGCAGTTTTTGGAGAGCCTGCCCTCCAGGTAATAAGCCATTCCAGATCTCCAGTGGGTCACCTCATCCAACCATTCTGGTTGTTGTTGGTTTTTTTTTTTTGGTGGGGCAATGGGGATTAAGTGACTTGCCCAGGGTCACACAGCTAGTAAGTGTCAAGTGGCTGAGGCTGGGTTTGAACTCAGGTCTTCCTAATTCCAGGTCCAGTGCTCTATTGCCCCATTTAGCTGCTATCTCAAATAAAATAAATTTATCTGTATATATTCATACAGCTGTGTATATGTGTGTATACCTGAAGAGCTGTATTGTATATGTTTGTGTATACTTATGTGATGGGAGTGATCCGTGAACTCCCTGAGCTGCTGGTCTAAAGCACCTCCCCCAGAGAGGAGCATATGCTCTGGCTCCTTGCTGAAGAGCACAAGGCCGGTAAGGCTTGTTGATATGACACAGGGACTCCTATCAGGAGCTATCTGGGTCATCTCAACATGGACCCCCAGAAAAGAACTCGAGATCATGTGTAGCTCTATGGGAGGTATCTCAGTCCACCGGATCAGCGACTTTCCTGGATCATGCCTATTGCATAAACACACATACAATTCAGCTCTTAAAAAAAAGGCTAAGTATCACCCAAAATGATTCTTTTCCCTTAAAAAGGTTGTTGACTCCTGGGGGAGAGTACCTAGGGAAACTTCCCACCAGATACATGGCACGCTCGAGTTCCCGAGCTCGCTCTCTCTCTCTCTCTCTCTCTCTCTCTCTCTCTCTCTCTCTCTCTCTCTCTCTCTCTCTTTCTCTCTCTCTCTCTCTCTCTCTCTCTCTCTCTCTCTCTCTCTCTCTCTCTCTCTCTCTCTCTCTCTCTCTCTCTTGTCCTCTCTCCTTCCTGCCTTCTCTCCCTTCCTCTTCTCTCTCTTCCTCCCTCCCCAACCTTCATATTTTCCTGTTCTCTCCCTCTCTCCTGTTCCTCTCTTCCTTCTCCCATGGTCATACTTTCTTTCTCTTTTTAATATACCCATTGTCATTGCTATCAGCTGATATTTCAAGAACATCCCCGCTGTGCTGGGCACTATGGTTGAAGAAGAGAATCTTTCCAAAAATCTTATCTTCTGCTTTAAAAATGTCTGCTGTCGGGGGTGGCTAGGTGGCGAAGTGGATAAAGCACCGGCCCTGGATTCAGGAGTACCTGAGTTCAGATCTGGCCTCGGACACTTGACACTTACTAGCTGTGTGACCCTGGGCAAGTCACTTAACCCCCACTGCCCTGCAAAAACCCCCCCCAAAAAACAAAACAAAATGTATGCTGTCTGGAGACAAAAGAAAAATAGAATAATAACATCTTACAACTGAGGGAGACTTCAGAGGTCATCCAGCCTAATTCCCTCATTTTAAGATAAGAAAACAAATATGCAGAGGACGATGACTTATCCAAGGTCATATAGTCATCGTCCAAGGTAGGACCAGAACCCTGGACTCCTAACTCTTTCCTGAGTTCTCTGCTCTCTTCACTACATATACTGCCTCTTGAGAAGAAGACTTGGGTGGGGGGGGGGGGACAGCTAGTTGGCACAGTGGATAAAGCACTGGCCCTGAATTCAGGAGGACCTGAGTTCAAATGCGGCCTCAGACACTTGACACTTACTAGCTGTGTGACCCTGGGCAAGTGACTTAACCTTCATTGCCCCACAAAAAAAGAAGAGCACTGGGGGGCAGCTAGGGGGTTCAATGAATAGAGCACCAGCCCTGGAGTCAGGAAGACCTGAATTCAAATCCAGCTTCAGATACTTACTAGCTGTATGACCCTGGGCCAAGTCACTTAATCCCGATTTGCCTTCAAAGGAAGAGGAAAATAACAGACTGTCTTTGTGGTCAGAAGACCCAGATTTAATCTTGACTGTATGACTTTGGACAGGTCACTTAACTATTCTAGGCTTCATTGATCAAATGAGAGCTTGGACAAGATGACCCTTCCTGCTCTTAATCTACAATCCTGTGAACACCCCACCCCAGTCTCTCATTTTCACTACTGTCATAAACTCCTAATTGTTTCCTTGCTTTACAACCTTCCTAACTCCAATGGATCCTCCACAGGCAGCTAGATGGTCCTCCACAGGCCCAGGTCTGCCCGGGGCACCCTGCTGCCCATTGCTCTAGGAGGAGATGCAAGGTCCTCTGTGGTGCCGTCCTCTTCCTCCTCTCCTCAAGACTCCCTGTTCTGACTTCCAGAGTGGAGGCTCCTCCTCCTCCCTTTTGGCCTGGCCCCAGGCAGCTTAGAATCTGAGGCTCAGGGTAGTTAGGTGGTGCAGTGGATAGAGCACCAGCCCTGGAGTCAGGAGTACCTGAGTTCAAATCCAGCCTCGGACACTTAACACTTACTAGCTGTGACCCTGGGCAAGTCACTTAACCCCAATTGCCTCACCAAAAAAAAAAAAAAAAAAGAATCTGAGGTCAGCACTTCTTCCTCCTACATTCCCTGTTCTCCCCACCCTGAAGAAAGTATGAGATCTTTGAGGCTTGTCTGTATCTGTGGACTGCAGCGCCCAGCATCTCTATGTTATTTAATTGTTTCAGTAGTGTCTGACTCTCCGTGGCAAAGATACTGGAGTGGTTTGCCATTTCCTTCTCCAGCTCATGTGACAGATGAGGAAACTGAGGCAAACAGGGTGAAGTGACTTGCCCAGGGTCACACAGCTGGTAAGTCTCTGCAGTCACATTTGAATTCAGGTCTTCCTGACTCTATGCCAAGCACTCTATAAACTAAGTCACTTAGTTGCTGAACGTGGCACATAGTAGGTGCTTAATAAACATTTATTGATTGAGTGATAGATCCTTCTGACTCCAGGGCCAGGGCTCAGCTGACTTCCAACTGAGAGGTCAGTAGTGTCTCTGTGCCTGTGAATCATTGGATCCTCTTTTTTTTTTTTTTTAAACGAGTAGGTGGGTGGGTAAGAACAAGCACAAAGAGAAAGACATCAGAGATTGTTGGAAGCATTGGCCTGCAGGGTTTAGTAGTTATCAGGGAAAATTCTTGGATGCATGTCATGCCTTACCCATCATGGTGATTGAGGGGAAGGGCTGATACAGTGGGAAGCACACTGGAGTCTGGAGGGCCCAAGTAGCAATCCCAATTCTGATTTTAACTTCCTGTGTGACCTTAGTCAAGCCCTTTCCCCTCCCTGGGCCTCACCCTCCTCCTCTATAACATGAGGGGGTTGGGCTAGACAGCTTCCGAGGCCCCTTCCAGCTCTAGATTTGGGATCCTGTGACTTTCTGACTCGTCTGCCCATCCTGCCTCCAATGCAGGCAAGGGTTTCCCATCTCACTGTGTCAGCATCAACATTCCCGTTCGATGACCATGAGGGATTTGAACTCTCCAAGTGAGCATTAGCGTTCTTGGCTGACTCGGCAAAATAGTCTGGGATCACACAGCTCTCTTCCTGTCTCCTGCCTCCTGCTTCTCTCACCCCAGGAAGCCCACAAGACCTGCTTCTTATCCCCTGCCCCAGGGCTTGACCCAACTGTCTTGAGTGGGTAAAAGTTAAGATGCCTTTGTCTTCTCTTAGTTATAACAGAGTCTGTCACAGGTCTGTGGACATACACAGGATAGACGGCATTGTTTCCATCTATCCTTTCCCACTGTTATTAGTTATTCAATTCACAGTGTAAGGTGGAAAGGTAGTGAGAAATTCTTCTCGTTTTCCCAGATTGAAATGGGAGGCGTGGAGATGTACAACACCTCGCCCGAGGCCACACAGAGGGAGCTAGACTCCAATCTGGGCTTCTTTTCACCCGATACTGTTGCTCAGAGTAAATCATTTATTTCCTGGCTTTGGTCAATGGTTCTCCTCCCCCTGCATTCTTTTCTAGGCAGCAATACCAACCCTCCCCTCCCCCAATTTCTGGTGGGGTGTCTGCCATTCTTTGGGTTGCATCTACCCTAAGAGTGAAGGAATTTCTGTTTGAATGGATTGCTTTTTAAACTATTCTCCCCTCCATCCACCTTCCCTCACTCCCATGTCCTAGAAAGTGAGTCACTTGGCTCAGCACCCTGGTGGTACCCAGAAAGAAATGGAGCCCACAGGGCGATTTCTTTCTGATCACTTATTCAGGCTCACAGAGTTGGGTCCACAGCTGAGTCAGGGACCCTGGCAAGGGGCCAGGAGGGACAGGCCAGGCTCCAAGTCTGCTTTTGCTCACAGTTGCCCACTGCCGACAGTTCTGCTGGAGCAGGCATGGGGCCATGTCCCCACAGAACCACAGGGAGTATCTCTGATGACTTCTCCCCTCCAACCCTGCCTGAGCCACAGGAGAGGATGCTGATGAGCCAATTAAAGAACCTTGCAACCACTGGAGGAAGCCAGGGACTGAGTAGATGGGGAAGGGAGAAATTTATGACTGCAAAGGAACGGCAAGACTGTAATGCACCTCAGACATCAATAAGAGAGAATGCATTAAAGGTCACTTAGAAGATAGGAGGAAGGAAAGTGAGAGCTCTCCAAAGTGTCCAGCTGCATGAGCCAGAACCGGGTCAAGGTTTAGCTCTCAGAACATTACCCATCTCCTGGGTAGCTGCCAGAAAACCAGTCTGGGCAAGGGGACACTAAGATTCTGAAGGTCACAGGTCATGGGAACAGAGAAAGCTGTTGGAGCCAGGTGGGGAAGAAGGTTGGGTAGAGACTTCAAGGAGGAGGAGCAAGGGTTGGAAGAACTGGAGTCATGTTACTGGGGAAGGGGCTCATGGATTCCCACCACCCTCTGACTCTATCAAGAGATGGAAGAATTGAGGCTCAGAGATGTGAAGGGACTTACCCAAGGTCACACATACTGAGTGAAAGAGAACCACTAGCTTTGGAGCTATCGGACTTGGGTTCAAATCTTACCGATGAAGTTTTTAAAGCTGTGTCACCTTGTTTAAGTGAAAAAGATCAATTAGTCATCCTGATGCTTCTCAGATGGGTCCTAAACCACTCTGCTTCCCATTTAATTGAGTGACCGCTTCCCTGGGCCTCAGTTTCCTTATCTGTAAAATGATGGGGTTGGCCTAGATGACTTCTCCATCTCCTACAAATTCAGCCTCTGGATCCATATTTCCCAATTGAGAGGCTCATGATAGTGGAGATTTATACAACCCTTAAAGGTTAACATGGTGCTACAAATATATCTTGAGCCTCAGAACACCTGTGACAGTTAATCATTGTTATCGCCACTTGCTATTGTTATTCAGTACTTTCAGTCGTAGCTGATTCTTCTTGACCCCATTTGGGGTTTCCTTGGCAAAGATACTGGAGTCGGCATAAATGACTTGACCAAGACCACCAAGGTATGAAAGGTAGAATTCAAAACCAAGCCCCTCCTGCCTCCAAGTCCAGTCCTCTCTTTTTCCATCCCACCACAATGCCTATTTTTAGACCTTAAGGATGACATAATTCCAGACATAAGGATGAGATGCCTCCCTTCTCCCAGAAAGACAAAAGAGGGGAGCAACCTCGACATCCGTCCCTGTTTAGGATATTGAACAAGAATTTGTAAAGAACTGTCAGGCTGAGGAGATGGATGGCCTTTGGGGAGGATGAAAGGGAACGTTACAGATGGAGGCAGGAAGCAAATGGATGACCAGACAGCCCAGCTTCTCAGACCAGAAGAAGAGTTAATGAAGCTGGGAGTTACCATAATCCTGTGGGTGGGATCCAGGTATCCACATATTACAAAGGGTACTCACTGATTGGAATCACAGGACAATAAATGTAGCTAGTCATCCCAAATGACTGAGCTAGGAAAAATGAAAAGAACTAGGAAAGGTGAAAGGAAGAAGGGAAGAAGTAAAGGAGAAAGAAAGGAAGGAAGGAAGAGGGGAAGGAAAGAGGAGACCGGATAGGAAGGGAGAAAAGGAGGAAGGAAAGAAAAGGGAAGAGATCTTAAAGGTCATACTAGGTTGAGACAAGGAGGAAGGGCTAGGCCAAGAAAAAGTTGACCTAGTTGAGCACCTGGGGGGAAGGGAGGGGAAGCTCTGGAGCAGATATATTTTAAATAATTATTCTTAATTATTAACCAGGTACTCAATTCAGTGTTTCTACACTGTTAAAGGAATGCAAGCATATCGGCACCCTTTAAATTCCAGGGCCCTAGCCAAAGTGCCACCCTAGTTATAGCTCCTTGTAAAAGCTTTTAAGTTCAGGGCAGTTAGGTGGCCCAGTGCATAAAACACTGGCCCTGTATTCAGGAGGACCTGAATTCAAATCCAGCCTCAGACACTTGACACTAGCTATGTGGCCCCGGGCACCCTCATTGCCTCACACACACGCAAAATCTTTTAGGTTCCTATTTGGCAGAAGTGGGGAGAAAGCAAGATTTGTGTCCATAGAGTCATCCACCCAAGATATTTGGAACAGTGGGAGTGGAAGAGGGGCTTGTTCTGTAGAAAATATACTGGTGGATGTCAGCTCTGAAACAATGAGGAAGCCTGGGGCTGCTCACGACGGCTGTCTGTTTCCCAGCCTACAGGGTACCTAGGGTTCTTTATCAAATGTTCTAATGGAGCCAAGCAGAGCCATGGATCCTCCAGAAATCATCCCTTTGGCCTTGGAACCAATTTCCCCTTTTACATCCACACTTCACCTCCTGGGTTAAGTTTGGTTTTGACTAATATCACAACAGTCTGCATTTCCTGGGGGTGGAAGCTCAGCTGAAGATAGGAGGGGAAGACAAAGATCAGGCTGGCCCAGGAGGCTGTTGGGTGTCAGGGGAAGACAATTTAGGGTTAAAAACACAAAGTGGTTTATCTACATTAAGGACAATCAGTGAATGTCAGAACTGGGAAGGGTCTTTATTTCATAGAAAGAGAAAGATGAGGGCTTAGAATGGATGGCTGAGCCTGTACTAGAGGTAAGTAACCTTTCCAGACCCCTCATCAATGAGTTGATCAAATAAGCATTTTATTTATTTATTTATTTTTTAGTGAGGCAATTGGGGTTAAGTGACTTGCCCAGGGTCACACAGCTAGTAAGTGTTAAGTGTCTGAGGCTGGATTTTAACTCAGGTCCTCCTGAATCCAGGGCCGGTGCTTTTTCCACTGTGCCACCTAGCCGCCCCAATAAGCATTTATTAAACACCTACTCTATGCCAGGCATATGCATCCATAATTTACAAAATAAATGCCCAATGCTAAGATCTGAAAACAGGAAACAGTCTGTGGGACTGCCAAATAGGCATGCCCACATTTCACCTCAATCCTGCATAATCCAGACAAACTCCCAGATGTCATTTTGCTGGTGATCATCTTCTCTGATGATTAATCCACTCTTACTAACAGTCAGCCTCACCCAATAAACCCAGGATTTCTAGGACTCACAAGGTTACTTCCAAGCTGGAACTTGAGAATGGTGTTTGATTATGTACTTGAGAAAGGGAATCCAAAGCAGGAAAGGCAGTCAGGGGCTCAGGCAGAAGCTTGCCTGGTTGGGTCCATGCTAGTTGTGGGAGGGATCAAAGGCTTGGGGGAGGGGGAAGTGCACCTCCCATCCTCCTGCCCCCTTGCAGGAAAGCCCGTTACAGAACCATTTGCCACATGGGAGTCGGGCTTTAAGTGACACAGCTACCCATGCCCTTCCTGTTGTTAGAGGTGGGAAAAGGACCAAGGGACCACTGAAGATTTGATATGAGATAGCAAAGTGCCAAATCCTTTCAGTGCTGAGTCACACACACATAATTATAACAATAACAAGAGTTGGCATTTATATGGCATTTTAAGGGTCTTCGAAGTACTTTATATGTTGGGTTGTTGTTGTTGTTTTTTTTTTAGTGAGGCAGTTGGGGTTAAGTGACTTGCCCAGGGTCACACAGCTAGTAAGTGTTAAGTGTCTGAGGCTGGATTTGAACTCAGGTCCTCCTGACTCCAGGGCCGGTGCTCTATCCACTGCGCCACCTAGCTGCCCCCTACATGTCATTTGATCCTCAAAACAACCCTGTCAGGTGGTATCATCATTATCACCACTGCCACCATCATCTCACAGACAAGGAAACTGAGGCGAGAGGTTAAGTGATTTGTCCAGGGTCACCCAACTAGTAAGTATCTGAGAAAGAATTTGAATGCCAGGTCCAGAGCTCTATCCACTCTAACACCTAGCTGCCCCTGGCCCTTGACGGTTGGCCATAAGCAGGCAGGGAATCTTTGTGATTATTTTGTGAAACTCCTATTACATGGGTATGGAGATAAGAGATTCGATGTTGGGAACAGGGACCAGCAAGTTGGCTGGTTTGGCTAAAATGTATATCATAAGGGGAAGTAAAGTATATTCAAAGGCAGCTAGGTGGTTCAGTAGATTGAGCACCCGGCCTGGAGTCAGGAAGCCCTAAGTTCAAATCTGACTTTAGACACTTCCTAGCTTTGTGACCCTGGGCGAGTCACTTCATCCTGTTTACCTTGGTTTCCTCTTCTGTCAAATGAGCTGGAGAAGGAAATGATAAACCACTCCAGTACCTTTGCCAAGAAAACCCCAAATGGAGTCACAAAAAGCCAGAGTGAAAATGACTTGGAAAGATGGGTTGGCCCCAGACTCTGACAAAGAAGCAGTTTTAATTTTGTCTTAAACACAATGGGGACATCCTGAAGCTGCTGCTGCTTCTTTTTTTTTTTTTTTTGTGAGGCAATTGGGGTTAAGTGACTTGCCAAGGGTCACACAGCTAGTAAGTGTTAAGTGTCTGAGGCCTATTTTGAACTCGGGTCTTCCTGAATCCAGGGCCGGTGCTCTATCCACTGCACCACCTAGCTGCCCCCTCCCCTGAAGCTTCTTGAGCAGGGGTACAACATTCTATTTCTGTCCCTGAAAGGAAACAAAGCTGAATGAGACATAGTCCCTGTCCTCCAATAGTTTGTGATCCTGCAGGACTTCCTCCTCCCCAGAAATGTGTGTGTACGAGCCATTTGGGGTAGGCAAAACAGTGGCTCTTCCTTAGCCAGGCCTGGATACTGGAAGTGGAGGGTCTAGAAGGGAGGTGAGACGATTGTTTCCAGGTGAAATGTATGGAACTTTATACAGCAGTTCAATGTAAACATAGTGGCCAGGCCCAGAAACCTTTGGACAGCTAGATTAGAGAAATAAGCAAACACAAGATGGCAGAGCAAGGCTAAGGAGGCCTGCTTGGAATGAATTCATTCCTTTGAAATAAGCTTACTATTGCTGTAACAGTGAGCTGAGAGCAGGGACTGGGTTTTGCCTTTTTTAAAAAAAGATTCCCACCACTTAGCACAGTGCTTGGCACATAGTAGGTGGTTCAGAAATGTTTTTGGACTTGACTCAGCTGGGGAAGTAGGAGAAACAATGACTTTTCACCCAGCTCAGCTATTCTCTGGATGCTCCTTACCTACCAGACCTCCACCCTTACTCTACCCAGAACAGAACAGGTTTGGAGTTGAAAAAAAAAACCAACCACCTGGGAACTCCAAGTCCCAGTGTATTTACTTATGGACATTTCCTTCTCTATAAAATGAGGGGGTTGGGCTTCATAACATCTAAGGTCCCTTCTAGCTAGAAATCTATGACTCTGTGATGTATTCTCCCAGGGAAATGCAAGCTCGGCTGGAGGGCAATTATCTGGTTTTTGTTTCTATAGCATAGCAGACAGTAAATGTTTGTTATAGTGTTCATTGAGGTGAGATCTTAAAAGAGACTTCCCTGTCCTCTTCAGGAATGTGTGTATGTGTGTGTCTGTGTGTGTGTCCTTATCTCAATTCCCAGGCCCACGAAGCCCCAGGGGACTACATGAGGGATTGAACACCAAGGTCCTAAGTGCCATGCACATAATTTTTACTCTTCTCTTAGGAAAGTCACAATCTAGGGCAGTTGGTCATGCCTGCTTCCCTTTTGCCTGAAGTAGTTTCGTTTCTGTTGAGGAATCACTGCTTACTTCCCATTTATCCCAAGGTAGAAATGAGGATTGGACCTCTGCTGCCCTGGCATCCGGCTCCCCCTTCCTTGCTATGGAGAGCCAGGTCATTAGCTGGATGCTCTTCCTGGGCATGAGATCACCCGGTCCCATCGAACGTTCCAGCTGAAATTGACCTTCATTTTGTAGTGGGAGAGAGTGAGGCCCCCCAAAGGGGAAGTGACTCACCCTAGGTTACACAGTGACAGACACTGAACAAGAGCAGGGATCTCCAGACTCCACGTCCAGGGCTCTCTCCAGTTGACCATGAGGCCAGAGTCCATGACCCATGATGGAAAGAAATGTTGATTTATTCCAGAAGACAGGCATTGGACTTGTGATTTTCATTGGAATGTTTAGCGAGGAAACTCCCTCTATCAATGGAAGCCAGAACCTTCTCTGCAATCTCTGATTTTAGAGAGATCTCTGCAGCCCTTAGAGATTAAAAGTGACTTGCCCATGGTCATATAGCCTGTGTTAGACTCAGGATTTGCACCCAGGTCTTTGTGACTCTGTGTGCTTAGTATCACAAAGAAGTGAACTGACACCAAACTAGGTCCTTGACAGGGGAAAGTGTTAGAAGGTCCATGGTTAGCTTTGTCAGGGAGTAGAAATGGACTTCAGCATTTCATTCATTTCAGGCTGTTTCAATCCAATTCAACGAACATTTATTAGGCACCATAAGGAACAAATCATTAAAAATATACCAAGCAGTTTTTTGGTGTTTTTTTGTGGGGCAATGGAGATTAAGTGACTTGCCCAGGGTCACACAGCTAGTAAGTGTCAAGTATCTGAGGCCAGGTTTGAATTCAGGTACTCCTGAATCCAGGGCCAGTGCTTTATCCACTGTGCCACCTAGCCGCCCCTAAACCAAGCATTTTTACCAAGCATAGAATTAGGGATTACATTAGGAATACAAAGAAAGGCAAAACCACAGACACTCAAGGAGTTTACATCTAACAGAGGAGACAGCAGGCAAGCAACTGTCAAAGATCAGTGATGGGGGCAACTAGGTGGTACAGTGGATAGAGTGCCTGCCCTGGATTCAGGAGGAGCACCTGAGTTCAAATCTGGCCTCAGACACTTGACACTTACTAGCTGTGTGACCCTAGGCAAGTCACTTAACCCTCATTGCCCTGCCCCCCCCCAAAAAAGATCAATCAAACGTGTCCATATTTACTGAGATCTAGCTATATTTATCTCTATTGATATATCTATCCGTCCATATTTATTGATATGCATCTATATAAATATCGACATATGAAGATATCTCTAGATAGCTAATTATATCTCTATGTACAATCAAGAGATCTCTATCTCTAGATTCCACAACTAACTATAGCTATGTGAAGCTATCTACACCTGTACATTGTATCTCTATAGATTCAGCTCTACAGATAGAGAGATCTCCTTTGTCCTCATTGCTCGACCAAATTCCATGCCAGGGTACACTGGATTTCATGCCAGAGGGAGGCCCGAAGTTTTCGGGAGGCAGAAGGAGCTGATGAGCTGGGGGCTGAAGGAAGGACTGCAGAGAGTCCAGGGCACGGAGATGAGGCGGGGAACCATCTCGGGGGGTCACTCTGGGGACCTCAGTACTTGCCCTGTGGCGCCTTCCACTCACTTTTCCAAGGGACACAAGAGTAGCTAAGTTGGGGTATACCAGACGTGGACTGTTCTGGAAGGTGGGCGGTTCTTGGGTTGAGCCTCGAAGGGCTGGGGTTTTCGGGGGGGGGGCAAGGGTTAGGGGAACGTGAGGAAGGAGGGCAGTGAAGGTAGCTTGGTCCCAGGTCGTGGGGGGCTTTTAAAGGCCAGCAGAGGAGCATGGATTTGATCCCAGAGGTAGCAGTAGGGAGCCACTGGAGTTTACTGAGCAGAAGAATGACAAGGCCCCCCAAAGAAAAGGGCGCGCCCCGCCCCCATTCAACGAGGGGCTACAGGTTCGGGAGGAGGAAGCGAGAAGAGGCGCGCGGCCCGGGCGGGGTCGGGAAGGGAGGGGGGAAGGGCGGGACTGCGCAGAGAGGGAGGGGGCGGAGCCTCCGGAGGCAGTGAATCAGCATTCCGTCTGGGTGACGCATGGCACGCCGCGCCCTCCCTCCCCCATTCCCCCATGGCTGCGAGTACAACCCGGGGAGAGGGGCGCGCCCAAGGTGGCCTCCCCACCCCCACTCCTACCCCAACCCCCGCCTCTTGTGGCTCAGGCTCTCTCCCCCAAGCCCCTCCCTCCTTCTGTAGGTGCCCTGCTGCGAACAGCCCCACTCTACACGGCCTCTCCCCTTCGTCAAAGACGGAGAGATCTCTACGCAAAGCCTCCTGGGAGGTGTAGTCTTTCTCGCACAAGCCCAGACGTAGCCAGGGGCACTCGCTCCCACGAGGAAAACTATAAGTCCCAGGAGGCCTTGCGACGAGGCGGTTACTTGGGGGAGAGGAGAGCTGAGGCGGAGGAGGTGGAAGGGGGCGGGTCCTCGCGCTGACGTCAGGACCGTGGGCGTGACCGTAGGGGGTTGTCCTCCCGCGGCACGCGCAGCAGCCGCAGCCGACTCGCGCCGGGTTCCTCCTTTGCAGCACGAGCCTCAGCAGCGGCGGCAGCAGCAGCAGCAGCAGCAACACCAGCAGCAGCAGCACCACCACTACCAGCAGGAGCCGAAGTCTGAGCAGCTTCTGCCGCCGCCGCCGTCCCGCGGACGTGATTGGTCGGCCTGCCGCCCGGGCTCGAGCCGCCGTCGCCTTCGCCGCGCGCGCCCTCCCCGCCGCCGCCGCCCCAGCCCGCAGCCCCGCAGCCCCGCAGGAGCCGGCCCGAGCCGCCCCGCGAAGATGGTGGACCGCGAGCAACTGGTGCAGAAAGCCCGGCTGGCCGAGCAGGCGGAGCGCTACGACGACATGGCCGCGGCCATGAAGAACGTGAGTGCCCCTTCCCTCTATCGCGACAGCGCCAGGGACGCCCAGAGCCCTGTCGCGACAGGGCCGGTGGCTGTCGTGACGCCTCCATCCTTACCCCTTACCCTGCTGGGCTGCCAGATGGGGGAGGGGGTTCACCCTTTGTGCCCTCCCTGCAGTGGGGGGGGTGTTGGGAGTGGGTGGGGTGGGGCTGGGGTGGGGGGGCGCCGCGTCCATGCGGTCGGTCTTCGGAGGTTCCTCTTTCTCTGTCTGTCTGGGCGGCGCCTCGCCCATTCACTCGCCAGCCTGCTTCTGCTTTCTCCTTTCTGCTCCCTCCACCACTCCCTTCCCCCCACTCCACCCCAGGAGGAATTCAGAATGTGGGGGGCAGAAAAAATCCCTGGATCAGTTGTTAAAAAAAAAAACCCAGTCATTCCAAAATCGCTGTGCGTGGCTCTTATTTGCTCAGTTTCTTCTTTAAAAATGCCCCCACCTCCTTCCCCTTCCTTCTTCCTGCCTTCGGGGAGGAGGGCTGGGGGCTGGGGGGCAGCTTACCATTTTATCTTTTTCTTTTCATTGTCTCGTACGTATCTCCGTGGGTTTTTTTTCCCTCCCCCAGCCTTGTCAATTGAAACGTGCAGTATTTCCCCTTAAAATAAAGGTTATGCATCGAGCGAGGTGGTTCGATTTGTGTCATTTGCTGTTTCTTTTTCAAATGCAGGCATCCATCCATTGAAATCCCTATAAGTTTAAAAAAAATCATCCCTCTGATCTGATCTTGCAAACAAAGCGATCGTGGGAGGCAGTATCAAGTCCTTCCAGAAGATTCTGCATTTGTCATATTGCAGAGAGGCTAGGCAGGGTGGAGGGAGGGAGGGGTTGCTTGAAAGGGGGAAAATGGTGTTTTTTAAAAAAATTATTTCGTGAGGCAGGTCTGAGCTCTTTTTTTTTTTTCCTCCCTTTAATAAAGAAAAGGCTGGAGTGTCCCCTCCTGCTGATGAAAAGGGAACGCTGATGTTGAAATGTCGCAGCCTGTCTGGTGCACAGATGCCTGTCTGCCTGCCTATAATGCAGCATTTTTTTCAGTAACCTTACATTTATCAGAGGGGGAACATGTCAGAGAGCTGGAGAATGGGGGAGGGAGGGAGGCAGGACCAGATGAACCCTGGAAATGGCATAATCTGATGGACAATTTCGGTGCCTCCTGATTTTTGTCAGGCTCTCTTCAGGTATCCTTGACAAATAGATAACAAAAGGTATACAGTTATATAACCAAGGTATTCAAAATACACCGATTTAAAATAACTATATAATATAAGCCCTCCTTCATTGGACAACCTCATGTATATTGTCATGATTTCAGTCACACCTGTGTAAGTTGAACTGGATCGTTGAAGTTGGCCATGCTGAAACCTTTATGTTTAGACATTTAAAAGGAATAATTATGAGGGGAGGAGCTCCCTGCTACAATTATGTTCTCATTGTGGGGGAATGGATGCTCTCACCTGTGTTTCAACTTAATATTGGTACCATTGATGGCTTTTCATCCTACATTCAAACACTGGCTTCTTCTTTGGCAGTAGATTAGCCTCCAGCATGTTAAACAGGCATTAATCTTAAATGGATTTGTCTTGACTGCTCTGTCTTTCCAACCTGAACCTTCTAACTCTTCCTCATTTGCAGTTTTGCAGGAAAGCTTATGACCTCGCACTCATTGCCTTAGCAACACGGTGATGTCACACATAATGGCACCGAGGCTGCAATGCGCCCAGGTGGTAGGGAGTGTTCGAATGGCCCCTGGCCAAGGTAATGCAGAAATTCGATAATACAAGAGCCAACTGGGATTGAAAATTTTTGTTGTATATACCCCTTTAGAGAAAATGAAATTCGTGATAGCACGAAGGGTTATTCCAGCGTCCGGAATATTATTCCAATATCACTTTGCCTTTAGACGTACTAATCAGTGACATCCAGATGTACAGTGGGGCTGATCATCTTTCTATTTTTAATATCACATCTAGCCATTTTGTAGGATGACAGATAACAAATAGCAATTGATAAGCTGCTAATATTTGAATTTCGTGGTATGTTTAAGTTTGGATTCAGCTTTAAAAAAAACACAACTTAAATTTGTCATTTAAATGAACTTCTCTTTAAATAAGCTTAAAAAAAAAAGTATGGGCTTATACCTGGACCCTGTGGTTGTAATAGAGCTCATTAATCAAATCACAGGGTGTGGGCTTGAATTAAGGAAAGTGTTTTTATGACAAGTGTCCACATGGTATATTAGCTTCAGCAGCAGCCTAGAAAGGGCCTTAGGAAGACCAGGATCTAAATGTCACCTCCTTAGAGGATTGTGACTTTAGGCAGCTTGATAGAGAGACAGGAAGACCTGAGTTCAGGTTCCATCTTAGACGCATAGTAGCTGTATAACATTACATTTAGCAAATATGCTTTAGAGTGGGGGAAGGAAGGATGGAACCAGACCAAAGGAAACCTGGAAATGGCATGATTTCCTGGGCAAGTTCCTTCACCTCTGTCTGCCTCAGTTTCCTCAGCTGTAAAAATAGAGATAATAGCACCTACCTCCCAGGGCTGTTACAAACCTCAAATGAGAGGCTTTCATAGCACATACTAAGCATTCTATAAATGTTATTGTCATTATGAGCAAGTTCCACAACCTTCCTCTGAGGTGTGTCGTCTCCCACCCCAGTCGTACTTAATGGCTGTCCTCTCCAGTGGCCGTGGTTCCGTTACCTTGCCCCAAATATTTAGGCACTGAAAGCAGCAGTGGCGGTATGCAGGTGTTCCAAATGAAAGTGATGAAATACCTCCCGGTCAGATTAATCATTGGAGATTTCAATTGAACTGAACTGTTCTCTAGAATTTAAATGGATGTTGCTTTTTGTGAGGGTTGGGGGGAGAGCACCTTGCTATTTCTCATGTCCTAGACAATACCATTTTTGTACTTGGGTTTTATAATAGCTTGCTAAGAAGTTAATATTTCTAAGTAGGCTACTAGTACTTGCTGCTGCCCTGGGAAAGAAAAGGAGTTCTACAGGTGACAACTAAAACCTTCACTGTGTTAACGCTTTCTATTTCATAAGGGATTTAGAGACTTCCTTAATTTTAAAGAAAGCACCTTGCCAGCAATTGGAAATGAGGAATCTTTACATTATATCTTAAATTCGCCTTTTTCTTTTCTGGTTTTTTTAACTGATGTGTATTCCAGGATGACTGGATCAATAACCATTATCACTAATGGAGTAATAATACCTCTGCAGGCTTTTCAGAGGTGGCTGTCTGCCAGACCTTCTTTCAAGTGATGGGAATTCTTCCCTCTTGGGGCTTTGGAGTTCCACAGTTGATTGATCTTCTGTGTATACCCCTTGGAGAGCCAGTATGGGGCAGTAGACTTAGAATCAGGAGAGATCTGCACTTAGCACAGTGTCTGGAACTTAGTAGGTGCTTAATAAATGTTGACTGATTAAATTGCTAATTGATTAATTGGACAAGGGGCACAAATCGTTTAATATCTCTGGACCTCATTAAGGAAAAAGGCTGTACGGACCTCAAAGGTGGGTTGGTTGTGAAACTCAGGGCCTATGGGCTATGTAGAAGCCTCTCTGACCTTACTCAGCTCATCTTTTTAAAACCTTAAGTTAAATTTTTAGATGTCAAACCAGGGGTAGGAAGAGACTGTGCTTAAATGTAAAACTTTATGAAACTAGCCTAGTGACTTTACCCTAGAATTATGGTAATATTTCATGCTTAGTGTTTTTGAGACACTAAGGTAACACAGTGGATAGAATACTGACCTGGGGTCAGTAGGGACCTGAGTTCGAATCCAACCTCCAACAATCACTTGCTGTGTGCCAGTGGGCAAAGCATGTAGCCTCTGTTTCCTCATCTGTAAAATGGGGTCAGTGATAACACCTGCCTACCAAGGATTTTGTGACAGTCAACTGAGATGATATTTAAGTGCTTTGCCATTAAAGTGCTCTATCCATGGTAGCCATTATAGTTTAGAAGCAGTTTTTAAAAGTAAGCCAAATTCTGGATTTATGTAAAGGGGTAAAGTTTTAGGGATTTAGTTTTCTCTCATCCAGTAAGGTGACAGATGTTCCTCTCCCCTTGCCCAGAGAGGAATCTTACAGCAAATAGGAACATGTTGATGATATTTGAAGCATGCTGATGATCCTAAGCACCGGACCTGGTGGAAGAATGTGCCCTGACTCTGCTTGGTTTGCATTTTAATCGATCAGACATTTATTAAGCATGCACTTTGTGCCAGGCACTGTGCTAAGTAGCAGGTTTCTGTTTCAAAGATGCTGGCCAACCCCCGGAAGCCACACAGTATTCACCCAGATGAATTCTTTGGTAGTTGACTCCAAACCTGGGTGTAATATCCGACCAAGCAGTGATTTATGGAAGAGGGAGGGGCCTTCTCAAATGTATTTAAAAGGCATTCATTCTTCAAGCACCGCCCCACCCCCATGAAGCAGTTCTTTCCCACCTCTATTTGAATGTCCCTTAATGGATGCTGCACTACCTGGTGATGTGGGGATCAAGAAAAGAAGAATGCTCTTAAATTCCATCAGGTGGTGTTTTTTCCCCTCTCCAGGAACAGACTATTTTTGGGGGGTGGGGGGATTTTTTGGTGGGGCAATGAGGGTTAAGTGACTTGCCCAGGGTCACACAGCTAGTAAGTGTCAAGTGTCTGAAGCTGGATTTGAACTCAGGTCCTCCTGAATTCAAGGCTGGGGCTTTATCCACTGCACCACCTAGCTGCCCTCCCAGGAACAGACTATTAATGTCATTTAGCAGCCTTGTGAGCCTCACCAGTGATTCATTCCCTCCTCCTGGACCCCTTTGTAAAGACTAACATTTTCTTCATCAGGCAGGCCAGGGTGACCATCCTGTTTTTCTTTGTGCACCTCTGAACTGTGGAAACACCCTTGGTGGATGCAGGTCACTAACTCTTATGTACCTTAGTCTTAAAGAATTGCCTGGGTTACTCAGAGGTTGAGTGACTACTGTGGTGACATAAGCCAGTATGTTGGCATAGGTGGAATTTGAACTCAGTCCTTCCTGACTCCCAAGGCTGACCCTGTCTATCCATGCACCATGCTGTGGAGTCATCCAGTCACCTCTAAGACTGTTACAGATGATTTGGCTGATGTGCATCAGTGATAAAATTGTCCCCCTTGACCTTCACTCCCTGTCTCCCCAAATAGCATGAACAAAAACACCAATGAAATAGCCCAAGACTTAGACATGCTCTTACCTCTGCCTGCTTCGTGGCTTTTTATTTGATTTCTATATCTTATTACAGCCTGTGGTGAAAGCCAGGGCCATAGTAAGTTTTCAATGCAGAGAAGCCCCAGTCACTTTATGTAGAAAACTACCAGCTCTTAGGCTCCCTTTGCTGTCAAATCCCTTGCACTGCACTTCAAATAGAAAGGAGCCACTGTGGGCCGGTCCTGGGGGCTGTCGCTTTGTTTCTCCATTTTTCAGGCTTGTCCTTTGCAATGACCATTCAGCATGAGTGAGCAGACTCCTATGTGTGCGGGCGTTTCACTTGTGGGTCTGCCATATGCAGATTTCTCTGCCTTGCTTGAACATTGGTGTCATCTACGGCGTGATTTTTGCTTGTATAGAGGCGGATGGGGCACAGATTTCACATACAGAGCTTTTAGTGGAATGAAGACTTAGACATTTATGCCACCGAAGCAAACAGATCATTACTCTTCCCCCTTTTGTCCTCTAGAGCCCGTCTGAGCTTGAGGAAGAGGACCAAGTATGATGTGAATTGTCCTTTCATCTCCAATAATTCTGTCACCAGGACGCCTGGTATCAGGGCTGGGAATATGACAGTGATCACAGGGGGCAGCTGTCAGTGGAGGAGGGGCAGTTAAAGAGCACCCCACACCCCCCCTTTTCCTTCAAACAGCTGAGTGTGAAAAGGCAGCTGCAGTGGGACAGCAAGAAGGCAGCAGGAAGGCTTAAACCTGATCGGCTCAAATCTGCTTGGTTGGAGTTGTGTTCTCTTGAGCAGGAATGATGACTGTGTCACCAGGACTTGGAGTAAGAACCCAGACCCAGGAAACAAGAAGCTGCCCTTTGACCAGGGCTTACAAAGCTCTAGAAAGAAACTCTCCTAAAAAGAAATTCTAGAATAGTACGAGTCTCATGCTGCCCCCTTTGTAGCAATCCAGCATCTCAGCAAAAAGGTAATGAATGAATAATTATCTTGCCTCAGCAGGGAGGGCCCAGCGTGGGTCAGCAGAAGTGCCAGTAACTCCTCTCCACCCCACCAGTGTACTTTGATACAGATTTGTTCCAGTGCTGATAGTGCCCAGGGTTAGAGAGAATGAATCAAGGGAAGGGGGCAGGGAGCTACTAGTGAATTGGAAAAGTGTGAATTCAGAGGGAGAGTACCTGGGGGCGCTTGGAAATATGAAGAAGACTGACTAACAATTTGGAAGAACATTAGTTTTGGAGAATGGAATATTCTTGTGTGATAAAGTAATGGCTTCTGCATTTTATATGTTGTAGGGATAGTTTGCTATTGAATGTTTATGTCACTGTTGGGTTTCTATGTAGGTCCTTGACCAATGAGGTTTTCCTGCTGCTTTAAACACGCTTGAAAGCTTTTTGTCTTGTTCCCCGCCCCCCTCCAACCTCTTCACCCCAAAAGGAAATAGGACGACAGGCTAAATTAAGGTTTTGAATAAAATTATTAAGGGTTTTACCCTTAATAAACTTACAGGTAACAAAGCCAGGAAGGAATGACAAGATCCAAAAACACTGATCAGTTAAGACATTGGGTTGATAACAGTTTGAAGTACAATAGGGATAAATGTAAAGTCTTACATTTGGGTTCAAAAGATCAATTTCCCCAAGTATGAGATGGGGTTAGTGAATTGTCTGAACAAGATGTGGGAGTTTGAGTTGTTTTTGAGTATTGTTGAGTCGTTGCAGTCATGTACAACTCTTTGTGACCCTATCAGGAGTTTTCTGGATAAAGTTACTGGTATGGTTTGCCATTCCCTTTTCCATCTTGTTTTACAGATAAGGAAACTGAGGCAAACAGGGTGAAGTGACTTCCCCAGGGTCACACAGCTAGTGCCTGAGACAGATTTGTCATTCTGTGCTCTTTGCACTATGGTGCCACCTAGCTGCCTTTTACTGTGCTACAAGGTCAACATAGGTGAAATTAGCCAATTGTGAGGGGTGGTGTATTTAGTACAGGGAACAGTCAAACAAAGCCCATGCAGCCTTGGGTTGCATCAATAAAATGATAGCTTCCAGGAATAATGAGGTGACATAGAGACCCCCGTCTCTATTCTCCCTTAGACCATCTGTGGAGGAGAGTGTTTGGTTCAGGGTGCCATAGTTGGTTTAGAGGCCATCAGTGGAGTAAAGACAGCAGCCAGGCTGGCAGGGGGCCATTGGCACCTTTGGGAAGGGAGTCTAGGGGTGGGGGCTTGTTGGGATCTTGAAGAATATTTTAGGCTTTTCAAAGAAAAGCTAGCAGAGCTTTGCAAAATGGATTGTCCTTAAAGTCCCTGAAGTCCAGCCCTTTCAGACTGAGTTGCCAGTCACCAGGAGTCTTTTAGCAAAAGTTGGGCCACCGTTTATAAGGCGTCTCATTAGTGGAGGTTTTTCTTCACACGGCCCGAGGCCCCTTCAAGCTCTGGCTCCTTGAGGGCTTTCCTTCCACCCGCAGCAGTGGAGAAGAATGAAAAGCTGAGGGAAGGGCTCTTCGTGGTTGTCCTTTTCCTTGACCTTCAATTACCTGGCAGCTGGGGTGATTGGGAAATGGAGGGGTGGTGTATAGCCCTAACCGGCCCCCTTGGAAAAACTCCTTAGTAGCTAGGAGAAAAGGAGCAGTTCCCTCTCTTCTTGAGCCTCAGCTGTCAATCTTAGGTGCTGGTATAGCAGAAAAGGGCCTTCCTTTTCAGGGACAGCCCCTTCATCTTGATTGGCATCAGACTCTTCAGGGGGCCTTGATGTTGAAGGGCTGAGGAGGGAGGGAGTCAGTGCTTCCCTCTTGGATTGCCTTTCCTCATTTCTGATGGAGGGGCCAGAGGGATGAAGGAATAAGCTCAAGCTACATCAACAAGAAGCTAGTTTTTCCTTGGTGTGGGTTTAATTTGCCTTCTTGGCCAGACTTGGAGACTTTGCTCTAGCGCTGTGAAACTGGCTCATTCCTCATGGATCAAGGCTTCTGAATGCTTCAGAAACAGCTTAGCTACTTGCAATCGTGTATCACTTAGTTAAAATAGAAAAGGGGCTATTCCTGGGCATCTAAGGGAGCTTACTAAAAATTGAAGTTATCTGCACAATTGATGCCCGTTTTAGATGTTAGATTTTTAAAAACCCAAACAGTGTCCGATGGAAATTGATGAATTCAAAACAAAGATGGTTTTTCAGGGAGTCCAGCTGAGAAAAGATGTTAATGACTGACTCCCTCTTTTGGATAGGTACTGTTTATCTAGCTGCTCTCTGAATATCTTTAGAAGTACCATGTTATCTTTCTATATGATTGATGTCTGATCAGGTCATTGATTGCTTTTAATGGTGGTGCCAAGTAATTTCGGAGATGAGGGGAATATAATTTTTATCGCTGTTTAACTGCCTCTGTTAGAACTGAGGTGAATGGCAAAGATGTTACAAAACACACATACACACACAATAGGCCTTGGAATAGACATGGAGCCATTTGTTGGGAAAGAAAAAAGAATATAATCATCCAATCGGAAAGATTGTCATGAATTCAGCTTAAGCGAACCCCATCAGATGAACCAAATAGGTGATAATGTTCAACTCAAGACTCTGACCCTTTATAGGTATTCCCTCTTGTAGGCCAGGTCCCAGCACTTCTGGGTGCCCCAGCAAAATCTTGAATGAATGCCTGTTCTACCCTCTCAAAAAATGCCTGGTGGCTAAGCGCCTGGTAACAAGTCTTTTTATACTTAAGCTAGACTTTAAGAGACAAACGTGGCTGTACGTTTTCATTCAGAGTCTTTGCCTTCAGAGAACCTCCCAGTGCCTGGGTTCCATTTCCATGGCTTTAAGGAATCCAGCCACCTCCATTAAGTAGGAGGCAGAGGGGAAGGAAGTCAAGAAGATGCAAAAAGTGGGGTCAGAAATGGATTTTCCTAAGAGACTGCTACATAAGTCCTTCTCCCGAATCCAATGCATGATTTCTCCCCTTTGATTAGAGATTAAGAGCATATAGCCTAGGAATAGTTTCTTGTTCCTGCTAATAAACTAGTTAACAATTTGACAAATATTCTGCCCCATGTAATGGTGTGTAACATTGTCAGATCTTCAACAACATAATTGTTCTTGCAGCCTTTCTCTTTATAGTCTGGGGTATGTGTCTTTTATGCCCCACATGTTGCTTCTAAATAGAATTACCTGGTTAAAAGCTAACTAATTTTTTCCAGTGTCTTTTGAGCCCACAGTGAGTGTTCTTACTAGTTAGTGCTTTCTTTTTACTGTTTTGACTCGAACTTCATGTGGTGCCTTTTAATTTGTTCTGTTTCTTTAGCAGTCACCACTGCCACTTGGTATAATTACTGAACTACCTTCTATTTATTGTGTTTTCGCAGCCAGTCATCTCTGAGGTTGACAATTAACCAGCATTCTTGGCTGGAGGAGTAAATAAATGCAGGTCCTTGTACACCTGAATGACATATGTGTGGCTATTCTAGAAGTCAGTATTAGATGGTATCTTTTAGAAGGGTCCTCAATGCATTTCTAGAGAAGTCTGCCATCTTTGGCCATTATTATACTCCTTAGTTATTACAAGGTTCACTTCAAGTTCATAGTCTGTGGCTGCTTGCCCTTCTTAACAGCCATTGTGTCAGTTTATTAACTGATGGCTTTTATTTTAATGTGTGTTCTATTTACATCAAAACACAGAAAATTGTTTAATAACATTCCATTTCTGGAATTGTGAGAATACAGGGTCCCCGGACACAGTGGTATGCACTTTAAATTTTCCCCTTAGTACATGTTCTCATAATGTAATGTGTTATCAAATATCATTATACTGTTAACTAATGGTTTTGTGGTCACACCCTTTCTTTATTACGTTAATGGTTATATAAAAGAAAAGACTGGAGAGAATCTATACGGAGCAGCTAGGTGGCACAGTGGATAGAGCACTGGTCCTGAAGTTGGTGGGACCTGAGTTCAAATCTCTCCTCAGACACTTAATAGCTGTGTGACCCTGGGCAAGTCACTTAATCCCAATTGCATCAAACATCCAGGGCCATCTCTAGTCATCCTGATACATATATTGCCACTGGACCCAGATGGCTCTGGAGGGGAGAATGTAAAGCTGGTGACTGCACAGCCCTCCCTCACTGAAATCCAATTTATTGCAAGTCATGACATCACTTCTCAACATCATGGTCCTCTTGGAGAATGAAGGACAAAAAATAACAATAGTTGTTCATGTGATTCAATAATAGACTGAATTCTGATCTAATTTTGACACTACTATCTGATATTACCTTGAATAATCATTTACAATTAATGCTTACATTTTAGTAGAATTGTTCTCTGTCTTCCTTCCTCACATCTCCCCCACCCAAGGAGAAGGATGAAGTTAATGAGAGCATGAGCTTTCCCTCCCATCCATTCTTCATTTTTGTGCTCTTGTGCGCTCTAATGGATGATTCAGCAACCAATTGATAAGCATCTATTAAGTGCTTAGCACATGCTAGGCATGTTTGGTGAGAAATGCTCTCAAGGAGCTTATATTCTTCTAGGAGGGTATAATACAGCCGCTAAATCAGAAACAGACTTACACAATCACTGAGGGGGGTGGGGGTAGAGCATGGCCAACCCCAGGGAGGGAGGCTTTTCCTAGAAGGTGGTATCTAAATTGGCTTCCAAGAGCATGATGGGCTCTGAGAGGCAGAAGACGTGAGAGAACTCTCCATTCTGGGCAACAGACTCCAAAGGAAAGGGACTGTTGTGTACAGAAGGAGGTGGGGAGGTGACATGAAATTGGCTGGGCAAGGTAGGCTGGAGTCGGTCTGTGGAGGGTGTGAGATGCCCCACAGAGGAGCCTGGAGTTGACCCAGGGTCAGTGTAAAACCACCCTGGTTTGGGGCCCTGGGTCTCCGAGAAGGACTGGAGAGAGGAGAGACTGCAGGTGGATCAGTCAAGGGCTGTTTGGAATCCTCCAGATGAGAGGGAACCCCGCCATCTGAATCGGAGGCTGCTGAGGGCGCTTAACAGGTCTCGGCGACTGGTTGGGCCCACATGCTTGGACAAGATGACTTTGGAGGGCCCTTGGAGTTCTACATCTATTTGTCCTGTGATAGTCAAATATTTGCCCACATAAGGATTTTATTTTGTCATAAGAACTAGTAGCATGTGCCTGTGAGTTGATTGGACCTTGAACAAAACATTGGACACTAGAATTGAGGGCGTGATAAAGGAGCTAAAGTCTATTTGCTAACCATGTTATGTCTCGGTGAGGATAACGAGGTTTATTCTGCTCTTTATAGGATTCTCAAATTAGAGATAGAGTACTTCCCATTGCACCTCTGGCCAAAGCTTCCCGGTCAGCCCAGCAGGATCCTGGTTAAATCATGTTTTAAATAAATGTTAGGAGCTAGCTTGAAAAGGAGAAGACATCACAAAAGAGCAACTTGTAACCTTGGGGTGGAAAGGTATCTGCCCCACAAGTCCTTCCTGGAGGCCTTCGGATGGTTTGTGGGTGATTGCTTTAGAAGTCCAAGTGTGGCTGAGCCTACCCAACTGCAAAGACTTGGAAGACAGGGCCACCAGCCGTTGTTTGGTGATCCAAGAACCCCCATTATTCCCACCTCAGAGAGTATGGGTATAAGAAGACTGGTCTCCAAATTGTTATTTCTATTTATTTTTTGGCCACAACAACTCATTTTGTCAAAAAGTTAGTGAAGGGGACGTTCACGCTGATGATATTCTCTTCATCCAAATAGAAGCCTTGAAGCCCTGGTGGGGGTAGAGGGCTTCCTTCAGTGGCGGCAGAAAGCTAGCCCTGTTAGAACTGGAGTACATTTCAGGTCAGACTAAAGGCAACTGAGCAGAGAGGCTCCCCAAGCTGGAGGAGTAACCTCACTATCTTGTACCAACCTCCTTATTTCAAGGTGTTTTACACACACGCACGCACACACCCATTTTATAGAATACATTTACATATTATATTCACATATATTTTTACATAACTGTAGAAACTTTGCTTTTATTGTTAGCTCCCCGAGCCATAGAATCTTTGCTTATAATTCACAGAGCAGGAATTGTTCATTTTCAAGACAGAAACTGAACTGAACCTTGGTATGGCAGAAGGAAATTGTTTTGTTATAATTGTACTTTTATTTCCAGCAATTGAAAAAAAGTTTGGGTTCTGCTGTATTTTAATTCTGATGGACCAAGCACCTGGTATCTTCCTTTGTTTGAAAAAGTATTAAAAACAGATGTGGTTCTCTGGCCTCCTCAATGTGGTTACTAGTGTTGGTTGCCCCTTCTGGTAGAGCATGGCTTCTCACCTAGTTCCAACTGCCTATCAAATCCATTTCACCTGAGCCTCAGGTTCTTTTACAGGTCTCCAAAGGGAATACTTGAAGAAAGGACCAAATAGGTAAGACAAGGATGTTCCGTCTTTATTTTCCTTAAAATGGGAACTTACAGAATGAGAAGGCAATCAGTATATATGGGTACTTTGAATATGGATTTGCAGTGGATTGAATTTACCACAATATGAAATGTTCTTGTGTCAGTTGTGAGTGTAAGGAAAGGAACCCTGGAATAGAGGTCAGGAAACTGGGTCCCTGCCCTGGCTGCTCCAATTTTGAGAACCCCAAGCAAGGCTCACTGGTTGGGCTTCATAATGAACAGTTGCTAGAAATAAGTCATCATGATTAGGATCCTGGAGGCAATATATCTACTTGTATTGCTTTTAAAATAATTTGGTATTGGTAGCTTTTTTCCATCACCTATATTTTTGAGTGTCTTCTTCCTCCCAGGGAACTCTACACTGTAGCAAGCAGTTAAAATGGGGGAGGGAGGAATGGGGAATGGGGAACAATCAGCAAAATCAGCCAACACATGCAAAAAGCTGACATCATATGCAGTATTCCCTACCTTCCTCTGCCAAAAAAGGGGGCCACCTTTCTACATCTTTTCTTTGGGGGCCAAGTTGGATCATCACTTTCAGTTTTGTCAATCTTTCCATTTGTGTTATTGTGATAATTGTTTTCCCCACTCTACTTCTTTTACTTGCATTAGTTCATAGAAGGCTTCCCATGCTTCTGTAGTCATCATGTTCACCAGTAATATTCCATCACATTTATGTGCCTCGATTTGTTTAGCCATTCACCAGTCAGTGAGCATCTGTTGAGTTGTCAGGTCTTTTTCACTATCTCCAAATGTCTGAGACCCTTCTTTTTATCATTGGCCTCTTGTGGATGTATGCATTGCCTATGCCTGACTAGGTCAGAGAAGAGACATTTGAATTACTTTCTTAGACTAACTCTAAATTGCTTTCTGTAATAGTTGAACCAGTTACAGCTCTACCCATAGTGTATCTTTCCACAGTGCCTCCAACATTGAGTATTCCTATCTTTTGCTACATTAGTGATGCTTTAAGAAACCTTGTTGTTCATTCACTGGAATGAGCAGAAAGACTGTTTGCTTATGTCTTACTAGTAACATTTTTCTGTTCATTAACAGAAGTGTGAGCTCAGTGGCACTTCCACATACATATAGTTTTTTTTTTTTAATTTTTTTTTTTTTTTTTTTGGTGAGGCAGTTGGGGTTAGGTGACTTGCCCGGGGTCACACAGCTAGTAAGTGTTAAGTGTCTGAGGCTGGATTTGAACTCGGGTCCTCCTGAATCCAGGGCCGGTGCTCTATACACCGCGCCACCTAGCTGCCCCAATACATATAGTTTTGAGTTTGACAACAGTGATTCACAAAGATGGAACCACTGACTATTTGTAAACTTAGGAACATGAATAATTTTAGAGCTAAAAGGAACCTCAATCACTTCCAGTCTTTGAGCATGAGGATCTTTTTTGCTTTCAACATTAAGAGATACATAATGACCAAAAGCTACTATGAAATTTGTGTTACAGCATCTGTCTACATTTGAAAAATACTTTTACTACATAGAGGTGTGACATCTAGTATACAGAAGGAATGCTGGCTTGCTTATAATTTAATAAAGCTGGCTGGTGCTTTCTTGTAGCTTTCTAAAAACCTGGCAGTCTTTGGAATTCTAATAAATAAATGCTAATAAATAATTCCTTAGTGTAGTGGTGAGTCCAGGCCCCTGTGCTTGATTGATGGGGGAAGCTTAGGCCAAGTGGAATGACTTGTTTACAGTAGCAAAATGGGTGGCAAAGCAAGATCAGAAGCACCTTACTCTGTTGCCAGGTCAGGAGCCCTTTCTCATACACCCCATTGCCTGGAAAGGTGTATTGAAGGTGGGCATTGCTCTTCAACTTTCCCCATAATAGTCTGAATCTCCTTGCTTTCCTTTTCCTCTCCTTCTATGGCAATCTATCCCTAGCCCTGACCTCTCAGCTGGAGATCTCGAGGGCCCAGGCCCCCCCCCCCCCCCATCTTTGAAATTGAGTGAGCTTTCACTCCCAACACCTTGTCTGTTTGGTTTCTCCCTTATTTCATCAGTGTCAGCCATCTTTGGACCTTAGGTGTAGCTTTCTCTTGATATAATCTTCCATCACTAATCACTGGCCACATTAATTTGTCCTTCTGTTGCTCCTACCCCATTCAGAGCCCTCATTTTCACCAGCCTTGACTATTGCAGTCATTCATCCTCAATTGATCCCTCTCCTACCTCAAATTCCTCCTTCCTGTTGTTGCTTGATTAATGTGTTATGTGCCAGACACTGGGTTTACAATGATAAAATAGGCCCTTGCCCTCAGGGCACCTCTGTTCTGTTGTTTGGGTGATGGGAGTGGAGAAGTAAGAACGTGCACATAGAAAGCTAAATACCAAATGTATCCAGAGTGTCTGCTGGGGAAAGGCTTCCTGGACGAGGTGATACCTCAAAGGGGAGAGCTTGGGAGGAAGGAGAGAATGGAGACCAGCACAGCCGTCTGTGATGATCAGCTGACTCTTGTGGCCTCCCAGGTAGAGGACCCGGCTGCCTTTCTGCTTCTTGGTGCTGCTTTCCTACCTCAGTGTCACTCTCTCCTTGGGAATGGCCTCCTTTCCCTGCCTCCTCCTGCCCAAAGACCTGCCCAGCTTGAATGCCAGCTTTTCCGTGCAGCCATCCTTGGGTCTTCTCCCTTCCCCTCCACTCCATTAATGGTCCATTTCTTTTTTCTTTCCTTTTTTTTTTTTGGTGAGGCAATTCGGGTTAAGTGACTTTCCCAAGGTCACACAGCTGGTAAGTGTTAAGTGTCTGAGGTCGGATTTGAACTCAGGTACTCCTGAATCCAGGGCCAGTGCTCTATCCACTGTGCCACCTAGCTGCCCCAGTGGTCCATTTTTGTATTGGTTCCATGGTGTCCGTCAGTGTTTATCTGGAAGGGACCTCCAGTCCAGAGCTTTCTTCTCCTTTGTGTGTGTCTTGGCAGCCAGGCTGGTGAAGCCCATGGACTCACTCTCAGAAACATGATTGTAAATACAGTGGATTGCAAAGGAAACATGGGTCACTGGCTCCAGTTGAAGGACCCTTGATCTAGTCCAAGCCCTTCATTTTACAGGAAAGGAAACTGAGGCCCAGGGAATGGAAATAACTTGCCTGAAGTCACAGAGGTCATAATGTCTGAACTCAAAAGCTCAGACCACTGTTCTCTCCTAGTGGATCTCACTGCCCTTACTTATATGTACATCTTGTGAGAAATAGAGAATCATATTTTTATATCTTTTCATCTCCTTAGCACTTAGGGGTTGGCACCTACTGGGCCCTTAACTAAATCTTTGCTGAACTGTTCTTAGGTCAGTAAAGCACAACTTTAGGATTAATATACACAGAACAAATGGCAAAGTTTCCCAAAGGTTCACTTCATCCTCTGTCTGCAAAGATAATGAGTATAAGGACTTGGCACATGCAGCAGCAGCCTGTCGTCTTGTCTAGCCTGCTGGTCTGTGCCAGTGATAACGGAGTTTCATAGGAGTCCATGAGGAATCTCCAGCAACTTCGTTCTCAACTCTTAATGATTGTGCCTGGAAGGTCTAGGTTTGAAAAAAACACTTGCTGCGTCTAGGAGAGATGATGGTGACTAGCCTGTTCAAAGGTGGGAGAATTGGAGGGGGTATTTATAGGCAGCAAACCCAATATGAACTAACAGCGTGACCAACACTCCCCCCACACCCCCAAGCTAATCCATCACTTACTTAGCTAGTGTGACTCCAGGCCTTCAGGCCTCTAGAGGGCTCTGTTCTGGCCTATCCTCTTTATGGAGGGTGGGACTGTATAGACCAAGTCACGTTTTGTAAAGACTGGTGCAAGGACCCAGCCGAAGAGTGGGTTAGCTAAGGAGCTGCCTTCTGGTATTCGAAGGGCCCCCGAGGACAAAAGGAGGGGCAGTGGATGGGAGTGGCAAAGGGAGATGTCCGCTCCATCTCTGGAAGAAGCTTTTGCTGGGGGAGCTTCCTCAGAAGCATGCCGGTCTGCTCTCTGCCTTTGACCCAGGTGCTCTCCAAGCAGAATTGAGCGCTCGCTTGGCCTGTATTTTGGGGCACATTGGACATGGATATCCCTGTTGGATCTAACCCTGGATGGGCTCGGGCCTCTAGAGCTCAGGGGTCTCCCTGTTAGGTGTCTTATGTCGTACTTTACCCCTTCTCGTAGGTGTGCATCGTCTGATCTTGATGTATGGTGCCTCTGGTGGCTGAGGAGTTGGAAAGCTTTAGGAATAATGTGTTCTGTATGTGCCTGAAATATCAAATGAGAAAGTCAGTGAAAATATCATCCAGGAACAGCAAAGTTTCCTTGCTCTTAGCAAGATAAGAGTTAACTTTGCTCCCCATTTGCATGTGCGAATGTGATTTTGGTAGAGCAGTTTATTAAACAGTTGATGTGGTTAAGAGAGATATTTGGTTCTCCTTTCCTCACAGGCTCATTTCTTTGGTACCTTTGACCCAGTAAGTGAAATTTGAACTTGAACTGGGGTCGTTTGGGTCTCAGAATTAGAGCCAATTAAGTGAATTCTTGAACTAGAATTTTTTTTTTTAAAGCAGAAAAGCTCTGGGGAATAAAACCTTGTACTTTCTCAACATTTCTTGCTAAACTCCCAGGCACTGGTGAATTGTTGCACTATGTTCGAGAGTCGTGTTTACTTTATTTGTATTAAAAACTGGATCTGTCGATTGAGTTTTGAAACATAAATGTCTCCTCCCCCTCCCAAAAAAGCTACATTTTGTACCTTCCATTCAGGTGACTGCTCCACCCCAAATTAATAGATGGTAAGTCTCTTTGTTTTTTTAAGGGCTGAATGACACAGTTCAGTTTTTAGAAGTTGAAGGATCTTGTGTCTGGACTTTTATTGGCAGAGAAATATCTTTGGGGATCTTCCAAATGTGACGGAGTTACTAGATCTAAAGGTAATAGTACTATTTCATAATACTGTCATGTTCCAATTTAAGGCTTGAGAGTTAGTAAAACACACTTCTTCCTGTAAGCAGATAGCGAACTTTTGACTGCCTCTGAACCAATCCTTATTTGGTGAAGGCTTTATGATATATAGTGGTGAGGCAATTGGGGCTTTAAATAGTTTTTGGCCCCTCAAAGAAGGGCAGCATGATTTAGGGAAAGGGCCAGGACTTAATCTTTGTAGTCTTGAGCACCCAAGGTTCATGTTGCAGTGAAAGAGATATTATAGCAAGAAGTGCTGTGCTTCGTAGTCCTGTGTGCTGTCTGGACCTATATAGTGGCATGATCAAGGAATGGAGTTCATTAGTGTTGGGAATATACTACAGTAAGTTTGTCCAATTAAAAACACTTTGAATAGGTAGGAGTTTCAGCAATATTTTGTGTCTGAATAAATTTGTTGTTTCACAAAATTTTTAATCAGTATTAACTTATTATTTTACTTTTTATACATGTGAATTACATGTGAAGATAGTTTAACATCCATTTTGGTAAGATTTTTGAGTTCCAAATTTTTCTCTCTCCCTCCCTCCCTGCTCCCGAAGCCAGCAAACAATCTAGTATTTAACTAATTGTTTAGCAGAGGGCTGCTTTACTAGTAAATTTCATCTGTCAATCATGAATCATGCCATTTGAATGGCTGTTAACTCCCATTGCCTTCTGTCCTTCCTCTTCCCATCTGCAAGTATGGTGGAGGTCTCCTTAGTGGTAGGAATGGGACTGTATAAAGATTGTGTCCTGGAGTATTCAAATAGGAGAGCCAGTGGAGATCCAGCTGAATTGGTAGGTGGGTCCAAAGTGATTTTCATAGACTCTTCAGCCACAAAAACGAGGAGTTTGGGTGTTGTTTTGAAGGCAATAGAGAATCACTAAAGGTATTTGAATGGGGGCTGCATGGCCAAGATAATGGAGGCAATTTAATTTTGGGGTACTTTGTGAGCCAAATTAGAAAGTGGAGAGCCTTGAGGCTGAAAAACTAATTCGGAGGTAATTGGGACCCATTGGGAGATAGGAATCCGGAGGAAGAGAGGAGACAGGAAGTGACAAGATCAGGGAGAAAAGTGAGCGGAGCACGGTTCTGTGGATTTGTATATATTGAAAGAAAAAGCTTAATCTAGCTTTGCTTTGTCCCAGGATGGCCTGGGGGTGGTAGGACCTGGCAGAGGGGCCGAAGGAAGGATTTTCCCACACTTGGGAAGGGGGGATTCTCCTCTGTGGTAAGGATTCCCTTTAAACAAGCAGCCCCGCTCATCTTTGCATCCTGGTGCTGCCAAGTCCCATAGTGTCAAGGAAGAGAATCCTTCATAAACGTTCTTGTTCACATCACTTGAACCATGTCTGATGACAGCAGCACAACTTTCTTAATGCTAGAATGTAGAATCAAAGCCATGAAGCAAACCTCGTATCATGAAAAGAAAACTCACTGGACTTTGGGGTCACAGGAGCCAGGTTCAAATCTAGGTTTTTTAGTACTGTACTGTGTGGCCTTGGTCAAATCATTTAACTCCTGGGCCTTGGGTTTCCCCTCTCTCTATAAGATGAGAGGGTGACCAGATGGCTTTTGAGATCCTTTTTTAATCTTAATTTTTTACTTAGATCTGTTAAATGGTATGTAGTTTAAAGGAAGTGACTGTAATGAGATCTTAGCAAAACATAGTTTTCAGGATCGGATTTGTCATCTTAAAGAATTATAATTAATTTAATATTCTATTTCCATAGTTTCTAACAAATGGCTTTTGATATGCCAGAATATGGTTTGGCAAAACTTGGATTTGAAGGTAGGGTTGCCTAAATGAAAAGACCACGTCCTGAGGTCAGAGGACTTGGATTTTATTCTGGATTCTGCGATTTGTTGACTTTGCATGAGTCACCAGCCTCTTCTGTGCTTTGTCTTCATCTGGAGATGCAGATAACTGTACCTACCTTCTCTGCCTGTCTACCTGCCTCACACAGGTGTGGGCAGTTAGTTGTTACCTGTTCACAGAGTATGACATGGTTAGACATTTCAGTCACTGGGGGCAACATTCCTCACATGCCCTCCTCCCCCTAATGTACGGCTTATAGGCCCAAGGTGAAAAGAGGCACATGTGAAGATGGGGTTCCACGTAGTGAGCGTGGGGAGTTGTGGACTCCAGAGGGTGTGGCTGAATTGTTTTCTGGAGCTTCTGTCTACATGGTGGAAGAGTGCATGTTCTATAGAAAAGTGGACCAAAACTGAAGATCTTGTGCTACATAAATGTTAGGTGATATCACCAAAACTAATCAACAAAATTTTGTAAACTGGATTAAGTGAATGAAAGCATAAAGGGAAAAAAGCCAGCTTGGTTCTGATTCAGAAGAAAAGGGTAGCTTTGTGTTGTTAGGTGCTAGTAAAACTTTGTGTGGTGTAAGAAAGCCCTGCTGTTTGATGAATGAGGTTAAAGATTTAGTTAGTTACCAGAAGGTAGGGAGAGGTGTGTGTGTGTGTGTGTGTGTGTGTGTGTGTGTGTGTGTGTATGTGTGTAGAGAGAGAGAGAGAGAGAAATATGATGATGGTGGTGGTGGTGGTGATGGTGATGACGGCTTGAGAAATGTTGACTTTCTTACTTTGGATCTAAATTGGCTTTGTCATCTTTGTCCCAGAATTCCGTTTTCACATGTATTGCTCTTCTTTGGTGCTTTAATGGGGTGAAAGTGTTGTTTTCCCCCAGTGGGGAGAAGTCTGGGTTTTAATCAGTATTAGATTTCTGATCCAGCACCCAAAGATGGGAGGCAGTGGTTGTTTCCATCTGTTACTTTCCCCAAAGAGAGGTCTAGATAAACTTACTTGATTTGGGCATCTTGTTAGAGGTACCAGATTTTGGTAGTGAATTCCTGTGATGTGGTATTTTGAGGTTCTGTCCTGTTTTTATGCATCTCATCACTCTCTTCCTCCTTTCCCTTTGTTCCTGTCTGTACAGAGTCTCTCTGTTAAATTGCTCTTATTTGGATTTGAACAACAGCATAAAAATTGCTCAACCCTACTAATATCACCTTTACTCTAATGTCTTTTATGTCTTCCTAAATTCAGGTGACAGAACTGAATGAACCTCTGTCCAATGAAGAAAGAAACCTTCTCTCTGTGGCGTATAAGAATGTGGTTGGGGCTCGGCGTTCTTCCTGGCGGGTCATCAGCAGCATTGAGCAGAAGACATCTGCTGACGGCAATGAAAAGAAGATAGAGATGGTGCGCGCCTACCGTGAGAAGATAGAGAAGGAATTGGAAGCTGTCTGCCAAGATGTGTTAAGCCTGCTAGACAACTACTTGATCAAGAACTGCAGCGAGACGCAGTACGAGAGTAAAGTCTTCTACCTGAAGATGAAGGGGGACTATTACCGCTACCTGGCTGAAGTGGCCACGGGAGAGAAGAGGGCGACCGTGGTGGAGTCCTCCGAGAAGGCCTATAGTGAAGCCCATGAGATCAGCAAGGAGCACATGCAGCCCACTCACCCCATCAGGCTGGGCTTGGCTCTCAACTACTCCGTTTTCTACTATGAGATCCAGAATGCTCCGGAGCAGGCCTGCCATCTGGCCAAGACCGCCTTTGACGACGCCATCGCCGAGCTGGACACCCTCAACGAGGATTCCTACAAGGACTCAACTCTCATCATGCAGCTCCTCCGGGACAACCTCACGCTCTGGACCAGTGATCAGCAAGACGACGACGGTGGAGAAGGCAACAATTAAGCCTCCTGGTGGACTGGCAGCCGCACGCCGATGCTACTACTGCAGTCTTTATTTTTTTCCCACAAGTTGGGGGGGTCGGGTGGGGGAGGGGAAGGGAGGGGGTGACCTTCCCGGGGAGGAACCCACGGCCTATCTTTGATTGCCTCTTTGACATTTTTGCCAAAATACCACTAGTGGAGAGTCGGGCTGGCTGTGCTGGTGTGTGGGGGCAGCCTCACGCTGGCGAATGGACTGTTCTGTAGATTAATCCGAGTGGAGCTGTCTTTGATTTAACTTATTGCTAGTGATAGGGGTTTAAGATGAAAAAACAACTTGAATGGATCGGCCCTCATCTGAATAAGTTCTGTGGTTCCAGTAAGAGTTCTGTTTTTTGTCTTTTTTTTTTTAATGTTCACGTGCTCATGTCTTGAGTTGTGGGTGCTGTGTATAGTTCCTGTGTCGTAGTGGTGTATCTCCCATGGTGCACGCTACCCGTCCTGCCATCGCTTCAATCCCCACAGTATGGCGGCTCATTTCGCCTTAAGACTTAGCCCGCGCTAACTCTTCCGAGACGCCCATTAGCTTTGCAGTATTGACACTAAGTTACAGTTTACAGTATTCTTCTACATGACAGCCATACGTGACATCAAGCCATCAGTGGTGTCTCTTCATTTGCTTGGGTGTTTGGCGCCCTGCTCTCCCCCTCTCGAGGAGTCGCAGAGCCGCTTTGCACTGGGGCTCATGGGTAAAGAACGGGTGCTTGGCAAGTGGCGATGGGATTTTGTCCTCTCCTTTTTCTTTTCCACTATTTACTCCACCCAAAATTGTGAAACACTTGAATAGAAGTAGCTTTGGGGAGAGGGATCGAACACCACAGACAAAAAATGGAGACAATTCGGGTCTGCTTGTCATGTGCTGTGTTGGTGTTTTCTGAGATGATGCCACAGCGTCTTCCTCAGGGATTACACTGCCAATCCCTTTCCACTTGACTCTCCCCCACTGTACCTTTGGCCCACCACACTCGGTTACCTGTTGGATTATACAGAAGCTTGGTGGCCACCCTAAGGAGGCTGGGGCAGGTATAGTGAGGGAAACTTCAGGTGCTAGAAGCCCATTTGGTAGAGAAATCCACCACGGAAGAGCAAGGATCACATGGACACGCCCCTGTGAGATTTAGGGAGCCCTGTAGCCTTCTCCCCCTTAGGAAAAAGAAACTTCACCCCTCCCCCTTCTTCCCTTCATTCCCCCCCCAAGTTCTTTTATTTTAGTCAGGGAGAAAATAAATGGACCCCAATCAAGAATAGATAATACTTACTTTTATTTGACTTAAAGGCTCATTTTTCTTTGGACTTTTCCAGCTTTTAAAAAATTCAAGTGTAGGAAGTTGGAGGTTGACTGCCATTCCCTTCTTATTTAGTCAGTCGGTCAACAAGCATTGATTGAGTGCTTACTAAGTGCCAGGCGCTGTGCCGAATGCCGGAGATGGAGCTTGACTTGATTAGGATGGAAGGAAGATGCAGGGCTCTTGCCACCAATTGGTTTCCAGTAAGTCTTGAGGTCCTTCTCCTTTCGGAGATGCTGATCTACAAACATGATAAATCAGTGTCGCTTATATGTTACGTTCAGTTTTTGTTTTGTTTTGTTTTTGGTAAAAATCGCTCTAATGTGTCTAAAGTCTTATGGTCACAGATATTTTGGCTTTTGTCCCCTCATTTAAGCAGGAATAAATAATTAATTGAATGAAAAAATAGCTGCCAAATGCTTCTGCTAAATTTTGATAGCAACATTGACTTTATAATCATGAAACAGGACCCAAAATGCCAGTGAAATCAAAAGAAATCATTCTCCTAACATGGAATAAAGGTATTCTCTATATACCATCCCACAGTCTCCCCTACAGTGACTCCCTTTAGAAATTCATCTCCAGATCTAGGGGGAAAGCTCCAATGAAATGACCCCTACTTGAGAGGACAAATAGGAAGAACCTGGAGTCCAGATTATGCTGTGAGTAGACGGCATGGAGTGGATGAGGTTTGATGGGGTGGGGGTGGGGGGGAAAGGTGGGCTGTGGCTCTTCTTTACTTTAAAGTAATTTAAATTCATGTCCAGACGTGAGCAGTGTTGTCCCTACCTGTATAATTTGGAAGCAATTTACTGGAATTACAAAACCTATTTTTTTTTTTTAACTTCAGCTTTGGCTCTGGCTGCTTTTAGCAAACCCTTCAGCCCGTGAGCACACAGAGGCTGGGATGAGTGGGGGTGGGGATTGGATTCTTAAGCAGCTTCCTTGGTCTTTCCTCTTTGTTTCTGTTGTTTTTTTTAAGAAATGCACTTGCCTATGATACTGTTTCTCCGGTGAAATGACTGCTCCTTCATTACTCTATCGATACCATATTGTGCATGCTAGTGTTGTATTTCTATACAGTAGCTTGAGATTTATTAACTTATACTGTAGATGTTATGTATTCCTATGACAAAAAAAATTAAGTCTTCAAAAAAATTTTTTAAAGTTTTTTAATTTATTTTTTTTCTTTTGGGGGTAAAGTTCGCTCTACCAAATAGTGATCGTAACAAATTGATCTGTTATGGATGTTGCTATAGTGACATGCAATTATATCTTATTTTGTTTCTAAAAAGGAAAACAAAGCAAAAGAAACACCAGTATTAGCTTTCATCTTAATGCCTGGTGTTGGTTGTCACGGTGAAATTATAACTATCACAGTGTAGGAGAACAATGACTGTGTTCTTGGAATGAGCCTTCGCGCTTCTTGTCATGTTGTGCAGTGAACTCTCTTTAAGGTCTAATCAGTGATTATTTTCCAGCTCCGTGTTTCTGTAAGGAATTCTTTCACACACGGACCATTCTTAGCAGTTTTCCTCAGTGATGGAATATCATGAATGTGAGTCATTATGTAGTCGTCATACATCGAGCAAATAAACTTACAGATCTGACGTCAGTGAGCACTTGGTTGTGTTCTGTGTGTTGATTCTGCGTTCATCTTTACAGACAAAAGGCAAGAAGGATGGTCTTGGTCTGGTCTGGTAATGCCCTGTTCCACTGGGACGTGGCTGGGGCCCGGTCTGTATGAGGTGGGAAACTTCAACTCTGCTCCCTTGAAAGCAGATTGTTCACCTTTTTTTGTGACACAGGCCCCTTTTGGACATCTAGTGAAGTCTATGGACCACACTTCAGAATGATGTTTTTAAGTCCATAGGTTCACAAAGACAGCCAAATATGTGGAAATAGCTATCAAAATAGTAAGTTCACAGACCCTAGTTTAAGAATTCCCTCTTAAGAGATTCTTTCCCTGAATAAAAGGTGTGCCCTTAGCTCATCAGAGCCTGGTGAACTCACCCTTCCTCCCTAACCCCTTTATCACCCCATCAAATCGAAGCCACCTCCATAAAGCTTTTCCAGATCTCCCCCACACACACACACACATACTCCCCTCCAAGCTGAGAATCCTTTCAGTTGATATAAAACACTTCCATTTTCTCCTACATCTACTCTGAGCATTCTATATCATCCTTAGGTTGTCCACAGAACCAAAAGGAAGGCAGCCCCAATGCCTCATACACGGAGCCACACACGTTTGCTGAGTTCCGAAAGCTGAGTGGGTGGGTGGGAGGGTAGGCTGGGGTGGTGCCCCCGTTTGGCAGATAATGAAACCATCTCAGAGAATGTGACCTACCCAAATCAATGCATGAAGTACCAGAGGAGGAACCCCTGCTGCTCCAACGTCCTCTCAGTTACTTCAAACTGTACACTTTGGGAATATTTCTCTTGCAGATGGAATTGGAGAATTGGGGAAATACTTTGGGTAACTTACACCCATTTCCTTTCCCACTTTACCCATAGATCAGTTTGAGGAGCTCAAGAAGAGACATGGCTGTCCTATAGACGTTTTAATTAGGGAAGAAGCAAACAATCACTGCTAATGATTGGCCGTTTTGACTTTAAAGAAAGTCACTTCACTGAGACTCAGTTGCTTCCATAAATAGAATGGCCAGACTAGGTGATTTCCAAGAGCTCAGGAAGCTTAAACCCCTCCTTCTTCGAACTGCTCCCCCCTCTGCAACCAGAGGCAAGCAGCCAGCAGAAGGTCCAAAAGCATTGCCTGAAAGGAGCAGGCCAGGGATGCCCCCTGTGGAGGTGAGGCTGAAACAGGGCCCCTCAGCGAGCTAACAGGGCCATCTTAGAAGTATTTCTCAATGTGTTTTTCCAAGAAAGAAACTCCACAGAAAGTGATTCTCTGAATTTGTAGCATTTTTTGAGTCCCCCAAGTATTGCGTTGGTTTTTACTTGGGAATTAGGACAGGAGTAATTCAGTTAGGGATACTGGCCATCAGAGAAGCCAGGCCCTGGATAGAGAGAAGCTTCCACCTGTAGCACCTTCTTTCTGGTGATTTAGCACCCAACTGGAAATGAGAGAACATGTTTCATTCTAGTCTGGAAGGTAGGAGGCCCACCCTCCCAAGCCCCACAGAGGAAGGTATTGCTACACCCTCAGTTCCCCCTGCCTGGGCACCAATTCTAAATTGACAGGAGGGAAACATTTCCTTTGTCTGGATCAACAGCTCCCCCCCATTGGCACACCATTACAAGCTATGGAGAAGGGTGAAAACATTCTCTTAGCGATGGCTTGCTTGACCTTTACAAAGCACAGATAATCCTGCTTCCAGTGAGTGGGTCTGCACAGTGATGGCAGCCTGTGATGACTGTGCCTCACATCCCTTCATGACAGGAGCCCCTGCCCCGGTGTCTTCTGCTCTGGACCTGGCTCAACTCTTTTCTGCTTAATACACTTAAACTTAAGCAGAGTTGCCTTTGGAAAGGAGGCAGTAAACTGTTTGTACTGGGAGGGGAGCTGACTGAGGTTTCATATTTTACTCCTGGAGTGTTCATCTGAACTCAGGAATAAAGAGCTAATATGTAATTTAAGTTTTGGGAAAAAAATAATAAATAATAATAATAAAATAAGGAATAAAGAGCCAGGTCAGGCACAGAGCAAGGAGGAAGACAATTTTGGACAGAGAGAGCTGCCCTGCACCTCCCAAACCATATTACATAAAGCCTGTGTAGACCCTGGGTGTAGAAAATGGATCAATCAGTAAAGATTCATGAAGCACCTACTATGTGCCAGACACAATCCAAGATTCCTGTTTAAAGCATTCAGATGAACAAACCTTCGTTAAAAGACTGAACAATAAAGTTAGAAAGATGGGACACCCACCCTCTTCTTAGGGAGCTTTTAATCTAATGGGAAAAGGTGAGAGGGTCCAAAGAAAAGTACTCTGGGAAATTGGAGGAGGGAAAGGTCATTTTCACCTGGGGCAACAGAGGAGGCTTCATGGAGGAGGTGGCACCTGAAATGGGTGGGCTTCCATAACCAGAGATGAAAGAGTCCATTTCAGGGATGAGGAACAGCATGAGCAAAGTTGGGGCATCTGTCTTACCTTCTCTTCTGTCTCCATGGGTGGGAAGCCCTTACCTGGCTGCTGACACCAACCTACCATCCTCATTCTGCTTCCTGCCCCACAGCCTGTGTCTGGGAAGCCAATAGTTCTGAGCCTACAATGCCATCCTCTGTCAATTGGTATTGACTTGACCCACTTCAAACCACACTGCATTAGTGGAGGGGCTGAAGTAGGGTCCCTACAGGAGCCTTGATTGGCCAAGAGCAAAATGACCTTTATGTTGGTAAGCGGCTCTTTAGCAGGCAAAGGTCAGAGAATATTTGCCAAGTTCCCAGGAATATCAGATACGGGTGGGGACCTCCCCCCAAGGAGAGATGGCACAGAAAGTAGGGGGGAAAGCACCCCAAGTATGCTCACGGACTCCCAGTGAGGCAGTGGACATGGAACTTCCAGGCTGGTGCTTCACTGACCGCCTTCCAGAATGCAGGGCCCATGCCATGCCTCCACCAGGCATTGGGGGTGGACTCCAGAAGCTCAGGCTCTCAGTACCCACAATCACAGCTCCTGAGTTGGTAGGGAGGGACCTCTGAGGCCAGCTAGTCTAACCCCAACCTGAAGAGGAAACATGTCTGCCCTCAGTTCAAAGACCCAAGAGAGGGATGGGGAGCTCACTATGTCCTGAGGAAGCCATTCCTCTTCTGTCCATCTCCCATCACTTGGAAGTCAGCCCCTACCCCCCGAAATCAACAAAATCTGCCATTCTTCAGTTTCACGGTACCCTGCATGTTAAATTGGGCCATCAAGGGCCATCTAGTCCAACCCTTTTATTTTACAGATAGGAAACTGAGACCCAGGAAGGTGAAATAGAGCTAGAGCTGGAAGGGACCCCTTCATTTTAGAGGATGGAGATGTCTAGGGAGGTCAGTGTGAATCAGGGAGGAGATTTGAACCCACAGCCTCTAACTCCAAAGCCATTGCTCTTTCTACAGGGCTAAACCAATCTACTCTTTGGGACCAAGCTGATAAATTTAGTACTTCTTCAACGTGATGGTCCTTCAAATACTAGAAGAATCTATCAGTTCCTCCCTGAGCCTTCTCTTCTCCAAGATAAACATGCATAGTCCCTTCAACGAAGCTACAAACAGTATCATTCAGAAGCCCATGTGTTCAGAAAAGGACATGTTAAAATGGGGTACTCCAGTGTACCCAATACTCGAGATATGGCCTGACAGTTAGGAGTCCCTAGCCCTGGACACTAGGTATCTTTGTAGATCTCAATCGCTTTTTTGGCTGCTGAGTCCTTCTCTTGACTCATTGAGGCTGTAGTCCACTAATACCCCAGGATCCTTTTCAGAAGATGGGCTACCTTGAAGCAGGCACTGACTGGGTGCTTGTGGTGGAATGGGACAGGGCTGGGACTAGCCCCAGATTTGGAAGGTCTTTCTTGTCTCAGCATCCTTCTCCCTCATCCCCCTTGTGAGGCTGGGAGCTTCAGGGGCATGAGCTGGCTAGGACAGTTCTCCCATGCTGCCACCTTCAGAGTACAAACCTGAATTGCAGCCTGCAGTTGGACAGCCGAAGAAACCTAGACAAGCTTAGGGTGGCACTAGGGGAGGGCACTGAGGAGGAGGGGAAAGGGAGGAGCCCAGACCAGTGTGTAGAAGCTGCCTCCTCTGTATAACTTAGTTTTAGGGAGCTTTCCGACACCCTTAGGGGTTAGGTCATCTGCCCATAGTAGGACTTGAACTCAGATCTTCCTGACACCAATGCCTTGCACACTTCTTATTCCACCAGGCTGTGCTGGGTATCACCTAGGCCAAAGGGGATTAGCAAAGCATTCATTTAGGTCTCCAGCTCACCTGCATGGCCAGGACCCTTTGGGTTACAGAAGGCAGAAAGGAGAGTGCCTTTATTTGGGTGCCTTCTACAAAGTTTGAAAATCACTTCTTGAGGTCGAAAATCGGGCCCCCCCAAGGGGGCAGCTAGGTGGCACAGTGGACAGAGCACCGGCCCTGGAGTCAGGAGTACCTGAGTTCAAATCTGGCCTCAGACACTTAACACTTACTAGCTGTGTGACCCTGGGCAAGTCACTTAACCCCTATTGCCTTACCAGAAAAAAACCCAAACAAACAAAAAAAGAAAGACAATTCCCCGCCGCCCCTACCCCCCCCCCCCCCCCCCGGCGTGGGCATTTAACAACACAGGGAATGGAGGCTGAGAGACCCAAGGGCCTGAGATGGGATTCAAACTCGCGTGTTCTTGACTCCTAGATCGAGACTGACCACCGTGGCCTACTGTCTCTCATGGGTTCTGGAGCTGAAAAGGACCTCAAAGATCATCAGCCCCCAAGCCCTTAGTTATCAGAGGTGTCAGAGGTGGAAAGGTGCTGCCCCAGGGAGAGAAAGGGAACTGTCCGAGGTCACGTGGATAATTAGCAGTAGAGACAGGATTTCAGCTCGGATCCGCAGACTCCAAAGCCGGAGCTCTTCTCTCCGTCTAATTCTCTGCTGCTTAAAGTAAACGGGAAATGGGAAAACGCCCCATTTGGCACCTAGTCTGATCCTTTCTCGTGCATCTGTGCGGCTTCAACGGTGCTGGGACATGGCTCAGTTCAGACTAGCAGGGCCAATGATGAATACTTCCTCATCACAGCCTGCCTTCCTGGCCTCCAGTGATGCGTCCTTAACTCTTTCTGACACCAGACCTTTGGTCTGTGGCTGTGCTCCCTGAATGTGTTCAGCTCTGGATTGGGAGGTAGACAGACTTCTCTAGCTCCCACTCACCGAGTGACCTTAGCCAAGTCCCTTCCCTCCTGTGAGCTTCCCACTCTGTCAAATGAGGACTAAGTGCAGGACTCCAAGCTCCCTTCCAGCCCACATTCTGCCTTGGCACCCCAATGCAATCTGTGTCCCTCCCTTTCTCTGTGTCTCCAGCATTTAGCACGGTGCTCGGCGTTTAATAACTGCTTGTTGCCTTGTCTGTGGGGATGGTCTGCGTCCGGCTGTGGAGCCGGGCTTTATCTTTGAGGGTTCTTGTGCCAAATGGCGCCCCCACGTTCTGCGCTCCTTCTCCACGCCGCACCCACCCTCCGCCCTCCCCCGCACTCTGCATCCGCACTCGTTTCCTCTGCATCTGCCCCGCACCCCACGTTCCCCGTATTGTCCCCGCACCCCCACTTCGCCTTTGTCCCCACGCCCCAGGTTCCACGCACTCTGCACCTGCACCCCTGCTCCTCACACTAGCCCGCACCCCCAATTCTTTGCCTTTGCCCTCTCATCCCCTCCCATAGCCTCCCTCCCCCGCCCCCCCGCCCCGCTGTCTGGTACCCGCCGCACCCACCTCCCCCTGCTCCCCTGCATCCCCGCATCTCCAAGCATTTGGTTGGACAGTCTAGACCGCAGCGGCACGCCCCATCCCTTGGGCAAAGGCTCAGCCCACCAATCCCGGGCCAGCACGGCTAGCCAATGGTAGGGCGAGGTCTTCTTGCGCTACTCCAATGGCCTGCCTGTTGCTAAGGCTGGGCTCTCTTCTTTCAAGCCGCGGGGTAGGCGAGCACGTCCGCGCCCAGAGCCCTAGGAGGAGTGTGCGCGCATGCGCAGATGAGGGAGGGAGGGAGGGAGGGAGGGAGGGAGGGAGACAGTAGATCCGCCCCGCCTCCACCGAGAAGTGGGACTCTTGTTTCTTTCCCTGGTTAGCCTGGGATCAATTTTTAATAATCCTAACTCGAGAGGGCTTTTTTTTCTTTCTCGAATGGAGATATGTGTTAGTGATTGAGATGCTGAAAGAAAAAGCCTTTTTAAAAAGAGGAAAATTCCCCGAGGGAAGTGGATCAGCTGGGCGTCTGAAAATTTGTGTGAATGTGTGTGTGTATGCATGTATACACACATATATACACGTATGCAGTGTGTATATACGTTTATTTATTTTAAACAAGCTGTATGGAAAAGATTCACAGTTTCATATACAGCCCTCTTTGAAACTTTTGTATATGGAAATGTTCATGCTTTTCTAGTTTTTAATTTTTAAAAAATAGCCCTCCTCCGCGGCCAAGTGCAGGCTGATGTGTTGCTGGCGGTAGGGTGGTCGAGTTGGAGTGGGGGGAACCTCCAGGATCATCTCGAAGTCCTATCTTTCATTTTTAAAAAGGAGGAAACAGGCCCCAGGAGGCCAATGGCCTTATTGGTTACTAAGCGGTTGGATCCAGATCTTCGAATTCCAAATCCAAAATTAATCCTGCCTGTGGCTCTGCGATTGGAAGACGCTCATTTTAGTGTAATATCTCGGGGATTTGAGTTACTCTTTACTTGTCTGTCTCCAAGTTGTAAAGAAAAAGGTAAACTCCTTGGGGTCAGGAACTGCTTCGTTTTGGTGTTGGTAGCTGCAGCCCCAAGCAGAATCTTGCACACAGTAAGCACTTAAGGAATATTTGTGGAATTGAAATACCAGTTATATCGTAGTGATTTGTAAGAATATAACATGTATAACTATATAATAATAACAATATAACATTTATATAGTTCTTTGTAAGACTATAACATTTATAACAATTTAACCTTTGTATAGTGCTTTGTAAGAATATAACATTTATAATAATATAACAATAACAATATAACATTTATATAGTGCTTTAAGGATTACAAAACACTTTACACGTTATCTCATTTGTAACAGGGATAGTCAGAGGAGGAGATGTGAGGACCCCCCCCCCCCATCCAAGTTAACATCTAATTACCATCCTATAATTCCTACCATATTTCGTTATGTCATGTTGACACAGAAGCCCCATTGTGTCGTGGAGGGAGAGCCAGGAGGTGCAGGCTATTGTCCTAAGCTCTTACTGGCTTTCTAGCCTTGTGAGTCTCTCCCCTCTCCAATCCAGCCTCTGAGCAGCTGCCAATTGAGTCTCCCTAAAACATAGGTCTGCCCATGCTAGCCCCCTGCTGCCTCTACCTCACAACCTCAAAGTCACAATCTGGCTCCAATTTATACATTGTCGTTCAGATTTCCTTCCATTTACTGGGTATATATCTTGGCTGTGCTGAGTTATTTGCATGTTGCCGGGCAACATACCTTTCTTGGTATCCTCAGTGCTAGCATAATGCCTGGTGCCTAATAAATGCTTATTCACTGATTGTCAGGCTTCTGGCACATTCTCTTTTCCATCCAAATCCACCTCTTTTGATGCCTGTCTAGGCAGGGTGTGCTAGCAAAGACCCACTCACTGAAAAATGTAGCAAAGACACTTTTAAATTTAATCTGAATAATTAACATTTTATCCATCATGTTTGTAAGCCTAGACAATCAACAAAAACAATAAAGCAAGCCCTGACTTTTAGCATGGGCCAATTTCCAAGGTGTCCATGCTTACATTGAAAATTTAACAATCAGGGAAGCCTTTGAGCATGAGTTCTAATTCTGGGCTGGTTGCTAGATCTCTACGTGACCTTGGGCAAGTCACATCCCCTTAGCTTCAGCTCCCTCTTCTCCATAAAGAGGACATCGATTTGTTGACTTCTCAGATCCCTGTCTGGAAAAGTCTTGAGTTCTGAGATCAGTCACTAATGTTTGTAGAGCACTGCCCTGGGTGGTCAGGAAGAGGCAAAGTCTGAATCAGACAGGGGCAGGTCCTCATAGAGTCTTGGGGTAGGGGATGAGTAAGACACTAAGACACATGCAAATAAATAACTGGAATATGCTTCATTAGAAATGAAGCCCAGGGGCAGCTAGGTGGCCCAGTGGATAGAGCACCGGCCCTGGAGTCAGGAGTACCTGAGTTCAAATCCAGCCTCAGACACTTAACACTTATTAGCTGTGTGACCCTGGGCAAGTCACTTAACCCCAATTGCCTCACTAAAAAAAAAAATAAAATAAAAAAAAATCAGGCATGATATGGTGAGCCCACCTGGTGACTGTCTAAGAAAGGGCAAACTGACCTAGGTCAGAAGCAGAGTTAGCCAGAGCTCCTGGACAAATAGAGTGGGATCAATCTGTGAGCCACTGCTGCACTTCCATTCTAGAGGAGATGGGAGATTAAAAAAAAAAGAAGGCAAGTGCCTGAGAGGGGCAAACTACATGCCTCATGAGGTGGGGGAGACATTGAAGAGGGATGAAACTTCCTGGAGGAAGGGGCATTTGTACTGGACTTTAAAGGATGGGTAAAAGTTCAACTGGTGGACTGGAGGGTATTCCAAACATAGGAAACAGCCTGGACAAAAGCATGGCAGTGGGAAGTTTGAGTTCTCCATTGCTCCAGGACCAGAGAGCTGTCCAGTTTGGCATTGTGGGCCTTGGGACTGCAAAGGCTTCCCCACAGGGAACTGGCCCAAGTCCCAGGATCACACCTTAATCCCTTCCCCGTGGAGATGCCAAGCCATGAGGTAAGCTCTGTGGTCCCAGATTTGGGAGGGCCTGGAATGTCAGGCAGAACATGACACACTACCCCGGCTTAGGCGGATTATTTCTGAAGGTTGTCCCCGTTCCAGTGGTCAGATAACAGGAATATATTTAGAAGGCACTTCATAGTTATCAAGAGCTTTACACACTTGAGCCTCAAAACAACTCTGAGGGAACTTGTCTTTTTTATAGTGGAAGAAACAGAGACCCACAGACACCCAAAGGGGCAACTGAGAGAAGAACCCAGATAGGGCTCCCAGCATTGCCAATGGGCTCTTTCCATTGTACCACACTGCCTCTCACAGGTGACTTAGTCAACTGATGTTTGAAGGCTGAGGCCAAAGAGGTTTTAGAACAGAGCTGTCACCCGCTGTTCTGGGAAAGAGCCAAAAAAAAATGCAAACCCACCTGGTAGGATTCAATTAAACAGTGCTGGAGTGGCAGAATTTCTCAATACAGCTAATCTAGGCACACTCCAGGAAAGGATGAAAAGGGCACTGTAGAAATCAAGCTAAAAGCCAGACACTCCCTGGGGAGCTCAGGCAGATTTCGTGTACCCACCAGGCATCGAGGGGATTTGCTGTGTTTAAGTCAACAGTTCCAAGGTGGGGGGGGGAGGGAGGGAGGGAGAGAAAGAGAGAGAGAGAGAGAGAGAGAGAGAGAGAGAGAGAGAGAGAGAGAGAGAGAGAGAGAGAGAGAGAGAGAATGTGCATCGGTGTTCGAGTGTGTGTGTGTGTGTGTGTGTGTGAGAGAGAGAGAGAGAGAAAGAGAGAGAATGTGTGTTGGTGTGTGAGTGTGAGAGAGAATATGTGTGTGAGAGAGAGAAAGGGAGAGGGAGAGGGAGAATGTGTGTGGGTAAGTGGGTATGTGAGTGGGTGTTGTGAAAGAGTATGTGTGTGTGTGTGAGAGAGAGAGAGAGAATGTGTGTTGGTGTGTGAGTGTGAGAGAGAATATGTGTGTGAGAGAGAGAAAGGGAGAGGGAGAGGGAGAATGTGTGTGGGTAAGTGGGTATGTGAGTGGGTGTTGTGAAAGAGTATGTGTGTGTGTGTGTGTGTGTGTGTGTGTGTGTGTGTGTATTTCTGGACACCTGAACCATGAGCAAAAGATTCCACACAGTGGAACAGAACCTAGTCTTGGAGTGGGTTTGAATCCTAGCTTAACCAACCTGTACCTGGGCAGGTGACCTTCTGCAGGTGGGGCAGGGTGGGTCGGTCAGTCAGTGGAGTGAAGGAGCCTTGAAATCCTGGCTACCAGAGCCCTGTGATTGTGGGCAAATCCCTTGGCCTCTGCCAAGTCAAGCTAATACATTTATCAAGCACCCACAGGGCCAGGCACTGTGCTTACCCTGGGAATATGAAGGCGAAACCTAGTCCCTGCCTTTAACATTTGATTGAGTGAGATAACATGAAAACAATTCTGTAGAAACAAGATCTATACAGGATAAATTGGAGATAACATCAGAGGGAAGACACTGGCATTAAGGAGGATCTGAAAAGACTTCTTGTAGAAGGTGAGATCTTACCTAAGACTTTGGTGTCTGCCTCAGTTTCCTTATCAGTAAAATGGCATTAATAAGAGTACCTCCCTCCCAGGATGGTGGTGAGGATGAAATGAGGTGATTGTAAAGTGTTTTGCAGACCTTCAAATGCTATATAAACGCTAGCTATTAGCATCTTTAGGCCTCGTTTTATTCCTCGTGAAAATGGCATAACAACACACATATAGCCTATGACTCAGAACAAAGCCTCTGAGTCCAGTCTTGGAGGCTTCTCACCTCCCATTATCTTTTTCAACTTCCCCACCCTGGGAACAGCAGAATTTGGCTGGAGTCAAGGCCTCTTCAAAAAAGATAAAGGGCCTCCAGCTCCCATGAAAAGACTCACGGTAACGAAACGTCAAATATAGGACGGGCTTCATTTATCCTGACCCAGAAAACAAAAATGCTACCGAATACTGGAACCTAAGCTCATAAAAAGGCAGAACACCTGTCTTTTCCTGCCCAAAGAGCCCCACCCTCTCTGGGGACTTAGACAATCCTCTAGGTTTATAGTATTATTCAGAGGTTGAGTCCCCTGTGACGGGAAAGTTTGGGGTCCTTCCAGGTCCCTTCTCTTCTCCCTCTTCCTTTCACTCTCCCTCTTCCTCTCCTTCTCTCTCCCCTCTTTCTTCCTCTCCCCGACATCTCTTTCCTATTAACTCCTATGGATTCAATGATCATCTCTATGCAGGTGACTCCCAAACCCACATATCCAGCCCTTACCTCTCTTCTGAATTTCCAACTTCTTTCCTGCCATCTCTACCTGGATGGATCCCACCTGGATTCACCATATCCAAGGCAGAACTTCTTACCTTTCCTCATAAACCCACCCCTCCTCCTAACTTCTCTTTCTCTGGTGAAGGTACCACCATACTTCCAGACAGCCAGGTTTCCAACCTAAGAGTCTTCCAGCCTCTTTACAAGCTAAGTGTGTTGCAGTTAGACAGTGGGGCAGTTAAGTGTGTTGAAGTTGGACAGTGGAGCAGCTAGGTGGTGCAGTGGATAGATGATAGAGAGAGTGGATAGAATGGATAGAGTGAAGATTCATCTTTATGAATTCAAATCTGGCCTCAGACACTTACTAGCTGTGTGACCCTGGGCAAGTCACTTAACCTCTGTTTGCCTCAGTTTTCTCACTTGTAAGATGAGCTGGAGAAGGAAATGGTAAACCACTCCTGCATCTCTGCCAAGAAAACTCCGGATGGGGTCACAAAGAATCAATCTCGAAAAGACACAACAAGAAGTGTTGCAGTAGGTAGTAGATAGTTGCTGGGCCGGGAGTCAGGAATACCTGAATTCAGATCCAGGCTCAGACATTTACTAGCTATGTGACTCTGGGCAAAAATCACTTTAATCTCTGTTTGCCTCAGTTTTCTTAACTCTAAAATGGAAATAACAGCACCTACCTCTCAGGGTTGCTGTGAGGATCAAATGAGATAGCATTTTGTAAAGCACTTAGCACACAGTAGGAGCTATATAAATGTTTAGTCCCTTCTTCCTCCCACTCTCACCACCCTCCCAGCCAATCAGTTGCCAAATCTCGTTGATTCTACTTCCTCAGCATTTAATTCTTTGTCCCCTTCTCCCCTCATCCACCCCTCATCTACCCCAGGGCAGGCTCTCATGACCTCTCACCTGGATTATTTCAATAGTCTTCATACGAGGCTCCTAGAATTGTCTCCTCCAATCCATCCTCCAAATTGACATTCATGAAGCCCAGGTCTGACCATCCCATGTCTCAGTTACAAAAGTGGCAATGGCTCCCCCTTTGCCTTAAGGGTACGATCAAATCAAACAACGCTGGCATTTAAAGCTCATCACAACCTGATTCTAACCTAGCATTATTGCACCTCATGCACCTATGCTCCCACCACATGGGCCTAATGTCTATTCCCCATACAGGGAATTTCATATTCCACCCCTAGGCTTTTGTACAAAACTGGTCCCCACGCCAGGAACACTTTCCCTCTTCATCTCGCCTTTCAGTGTTCTTCTGCAGTTCCTGATTCCCCCTAGTTATTCCTCTCCCTCCCTCTCCCCGTTACTGTGTATTTCTTTATTTTGCGTCTCTCCAGTATCTACTTCACCACGAACAGTCTATGTTTTCTGAGCAGGATGTGAGCACATTGAGGGCAGAAACTGTCTCACTGCAGTCTTTATGTGTCCAATCCCTAACACTGTATCTAGCGCATGAATAAAAAATGTCTGCAGATTGATGCACAATTAAAGCCCAGTGAAGGGCACAGTTTTGGGAAATGAAACTCCTTACGTAACCACAGGTCTAGACAGACTATAGACCAATTAGGAGATGCAGGGAAGGGGCTGGAGGCTGGGAGATTTTTATGGAGACAGACAAAGGCAGTCCGCAGCCTCTTAGCGATGCACCGGCGGAGGGGGAGCCGCACCGGGCGAAGTTTCCTACACCAGGCGGAATCAGACTAGATAAGGATAATGAGGGTGGGCGTGGGTGTCGGGGGCTGCATTCCTGGATTCATGCGTCATTCGAGCTGTTTCTGTCCACCTGTCTCCCCTCCTCCTTCTGGGGCGTGGAGCCTGGCTACACCGGCTGCAGTAATCTCGTCCGGTTGGCCCAGGAATCTCACCCTTTATTACTTGCAATGCCCTCTTTGCGCAATGGTGCGGCAGCTCTAATCTTGGCCCAGGAAGCTTTCACCAGGTCCCCGCTGCCATCTCCAAGGCCGTGCGCTTCCATGGATGGGCGGGGGGAGGGGGGGGGTTCCTACACAAGGAACTGGGATCCCTGAGACACGGGAAGGATCCTCCCAAGTTATCTCCTCCAAGATGTAGCCAAACAAACGCCATGTGGCACCCTGGAAAGAACAGTAGCTTCAGGACCTGGGTTCAAATCCTGTCCCTGCCAGGTAGCAACCTGTGTGATTCTGGGAAACTCTTCCAAGCTCTCTGAGCTTGCAGACTTCTCATCTGTGAATGGCTTAGACTAAATGCATCCTAGGAGCCATTCAATCTATGATCCTCTATGTGGCTGTCGTGATCTGCCCCCAGTAATGGATTCATGCACTGACTAGGAACCGCAGTGGGTTTTGGCAGCTTCAGGGAGGTCTGGTCTGGTCTTATGGAGAGCCCCATCCTCTGGGTGCCCCAGGTCTGCTCTAAGGAAGCCCCTGTGCTGAAGGGGAAGTGCAGCCCCTGCTCTCAGTCAGTCCTTGGTGGGAAGGGGAAGGCACTGTCACTCGGGGCGCGGGGGGAGGGGGCTTCTGTTTACTGCCGATGACCAGAGACTCCTAATAATACCGCAAACTACTGCACTCCCTGGCGGGGATGGGGAAGGCAGAGCCCTCCACTCCTGAGTGGAGGAAGAGTAATGCTCAGTAAGTAGATAGGACCCCCTGGGAGAAAGAACAGAGGGACTGAGCCTGTCAGCCCGAGATGGAAGGGGCTGGGGTCACAGCCTTTGATGGCGAGAGAAAGCAAGAGGGTGCGCTGCTCCCCCCTGAAAAAGAGAAACTGGCACGGATTGGGAAAGCCGGGAAGGACAAGGGAGGCACCCAGCAGGGCTGCTATTGTTATCAAGAATGAATTAAAACCGGCTTCTCAGTGAGAGTCAAACAAGCAAGCCAATCAAATAACATTATTCCGGGTATGGAATTTTACCGCCCAAAGGGCCGCCAGGTCTGTAAGAAGGTGTGTAAGCCTAGGAGGGCTTGTGGGCTACAGTGCTTGACCACTGGAGGCGGGGGCAAGGGGGAAGGGGGTTGTTCATTTATTAAAGAATAAGAAGATCTGACTTTGCTACATTCTCCACACCGCCCCCCCCTCCCCAATTTACCCAGTCTCCCTCTCGGGAGCTTCGGAGCTAGAGGACCTGGGGTGGGGCGGGGTTGGGGAGGAACGGGCTTCTTGAGTCCTTTCTTTCTCCTCCTCCTGGTCCCCCCTCCTGCGTCATCTGCTCTTCTTCCCCGTCCAGGGACCTCCTGCTCGCAACAGAGCTGATGGAGCTGTGAAAAGGCTGAGGGGCTGAAGGAATCACAGAGACAATGGGGGAAAGCCTATTTAACCAGGAAGAGGATAAGGGGACGAGGAAGAGAGAGGGCTCTGAGTTGGTCATCCGGATTCTTTGTCACTACTCTTAGATCTTTGGGGAATTGTGAGGCGCTGCAGCTCTGCACGCAGAAGTGGGGGGAGATGGCGATAACCTGTAGGGTTGTTCTTTCGGGCCCTTTGGAATACTCTGAGGTGAGCTCCTCCAGGCACACCGAAGGGGATCGCAGCCTTAGTTCTGAAAGCCGAAGACCTAGCTCTTGCCTTCATGGTCTGACGGGGTGGGGGTGGGGGTGGGGGGAAAGACCGCCTCTGCCCTCTGAGAACCCCTTATCTGATGAGGAGGGGCACAGCCCCTGCTTCAGTGAGCCCCTTATCTGATGGGGAAACATAGTCCTTGCTCTTGGGGAGCCCCAAGTCTGATAGGAGTAGGGAGAAATGGCCTTTGCCCTCCGGGAGTCCCTTGTCTAACGGGAAATAAGACAGAATATTGGAACTGTAATGGACCTTAAAGATGATCAAGTTCAAATCCTTCATTTTACAGATGAGTAAACTGAGGCCCAGAGGAGTGAAGTGACTTACCCTGAGATCACAGAACCAGTTAATGCTAATCCCTCGGCTCCTAAATCTAATGGCTGTTTTTGGTGCATTAGGGATAGCTTCTCTGGGTAGTCCAAGTTTGAGGCAGGATATGACGTCATGAAAAGAAAGGGCCAGGGTTCCATAGTGGATTTCCATATCCCAGACACTAGAGCCAGGATCTAGTCAGAAGTGGAAGGAAGGATTCTAAAGAGTGTCCATTGTGAGGAGTGACTTTGTTCCCCCTGGAGGTAAGTGTCAAGGGCAGAAGTTCCAGATGGGTGCTGAATAATTGCGAGATGGAATGCTATATCCAGGGTGAGCCCATAGGGGAATCTTCATACTTTTGTCTCATAGAATATTGGAATTCGTAGGTGCTTTAGTGCTCTCCTTGGAGCACCCATAGCCCCTCTCAGATGTGGGCCCTCCATGCCTACCCTAAGTTTGAGGTTACTTTGTGCATCGGTATCCATTTAAAAATGCCTATGAGCTCCCACTAATATTTACTTTTACCAAACCAGCCAAAAGACATGTTAGCTCAAAGAAAAAGACATTTCATCAAAGGACATAATTAGCTTGGGAGGAGACACATGTAACAAACACAAATGACCAAGGGACATGTTTGATGGAACACATGTGTTAGGAGCAACTCATGACTCCCGAACTTCTGAGCTGCCCAGTTTCATTTGGTGATGTCATTGAGCAAGCTGCTCCCTCCCCTGAGCTAGGGTGTTCTATTGTTCTGGTCTCTCTGCTATGTGGGTCATTGTTGGGTGTGTTTGTTAGGTGTTTTCACTGGGCTGCTCATCTCACTGCTGTTGGCTGGTGCCCAAAACTGGTCTTTAGCTACTCTGTGGCTTCTTCTCCACAGGGTGGTCATGAGTATGTCAGTCTATGCCTAGTTTCTGCTTAGGCAATTTTAAAAGCTTGTCCTTTCACCCTTTAGTCTTAGTTTAATCTCTTTGTCTGACTCTTTCCTGAATTCTAGTCAGAACATTCCTTTTCATTCCTATTATTCCTGAGCTCTGACAACTTATTCCCAGAGCCTCCATTCAGCAAAACTGCAAAGAAGCCAGGCAAGGACACCCCTGTCAAGTACCTGTTATGCCCCTTGGGTTCCAAGTAAAGTGCAAAATGGCTGGTGACTTTTATCTTATTCTACACTCTTTACCCAGCAAGTGACACCAAAATAACTGTTTTTCTACAGAATAATCCATTGGTTTCTGGCCTTGGACCACAGAGCCTACAAGTTATTATGATAAGGGGTCCTTGAAAGCATGTGAATACTAGGTATGTGATTTTTATCTCTAGAATGGATATATCACACATCTTGCACATATCTATATATGATTTTTTTAAATGTATGTAAATGTTTAAGAAAATGCCAGTTCATTTAAAAACCTCACTAAATTCTAGAAGCTTTTTGTTCTCATGTCTCTCAATCAGTGAACTACTCTCACATGGGGCAGCTAGTTGGTGCAGTGGATAGAGTGCTGGATCTGGAGCCAGGAGAATCTGAGTTTAACTTGTACCTTAGACACTAACTGTGTGACCCTGGATGAGTCATTTAACCTTGTTTGTCTCAGTTCCTCATCTGTAAAATGAACTGGAGAAGGAAATGGCAAAACACTTTAGAATCTTTGCCTAGAAAACCCCAAATGGGGTCATAAAGATGTGGATACATTGAACAAAAAGAATTCTTATATGAGGGGTTAAAATTTTTTGATTTGTTTCCTAATTGGATTCCCCGCTTCAAGTCTCATTTCTCATTATTCATCTTCCACACAGCTGCCAAAATGATTTTCCTAAGGTGCAGGATCTGACCATGTCACTCCCCTACTCGATAAGCTTCAGTGGATCCCTATTGTCTCTAGTATCAATTATACATTTCTTATTGGAACACTAATGCATTGTTGGTGGAACTGTGAACTGAGCCAACCATTCTGGAGAGCAATTTGGAACTGTGCCCAAAGGTCTATAAAGCTGTGCATACCCTTTGACCCAGCAATACCACTTTTGGGTCTTTTTCTCAAGGAAATCATAGAAAAGGGAAAAGGACCCACATGTACAAAAATATTTATAGCTGCTCTTTTTGTGGTGGCAAGGAATTGGAAATTGAGGGGTTGCCCATCAATTGGGGAATGGCTGAACAAGTTGTGGTATATGAATGTAATGGAATACTATTGTGCTGTAAGAAACAATGAGCAGGAGGAGTTCAGAGAAGGACTTGCATGAACTGATGATGAATGAGATGAACAGAACCAGAAGAACATTGTAAACAGTATCATCAACATTGTGTGTTGATCGACTGTGATGGACTAGATTCTTCTCACCAATGCAATGGTACAGGAGAGTTCCAGGGGACTCGTGATGGAAGGGGATCTCCAAATTCAGGGGAAAAAAAAGAACTGTGGAATATAGACGCTGATTGAACCATACTATTTCTTTTGTTTTTGGTGCTGTTGTTTCTCTATTTTGAGGTTTTTCCTCATTGCTCTGATTCTTCTCTTATAACATGACTAATGCAGAAATACGTTTAATGTTATTATATATGTGTATATTATATATAAACCTATATCAGATTACCTGCTGTCCAGGAGAGGGGGGAGGGAGGGAAGGAAGGGAGAAAAATCTGAAATTGGAAAACTTGTATAAACAAATGTTGAGAACTATCTTTACATGTAACTGGAAAAAATAAAATACTTTTATCAGAAAAAAAACCCAAATATACATTTCCTTTTTTTTCCTTTTTTTAGTGAGGCAATTGGGGTTAAGTGACTTGCCCAGGGTCACACAGCTAGTAAGTGTCAAGTGTCTGAGGCTGGATTTGAACTCAGGTACTCCTGAATCCAGGGCCAGTGCTCTATCCACTGCACCACCTAGCTGCCCCCATTTCTTTATTTTGCATTTAATACTCTTCCTAACCTGGTCCCAACTTGCTGTTCTGGCCTTATTACATTCTACTTCTTGCCCCCTTCCTTCACTCACACTACCTTGGCCCTTCTAACTGTTCTTCAGAGAAGGCACTATCTCCATGCCTTTGTACAGATTCTTCTCCATGCATGCAATGCACTCCTTTCTCTTCTGCCTCCCAGAATCTCATATTTTCTAAAAGGCTCAGTTCAAACAACAGCCTCTCTAAGCCTTTCCTGATCTTAGCACAGTGGATAGAACACAGGCCTAGAGTCAGGAAGACCTGTGTTCAAGTCCAACCTCAGACACTTACTACCTGTGTGACCCCGGACAAGTCACATAAGTGCTTCCATCAAATTCCTCATTTGTAAAATGAGTTGGAGAAGGAAATAGCAAAGCATTCCAGTATCTTTGCCAAGAAAACTCCAGATGGGGTTCACAAACAGTCAGACATGACTGAAAAATGACTCAGCAACAACATCCCCTCACCCTCAGTAGAATGTAAACACCTTGAGGGTATATCTAACACTTACCCTAGTGCCTGGCACATACTAGGCACTGAATAAATGCTTTTTGATTGGATGGGATTGACATAAACCTTGCCTCAGTTATCCCTAACAGTCAGGAGCTAAGGCCAAATAGACCCGGTGAATGACCAGGTCAATGGTCAGTCAGGAGTCACTTCTTGAATGGGATGAGTTTGAGACTGAGGGAGGCCATGGGAAAGCACAAAGCTTCGCTCAGATGGGCACCTTTGGAAGACCCAGTGCCCCGATAGGGAGGATGTTTTGTCTCTTTCTTTGATGGCTGTCCTTCACATTCTGAATATACTCCAAGCTCCAGCCTCCTCTCCTCTCCAAACCAAATCCCATCCTATGCCAACAGTCCCTCCAGGCTCCCCCTGCTTGTCAGACAGCCAGGACTTTGGGTTCCTGGATTTTGGTAACCATCTCCATTCATCATAACCATTAGGGTGAAGGGACATGGCATCAGAGAAAAATCGATTAACCCAGAAATATCTTGCCCTTACAGACGGATGACTTCCCAGCAGGGAAATGCTGAAAGTGCAGCCAGTGAAACCACAAATAAGGTCTAAGTGCAGAAGAGGAGGGGGTGAGGGTGTTGGGGAGGGGCTAGCCCTGAGGCTCTGAAAATGTGGACAAGAATTTCTCTGGATCACTAAGTGGATTAAACACAGAATGAAGATTCAGGGCAAGAAAGACTGACTCAGTGCTTTCTCCCCTGGCCTTAGTGACAAGGAAGTCAGCCACGGGGATGGGGAGATGCAAGTGGAATCAAGTGATAGTCTCAGTGACAGTCATGGAGGTATGATGTCAGGGATGGACACTAATCCAGCACCAGGTGATAGCGGCTCAGTGTCAGAGATAAGAGATCAAAAGCAGAGAATGGGGCTCAGTGCTGGGAATGGGGACTCCATTGCAGGGATGCTGATTTATTGCTGTGGAGGGGGACTTGAGTGATCTGTGCTGAGGACCAGTGAGTAGGTCATGGAGTGGGGACTTTGTGCTGGGGCTCTCAGAGACATGGGCTCAGAATCTGAAAAGGGGACCCAGAATTGGGGAAGAGAACTCAATGCTAGAGATGTGAGATTGCTGTCAAATCAATTTATTTCCCCTCAAATAACCTATTATTAAGTAAATCAATGTCAGTGGAAGGTGCACATTTCTCAGGAGGGGGTCTGAATTACAGGGATGGAAGCACAGTGAGAGTCAGGGCCCACTGCCAAGGATGGGAGTTCAGTGTCAGGGATAGAGTCTAGTTATGGGAATGGAAACTCAATATCAGAGATGGAGACTCACTGTCTGGTGGGGGTGGGGTGGAGCACTCAGTGCTGACGATGAGGGCTCAACATCAAGGATGGGGACCTGCTGGTTATGTTCAGGAGAGGGAATGAATGAGTCTCGGGACATGAATGGGGCTTAATAGTAGGGAGGTGAGGGCAGCTAGATGGCACAGTGGTTAAAGCACTGGCTCTGGATTCAGGAGGACCTGAGTTCACTTAACCCCCATTGCCTGCAAAAAAAAAATAGTAGGGAGGTGAGTTCATTGTCAAGACTGAGGGCTTGGTTAACGGTATGGGAGCATAGTGCAGAGAAAGGGAGCTAGTTCTTGTGATAGATTAATGGACAGAGATGAGTGCCTCAGTGGCACATTGCTTGGGATGGGAGCTCAGTAAGGGTGCCAGTCTTAGGGATAGGAGCTCAAAGTCACAAACAGGGACTCAGCGTCAGAGGGGTAGATTCCGGGTTAATGATATGGTACATGGGATGCTCATTGCTTAGGGATGAAGGCTATTTCAGGCTCTGACTTAAAAATGAAGGATCATTATTAGAGACAGGGGCTGAGAATAACTTCCGTCCCCTTCTTTCCACCCCCTACAACAATGTTATAATTCAGGTTCTCATCACCTTTCACCTGAACTACTAAGGTAGCTTTGACTTGGTCTCCCTATTTCCAGTCTTCCCCTTCCCAAACCATCATCCACACTGCTGCTAAAATAATATTCCTAAGGCACAGGTCTAACCACTTCATCAGCTTTCAGAGACTCCCTTCAGCTAGGACAAACTCTTCAGTTTGACTTTTAAGGCCCTGGGCAAACAGGTGTCCACCTCCCTTTTCTTTTCTTTTCTTTTCTTTTTTCTTTTTTTTTTTTTAGTGAGGCAATTGGGGTCAAGTGACTTGCCCAGGGTCACACAACTAGTAAGTATTAAGTGTCTGAGGCCAGATTTGAACTCAGGTACTTCTGACTCCAGGGCCGGTGCTCTATCCACTACACCACCTAGCTACCCCCCCACCTCCCTTTTCAACCCTGTCCCACACTACTGCTCTTTACAACTTGGATTTAGACTTCAAAGACTAGCTCTGTGACTTACTCCTTGTGTGACATTGAGTAAAGTCATCCAAGTTACTCTCTGGCCCCACTTTCTATATCTGTAAAATGAAGGGATTAACTAGAAGATTTCTGAGGAGACTTCTGGCTCGAAACCTAGGATCCTTTGATAAGGACGTTTTAAACTTGGGTAGCCAGAAGTTACCAAGTTGGTGCACTCAGCAGAAATAAAATTTAGAGGCAGAATGTTGGGGAGTAGGGGAGATAAAGAATGCTCTTTTGTTCACATTGACTCTGAGATGCTTAGGAGCACCCAGGTGGAGATAGAAGCTCAACATGTAGTTGGCAGTGAGGGACTGGAGCCTTTAAGAGAGAGAGATCAGGGCTGGGAGTCATCCACATAGAGATGATATTAGAACTTATGAGAGATGATGAGATCAATGAGAGGACATAATATCTGGAGTATTTTTAATTTCCATATAAGGTCCTTTAGATAGCTACCCTCAGGTTCAAGGTTCTCTGTGGATATACACCTACACAAAATGATGACTTATGAGCCCCCACTTTGGTGTCTATTTTTTTTAGTCTGTCAGAGGATATAATTAACTCAGAGCATAAATATCTAATGAAATAGCCAATTAATGAGTTTTGCAATAGAACATCCCACCCCTAAATATAGATATACTCTCCCACAAATAAATGTACCATCAATAGGGAAAGTATATACCCATAGGGATTACACTTGAGGAAGTGCATTAGGGGCTCTGCCCACACTTGGGGATATAATATTTAAAAAGTAGGAGAGACATAGTTTCTGGGTAATTAATCATGCTAGCATATAATTAATAAAAGGGGCCAGTGACATTCTTGAATGCCAAAGACCCATCATGGAACCCACTCAAAGCTTATATGCCTTTGGAAGAGTGAAGTGTTCTTAAGAATGGCAGTGAATTCTGATTGGTTAACAATGAGGGAGAATAAAAACTATAATGAAAGGTGGACCTATTCTAATGAGGGGTTGGGGGTTCGTGACTTTCATCTTGTCATTTACTTTCAAATCACCCCCAACCTTGGTCAATCTAAACAAAGGACCTACCCCTCTGCCCAAACCTGCTCGAGTGGAACACAATGGACCAGAATTCACCTTCGATTAAATTCTTTGTAAGGTTTTCTTATTGGGTGAGGCAATGACTCCACCTAGAGAAAATAATCTGGGTGGGGTAAATTTTTGGAAAGGTCAAGGATCTCCCCAATAATTTGTTATTTAATAGTCATTTTTTTTCTCAGGGAATATGTGTATTGAAACAACTCACACCTCTGACCAGTAAGATGTTTTCTAGTGATGTTATCATACTGTTTTCAGTGGGCTTGCTTCTCTCTGAATGAGGAATCTCTACTGAACCTGATGGGCCTGCTTCTTAATGTGTGTGCCCACTCTGCTGGGTATGCAGTTTTTGCCTTGCTGGGTCTTCATTTTTCTAGGATATGATGACCGATAAGGTAGAACCTGACCTGTTAAGACACACTGACAACTTTTTTTAGTGATGATCACTAGAGATAACCAAGAAAAGGCAGGAAGAATAACTCCAGACTAACATTAGGTCTGTTCTTGTCAAAACCAATGTCTGGACTGGAGATCAAAGACTTGCTTTAGGTTCATGGGTGTCCACCAACTGGGAAACTGCTGAACAAATTGTGGTTTACAAAAGTAATGAAAACCTGTTGATGTGTAAAAAATGGCAAATATGATAGATTCAGAGAAATTTAGAAAAATTTGTAAGAATTGATTCAGAATGCCATGAGCAGAACCAGGAGAATAATTTGTACTGTGAATACAATATTGTCTTGGGAAACAATTTTGAAAGATTTCAGAATTCTGATGAACATAGTAACCAATCCTTACTTCAGAAGACTGATGGCAAAGCATACTTCTTTTTTTTTATTTTTATTTTTTTAGTGAGGCAATTGGGGTTAAGTGACTTGCCCAGGGTCACACAGCTAGTAAGTGTTAAGTTTCTGAGGCCGGATTTGAACTCAGATACTCCTGACTCCAGGGCCAGTGATCTATCCACTGTGCCACCTAGCTGCCCCAAAGCATACTTTTTGATTCTTGACAGAGAGGTGATACACTAGAGATTCAGAATGAGGCACCATTTTCAGACATGGCTTATATGTTGGTGTAATTTGCTTAACTGTACACACAGTTAGTTCTTGCTTTATTTAAATTCCCATTATGCAAATTTGACTTTATGTAAAGAATTCTGAAAGCAATCCACATTGCAAAAGAAACAACTATGTTAACTTTACAATATTGTGCTCTCTTGGCTTGGTGCTCCATGGTCTACCAACCCCCACCAAAAAAAAAGTCCCTTCAGGTGGAAGTAGAAGACATGATTTCTCAGAAAGAGATCATCAGGCTGTGCTGCTGCTGGATTGGGGGCTTGCCCTGAGACCTCTGACTCTGAGAGGGGAAGACCATATCCACCCTGCTCACATCTGTCTTCTGTCTGCACTTGGTACCAATGTCTGTCCCTGCCCCTCACCTCCCTCCATCCTCCTCCTGCTATCACTTCTCTGTCCCTGGCCCCTATGTGTGTCCTTGAACTGTGTGCCAACTTCTCCATCCACAGGGGTAAGACCCCCTTCCTGCCTCCCTCCTTTCCCTATGCCTCCAGGCAAATTCAGATTACATAAACATCACTTTACATAAAGGTCTTAGAATGGTCCACTTACATAAAGTGAAAACTGTCTGTACTTATTTATTACAAGGTAAGACTTCTATTTGGGGCATAGGAAATGAGTTAGTAGGTAGTGATAGAGATGAGAAAAAGAAGAAAGAAAATAACATCAATATGACATTTAAAACATAGAAAGAAAATAAAAGTTCAGAATAAGATGCAAACATGGCAATTTGGTTAATAGCTCCTTAAATCTAAAATTATACTTTAAAAAACCCCAAACAATACAAAGTAAAAATTCATATATAATTCTTTTCATATACAATCCTCTTTTTTGTTCTTTATCTTTTGAAATATTGTGCTTTGTTGCTCATTAAATAAATAATTAAACTTAATCATTCAGATTAATGAAATAATTTAAATATTAAATAATAACATGAATTTAAATAATAATATTATGTAATAAAATTTCTTTAAGGGGAGAAAGAGTATTCAGGAGGAGAGTGTGGTCAACCATTTGAAATGCTTCAGAAAGGTGGCAAAGCTGAGAACTGGAAAAAGAACATCACTTTTGGCAATAAGAGATCATTGGGAACAGTGGTTGGGGTTCTCCATTGGCAATGGGACCTCAATACTACAGGGATGTAGTCTTGTCATCAGGGATGGGAACCCATTATTGGGGAGGGATAGGAGTTCAGTGGTTGGGAGAGAAGAAAGACTATTCGATGTCAGAGATGAAGGGCTAGTGTTGCTGGTGTGGGCTCAGTGATAGTGAGGGAGAACTTGGCATCAGGAATGAGGACTCTGCACCAGGAATGTGGGCATAATTGTAGGGATCAGGATTCAGTGTGAGGGAGAACTCAGTCCCAGAGAAAAGAGTTCAGTGCCAGGGTTAGAGAATCAATGTTTAGAAGTGGAGTTCAGTGCCCAGAACTAGGTCTCTATAACAAGGGCAAAAGTTCAGTGATGCAAATGGGAGCTTAGTGCAGAGCAAGGGGAGCTCAGGGTCAAGGGTAGCATGAAATATCAGAAATGGGGAAGGGGGCTCAGTGGTGGAGGGATGTGTTCAGTGCTAGAGATGGAAGCTCAGTCTAGGGGTTGTGGGATTGGTGGGGGGGGGCTTGGGGCTCAGGGCTTAGAATGGGAACTTAGTGATGGTTTGTAAGCTTGGGAGTGAGACATGGGAAGCAGGAGAGTATGGTGAAAAGGCAAGGGACGTGAGTTTGAATCTTTACTCTGCAATTTATTTCTTTCATGACCTTGGAAAAAATCACTTCATTATCTTGGCCTTTGGTTCCTCCTCAGGAAAATGGGGAGAGGGCAGGAAGTTGTACCTGATGGCCTCTGACATCCATTTGAGCTCTGAATCTATGACCCTAGAGGGACTTGCTAAGGATGGGCAGCTCAATGAAAGGATGGAGAGTTCAGTGCTAGGGAGAAGTGTGCAGGTTAAGTACCAAGGGTGAGGGTCTCTCTGTGCTGGAATAGGGCATCCATTTGTGGAAACTTTACCCCTGGTCATTTAGTTCCCCTGCCTCCTGTCAGGATTACAATTTAGTCATTCCAACAGAGTAGAGCCTCTCCCTGGGAACAACAACAACAACAACAACAACAACAACAACTAGCATTTATATAGTGCTTAAATGTTTTGTCAATCACTTTACAAATATTATCTCATTTGATCCTTACAACAACCCTGGTTGCTATCATCATTTCCATTTTATTGTTTTTGGGGGTTTTTTGCAGGGCAATGGGGGTTAAGTGACTTGCCCAGGGTCACACAGCTAGTAAGTGTCAAATGTCTGAGGCCGGATTTGAACTCAGGCACTCCTGAATCCAGGGCTGGTGCTTTATCCACTGAGCTACCTAGCTGCCCCATCATTTCCATTTTATAGATTAGCAAAATGAGTCTGAGACAGTGACTTGCCCAGGGTCACACAGCTTAGTCAAGATTTGAATCTAGGTCTTCCTGATTCTAAATCTGATTCTCTATCAACTCTTCTATCTGGCTGCCTTGTCCAAAGAGGAAAAATAGTTAATTACAGATCATACCCACAGTAATGAGAAGGAAGTTGAGGGTAGAGGGGATTGTTGTTGTGTCTGTCTCTCTGTAACCCCATTTGGGGGTTTCTTGGCAAGGATACTGAAGTGGTTTGCCATTTCCTTCTCCTTCTTTGGCAGATGAGGAAACTGAGGCAAACAGGGTGAAGTGTCTGAAGCCAGATTTGAACTCGGATCTTCCTGACTCCAGGGCCGGTGCTCTATCCCCTGAGCCACCTAGCTACTTCATAAAGGGGTTAAGAGGGAGGAAATGTAAGCAGAATTAGGGCAAGAGTATGGATCTCCTTACAGAGAATTCAAAGCACTCTTTAGGCCTGACAATATCACTTTCTTCTTAGTTTTCTTAGCCAGGGTAACTGGTACCTTTCCCTTCCCGTTTTTTTAGAATGAGAAACCAAGGCCCAGAGAAAGGCTGCAGCAGTCCAGTGGTGGTGGGATTCCTGTCCCCTCAGGTCCTACGTAATGCCAGCCATCACAGATACCTTTCCTCCAGTGACCTGTTGGTCCCCACCTCCCTCTGATTTCATCCATCCTTCCTTACTTCATGCTCCCCACCTCTACGCCTCCTCCTACCCCCACCGGCTCTGAGCTCAGTGACTGCTGGGGCCCAGCCCTCCCTGCACTGCAGCAGCAGATGATACTACTGCACCCTCTGGGGTGGAGCCAGAGCCCTGCAGCTCAATTCCAGCCTCAGCTTCTGTGCTGCGGCAGCCGCTGCTGGAGAGAAGCCCAGGCCAGAGTTTCTTCTCAAACTGAGAGAATGGTCAGGAGAGGGCAGCCAAGGAAACTCAGAAACACAACTGGGAAATGTGGGCAACTTTCCTGGGTCCAAACTCTACACCCCTCCCCTGCAACATGACCTCTTCTTCCCCAGACTCACCCGACAGGAGAGAAGGCAAGCAGCAAGAACCCCAGCTTTATGTTCGATGCCTGCTAGCTGTGTGATAGATAATTAAATCAAGCTTGCTGGACCTCAGTTCCCTCTTCTGTAAAATGAGGAAGTTCCGCCATGAGCTAGAAGGTCCCTTCTATCTCTAATATTGTTATTCTATGATCTTTTCCCTCTCAGAAGAGGATGGGAGGTGGGAAGAGCAGGGCAAACCCATAAGTGAGGAAGTCTTGTAGTAGTAGCTATGGAAGTAGAAATCATCTCATCCATCTATCTATCCATCCATCCATCCATCCATCCATTTATTCGTTAATCCATCCATCTATCCATCCATCCATTCATCTGTCCACTAACTTATTCAAACAAAAATTGATTAAACTCCTAATTCATGAAGAGCAAGGCACTGTGCTAGGCACGGGGGGAGATACAGAATTTAAATAAGACATGTCCCTTTGATCTCATGGAATTCATGGTCACCTCCAACATTAAAGGAGATTCAAGAGGGGCAGCTAGGTGGCACAGTGGATAAAGCACTGACCCTGGATTCAGGAGGACCTGAGTTCAAATCTGGCCTCAGACACTTGACACTTACTAGCTGTGTGACCCTGGGCAAATCACTTAACCCTCATTGCCTGCCCCCCCCCAAAAGGAGGAGATTCAAGTGTGATATTTTAGTTGGGGCTATGGTAGGAAAGTTCATTTTGTTTAGTTTTTTAATGAATGAGAAGCCATCAATAATCAATTAATGAACAAGTATTCATTAATAATAACAGCCAGAGTTTCTATGGAAATTTCAAATCAAGGAGCTTACAGTCTGCTGGGGGTGGGATGCATGGATACATCACTATGCAGAGTAATGTGAGAAAGGAAAGATAACAGGTGAGAACAGGATAGCTTCACTGAGGAAGTGATGTCTGAGCTGATCTTTGTCAGAAGAGAAGTGTTCTGAGAAGTCATGGTTACGTGAGAAGAGTATAGGCAAGGGATACAGCCTGGGTAAAGGCCTGGTAGGAGGAGATGTAATACTAAGGTCAGGGAATAGCAAGTAGGGCAGTTTGATGGGAATATTGACTATGTGGAAGAGGAGGAGGAGGAGGAGGAGGAGGAGGAGGAGGAGAGTTATGTACCCAAGACCTTAGGACAAGTTAATTCACTATTCTGTTTTTTTGTTTTGTTTTGTTTTGGTTTTTTGTTTGTTTGTTTGTTTGTTTGTTTGTTTGTTTGTTTTGCGGGGCACTGAGGGTTAAGTGACTTGCCCAGGGTCACATAGCTAGTAAGTGTCAAGTGTCTGAAGCTGGATTTGAACTCAGGCCTTCCTGAATCCAAGGCCAGTGCTTTATCCACTGTGCCACCCAGCTGCCCATAATTCACTATTTTGAGTCCCAGTTTCCTCATCTGCAAAATGGGGATAATGTATCTTGCACAACCTACTTCATGTTGTCATTTAAAAGGATACAAGCCACTGCATAAATGTAACAGATTTTATTTCTTTCTTTTGCTTTAAACCTGGGCTGTCTGTGTAGCTTTCTTATGCATTCCATTGAACTTTGACGGACCGGTAACATCTACCTCACTGGGTTGTTATGAGAGGCAAATGATATATAGCACTTTGTAAACTTAGAGTTATATATATCACATTTCATCCTCCCAACAACCCTGGGAGGTAGGTGCTATTATCATGCCCATTTTACAAATGAGGAAACCGAGGCAAATAGAAGTGAAGAGACTTGCTTAGGGGGTCACATAGCTAGTAAATATCTGAGGCCGGATTTGAACTCAGGTCTTTCTGACTCCAGTCCCGGCACTCTAGCCACTTTGCCATATAGACACATTTTTTGAAGAATGGGACCTGTGATTTCTTGCTATGTGGAACTCCTAAAAAAAGAAATTCCCTTTCCCAATGCTGATTGTTACTTACTCCCTTAACTTAGTCTTAGAGAATTTCCTGTCCCCAGGTGACTTATCCAAGGTCTCACAACCAGTAAGTCCAGGGGGACAGGGGGGTGGGGTTTGAACTGAGGTCTTCTTGACCCAGAAGCCAACTCTCTATACACAATGTCTAAAGTGCCATATAAATGTGATATATATGTAAATGTATGTGTAGATATCCCCCAATTGGGTTCACAAAGAGTCAGACATGACTGAAACGACTGAACAACAATATACACACACACAAATGAACACACACATATATGTCATCTAAAGCTGTGCTCTGGGTTAAGAAAGGGCATCAAAGCAGTGTGATAAGAGCATACCAAGCTCCTAGGGTCCCTTTGCCCAGCTCATGGCGAGTTCATGACTGCCCTCCCATTCTCTCTTCCCTTTCAAGACACAAGCCTGGCCCAGGGTGTCCTGGGTAACTCGTGAAATCTGTGTTTTTGGCACCTGCCCCTTTTCCCAGAAGCTTCCATTTCCTAGGACACTGCTCTCAGCTGTCCATATTATCCCTTATGAGGTGATGACTGGTGAGGCTTAAGATGTTCCCCCTCCCAGGGGTGTCTGCCCTGAAAAGGGGACTCTTGGAGGACGACTCAGGGAATGAAGCTCTAATGGTGGGATTTCAGACACAGTGACTTGGCAAGTTGGGGAATGATTTGGAGAGCAGTTGTTCATTCTGGCTACTCATAGGCCTGTTTCCTTCTGCCCCCTTCTTCCAGTCCCAGATCTAAGCAACCTTCCTCTGTCTATCAGAGGTTCTTCTTTCCACCCCTCCTGCCCTCCCTAACCCTAACTCCCAGCCCATCTCCTCCATCCCAGGCCTCTCTAACACCTCTTTGAATTGGGGTGGGGCCATCCAATAATTTGAGGCAAGGCTGATAGGATCATAGCTTTAGCGTTGGAAGGCCTCTGGCCCAACTCCCTCATTTTACTGATGAGGAGACTGAGACCAAGGGAGACGGTGACCTGTCCAAGGTCATACAGGTAGCGAGTGGGATTTGAACTAAGGCCCTCGGACTCCAGTAGTCCAAGCCTACTTGCTGTCATGACCGGCTGTCTCCTCAAGAGAATAAGGACATGTCTAGGCTTTCCACCTCTTGCTCCCCTAGAGCTGTTGTATTTCCTCATTAGAATGCTACTTTGCCTGTTTGTATTTGTGATTCCATCACTTAGTATGATTCCTATCCTGCAGTAACTCCTTTTTTCACTACTTCAGGAGTCTAAGCCCCCAACCCTGGGACCTTTGGGAGAACATTTTGGGAATGAGCAGGAAACCGGAGGCTCTTAATGGGGTGGGGGAGCAGTGAGCTGGCTTTGTGTCCTTGGATCTGCAGGGCCTTCCCTCCCTGTCCCCTCCCTCTGGGTACTGGTCAGATAGAGCAGGGAGGGGCCCAAGAGGTCATTGCCGCTGCTGCTTCTTCTTCTTCTTCTTCTTCTTCTTCTTCTTCTTCTTCTTCTTCTTCTTCTTCTTCTTCTTCTTCTTCTTCTTTTCTTCTTCTCTTCTTCTTCTTCTTGGTGAGGCAATTGGGGTTAAGTGACTTGCCCAGGGTCACACAGCTAGTAAATGTCAAGGGTCTGAGGTCAAATTTGAACTCAGGTCCTCCTGACTCCAGGGCCGGTGCTCTCTCTACTGCGCCACCTAGCTGCCCCATTGCTTCTTCTTAAACTGTGTATTCGTAACTGAATGTGGAGGTTGCTAGAAATTTGGCAATAGCAAAAGGTTATGTATATCTATTTTATATACCTATATACTCTGGTCATGTAAAAACTTTTCAGGGGGAAAAGGGGTCATGAGTGGAAAAAGTTTAAGAAGCCCTGCTCTAGACAGTCAGCAGAGGAGGAAGGGCAGAGCCCATGAAGATGAGGTGACTTAGGACCTGGGAAGGCTTGGTTCAGATCCCCAGCATCCAAGCCCCTAGCCCTCTGCCCCACCGCACTAGAAGGGGCTCCCTCCTTCTGTGGCTCTAACTCTCTGATTTCACTCCCCTTCCTCCTCTTCACTTTCTAGATGAGTTAGATGAGGTGAAGAAAAGCTAAGCCACCAGCCTGAAGGCCCTTGGGAAGTGGAGGGAGCACAGTGGGGCGGTGAACTCAGCTCCTTCAGCTCTGACTGCAGGATTCTGGCCACTGGGGCTTGGCATTAAAAAGGAAAAAGGCCCTTCCCTCCCCACCCCCACCTCCATCTGTGATACATCCATCCCAGCCTGCTTCCCAGTGACGAGAGCTGCAACGACACTCACTTAGGGTCAGCTCTGAGTTATCTCACTCATCCCTTTTCTGGGCATTTACCTAATGCAGAGGGAATGTGGGGGCTGGAGCTGGGCCAGCTGAGCGGGAGAGTCACTGTTTCCATTGTACTGTCAGGATCCCCAGCAGGCAGCCGGGGATCCGTGCCCCTGCCCCTCCTCCCCCAAGGGCTGGAACCCAGACTTCTCCTCTTCCAAGGATTCTGGAGAATTCATTGTCTTAGGCCCGCAGAGCCTAGGTAATGAAGTCCCTGAGATCCCAGGCCACCGGGAGAGCCCCAGCCTTTACCCATGGGGAAGTCCTGGTCTGATGGAGGAATAGGGAAAGGACCCACAATTCTGAGCAACTTACAAAGAAATGTGTGTGCACCTATGAGCAAAGCTTGTTATAAGAAACACAGTTATTCAGGAAAAGGCCTGGTGACCAGGAGACACCTGACCCCCTGGATCTACCTGCTTGTGTGGGGCCTCCACAATCACGGTCCTTTATCGCTCTCGGAAGCAGCCTCTCCAGCCTTAACACAAAACTGGAGACCTGTTTCCTCTTCCTATTGGGAGGCCCCTAGCTGAGCTAACAGAGCCATTGAATGACTCTCCCCTGCACAGGCAAGCATCTCCATCCTGGGACTTGGGGCCACTGCACACTTTGGGGGCCGAAGACCTCAAAGGCCGGTAGCTTCAGACTCTCGGGTCCCTCCTTTGATCTGCATCGGGTCCTCATGACTGTCTTGATTATCTGACAGCCTGTCCCACTGTTGGCACTGGCTCACTGCTATATCTCTGCATTAGTTCCAGCATCCTACTTTCTCCCTAATGATTTTTTTTTTACTTGCTCTAAAAGCACTAGTCAGAAGTAAGGAATTTAGATGACTCATTCCCAAAGCCCTTCCCCCTTTCCAGGTCTCTCTCTAGGGATTTAGGGAGCTGCCACATTTTTAGGTGGCTCAGTGTATAGTCTTCCTCCCTGTTATGTCTTCCCTAGTAACCAACGCCCCACTGAGGAATCCCCAACACTGAATGAAATCCTCCTGTGAGGGGCTCTACTTCCCACTGAGGATCAGTTCTCCAATGACTGGACAACTGTGGTGGCCACCCTAGCTCTGGGGAAAAGCACTGACTTTGTCATTGGTCAGTCAATCAATAAATATTTATTAAAAGTTTGCTATGTGGGGCAGCTAGGTGGTACAGTGGATAGAGCACCGGCCCTGGATTCAGGAGGACCTGAGTTCAAATCCGGCCTCAGACACTTTACACACTTACTAGCTGTGTGACCCTGGGCAAGTCACTTAACCTCAATTGTCTTACAAAAAAAAGAGTTTGCTATATGCCAAGCTCTGGGGGCACAGAAAAGAGGCAAGACAGTCCCTTCCCTTAAAGAGTTCACCAACATGCAAACAAATACATACAAAGCAAAGTATATGGGATAAATAGGAAGTAATTAGCTGAGTGAAGGCACTAGAATGAAGAGGGGTTAGAACAGGCTTCCTGTAAAAGATGGGAATCCAAGGGATCTGTAGGTCAAGTGGAGGAGGGAGAATGCTCCAGGTGTGGGAAACAGCCAGAAAAAACGCCCAGAGCTGGGAGATGGAGTGTCTTGTTTGTGGGACACCCAGAAGGCTGTTGTCACTGGATCAAAGAGTACATGTTGGGGAGTAAGGCATAAGAAGACTGGGAAGGTAGGAAAGGGCTGGGTTAGGGAGGATTTTGGGTAGCAAGCAGAGGACTTTATATTTCATCCTTGAGGCAATAGGGACTCACTGGAGTTTATTGAGTGGAGAAGGTGACATGGCTGGATCTACACTTTAGGAAAATCCCTTTAGTGAATGGAAAATGGATTAGAGTGGGGAGAGACTCGAGGCAGAGAGACACCTCACCTCCAGCAGCTGATGCAGTGGTGCAGGTGTGAGGGGATGAGGCGCTATACCAGTGTGGGGGCAGTGTTAGAGGAGAGAAGGGGGTGCATTCAAGAGATGCTGAAGAGGTGAAATCAACGAGTTGCTACAAGAGATGCCAGAGAGGTGACATCGACAGGCCTTGGCACCACATTGGATACTGGGTGTGAGAGATATAGAGGAGTCCAGGGTGACTCCTAGGTTGGGAGCCTGAGGGAATGGAAGGACCCAGCAGAGTCCCTCGATTCAAATCCTAGCTTTGCTCCTGTGTGACTTTGGCCGAGTCCTTCACCTCTCTGGACCTCAGTTTTTCCATCTGTAAAATGACAGGGCTGTCCCAGATGACCCCTGAAATTTCTTACAGTTCTGAATCTGGCATCTGGTCATTCTTAGCTCGAGCCTGCCTGATTGCTCAGAGGAGTCTGTCTGACTTGCACCTGTTAGTGAAACTCCTCTCCAAATCCATGGGTTATAGATGAGGGTCCACAGAAGTTACAATGGGAAGTGAGGACACTGACCTTCTCTCTAACAACAATCAGGATGGCTCGCTCAGTCAAGGAATCAACAAGACCACTTGTGTGCCAGGCACTATGCCAGGTGGGTAGGCATACAAAGACATAAATGAAGCGATCCCTGCCCTGAAGGAGTTTGTACTCTACCATAGATGTACAGCTAGAAGGGACCTCAGGGGCCAGCTAGTCCAATCCTCTCAGTTTAACAGATCAAGAAACTGAAGCCCAGGGAAGTTAAGTGACTTGTCCAAGAACACACAGGCAGAAAGTGGCAAAGCCCTAAGAACCCAGGGCCTCTGATTTCAGGCCCAGTGTGATTTTTCCATTTCACTATGCCTTTGTCTTTCACCTACTCTTTCTGGGCCTCAATTTCCCCTCTGTAAAATGAGGGGTTGTTGAATTATAGAGCCAAGATTGATTAAATATTAACAAGGAAATCTAACAGAAAGCTCTTTCCCATCCTGGACCCCCTTCCCCAGGGTCTCAATCACCATCCCATCTTAGTATCTAGGTGCTTTCTGGGGAACGGGAAGTCTTCTGTGGACCTTGTGATCCATTCACTTCCACTTGCCTTCAGCTTTTCTGTGGTTTCCTTTGTAAGATAGAGGGTTTGGACAAAGTAACCTCTTAGGGCTCTTCCAGTTCTAAATCTATATGAAAAGAACACTAGCTCTGAGTTCAAGTCTTGCCTTGTATACTTGTCACCTGTGTGACCTTAAGCTAGTCTCTTAACCTTTCTAGGCCTCAGTTATCCTCATCTGTGAAACGAGAGGGTTGGACTAGATGCCCCCTGAGGTCCCTTCTGGCCTTGATCTACAATCATAAGATCCTATAAAACCAGAGAAGGAGAAAACACCGTCTCTGAGCTTAGCTGGGGGCCACAAGACTAACAAGCAATACTGACTAGTGCTGCAGGAGATCAAAGGAAGTCATTGTGGGTCAAAGTAGCCAGGGAAGATGGCAGCATGGGAGTGTGAGAGCTGGACTGGGCCTTGAAGGATGGATAGAGTGTAGCTAGACAGAGAGGTTAAGGGAGGAATCTTGTGTTGCAGACGGACAAGTTGGTATGGTCTTAGAGGGGTGCTCTGGAGAGAAGAGGCCCCGGAATTATAGTGATGCTGGCAGGGAAGATAGAACAGAGAGAAACGCCTCTTGGTGGAATCCTGGTGTCTGTTATCTCCATCTGGGCATCCCAGCTTCCTGTTGGCTCAGGTGTTGCTAAGCAACAGTCTTTGGATTTCAGGAGAGACAGATGGAGAAGGAGGGAGGGGGCGACAGGAAGGAGGCAGACTGGGAGCTGTCCCCAGTGGTTCAGACAGGGCCTGTGTTCACATTCTATCCCTACAGATGACCAGCAAGACCATGACCCTCTAGGGCAGTTGGAGGTCACCCTAGGATGCTCAGAGGATACTGTCTCTCCCATACATCACGTCATTTCTCAGGGCTTTGATTTCTTTATCTGTAAGGGTGTTGGCTGAGATGGCATCCAGGGTCTCTTCTAGCTCTCCATCTTGAATCCTGGTCAATCTGGCGGTGCATCTGACCGGGGCCTCCCCCAAGGCTGAGGCGGCTATGTGTCTGCCATCAGATGCTCTCAGACTGAGTCTGTCTTTAGAGAATTAAATCTGATGGATCTTGAGGCTTGGGGAGGGCAGTATTCTCTGTCCTAGACTATCTATCAGTCATTTAATAAGATAGAATGCTAGAGCCAGGAGGCACACAGCCCCTGCCCTTAGAGAGTACCAGTCCAATCTTCTCATTTCACACCAGGGAGAAACTGAGGCCCAGTGAGGGTAAGTAACTTGTCCAGGGTCACCCAGATAGTGGCAAAGCCAGGATGAAGATCACACCCATTGGTAGTAGGAAAAAATGCATTTGGAGTCAGAGGACCTGGGGTTCAAATCCTGCCTCTGTTGATTATTACTTATGTGACGTTGGACAAGTCATAGAACCTCTCTGAGCCTCAGTTTCCTCATCTATAAAATGAAGAGTTTGGACTAGATGCCCCTTCCAACTCTAGTTGTATCAGCTTGTTTTCCAGAAGGAAGTTGGAGGGAGAAGGATTTTGGAGTCCTGGGCTTTCTTCCGACTTGGCCTAGCTCTGATTCCAGCATTTTCTCCCCTTTTCTGGAGTTCTCAGTAGGGAGAAGTTTGCCAAATCTCCCTTGCTGAGTCATGGAGGGGAGGAGCAGGCTAGGGCAAGCAGCCTGGCACAGTTGCTCTGGGCATCTTCCTTCATTCCCCCTCTCCAGCTCTCCCTCTCCAGAGCTAATCCTACCCCCTGACTCAGATGCCTGTGACCCCATAAGAATTTTGGAGGCAGGCTCAAGGGGCGGGGCAGGAGGTGTGGCATTTGAGAGGGGGAAGAAGGGGTATTTGGGGGGAAGCCTTGGAGTGGTCTGTTTTTAGCTGCCAGAAGTGTGCCCCAATCCCCCACTCATGACCCCAAAATTGCCTCCTCCACTCTCTCTCCTCCTCTCAACCTAAATAGACAGGTCACAGGCTGGATCCTGATATTCCCAAGGGTCTCTGAGGGTTTTCTCTCACTGGTGCCTGTTCTGTGGAGTGAACTGGGCCCTGGCAGTCCCAGAGTGATAGAATCCAGGACCACAGGAGCAGGACAGGACCATAGAGGTCACCTAGTCCAATGTCTCTCTTTTTTTTTCCCCAGGGGAAGAAACTGAGACCAAAGAGGTTTAGTGATTTGCCCAGATATTCAGTGTCAGAGCCAGGGTTCAATTCCAGATCAGCTTGTCAAGGCCTCCACTGGGGGCAATGAAGAGGGAGCCACCAGCTTGGCCACAGACAAAGCAGGGAGAGGGGGATGTTTGTCATTCCTTCTTCCATTGTCTCTGCCCGGCACTTGTCCCTAAATTGGTCCACTGGTGATCAGAGACCTCTCTTTGATTTTTATCTGCCTATTTCATGTGTGTGAACCTTAGATCTCTAACTCTACCCTAAACTCCCAGGCAGGGCCGCAAAGGTTTCTTCCCCTGCTGGTCTGGGCACATGAAATACCTGATGGCTAGATGAGCGAATGAATAAATGAATGAACCGAGGAAAGCCTTAGTCATCTGACATCAGAACAAAGCTAACATCATTGGGAAGGTGAATCAGAGTGAAATTAATCATCTGATGCCCACATACACTGCCTCCTTACCCCGAGGCTTCCCATTGTTAACTAGAATAATCAAATGAGTTTGATATTCAGTGCTGACCCCAGCCTCCCTTTGCAGCCTCATCTTCCTCTACTTTCCTGCTCAAACCCTACACTCTAGCCAGAGGCATTTACTAGAGGTAGGCCAAGGGGTGGACAAAGTGGGCAGCTGCCTAGGGCATCACAACCAGTAGGACTTCTTTTATTTATTTAATAACTTTCTTTTTTTTTTCCTTTTTCTTTTTTTGTGTGGCATTGAGGGTTAAGTGATTTGCCTATGGTCACACGGCTAGTAAGTATCAAGTGTCTGAGGTTGGATTTGAACTCAGGTCCTCCTGAATCCAGGGCTGATGCTTTATCCGCTGCAACACCTAGCTGCCCCCAGGACTTCTTTTTAAACATTAGTCAGCTGGGTCGTGTGGTGCTCTAAGGGTCAGGAAGACCTGAATTGGAATCATGTCTGGGACCTTTACTAGGTGTGCGATGATGAACAAGTCACTTAACTTCTCTGTCTCTCAGTCTCCTCACCTATAAAATGAGGAGGTTGGATCAGATGTCCTCTGAGCATCAAGGATCTTAGGATCTCCAAATCTCATTCCTTTTGCCTAAAGCGCTTTCTCCCTGCCTGCTCTTCAACCTTTCAGGCTCAGCTCAAAGGCCACCTCCATGAAACCTTCTGTGATTCTCCACCACCACAATCATAAGTAATACCTTCCATTTCTGAGCTTTCTTTTACATCTCGGATGCACTTACCACTCTATTTTAGAGGTATTTCTATATAGGTCCATTCAATTCACTTCAACAAGCATTTATTAAGCACCTACTATGCACCGGTCACAAGGGCTATGGGCTAATAGGACAAAAATGGAACAGTTCCTGCCTTCAGAGATCTTACATTTTTCAGGATTCTAATGGATCAGTGACCTCATCAACATGGGCACTCCCTCCAAAGACACAAATGGCCACCAGGGGAGCCCCCGAGGCATAGCTCTAGAAGGGACCTCAGAGGCCATCCATTCCTACCCCCTCATTTTACAGCTGGGGAAACTGAGATCTGGAGAGAGGAAGTGACTGAGGCTTTGTCATTGGGCCATAGAGCTCGCAGAGTGCCTGGCGCATAGTAGGTGCTATATAAATGTTACCTATTAGCTGGTTTTTGTTGTTTAGTCCTCTCTGACTCTTCATGATCCCATTTGGGGTTTTCTTGGCAGAAATGCTGGAGTGGTTTGACATTTCCTTCTGCAGCTCATTTTATTACAGATGAGGAAATTGAGGCAAACAGGGTGAAATGACTTGCCCAGGGTCACACAGCTAGTAAGTATCTGAGGCTGGATTTTAACTCATGGAGATGAGTCTTCCTGACTAGTACTCTATCTACCGCAGACCCACCTAGCTGGGTGATTCTAAGACAACTCTTTATCTTTAGGACATCAAGCCTAGAAGGGGGTGGGGGGGGGAAGCATTTGGGAGTCAGCTCACACTGGCTCTCCTTTGTTAATTGTTCAGTGTGAGCAACTACACCTTGGAAATCACCAAGGGCTACACATTACAACTTGATTTATTGTTCTGTTGATTGCCTAGTCTTAAGAAAATGATGGAGAAGATGTTAATAATGCTTAAGTAAGAGTATTGTTATTTAATAAGCTTAAAAGTTTGTCAAGCTTACACCACCTTCCCACACCCCACCCTGCCACACATGGAGAGCTGGTTGTTAAACACTTACCAGCTCACCCCTGTTTCTATCTATTATCCCTGGTTTAGCCCTCTGGAGCCAAACCACCACCTGGAAACCCTTCAGATACTCAAAGACAGCTCTGATGCCTCTCCCTAAGTCTTCTCTTCTTCCAGGCTGAACATCCCCTACTCTGTCAATCGAGGCTTACATGATAAGACCCTCCAGCAGACAAGAGGTACAACTCTAGGTCACAGTGGCAGCAAGTGGCAAAGTGGCCCATAGCTTGTGGTTCCAGATCCAGCTCTGTTCTTACTGTCCCCAAGGGAAGGAGGGAGGATATGTTCATGTTCTTGGAGGAACTCAGGGGTCAGAGGGAAGCCCTTGGAGATACTGATGTTAATATCTCACCTGTATCTATATATCATCTCTATATATGTTTATAGATATTGATACGTATGTATATATGTGTGTACATACATACATCTCTCACTACATATATCTACTGACCTTTATCTATTTATCTCTAATTGGCTTTTCTTTTTCCTCTCTTCCCCTTCCTCCTCCTCCTCCTTCTCCTCCACCACTTCCTCCTCCCTCTCTTTTCCTTCTCCTCCCTCCTCCTCCCTCTTCTCTCTCTCTCTCTCTCTCTCTCTCTCTCTCTCTCTCTCTCTCTCTCTCTCTCTCTCATCTCTCTCTTATCTATCTACACAGTCCCTTAGAGTGCCAGGAAAGGTTGTTTCCATGGAATGTAAGTTTCTTGAGGGACAAAGGTTTATTTTCATTTCATCCTTGCTCCCCCACAGCCTAGTCCAGTACCTTGCACATAGTAGAGATAGGATAAGGGGCTTGGGATTTCTGTGGCATGGGGAACTCAGCATCTTCTCTGAAACATCTTCACTGGTCTTTGAGGGTTTCACTGAGAGGTGAAGCTACTTGCCCAGGGACACCCATCCAGGATGGGCCAGAAGTAAGCCTTTCACTCAGGTCTTCCTGACTCCAAGGCCAGCTCTCCATTAGGTCACTCTGCCTCTCATTGCTTACCCTTAATAAGTGCATAAGATATTAAATTACTTAGGTATAGAAAGTCCTAAGGAGACCATGGGATCAAGGCTGAGCCTGAAGATGAACTATTGCTAGGACACGTCAGGGATAGCAATCTGTATGGTCCTTCTCTTCCACAATCACTACCAAGAAGACCTATTCCTGAAGGGTCAATTTGAGTGTTATCTCTGAATAACCTTTCCCAAGCCACCCCTTACCTTCCTTTCTCCCTCTCTAGTCAAGCTCAGGAGTTTCATTGCACCTACTAGGGTTTTATTAATGGTCTCTATGGATGATAAGAAACTAGGCAAGCAAGCAGCAGCTTGGGAGCCCGCTGGGGCTTTTGAAAGCTGTGGGGCTGAGAGCTCAGGGCACTAGAGAGTGGAAGGTTGAGGGCTGGGGACTTGGGGATAAGGTCAAAGGGTGATGAAATCTTTGGAATTATAGGCTGGGTTTTAGGCTCTGAGGGCTGGAGCTGGGGCTGGGTTAGGAAACAAGGTGGGGAGGGCTAGAGTATAAACTCTCAGAAGACTGGGACTTTTGATTTTGTCTTGTGTCCTCAATGGTTAGCACAGTACCTAGGGTATGCTAGGTGCTTAATAAATGCATGTTGACTGATTGATCTGGACCTCTTAAAGGAAACTCCTTAGCTACTGGCCAATGGTTCTTAAGATATTGGAAGATGTTGCCCAGCTAGAACAACCCTAGTATACAAAGGATTGGAGAAACAAGTGGACCAAGGTTGGGCTCAGGAATTGTTGTCTCTCCCTACCCCTAACCAGACTCCACCTGGGTCCATTTCTATCATTGTTGATCTTTGTAGGGCACTCCCAGTGTGAGGATTCTCTCTACCAATACTTATTGGCAACTTGTATGCAATTTACAGCCTAAGGGATAGCTCTAAGAATTCAAGTGGCTCACCCAGGCCCACAGAGTCCAATGTATCAGAGGGAGGTCTTGAACCCAGGTCTTCCTGATTCTCAGGCCAACTTCCTATCCACTAGGCCAGAGTACCTTTCATCTGTGTCAGTAACCCACCATCTTGGAAAACCCTCTTGGGATCAGGTGTTATTGGATGCATTTTAACCTTGGGGCTCCCTCAGAGCCCATCACACACTTTTTCCCCAAGGGCTGTGCTGGAGGATCATAGCCACTCTCTCTCCACCGTCTATAGTCTCCTAGTGAGGGTGTCACAGACATCCTAGACTCTATCTTGTGTGGTTGGGTTGGAAGAGCACTGTACCTAGAACTGGAGACTTTTAAGGAGTCTGACCACTTGCTATGACCAGAGGGTCTCTGATACACCTTCTGTATGCCTCTCTGTTCCTTAATCCTCAGCATCCATACCCACTGAAGACCCAGAAAAGAGAGATCTCACTGTTTAAAGTCCTTGATATTGTCACATGATTCAAGATCAGAAAAGGGTATGGTTTTCTCAGTAGAAATGCATTATTACTGGAGAAGCATCACCATCAGCTTTGCCTCTGCACCCTAAGGACCTTGGTACATTCCCATCCATATGATTTCCAGCTGAAATCTCTACATATCCCTCCCATTCATAGAATGTGAACACCTTGAGAGCAAAGTTCGTCTTATGGTTCTCTTTGTATCTCGCCTGATTAGCATAGTGCTTTGCAAATAATAAATGCTGATGACTGCTTTTTCATTCATCCATTTGATAAAACCTTTAAGAAGCTGAGGGCTCAATAAAGTTACCAGCTGTCCTAAACCTACTACATCCCACTACCCCTTTTCACACTGTCCACAAGCCAGACCAGTAACTTCCCCAGAAAGGACAGTGAATAGAATGTAAGCTCTTTGAGGGGAAAATGATTTGGTTTTGTTTTCATACTTCCAGACCTTAATGGAGTTCCTGGCACATAATAAGTACTTATTATATGAGTGTCCAATTCAATTGAATTGGTAAGCACCAACCACCCTGCCCCAGATTCTAGAGTTCCCCCCAACAGAGAGACCCAGTCAGGTTCACCATTGTTTTTTTCCCAGCTTTATTTAGGAAACACAGTAAATGTTCCAGTATAAAATAGCAAGGAGTGGGGGGAGGTAGAGAGCAAGCAGACTGACAGGTGTGCTTCAAGGGGTCAGCCCAGGAGAGAGTGAGGGCCACATGCTGGGCTCAGGGTCTAGGGTCTCTACTTGGTGGCTTCCCCCTCTGACTTCTTGGCATCAGAACCTCCAATCTCAGCACGGGTTTCAAAGGTGACCGGGATGGTGACTTCTGCAGACTGGATGGCAGGCTTGGGCAGAGGAGCTTCCACAGACAGTGTCCCATCAGGGGACAAGGAGGACACAACAGAAGTGGCGTCTACACCAGGGGGCAGGCTGAAGAGAGAAAGGACAGAGAGGTCTGAGATGCAAATCTACTGGAGGGATGCTTGTCTGTCAGAAGCTTAGTAGGGCAGGAGCCATGTACCTTTTTTTTTTTTTTTGCGGGTCAATGAGGGTTAAGTGACTTGCCCAGGGTCACACAGCTAGTAAATGTCAAGTGTCTGAGGTCAGATTTGAACTCAGGTCCTCCTGAATTCAAGGCCAGTGCTTTGTCCACTGTGCCATCCAGCTGTCCCATGTCCCTTCTTAACTTTATATTTTCTCTAGTCCCCGAAGAGTGTTTTCTATACCAAAGACACTTAATATAGGGATAGGGACTGGTCCTGTGATTTCTATGGTATAGAAACTCCTAGGTGAAGAAACACCTTCTAATAATTTAGGCTAACCCCTTCTCTGAACCATAAGTTTTAGAGAGCTACCTAAAGATATTGAGAGATTAAGTGACTTACCCAGGGTCACACAGCCAGGATGTATTGGGGGGAACTTGAACCCCTGTCCTTCTGGACTCAAGGCTGGCTTTCTGTCTAGTCTGACACCCGGCCTTTCTAGACTCTTAAAATATGGTGGTTTTCTTTTCTTTTTCTTTTTTTTTTAAGGGGGTGGTAGTTGTTTCTGAGCCCTAGCACTGAGCTCCTATTACCAAGTATAAGCCTTCAGTCTTGGAAGCTGAGTCCCTGTCTCTAAGGCTAAGCCTCTGTCTCCATCCCAGGGACCCATCTATACTCATCTAGACCATGGCTTTACAGCTGAAAGGGACCTTAAAGGGCATCTAGCCCCAGCCCTTTCTTGTTCACTTGTTCATGAAATGAGACTCGGGTCCAGTAGCTTTTTCTATTTTTTTTTTTTTTGTGAGCCAATGAGGGTTAAGTGACTTGCCCAGGGTCACACAGCTAGTAAGTGTCAAGTGTCTGATGCTGAATTTGAACTCAAGTCCTCCTGAATCCAGGGCCAGTGCTTTATCCATTGTGCCACCTAGCTGTCCCGATGTGGGTTTTTTCTATTTTTTTTAATCCCCCCCCCCAGTAGCTTTTCCAGAGTCACACAGATAAAAAAGTGGCAAAGGTGAGATTTGAACTCAGGTCTTTCTGACCTTTAAGTTCAGTGCCATACTTTCTCTCTAACCTTGGGCTGAGAAGCAGCCTTCCTTCTTCCTGGGCAGAGGAATGAAGGATCAGGCTCGAGTTGATATTTAAGGGCCAGACAATTGCCACCACACCCTGACATCAGTTTGGAGTGGGTCTTTGTAGGGGGTAGGTGTGGGAGAGGGAAGAGGCATAGGGGGGAATGAAAAAAAAAAGGAGATATGACTGGGAATTGGAGACCTCTCCCCAAGGGCCAGCTCACCCTCCCAATACTCACGTATATTTCCTAGTAAAACATCTGGAGATGAATCCATGCTCATCCTGTCTCTCCTCATGTTTGCCTGGAGGGAGGTAGGAGAGAAACAAATTAATAGAATAATACGCACTAATACCACCCCCCTCCCCCGCAGCTGTTCTCTCAGAAGATCACAGGACTGGTGACCTTAAAGACCATCATTTACTAGAAGAGGAAATAGAAGTCCAGAGAAAGGAAATTACTCTTCCCGAGGTTACGCAGCACATAGCAGAACCAAGCTTTTGAACTCAGGACCTCTGGCTGATGATCCAGTGGTTTTCCATAATTTGTGAATTCCCTTCTCTTGACTGGGTTTGTGTGTGTGTGTGTGTGTGTGTGTGTGTGTGTGTGTGTGTGTTGGGGGGCAATCTACCAATTTACTGCCCATTCTGCCACTGTCCTGAAGGGGGAGGGGGATGTGTGTGGCCATTCAAAGGCCAGAGAAGCTTTTAGAGAGGGGCAAGGACTTTTGTCTGAAGCCTCGGTATGACAGAAAGAACTGGAAGCAGACCCGGCCTCTAGGGTTGACAGGTTGGAGCTGGGGATGGGAGCTTCACTGGGGCCCCGTGGCCCAGGATCAGAAGCTTCCAGAGGTAGGGAGATGTTTGGGCTCAGAGGCAAAGGAACAGTTTTGCCTTCCCTTGTATGCCCAGAGCTTAAGTTCAGTGCTTGGCAGCACATAGTAGGCACTTCATAAGTGCTTGTCCGCTAGCTCTTCTACTAGTTTAATGGGGGAGGCATTACAACCTGTCGGAGCTGGGGCTGAAGTTTGGGCCTGGCAATTGGCAGGGGGAAGGTTTCTGAGCCAAGCCCCATCTAGTTTCCTTCCTCTCTCATGTGCAGCAACAATAAACATGTTTTCTCTCTGCAAGTCCAGGCTAGGAGAGAGGACAGAGTGTGCTGATTTTCTTCAGGATGAGGGTAGGAGGGAAGGATGCTGGGAGGGGCCTCTGACTAAGGTCCCCTGGTTAACCCATCACCTCTTGCCCCAGGATGAGCACTCCTGGCCCAGGATCTGGGGTATCCAGCCCTGCCACTCATGCCCCGCCCTATCCCAGGACAGACAGGGGCTGGTGGCATTATCTGTTTTCTCCCTCTGAAGGCTTTCTCCCTCAGGAATACTTGTTCCGTCTCCCCCCCCCCCAATAGCCAGGGCTATTACCTCACCCCACCCCACCCCACCCCCAAACTGGGCTCCACTGGGAACACAGTAACGTCCAGGGGCAAAACGAAGAAATGGGGCAAGGGGGCTGTGATGTCTGCTCACCCGTGATTTCTACCACGCCATCCTTGGTCTTCACAGTCAACTCCTCAGGGGCAAAGTGGTTGACATCGAGGGTCACCCGCCATCGGTCAGCAGTGTGTTGGATCTCGGATATTCCTCTGCTCAGCTGCCTGCTGAGTGCCCGGCTATAGGCCTGGCCAGCAGGGGGTGGGGGACCCAGGGGCCCAGCAGCAGCAGCAGCAGCAGCAGGAACCTGTTCAGCCACAGGGCTGGGCAGCAGCCGGACATAGCCAGGCCAACTGGTGTGGCCGGGCCACTGGTACCAGTCCTCTGGAAGGCGGGGTAGCCCGAAGGACTGGTCAAAGAGGCGGCTGCTGGCTGGGTACCAGTCCCTGAAGGGGTCCCAGCTGGGGCTTCGGAGGAAGGTGAAAGGAACTCGTCTCTCAGTCATGTTGAATTCTCGGCGGTAGGTGGGTAACGCTCAGTACCTACAACTCTCCCCTGGAGCTCTGGGACTGAGTGAGTGTCTGGGCTGGGCTGGCCCTGGCTTTAAAGAGTCAGAGCCAGTTATTTTTAGCAGACCATCTCAAGACTCTATTAATGGTAATTACACTGGGGCAGAAAGCCTGGGGGGCGGGAGCAGGGGGCCGGGCCAGGACAACGTCCTCCCCCTTAGATTCCTTGGGGAGGGAGAGAGAAAAGGAAGGAGGGAGGCAGAACAGCCCAAGCCCTGCCCCAGACCTCGAACCTTCACTCATCTTTCTGGAAAGTGAAGGAATGCTCAGGGTGAGGTGATGAGAGATGGGGGATGGGGTATGGGGGTGGAGAGAATCTCCTCTTTCATCCTCACTTCCCCAGGGACCTGGACCAAGACCCTGCCCAGGGTACAGAGAGTACAGGTTTAGCGGGTGTCCCAGGGTACGGAGTGTGACTGGGAGCCCCTTACCCTATCTATGATACCCCCTGAAAAAGGTACCTCTCCCCATTGCCCAGAGAGGGTTGGAACTTTGCCAGGTACACAAAGAACAGGGACTTGAACCAGAAGACTTGTAGGTTCATGAAGTTTAGAGCTGGAAGAGACCTTAAAGCCCCCTCCCCCATTTTACTGATGAGGAAACTGAGGCTCTAGGAGTCAGTTACTCATCTAAGGTCACCCATTGTGAATTGTAAATAGCAGAACCATGTTACTCCTGTCTCTATACATCCACCCTAATGGGAGGATATTTGGGGAGGAGGGCAGTACAGCATTGACCCCACAACCAGGAGCTGGGGGTGGAGAGTGAGACACACACAGGGGACTGTCCTCTCTGCTCCAATATCTTGAAAAAGTCTCAGCTTTGGATCTCAACTCCTTTTTCCTCTTCTCCCTACCCCCTCCCTTTCTCTCCAAGGGTATTCCCTCTCCTCCTTATTCTCTGCACTTACCCCCTGCCCCTGTCCATCTCCTGTCCTTAGCCCCCACCCCAGGGGTTCACCTCTGCCCAGGCTCCAGTTGGATCTTAGCTATGGCTGTCCCTATGACATAACCCTAATCCCTCACAACAGGGACATACACACTGACCTCCCACTTCCCAGGGGGGTTAGGAAGCTGGGGACCCCAACATCTATTCTTGGAGGCCTTTATTTGTGAAACATACTAAATGTCCTAGTCTAAAATAGTGTGAGGAGGCGGGGCAGGGATTGGGACTCTATCAGAGAGCCACTGAGGAGACAGCATCCTTTTCATCTTCTGGGCTGGGTAGCACAGGGCAAGTTCTTCTATCTTTTGAAGCCTGTTTGTCCTCTGTGGACACTCTATGAAAAGAACTGTTCAAGACCTGAGGTTCAGATTTCACCTCTGAAACAATACCTGTGTGACCTTAGGGAAGTCATTCATCTCCTTGGGACTCAGTTTCCTTATTTGTAAAATGAGGGGATTGGACTAGACCACTTCTGAGGTCTCTCCCAGCTCTGGAGCTAAGCTGCTATGAAGAGGTCCAGCTGGTCCCCTCCCCCAATTCTTTGGGGTCTCAGTTTCCTCATGTCTAAAATGAGGGGTTTGGACTTTATAAATGGTCTCCAGCTAGAGTTATGCTTCTATGATCCAGTGACTTCTAAGTTCTATCAGAGATCTAAATCTATGCTCCTATTACTCATCAGTGTCTCCCCACTCCTAGGTCAAGGAGAAGTGGAGAAATAGAATGAGTGAGATCAAGCCCGTAAAAGGCTCCAAGCTCAGAGATGAGACAGATGATTGAAACCCACACCAGGTCCCTTCCCGAGGGGGCAGGGTCAAAACTGGTGAGATCACACCTATAAAGTGCTTTGAGCAATCTGGAAGAAAGGGAGTGGAAGGGGAGAAAATACACACAGTTTACCCTGCTTTCATCCCCACAGGTATTTTCCAATTTAGGAAAACAAGGATAATCCAAAGAGAGAAAACAAATTAATCCAAGCAGGATTCTTTTATCTGAATTGTTCCTACTCACTCACTCTCTCCTCTCACCAACAGGTTACTCCAGCCAAGGGTGGGGCTGGTCTGGGCATCAGACAAGGTTAAGCTGATGAGGTAGATGAAGTGAGCCCTGGAATTATTAAACAATGGACGAGGGCGTTTGTGGATGCCTCCCTGTTTCCATTAGACAACCCCGTCTCCCCCTGCCTCCTCTTGGGATGGGGAAGATGGGGGGGGGCAGGAATTCTGCTCTGCTTCTATGTAGCCTGGCTCTTTGGTTCTCCCAAGCTCCACCCAGCCATGTTTTCTGAAAAATAGGTGAGATCAGAAACCACAGGGAGAGTCGATCTTCCCTGCTCACCTTGCCCCTGGGTGGGGTCTGGGAGTCTCCCCTCATTGGGAGGAGGAAGCTGTCATGTTTTGGACTTTTTTCAAGTTAGAATCTCAAAGCATTTTATAACTCCACAAATGCCAGCTCTGTTCTGTGGGTGTGGGCTCCAAACCACTTGACAGGTTAAATCTCCCTTCATCTTCCCCTCCCCTTGTTCATTAGAAATGGACCCACCCTTAGAAAGGTCTGGAAACCACTGGAATGTCACACAGCTGTCAGTGGCTAAACTGGGATTAGAACCCGAGTCTGTATCCCTTGAATCTGTTTCTGCTTTGTCTCTCCTGTCCCATCCCTCCAAATTCATGCCCTCTCCCCTCAGCCTCCTTGAATCAGTGATATCTTAACTGCAGATCGATTTGTTCCAGCCACCTCCTAAATTCCTGGCTGTAGTAGGTTGGTTCTTCCTTGAGTCCTCCTCGGTCAATACTCACTTGGTCAAGAATGAAACTGGGTGCAAGTGTAGACAAGGTTCTATGTGTAGCCTGGAGCCCAAAGGAAGAGAGTAGAAAGGACACTTAGAGAAAAGGAGAAGGCTGGGCCTAGGAAGAGGAAAGATATCTCGAGCAGCCAAGGGGATCAGTTCAGAACTAGAGCCTTGAGGGAGTAAGCCACAGGGAGCTAATATTAGGGTCACATTCAACTCTGAGGGGTGAATCTGGAGGCACATGGATCTGAGAAAGAACTTTCTTCAAGGCCAGCTTCTCTTTGTGTCTCTGTCTGCCTGCTGTGGGAACAGTCTGTCCATGTGCCATGAAGTCATCAATCCAACCAGCTTAGAGTCATCTGGTCCAACCCCCCTCATTTTACAGAGGAATAAACTGGGGCCAAGAGCAAGAAAGGGACTTGTCCAAGGTCACACTGTGACAATGATAGAACTAGGAAGAGAGCCCAGATAGCAGCAGGAAGGGTATTGGACAAGGAGGGAGAACTAGGTAGAAATTGCTGCTCTGTCATTTACTAGCTGTTTGCTCCTGGCACTTCCCCTCTCCTGTGCAATGAGGGGTTTGGGCTACATAATGTCTCGGTTGATCTGAATGATGTGATGACTTTCTGACTCTAAATCCTATGATCCCATGAGCCTTGATTTGCTTTTCCTACTCTGCCTGGTCCTGGGGGTGTATGAGGGTAACACTAAAGACAAAAATACAAGGATTGAGCCTGAACTGTGCTCCCACATCCAAACTTGGGGTCCTCATTCCCCACCCAGTCCAGCACTTGGTCTCTCATCTTACACCACCCTCTATCTCCCTGCCCTCCACATCCCCTGAGTCCTCCTCACTTCCTTACCTCCTTTTAGAGACTGAAGGTTTCCTGGGGCAAAGAGGACATATTTGGAAATGCTGGGTTAGAATCCTGGCTCACTGAAGGTGAGAACCAGAAGTCATCTAAACTGATCCCATTCTACAGATGAGGAAACTGAGACTCAGGAGGGTTATTTGCCTAAAGTCACAAAGGCATAAATGACCTCTCTGAGCCTCAGTTTCCTCATCTGTAAAGTGGGTTACTAGTAGCACCACTTGCCTGGGGTTGCTATGAGACAAAAGCGTTCATAAAGAATCAATATAACAGTGTCATTTATTACCACTATCACTACCACTCCTCCTACTCCTACCAACAGCAGTTTGGAGGATTGGGTAGAAAGCTAACCTCCTGGCTGTGTGACTCTGAGCAAGTTTTTTTTTTTTTTTGATGAGGCAATTGGGGTTAAGTGACTTGCCCAGGGTCACACAGCTAGTAAGTATTAAGTGTCTGAGGTCAGATTTGAACTCAGGTACTCCTGACTCCAGGGCCGGTGCTCTATCCACTGCGCCACCTAGCTGCCCCTCTGAGCAAGTTGTTTAATCTCTAGGAAACTAAGACTATGTATTTTGAGGAAGGTGCTGACTTGTATTGGTGGAGCAATTGTCTTCATCTGGGAGTTCCCTATATCAATGAAATCACAGGTCTAGTCTCTATGCTACGATTATTTATTATATACCTTCTAGGAGAGAGCCCTGAACTGGGAGTCAGGGGACGTAGGTACCAGTCCCAGTTTTGTCACCAGTTCTGTGATAGTACTGTGTGACTTGGGCAGGTCACTTACCCTCTCTTGGTCTCAGTTTCTATCTCTGACCCAAGTTCAATGCTCTCTCTATTTTTTTTTTTGGTGGGGCAGTGAGTGTTAAGTGACTTGCTCAGGGTCACACAGCTAGTAAGTGTCAAGTGTCTGAGGTCCGATTTGAACTCAGGTCCTCCTGAATCTAGGGCTGGTGCTCTATCCACTGCACCACCTACCTGCCCCTCAATGCTCTTTCTTCCAAATTCACAGACCTTTCCCCAGCACCAAGCTACCTTTATGTAAATTGAGGAGATTGGACTAAATGATCTCTAAGATCCCTTGATTTGGCTGGGCCATTCTGCTCTTGTAGAGGCAGGCAGTGTGGAGCAGAGGAGAAGCACTGGCTTTGGAAACCTGGGTTCCAGTTCCACCTCTGACCCTTTCCCTATGTGATCTTAGGCACATAAATTCCCTGGTCGGGCCTCAGTTTCCTCATCTGTAAAATGCTGGGGTTGTACTACGTGGCCTCCGTGGTCCTTTGGGACTCAAGTTTTCTGAACCTAATACTTCTTTTTTTTTTTTTTAAGTGAGGCAATTGGGGTTAAGTGACTTGCCCAGGGTCACACAGCTAGTAAGTGTTAAGTGTCTGAGGACGGATTTGAACTCAGGTCCTCCTGACTCCAGGGCCGGTGCTCTATCCACTGCGCCACCAGCTGCCCGGAAGCTAATACTTCCAAAGAGGAAGAGAGCTTAAAAAACAAACATACAACCCCTGTGGGTTAAACAGCATTTTGTTTTGTTTTTGAGAAAAAGGTAGCCCGGCTCTGAAGGATTTCCTTAGACGAGCCACTTACTACTGGACTGGGGAGGGCAGTGGGGAGGGGGCTGCCATCCTGGCCTATGTAGAGAGTGTGTGAGTTCGGGGAGGAGGACATTTCAAACTGTCTCTGATGATCACGGAGAGTTTAGGAGAAAGCGCTTTGCCGGTCTCCAAGAGCCCCTCCGCGCCCCCTCCTGCAGGCTCAGACTTCTTTATCCGATGGCCGTATTGTGGCCCCTCCTCCAATCTCATGAGTATTAGGTGACCCAAATCCCAATGACAACTTCTATGTGCGAAGCGTCGCCAAGGCCATGGTCAGGGGACGTTAGACCCAGGAAGGGCAGTGGGCTGAGTCTGGAGCAGGGGCTACCAAGAAGCCTTCCAGGGCTCCTTTCCTCGTCTGTAAGTTGAGGTGCTTCCAGTTTTAGGTCCGAGATCCTAGGGCCCTGTGACAACCTCAGGGCCGCCCTGGCACCCTGCCCTCCAGAGCAAGCACGAGAGGTCCACTTGCGGGGGATTTACAGAGGCTGGGGGGAGATGGCGTATGGCCCGGAGGAAGAGCCCAGGAGGGTGGGGCACGAATCCATCCAAGGAGGACGTCCGCTCCTCTACATCTCCAGCTCCAGCAGGGTCCCTGCTGCAGGTCTGAGGCAGATCTGAGAGGCAACTCCCGGGGGGGGAGGCAGCGGGACGCTGGACTTCCCAGACGCCAAAGCACCAAGCGGGGAGACTGGCACCCGAGCGGTTGGCGGGGCGGGGCAATTTCCCGAGGGCCGGCTTCGAGAAAACTCTTCTGCGTCTCTGTCCCTCCCCTGACCCAAGGAAAAGGATTCTCCTCTCAGAAAAATAGCATCTGCTGGACCAAGCTCTACCCCGTTTCTGCCTCTGGGGAGCATCACGGGGATAGGTTTGCTGGAGTGTGTGAATCGGAGTAGCCTCCACCCCACCACACTACCTAGTGCAAGGGAACAGACAGAAGACTGGGAGGTAGGCGACCACCGGGCGTGGCCCCAACCCGGAGTCAGTTTCCCCATCTGGAAAACGAGATTGGATGAGATGAGCTTTAAGGCCTCTTTCCAGCTTTGTTATTGGATGGTTCCGTCTCCTGGTTCCTCTCCCCTCCCCATGCGCTCCCCCCCCCCGCCCCCCATCTGCTGACTCACGTAGCATCAAATATTAAAGGAGGGGGTAGGGCAAAATGGGGAAGAGTGGGGCCGACAACTGTAGCTACTAAGGAAGACCCTGAGAGGGCTGGATCTTGCCCAGCCAGAGGGCAGAGCCTCCCCTCCCCTAGCCTTTGAAGATGAAAGGCAGAGGGGAGACATCCAGTCCTCCATTCGCTAATCGATCGATATGCATTTATTATGGGGATACAAGGAAAAAATAAAAGTCGAACCGAGGTCTGACTAAGGCTAGACAGCGCAGCCGTCTACAACGCAGCATTCATTAGACTTTTCCATTAGACTACACACGACCGAACCTCCTTCCCCTGAAATGAGTCCTCCATCCCTGACACCGAGCCCCAATTCCTGACATCGATTCCCCATCCCAGACATGGTTCTCTTAGCCCAGATCTCGAGACGTCATCCCTAGCAAGGGGCACCCTGATATTGTTTTTATTTGGGGGGGCAATGAGGGTTAAGTGATTTGCCCAGGGTCACAGGACTAGTAAGTGTCAAGGGTCTAAGGTCGGATTTGAACCCAGTTCCTCCTGAATCCAGGGCCGGTGCTTTATCCACTGCGCCACCTAGCTGCCCCCACACTGATATTGTTTGAAGATTCCTGACACTGAGCTCCCCCCTCCCCCAGTACTGATTCCTGGTTTCCATGACCGGCAGGGAGCCCCTTCCCCTTACACTGACACCCCCCCCCAAGTCTGTATATTTAATTTGCCTCAGAGACTTGACAAATGTCATACTCCTTTATTTGAAGGCGTTGAGGGAACAGAAGAAACCCTCACTCTCGTTTCCAGTCTCTGACCCCTGGGCATCTCTCGGCTCTTAAATGTACTTTGATGTTGAAGCCACTGAAGCTGTGCACGCACCCTCAGCACTGCTCTGACTTAAACCAGCCGAATCCCAAGTCAGCACCTGAAGTCCTTGCTGCCTCCTCCCGTTAGAACTCGGCATCGTCAGCCTTTTCCCGTTCATTGTTCTCCCTCTGGGCGACAATCTGCCTGCATCGACTATGGAAGCCCTGACCCAAGAAGGTAATCTGTGTTTCTCAGCCCTCCCCACCTTCAGCCTGGCCTGGGCTTCCACCACTCTCACTGCTGCACCTGGAGCAACTGTCCAGCCCAAGAAGTCAGGTAGGTAACAATGCCCAGCGTCCTGTTGCCTAGCAATGGTGGATGCAGTCCTTGACTACAGTGGGGAGATGGGAAAAGGAGAGGAGGAAACTGGTGTATGTGAGGCAGTATAAGAAAGTGGGGAAGTGGGGCTGCTGTGTTCTGGAGGGCTGGATTGCTCTCTCAGAGAACAAGGAAAGGGAAGGGGGAAGCTGCCTTGAATCTTTGTTTGGAGAAGGGGGTAGGGATTCCTTGTCCCCATTCCTACCGGAAGGGGACATTTCAGACCACTCTTCTTCATTAAGCTATAGGAGACTCAAAAAGCCCAATAAAAACCTAACCACCACCTTGACCCCAGACACAAGGTGTCCCCCTTTCCTATTCCCTGGACACAGTCTCCAGGTGTGGTTAAGACAGACATCAGATCATTGTATTCCCAAGGGGCCAAGGAGCCAGTGTCTTCCAAGAATTCCTCCCCTTCCCTAGGGAATTCTCCTCCTCACCTAACCTCCACCTTGTTGTCTAGGTGTGGATGCCTGAACTAGTTTCCTGGGGACCATGCACTTGTCCCCTTCCCCCATGAGACCTTTCCAGATTCCTACATCTCTAAGTGCCCTCTCAATTCTGAAATTGTAATTACTGATCTGTTCATAGTGATGGCTAATGCTCAGTCAATACTTGTCCCTTCAGTAGAATACTGTCTGCATAAACTTCTTGAGGGCAGGAACTGTTGGGGTTACCCCCCCCCCAGTCTGTGATTTCTTGAAGGTGGGGAAATCCCAGGGAGGGAAATCCTTTCCTCTGCAAAGTATAATCTTAAAGAGCTACCTCAGAAACAGGTTAAATGATTTGGCCAGGGTCATGCAGCCAATATGTCAGAAGTGGGGGGAGGGTTTGAACCCAGGTCTTCCTGACTCCAAGGCCAGTTCTCTCTCTCCATTGGGCCACACTTCCTTTTATATAGTAGGTGTTTAATAAACGTTTGTCGAATTGGATTGAAATGGAAGAGAACAGGGCAAGCCCTATGGAGCTGCTCCCTCCAATCAGAGATTTCTCTCACTGCCAGATTCTACTATTAGGAATTCATTCCTTTGGATTCAACATTACCTTCTCTCGATCCCACAATCTCATACTTCAGAGTGAATGAAATGATCAGACTCTTTTATCTAGATAGGTGAGGGCAGGGCATGGGAGAGAGGTAGCAGACATGTTAAAGGATGCTCAAAGGGAGATGGGGAGGGGAGGGCACAGGAAGGGAAGGTAGGTAGGGGTCTCTGTGACTTTATCCTGGTCAAATGAGTTCCCCTGTCTGGGCCTCAGTATTCTCCTCTGGTTGTGTCTTCAGGGACTCTTCTCAGCTCTACTCCATAGAAATCTTCTCTTCCTTCAAGACTTAGTTCGAGCATAATCTTCTCCGTGAAGCCTTTCCTGCTTTTCCCAACTGCTAGAGTCCCCTGCCCCACACCACCTAGCATTTGTCTGTATGTATTCCCTTTATGTTTGTTCTGTATACACTTCTATATGCACTTGTTTTCTCCCTCCCACCTCCACACACATCCTAGAACGTAAGCTCCCCAAGAGTCTGTGGGGTTTTTTAAACATTTTTTTGTGTCCCTAGTGCCTAGCACTGTGTTGGGCCCATAGCTGGAACATGAATGCTTGCTGATTAAATGATCCCTAATGTTCCTTCTGGAACTGATCTTCTATAATGAAGTGGCTAAAAACTAATCTCCCCCCTTCAAAATAAAAGCCAGTCCCCACATATGGGGGAACAACTGAACGCTCAGCCCCATGTGACTGGGACAGTGTATACTTTGTGTTTTATTGTATTCCAACCATCTCAAGGAAACTACACCTCGACTCAGGATCAGAAAGAAATAAAAGAAAAATGAGGGGAGAAACCAGGCTGCATCGGTGGCACCTCAAAGCTGCTTGAGGCAGAGGAGCATCCTGGCCTACCTGAGGGAACAGGGCAGGCACGGGCTTATTCTCCATACTGTGGGTCAGGTTACTCCTCCTCTGCCTCCCCCCAGATGGACACTGACTGGACTGAGGAAGACTTGGTGATATCCCTGATGCACAGCTCCTGGGTTTGGGTGGGGATCAGAAGGGATGAGGGGGTGCTGGGAGAATTGAGAAGGAACAAGGCGAGGTGGGATCCCTGGGGCCCTACCTTCATGAGAATTGGCCAGTTCGATGTGTGCCTGGGGCAGGGGTGGTGAGGAAGAGAGCCTCTCCTCTTCCCCCAGGAAGGAGCAGCAAGGGTTAGAGACCCTGGACACCTGGCCTGGAAAGGTGGATAGGGTGTGTGTGGTGGGGATAGGTACTGACCTGGGGGGAGAATAAATAAGACACAAATAAATAAATTAATAAATACATTACGTAGCAGCCTAGGTCCTTTGGGGAGGGGAGTGTTGCTCACTTCTTCTACCATTAGTGTAATACTGGCCCTGGAATTCACAATCCCTCTGAGCCCAACTTTGAGGGTTAATTAGACCCCTTCAAGTGCCTGCCTCCATAAGTCTCATTGGAATTTGAGTCACTTCTCAGGCCCAGAGCTGTAGACCCCAGGGCCTGACAGATGAAAGCAATGTGTGTATGTGGGAAAGGGTTGTTTACCTTAGGGGAGGGCCACACTGAAGGCTTAGAAGATGGAGCCACAACCCAGATGAAATACCTAATGGCAGGGGGGTATTAGTCCTGGGGAGGGGAGAAAGAACATTTTGGGTGAGATTTCCTTCCTGAGTCCAACAGTCAGACTGCTGTGATCACACGTACCTCTCCCCAACCCCACATATTCATCTCTATTTCTCAGTGATGGGGAGGTCACTACTCCATCCCTTTGCCTCTGGGGATGTGCCACCTTAGGACAAGAGCCTCATCTCTTTCCTTCCTTGGAGTCTCTAGAGATCACCTTGGGATCGATCACTCCATTAATGGCCCCATGGCTCAATGGTCAGGGAGTCTCTCCTGTTTAATCTAGGTCCCATTCACTGTATCATTGGACCTTTCCTCCCAGTTGTTTCTAATGGGAATTGAAGCCAGATGCTCTCTTCCTGTACATCAAGCATTGAATTCCCTCAAGAGAAGGTCAAAGGAAAGAAAGGGAAGGCTGAGAGAGGGAGGCAGACATGAAGGGAGCCTTGGAAAGTTACCAGGCCTCACGTCTTCTACCGACCAAACAGGAAGGGGAAGGGGGCTAGGGATACATTCTGGGGGCAGGGAGGGGTTTCATCTCCTTGTGTCAGCTCCCCAGGAAGTGATTCCCATGCCCCCTTTCCTGTGGGGTGGGGGGCTCAGGGCAAAGTTGGGTTGGGGGGCAGCGATTGAGCACGTCCTGTGTTCAGTGGCTCTTGGTGCTCTGAGGGGCAGTGCCCCACCCCAAGGAATGGAGAGGGCACCTTCTGGAAGCAGTAAGATCCCGATCTTTGTCATCAGGCCCTGTGCCCAAATTGGGCAGAGGTCTCTGGGGTTCTGGGGTGCACCAGCCCCATTCCCGTGAGGACAGAGTTCCCCTGTTGCCAACCCAGACTTGTACAACAGGGTCAGAGGAAAAGGGGTGAGAGGATGGGAGAGAATCTTTCTTCCCCAGTCAGGCTTAGGTCTCCTTGGACACTCCCTGCCCTGGGGCCAATCCAGAGGTCAAGAGTCTCCATCCACCTCTTGGTCTTCTCTTTGCCCCCAAACTGGAGGTAGGGGGTCTCCCTGGTGCTGGTTTGGAGGGTGACAGCAACAGATGGAATGGGTGAGTTTGGCCTAGCAGGGCCTTTGGCCTGGGCTGCCCAAATACTTGGGTCCACCCTGTGGAATATGAAGAAATATGAATGGTGAGGGAATGAGTGGGTATGGAGGGGAATGTCTCCTGCACCCCACAGGAGAGAATGGCTCCGCCTGCCCCTGCCCCCTGGCTCTGTCCTGCCTCCTGGTCCTCTGAGCCCGACCAAGCTGGGTCCCTTGGGCCAGGGGTTGGGGTGGGGGCAGGAAGGAGCAGGCATCCAAGGGAAAGGGAGCACGGATCTCTCTGGGGTTCAGAAGCCACCGCTTTCCGAGCTGCTGCGGCTGTTGTAGCTGGGGCTGGGGCTGGGGCTGGGGGTCCTGGAGGGGCTCCGAGTTCGGCTTCGGCTCCCGCTGCGGCTGCTGTAGCTGTTCGGGCTGTGGCTGCCACTCCGGCTGCGGCTATAGGAGTGGCTGCTCCAGGAGCTGGAGGAGGAGGAGGAGGAGGAAGGGCTGGGCCGGTAGTAGGGGATCGGGCGCTTCCGGGCACTGCAGAGGGAAGGGAAGGACACCGGGCTCAGCAGCAGCAGCAATGACCAGCCCACCCAGAAGGGCCGACTCGGCCGAAAATACCTGAGCACTTGAGTAGAGAAGTCGGGGAGGGGGAGAATGCCATTTTCCAGTAGGGAAAAGATCCACAGGACCCTAAAGAGGTCCTCCACGGAGGTCATTGAATCTAAGCAACCCATTTTACAGATGAGGAACCTGAGACCTTGGAAAAGTGAAGTCACTTGTCGAGGTCGCACCAAACTGGGATTCAAAGTCAGGCCCACTGATTCCAAAGCCAAAGGTCTGCTCCGGAAGCTCAGCAGAGCACCACCCAGTTATCTGGGTTCATTTTGTGGGTGCTCAAAGAACATGGGAAGGGAATTGGTGGCCCAAGCCCCAAAGGTACCTTCATTCCCTGGCTTTTGTTTTCCAGAAGAGAAAATTGAGGCCCAAGTGGGCAAGTGACTTGGCCAGGGTCATACAGTGGGCTCAGCAATGGAGTTCTAGCCCAGGGCTCTTGAATCTGGGTCCAGAGCTCTTTGCACTGTACCAGGATATCTTCCACACTTCAGATCTGGGGGAAATGACTCTGGAGGCCATTTTCCCTATCCCTAAGAAAAAAGTAGTTACCTAGTCTCCCTCCCCCTTCCCCTACTTCCTCTCTTAGGTGCTCAGATTTTTAGAGATTAGTCTAGAACCAGGAAGCTGTGATCAATATAGGAGAAATGAGTGGTTAGAAGGTAGCACCCCAGACACCCCAGTTAATACAGGGAAGGAAAATACTGGGGGGGGGTTAGTGAGGGGGAGGCAGTCTGATTCGGGGGAGGGGACAGTAATGGCCCAATGATCAGAGCTGGTGCCTCTCCCCACTCACAAATGGGAAAAGATAGGACCATAGTTTGGGAGTTGCATGGAATCTCAAAGGCCGGCTAGTTCAACCCCTTCATTTTTCAGATGAGGAAACTGAGGCAAAGTTGCTTGGGGGCACAGTGGTACTAGCTTTTAACACAGTGCCTGGCACATAGTTGGTACCTAATAAGGTTCATTGACTAATTGGAATTGCCTGGAAGTGAACCTGGGGGCTTAGACCCTAAAATCAGAATTCTTTCTGCTATATCACATTGCCTTGGGGTCTGGTTAAGAAGTCACCATGCTCAGTCTTCACACCTTGTATTTGGTGGACAGAGAGAAAGTGAGGCTCGGCCTTGGAGGGGTGGAGAGGGGCTGGGGAGTCCTTCATCCAGGAGAGACACCAACAGGGGGCCCAAGTCTCAGTCAGTTCTGGGGATGGGGGGTGGTCTCAAGTCATAACTGGCATTTCTTTGATTTCAGGACAGGCTCTGACATTGAGCCTTTTTATCTCATTCCAGGGGTGGGGGACATTTCAAGGGGTTTTAAAGGAATCGATGTCCAAAGGGTTAGGCTATCTATCTCAGGCTAGGATCACGCCCGCTATTTTTTCTCTTGGCATAGACCTAAAGAGAAATACACTGGGAAAGGGGGCATGGCATATGTGGAGCTTGGAAGAAAGGGAGAACACCCCCGGACACTAGAGCTTGTTTTCTTCCCCTCTCCCCATCCCAATTCCTAGAGAGAGAACTGGAAGTTAGGCGGAAAGGTTAGTCTCGTCAGAGGCAGACAGATAGACTGAGAGAGCTGAACACCTCACATGGGGACTTTCCAGGCATCCCTCAGGGATGGGGGAGGGTCCTGATGGAAGGTTACCATAGTAACCGAGCTGGTCCCCCCCCTCCCCCATCCTGGCCACAGCTTCCCTCCGGGTGGAACCTTGAGATGGAAGGGAAAAAGAAGAGGTCAAGTGGGGGAATGGGGCCCCTTAGGGTGAGTGGGAGGGGTCACAGAAGACCCTGCCTCACCTAGCCCTACTGATAAAAGGCTGGCTAACTTCTCCAACTCTCTTCCACATCTGTCCCCTAAACCCATAGGATTCCCAATTCAGAACTTCTCTCTTTCTCCCATGCACTGGTCCTTGCCCATCAGTATTTTGTTTTGTTTTGTTTTTGGCAAGGCAGTGGGGGTTAAATGACTTGCCCAAGGTTACACAGCTAGTGAGTGTCAAGGGTCTGAGGACGGATTTGAACTCAGGTCCTCCTGAATCCAGGACCACTGCTTTATCCACTGCAACACCTAGCTGCCCCCACCCATCAGTGTTAACACTGAGCCTTAAGTCTTGACACTCAGCCCCTATCTTGGACATTGAGCCTCAGTCCCCAGCATCCCAACCTTCTTTCTCAGCACAGAGCTTATACTGGGCTTCCATCCTTGACAATGAACCCCGATCCCTGACATTGAGTCATCCTCTCTGGCGCTGAGCCCTTATCTGACACTAAGCCTCCATCACCTATTCGGAGCCCCTAGACATAGAGCCCCAATCTCCAACGCTGAGCTGTCAACCTTGACCTTGAATTTCCATTTCCATCAGAGCCTTGGTTCCTGTCATTGGTCGGTGAACCCAACAATGAGCCCCTATCCCCAGAAGAGTCTTTTGAGGTCAAAAACGTTTTCTACACAGCTTTCAGGCATTCAGAAGAATTTTTCATTCTGATTTTCTAGGATCAAGCACTCAAGGTCAGATACCCCAAATCCCTTTTGTATTGAGCCCATGGATGTGGCCATGATACCCAAACCCTTGATCAGGGCCCTCCTGGGTCAGTGACCACCCCCTCTTCCCCGCCTTTGGTTCCCTACCTGGTTATCCGCCTGGGCTCCATGAAGCTAGGTGAGTCCCGACGCCTCTTTCGAATGGGTGAGTAGCTCCGGGACCGTCTCCGGGGCCTAGTAGCTTCCCCCTCTGGGTGCCTCATCCGGTTATCACCTTCCTTCTCTCTGAAACCGGAACAGGCTCACATTAACAGGAGCTGATGGTGGACTGTCAGCCCCGGGGCCAGATCTTAGAATTTCCAAGTCTTCTTTCCCTTTACCCCTCCCACCCACTGTGCTTCCCCTTGCTCCTTCTCTCATCCTGGATACTTTCCCACAGACTCTGGGATGCAGAGACCTTCCAACATCCAAAGCCCCCAAGCTCTGGGGCTGCCTTCTCTACACTCCCACCTCATCCTGTGACTGTGGCCATGTCTGCTGCACCCTCAGCATGGCCCTGCCAGATCCTTTCTGTGGGATTTCTCTGAGGGTCTATGTGCCCACTGCCTGCCAGGGGCTGCTGCCCTGTTTGACTCCCCCGCCCCCACCAGACAGAGGCTTGCCAACTTATGGTTTTCTTCTATAGAGGAGCAAGTGTGGCTTCCATCAGTATCCTCTCCTGAAGGGGGGGGGTAGGAGGGTAGGATTTGAAGGGCTAGTAGCTGGAGGTCCAGCGCCTGGGACCTAGGAGGGGTACCCCCTCTCTGTGCCACCACCAAGCTTGGATGGCAGCCAGGCCTACCTGGGGAAGGCATTTTGTCAAACTGAGGAGGATTGGGGGGGGGTCATGAGCCTTGTCCAGGAGAGCCAGAGGGGTTTTAGCTCCAGACATTAGGCCATTGCTTCTAGTCACAGCCTTTAGCTCAGTCCAGGCTTTAAGCACTTGGTCATGTGGCAGAGGAGAAACTGGAAGCCCACCAAAGGCAAGTACATTGCCAGGGTCACACAGATAAAAAGTCTTGGTGCTAGAAACCAGTTTCAGGCTTCTGATTCCAAACCCATTACATCACTCAGTGATACAGACTGGGTCAGCGGAAGGCTAACTAAATCTGTTTGATCCTGGGAAAATGTGACTGCAGAAGCATTACCGGGTCTCGTTCAGCCTCAGTTTCCCCAGCTGTAATGGAAGGGAGTGGGATTCATGGCTTTTCAGGTACCTTCCGACTTCTGGGATCCTCACATATAAGCATAGGATGCTCCAGGTCACTAATTTGGGGTCCTGTCTGAACCTTCTCGGTATATTCCCATCCCCCTTCATCTAAAAGCACAAGAAGATCCCTCCAGAGCTAGAAAGGATCTTAGGGACCACTAAGGCCAGACTCTTCATCTTACAGTGGGAGAAACTGAGGCCCATTGAGGTGCAGTGATTTGTTCAAGGTCACACGGTAGTGAGTCAAAGAGCTGGGATTCCTATCCAGTCCTTTAGACTTCCAATCTCCTTTCTTTCAACCATGATGTACTTAAGAAACCTGGCCTCATTTGAATATCCGTCTAAGCAAAGTGTGTAACCAGGCTAAGGGCTAAGGAGAATGACTTTGGATCATACAGGGAGGCTAGGAGGGGAGGGGGAAGGAAGGAGGATTAAGGAACTAATCGAGGAGGCAGCTAGGTGGCGCAGTGGATAAAACACCGGCCCTGGATTAAGGAGGATCTGAGTTCAAATCCGACCTGACACTTGGCACTTACTATCTGTGTGACCGTGGGCAAGTCACTTAACCCCAATTGCCTCACCAAAAAATAAAATAAAATAGAATGAGGGTCTTGGACTAGAGGGCCCCTCCACCTCTAAGTCTAGGATCTCAACTGTGTGGCCTTGGGCAAGTCACTTCTCTCCAGGATTTGGTTTTCCCGTCTTTAAAATGGAGGGTTGGTCCAGATGGCTTCTGAGGTCCCTTGCAGTGGTCCTGGAGGGTCTACACATGGGCCAGGCCGGGCCGGGCCAGGGTGCTGGGTGTCGGGGCTGGCTGGGCTAGGGCGGGGTTCTAGGTGTCAAGGCTAGGTTAGCAGCCACCAGCTCGGGCTCCCGGACCCCAGTTCAGTACCGCCCCGCAGGCCCGCGGGCTCTCACTTTTTCCCGGGGGCGGAGTGGCTCCGATCCTGGCTGGGTTCCGGGCCGGGCTGATGGGAGGCGCCCGACGCATCCGAGTCGCTGCTGGAGCCGGCGCGGCTGAGCGATCGCGGGGAGCTCCTGGGGGCCGGGGCGCGGGGCCGCCTTCGTCCTTTACGACGCGGTGCCGAAGTGGTGGAGCGCGAGCGCCGCCGGTGTTTGGCTTCTCCCGGTACGCTCCCGCAGGCGCCTCCTCCTCCTCCTCCTGCTCCTGCTCCTCCTCCCGCTCCCGCTCCTGCTCCTGCTCCTGCTCCTGCTCCTGCTCCTCCTCCGGTCGAACCTCCTCCTCCTGTGCCGCCTCGGCCACCCCTGGCCGGTGGCTGCGGCGAAGCCGATCTGGGGCTTCGACCCTCTTTCCCCCGAGGCGGTGTGGTCAGGGCGGGCTCCGCTTTGGTGTGGGCTCGGGCCTCGGGCGAGTTGGGCCTCTGAACAGGGGACACAGAGAAAGAGAGAGGAGACGAGAGACAGAGGGGGAGAGAGAAGGAGGGGAAAGGAGAGAAGGAGAGATGGGCTTTTAAAGAGAACCTCCCGGTACGCGCTGTCGCTCACATCGTCAACGCACGGTGCATTCTGCAAACTACATAGACCCTGCTGCCCTGCCCCTTCCTTCCTTCCTTCTTTCTTTCCTTCCTTCCTTCTTTCCTTCTTTCCTTTTTTCCTTCCTTCCTTCCTTCCTTCCTGATCACACCTTCTGGGTGGGCCTCCATAAATGCAGCTCATGCAAGTCTCTTCGCATGCAAAAACACCAAGGAACGGATCGGAAAGAGAGGAGAAGGGAAGATCAGGTGGGTGGGGACAACGGTGGGGAGAAGGCTGAGGATGGGGTGGGGGTTGGGCAGAGGTGATGAAAGAACGATTGGGGGCGGGAAAGAGAGGAGAAGGGGGAGACCAGAGTAGGGCGAAGAACCTTTCCGCCCAAAGGGTGGGGGCGAGGAGAAGGAAGAAAGGAAGGGGGGGAGGAGGGAGGGAGGGGGTGGGGACCAACACAGGAATATCACAAAGAGATGGTAGAAACAGAAAAGGTGGTCATAGGTGGGGCTAAAGGGAACAGCGTGTATGGAGAGAGACCAAGAGATATAGATGGAGCTATATAATGAAGAGATGAGGTCAAACAACACACAGATGGCAAAGGGCTGTGGAAGGAAGGGGGAGGAGGGGCGGGACAGGGAAGGGTTGGGGAGAACTCAATTGAAAACAGAACCAGAAAAAGGAAGAAAAAAAAACAAAAATAAAAATAAAAACCACAAATGTCATAGATACTGAAATAAAATATGTCTCTGAACTCCTGGGAAACTGCTTTTTTTTTTCTTTTTGGCCCTGCAGAGAGCTGTTGAGCTGTAAGTAGCTTCATCCTGTCTTTCTTTTTCTCTTTTTTAAAAAAATTCTGATTTTTAAGTCCCTCTTGGTTAACGTCCACTTACCAAAAAAGTGGCATTTCCTCCTTTAGTAGGTAAGGTGTGAAGAGAAGGGAAAAGTGGGGCAACATAAGTTCATCATTAGATTCACAAAAATGCAAGAGAGATAGAGATAGAGAGAGATCAAAAAGAACCAACCCGTTTCCTCGACCTTAGCCTGGCCGTCACCAGGCATCACCAACAGCTGAGCCACTGACTCAGGAAGGAATGTCTGGTGAATGAGCTCACCTGCATCTTTGCTTTCCTGTTTTTAGCTGTGTGTGTATAGATTTTAAAACCAAGTCATGAAACAGGTTGGACAGGGATCACCTTGGATTTTTGGAAGCTAAAACAAAGGTTGGAAGCAAAAGAATAAAAAAGAAAAATAAAAAGAAAGAAAAAAGGCTACCTGTGCTCACGAATATTCTGCTGAGCTGCCCTCAGCAGAGATCAATGGCTTACCCTGGCAGGAGGATCCTGAAAGAGGTGGCAGAAACCTTGGAAAGAGTGGAGGGCTTGGGAAGTGGCTAGTAGACAGTGCCACAGTTGGCTCTCTCCTCGATTTCTTTCTACCATCAACACCACCAGGGGAATGTTTTCTTAGGGTCCTTAGATGGGGTTGGGGGGAGTTGGAGAGGATTATAGGGAATAGGTCTATGAGGAAGGCTCAACTCTTGAGCAGTAGCCACACTTCAGGAAATGCCAGGAGGTTTCTAGGGAAGAGTTGATTTCCCGGGTATGATGTTAAGGCAGTCTAGGGGGTCAGTAAAAAGGTGTCTCTCTGCAAGGCTATTTGAGGCCCCTGGGGTTAGGAGAGGAGGCTGTTTGTCCATGTCTTCCTCTTAGCCAGACGTTGGCTTGACCTCGACTGAGGTCAGACCTCCAAGACTCTGAGACCCAAGCTTTGGTGGAGAGCCACCAACTGATAACCTAAGCAGCCAATGGCACAAACCAAAGAGAGAGATGAAGACAGCTTCCCCGGGGCAGCCAAGCTGGGAAGTCTCAGACCTTGGAACTATGATAACATTCTCTAGGTGCCTTTGGATGAAGAGAGGGCAGAGGTGGAAGGAGGGATGAGGTGGCTGTTTAATCCAGATCTGTCTCCTCCCCGCCAGTAGCACTATCCCCCATGCCCTAAGCCCGGGTTCAATGAGATGGTCAAGCAGTGCTATGACTGGAATGGCTCCTCAGTGGCATGGGAACCCACCACACATGACCAGTCTGGCCCATGACCCTGAGGAATCATCACAACTGCCCCCCATCAAATATTCAGGACCCGACTTTTCTTGATTCCCCAGGGGCTCGCCTCTATCACCTGTTACCCTTCTCAGTGGCATCCAGCCTGGCCTCCCCAACCCCAGGCTGGGAGGTCAGGAGACCTAGACTCTGTTTTCATCCCCATCATCAGTCCATTCTGCACTTTAGGCCTCAGTTTCTTTTCTAGAATCTTTGAAATGGGGAGAATTATCCCTGTCTCCATCCCAGTCTCCCAAGATATGTCATGAAAAGAAAATGAATAGCTAAAAGATGGGGAACAGCTTTGGAGGTAAAAACTGCAGAAATGCATGGAGATCAATAAGTCTATTTGCCAAACTTAGGTCCTACCTCCTCCAGGAAGCCTCCTCTGATTGTTATTTGTAACCTCAGCACCTAGCATTATACCAGGCACGTGCTTAATAAATGCTCATTAAATTATTCATGACTTTGTTGATCACTCACTCCCCTGAACTCTGTTAGTATCTGAAATATTCAACTTGTCATCTGATTGAAATTTCGGTATTTGCTGCTTATCTTTTCCTCCCAACCACACTCTTAGCAGGGACTGTGTCTCCTCCTGTCTCCCTGAAAGCACTACCTAACTCTGGGATGGAGCAAGAGACAGTCTTGCAATAGCTTGGTCAATCCTGGAATGAAATTCTCAGGGACCTCAAAAATTCATAGCCAGGCAAGTACCTGTCTTTTAACCCCATTTCTGGCCAATGTTTGAATCTCTTCCTCTTACGACATCTTACAACATTAGCGACATTGCCCTCTTCTTCCTACCTCATAAGTCACTTAGAGTTAAATTCCACTCAGATCTATGTACCCTGTGCCTCTTGCTCTCCCCAAGTACCACCTTCCTGCCCCAGGACCAAGATGAATATGGAGAGGGATCCATCTGGTTGAGAAGTTGGTTTCCCTGGTGACCACATCCTCTGCTCTTGAACTTGAAAGTTGGGGTGGCAGGGAAAATGGGAAGGAGAAACTGTGATCCTGGGAAAAGGCACCCTAGGATTATTTTCTGAGTTGGCATGAAGAGTGGAGGTAGGAATAGACCCCAAAGACTCCTGCTCACATGACTTCATAGATTTGAGGCTGAAATGGACCTTAGAGATCACCTAATCAAGCCAAAGCCCTGTCCCCATTTTACAGAGGAGGAAACTGAGGCTCAGATCACACAGCAAGTAGCAGAGATGTAATTGAAACTGAAGTGCTCTGGTTCCAAATCTAGCTTCCTACTGCACCAGTTCCCCCCTCCCCCTCCCGGTCTCTTTGTAGGGCACCCCCCAAACTCAAGCTGACTTTGTTCCTCACTTCTGAACACATAAAATCTCTCTTAATACTATGCTTTTTGAGGAGACAAAGTATGATATTAGAGGAAGTCCTGATTTGGAAGCAAGTAATACTAGGAAGTTACAATGGCCACCCTGGGCTCCATAAAGTGCTCTCATCATATGACTTCTTCCCATTTTGTTCTGTCGCCTCACCTTCCTCCACTCCCCCTGTGCCCCGCCCCCCACCCCTGCCTCAGCTCTGATGCTTTAGGCCAGGAGTCTTTCTAGCCTTGCTTCTCTCCAACTTCGAGTCACCTTCACACTAACAATAATGTGCCAGTAAGAACTGGAGATAACATGGAACTGGAAACCAATGAAATCAGTTGCTAATAGATGGGAAAGAATTTTGGAGTGGCAGAAATGCATAGGGATCAAGTCCACTTGCCTGCAGGAGCCAGAGGCCTGGTACTTCCTCTTCTACAATAACTTGCTGGGCGTGGCCTCGAAAATGATCTAACTTCACTGAGCCTCAGTCTCCCTGTTTGCAAAATGGGGACAATTCATGTCTGTCCTGCCTTATGAGTCTTGAATGAAATTGTGTAGGGAGTGGTTTTATTTTTGTGGGGGAAGGGGGAGTGTGCAGGTCAAAGAAAGCATAAAGCTTGATAAAAACATGAGTGTTTTAGCTCCATCTGCCTGTAGAAAGAGATGTAGTCATAGAGAATGAAGGGCAGGGATAAAGCCTCAGTGGTAGATCCTGATGGAAGAGAAGAAAGTAAAAAAAATGAATGACTCATACCCAAATATTTTTGTATTACCAAAAAAGGCAAAAAAAAAAAATCCTTTGCTTTAAAAAAAAGTCTGATCCAATCTCAGGCCTGTTGAGGGGGAGATGAGGTTGGTTGGCACAGTGGGTCCCTCCAAACTTTCTTCTTTGGTTGGGGTGGGGTCTTGTCTGGTATGTGTCATTCAGCTTGAAAAGTCCCTGGAAGCTTGGGAGAAGGAGGTAATGTGTGGGGAGGTCAGCTGCTGTTGGTGCTTTGAGAGAATGGCCTAATTAATTGAAGGGTCTTTGATGGTGAAATTGTAAGGGAGGGGGAAGCAGAGGAAGAGGTCAAAGGGAATAGAGTGCCAGCTATCTTACCAAGGCAAAGCCCTCTCCCTATTTTAGTCCTTTAATCCCCACCCACCCCCAAATTTGCTCTCCTTTGAGAAAAAGTAGCCTTGGAGTCAGGAATATTTGAGTTCCCAGTCTGTCTTTGATACAAACTTGCTCTATGGGCTTATAAATGCCCTCCCCTAATAGACTGTAAACCTCCTGAGAGCAGAGACTGTATTTGAATTTTCTTTGTATCTCTAGGACTCTGCTCAGTGCCGCCAGGTAGAAGGTAAGCACTCACTCACTACGGGCTGGTTGATAGATCAGGCAGGTCAGTTACCCTCTGACCCCAGGCAGTGACCCCCAGGAAAACTCTAAGACTATAAAATTACAAATTCAGTTGCTGATCTGCATCCATGGAGAGGATTCAATACACCAGGAATCCCCTAAACCCCACTTTGGGTCGAGTAACTGAATGTGGGGGGGGGGGTCTCAAAAATTGGCAACAGTAAAAGGGTACGTGTACCTATTTTATAGACATATATACCAAGGGTCGCATAAAAATTTCTCAAGTGCAAAGGGGTCTCAAGTGGAAAAAGTTTAAGAAGCCCTTCCTTAAACTACTGAAATAATGGGTCTATAATTCTTCTCTCCTCCCTTTACCCCCAAAGTATCTCCCCCATTCATCTATATTCCCGAGGAAGGATCATAAATGGAAATGCAAATAAACCCAGGGGGAGGAAGGTTCTTCTCCTTTCCTCAGGAGACAATGGGATGGGAAGTCTGCTAGAGGAAGCCAATGGGCCTTTCTTTGGGTGGGAGGAGAGATGATCAGAGGCCTGAGCTCTTGTACACTGGGTGCTATGGCACAGCCTTCTAAGGGTGATACTTAGCTAGCTCAGGGAAAGGGACCTCTATGTTCCCTATGTTCCTTTGAAGGAATCCAGATCATTCTAGTTGAGCTGGACTCCACTATACTTTAGAAATCCCAGGTGCCCATTTTCCCATAGAACTTTTAGAGGTGAGAGGGAATTCAGGACTTATCTTATTCAACCAACACCCACAAAGGAATCTCCCCTCCCCCATCACATACCCAGCCTTTCCTTGGAGACCTCCGGCAAAAAGGGTGGGGAGGAGCCTATTCCACCTTTGACAGCTCTTATCTTTGTGAGGATTTTCCTTGGCAAGGCAGCTCTCAAAACCCAGGCTTCTCTCCCTCAAGACTAACTAAAATTCAGTGCATACAAAATAGCCATGTTGCATGGCTCAGCCCCTACTTCTGGTGCAGAGGCTCCATTCTTGGGAGTTCCTTCAACCCCCGAGGATCTCCAGAAGGCACTACTGAGCTATCCTGGCATCCTCCCCGCCCCCCATCTGCAGTCCATAGCTGCTTTCCCAGAGTCCTATCATTGGCCCCAGGCTGCCATTAGCTCTGAGGCCCCAAAGAAAGCCCAAGGGGAGGAGAGAGGAGAAGCCCATTTTGTTCCAGGCTTCCCCTCAAATGTTATCCTAGAGGGATGTTCAACTAGCACTTTAACTCAATGGAGCTCAGCCAAAGCCCACAGGGGGAAGGAAATGGAGACTTGGGGTAGATGGAAAAAGAAGGGCAAATTTCATTCATTAGAGTCTCTTTGTGAAAGATCCCTTTTCATAACAGAAGAAGGATGAATTATTTCTCTTCTTCCTGGCTGTCATCCTGAAACTTCCTTGAAAATCTTGGTGCCAAAGTTTAGCACTAAAGGGTTGTAGTTGTGTTCAGGGCAGCTGGGATCAAAACCAATGTACTCCTTCCTCTTTCTTTCTCAAGCTAGCCCCCAACCTGGCCAGTCTGAAAGAATGGCTTCACAGGTTGGGTGAATTTTGGTTACTCGCCACATCAGGCAGCAGAGGAAATCCAATGGACTCAACACAATGCACTGTTCACAACAGGAAATACAGAGTCAGGAGGCTAAAACCACACAGAAATGCATTCTAACAACAACAAAAGAGCAAGAGAGAGACAGGCAAGGAAGAAGGAAAGAAGGAAGAAAGGAAGAGAAGGGAAAGAGCAGAAAAGAAAGAAGGAAGGAAAGAAGAGAAGAAAAAGAGCAAAAAAGGAAGAGGGAAGGAAGAGAAGGAAAGAAGAGAAGGGAGGAAGAAAGGAGGGAGATATAGAAGGGAGGAGGAAGGAATACATGAGGGGAAGGAAGGAGGAAAGGAAAAGGAAAAAGATGAATTAGTAGGAGGGACGGAAGGGCAAGAAAGGAACCCCCCCCCAAAAAAAAAACAAGAAAGGAGAAACAAATGGCCTTTTAGCTTTCAAAAAATATGTTGAAAACATATAGAACCAAAAAATCATATGAAAGAGAGAAAAAGAGACAGGAGAGAAAGAGAGAGAGAGAGAGAGAGAGAGAGAGAGAGAGAGAGAGAGAGAGAGAGAGAGAGAGAGAGAGAGAGAGAGAGAATATCACATTAAAACCAAGCTCAGTGCTGCAAGGCTTATCTGGAGATGGGAACGTGCGTAGCCAGACAAATACCTACCTTCCAATTGGTCAGTGACAGGAATGCAATAATAACAAAGAAAAGGAAAATCTCCCATTTGGATGCAGAATGGGAAAAAGACAATGACTCTTTTTAGTATTTGCCACTTTCCACCCCCGGCTAATAAAGCAGTTGCTTTGGCTGGGGCAGGGGAGAAGGGGTTGCACCCCACCCCCCTGTAGGGCGGCATTTCAGGACACCCCAAGCAGCCATTTGACTTTTCTCTGCTCTTGTTTGTTTTTGTTGTTCCGAATGTCTGAGCCGAGTTGCCTTTAACTCTCTTACCAACAGAGACCTTCCAGAGAGCATGCAATAAGCAGCAGATGGAGATGGAACAACATGGAGGGGGCCCATAGCGGGGGGATGGGAAGGAAGAGACGGAGATGGGGAGGGCAAGGGAAGGAGATAGACCCAGAGAGAGAAAGAGAGAGAGACAGAGAGAGAGAAGAGAGGGCAATCCAAAAGAAGCCAGTCAGAGTGGAAGGATGAAAGTGGAAAGGAAAACTGTCCATTTAAAAGGGAAGTCAACAAGGTTGGGTTTCTGAGGTTTCAACACCTGTTCCCCACTGGTCACTCAGTGCGTCCTATACAAGTGAGGGCTATTTGCATCAAAAGGAAACTCTCACTTTCTCTTCAGGTGGAGAAAGTGGCTCTGGAAGCACTTTCAAGATTTTCTTATCTCCTCTCCCTAGAACCTCCTCCCCAATTACCATTAGAATGTAAACTCCTTGGGGGAAGGGACAGTTTCACTTTTGTCTTATTATTCTTCACACCTAGGTCAGCATCTGGCTTGTGGTTGGAACTCAGTAAATGCTTGAGGATTTATTGCTTAACTCTCTTAAGGGTGACTGGAGTTGGGTGGGGAGTGGCTTATATCTTCCTGGCAAGTCCCAATTGGAGCATCATCCTTCTCCTGAATTTGGACATCTAATCTAAACTGACCAAGGGTGGGGAGGGAGCTGTAGAGGGCCAACCTCACTGCCACAGAAGGACATCAAATAGAGACCGATGGAAGGGCTCAGCAGAGGAACTCTTAAGTGCATGAGGAAGTATTAGTTACCAGCTTCAGTAAGAATCTTGGGATGCAGGGCAGCTAGGTGACGCAGTTGGACCAACCCTGGAATCAGGAGGACCTGAGTTCAAATTCGGCCTCAGACACTTGACAACTTACTAGCTGTGTGACCCTGGGCGAGTCATTTAACCCCAATTACCTCATCCCCCCCCCCCAAAAAAAAAGGAATCTAGAGAAAAGAATCTTGGGATGGGACATAGCGATAGGGACGAAACCTGTTTTTTCATTGGTGTAGAGAACACTGAGGTCAGGAAACTCCCTCTAATGATGCAGCTCTACACCTTTTCTAACTAGAATAGTGAATGGCCACATGTCTTGTCCAGGGTCACACAGCCAGTAAGTGTCAGAGGTGAGACTCGAACCCATGGTTTCAATGACTTTGAGGTCAACTCTCTACCCACTCTGCCATGTTGTTTCTTTTGGGATGAATAAAGGTTGAATCAAGGGGGAGGGCTTATGACTCTGCTGGAAGTTCAAAGATCTCTAGGGAGGGTGAGGGGCCAATGCGCAACTCCTTCCTAGAAACAGATGCATTTTCCTTTAGGCACCCAATGTGTTTCTGAAAAATAGAACTGGACATGGATATTTTGTAAATTACATCCCATTAAAAAATCACACCAAGGAAACAAACTATTTAAAACAAAATCCTTTTGAAAAGTGGACATATTCTCTAGTGAAATGACTAATCGACTTAATTTGGGCATTTCCTTTTCTTGGGCCTCTAGAGTTGGGGTCCATGGGTTTTACAAAGAGTTCTCTCTCTGACCTTGGTAGGCTTACAGTAGGTGTGTCCTAACATTATGGGACAGAAAGTCACAGGGGCCAAGGCTAAAATCTGGTCAGCTACCACACTGAGGCATTTGGAGATGTCACATTGGAGAATGCTGGGGGGGAGCATAGGTAATAGTGGTTTTTCCCCGTGTCTTCTCCCAAGTTATTTATGAGGATTTATAAAGTGGCAAAGGCAAAACTAGGCATTGTGAGCACTCAGTGCCTTAGCCTAGTGTTTCCAAAAACACAGAATAGCTTTGCATTCTCAGCCTGTCGCCCAAGACCTATCTCTTATGGTGAGTCATGATCATTGATGGGCTGGCCTCATCCTGCTTCATGGCTCAGCTGGCCAGTGACATGGCAAGTGGGGGTGGGGGAACAAGGTGACAAGTATCCTCCTACATTTCTATGTGTTCTGTAACTTTCTGGGATTCCACTGGTATGAGATTTCTGCTTGGAGTTCTAATTGGTGCCAGGGGCCTTGATTGTTGAATTCTAGGGTGAATGATGACCACCTCCCAAAGGGATCCTATTATGAGGGGCTGCTAAGGAAATGCTCTAGGGAAGACCAGAAGTCATGCTTGCTCTTCCTAACACTGTCTATTTTCACAAGAATATTCCTCATCCCTTGGATTCTCCTTGGTGTCCTGTGATAAATCTGGGCTTCTTGACAGCCTATGGGCTGCCTGACAGCCTTTCTCTGGTCTCCCTCCTGAATTTTGGAGTTCCAAGTGTTTGGGGTTCTGTAAGTCATATAGCTCTTGATTATATCATATCATATCCCCTTCCCATCATCCTTCTTTGGAAGTTGAACTAGGGTGTAGTGAAAAGAGCATCAGCTCAAGTCAGGAGACCCCTAGGGTCTCCTGGCATATATGGGATATGGAGTGGATGACTCCCCCTCTCTGGATCTCAGTTTGCTCATCCATAAAATGAGAAGGTTGGAACAAATGACCTCTAAGACCCCTTTCTGCTCCATTATCATATGGACTCTCTGTCAGTCCACAACACAAAGCAACTCCAGACCTTACCCTGTGAGATGCAGCTGGGCAGTATGGTGGATAGAATGTCAAAATAGATCTAAATTAAAATAACACCAGTTATTTTCTGTGTGACTCAGGATAAGTCACTTATCTTCTCTGAGAGTCAGTTTTCCTCGTCTGTACAATGAGGAAGTTGAACTCAATGGTATCTAAAGTCTCTTCCAGAACTAAATCTATAATCCTGTGATCAAATGGAGGGTCCTGGAGGAAGGGATGCTCACTTGACAAAGGTATTCCCAGTATGGATCATTTCTTTCTACAGTCATCTTCCCTTTTAAATTCCAGTTACAGAGGAGGGGGTAAAAAGAAACAGTTTGAAACAATGATCAGTGTCCACTTGAAATTCAAAAACATGTCTCTGCATTGACGTGGCCAAAGGCGTCCACAGCGACACACACAAACGCAAAATTCTAGAACAACACAGTAGATACCAGAAAATAAAATAAATGGAGAAATAGTTTGCATTTCTGTACATTACAAACGGGAAAAATATAAGATCATGAAAAGAAAGGGGAAAAAACACAGGACAAGGTAGGTGAACTCCCCCAGCCCAGCCCTTGCCTGCTGTAATTCCCCATATTACCACGGTTCAAATGGGAGGCTAAAAAACAAACAAAAACACAGATGGGATTAAAAAGTGTTGTGTGGCTTTTGAAAGATAGAGTAAGCAAAAGTCTTCCCCATCACTTTGCCATCCCCACCCCCACCCAAAACATTTCTCATCATTTGCTAAACTCTGGGACACCCCAACCTGAAAAAAGAGTGGGCCAGGTCTCTTCTTGGCTTTCATTCTACTTCCAAAATACCTTCCCAAGGGGAAGAAGGGGAGGTTGGAGGATGGTAGCCATCCCACCCAATAGCACCCCAAACAAAGGGAGAGAGAGAAGCTTGCAAGAGTACTCCTCAGGGAGCTGTTTCAGAAGAGGCTCAAGGGGCATGACTATCTTGGGATGGAGAGGGTAGGGAGATGGTTGAGGACCTCTAGAATATTAATGGTAAAGAATGTAAGGCTCATTTGGTTTGTTTTCTTGGAGAGAGGTGATAGTTGGCTGCTTTCTCCCACTCCCTTCCCTTGCCACCTTTAACCTGGATGAGTTCCCTTGAAATTGGTTCAAAATAGGCCAAAGTGGAGCCCTTTATTTGGAGGGAAACACTGTTGAGGAGAGGTTGATACCTGATCTCTTCCTGGATTTCAGGGCTCATGTTGTCCTGTCTTACTATTAATACCTTAAGGGAGGGTTTTAGGGCTCATAGGATAGAACAAATGATAAGTCCCTGAGAACACATGACAAATTTAAAGCCATGGGGAGGGGGAGAGGGACTTTTTTTCCCTTAGTCTCAGTGTTCTCAAAACGAATGGGTAGAGAACCTTAGAGGTTGGCGGCAATTGGGAAGTGGCATAAAGAGTCTCTCTTTGACAGTCTGACCTTTCATTGTCTTTCATCCTACCATGACAACATGGTTGTTGCTGTCCTAGGTGCTAGACATAATCAAAGAAAAAAAAAGATCAGGGTCAGATAGGATTTTCTTTTTCTCTTTCTTTCTTTCTTTTGCTATGGCTTAGGAGTGTATACTCCCTATTGTGAGTTAAGGCTTCTCCTTAACTTGACGAACTCTAAGTAACCTAATGTCACCCCTTTTGGGCCTTCACAGAAGGCATGGCATTACCCTGTGTAAGCTAGTTAATGAAGGCCCTGAGGCCCCAGAGAATATTGATATATTGGGAAACTCATGTTTGGTCCCTTCCTTTCTGGGTATATGGGTCCAGTCCCACTGGGCATGCAGGTGTTGTCCTCTTTAGATGTATGAGTTTAGTCCACTCTAAGGATGTGGGTTATATCTTCTTTGGGTTGATGCATTCTATCCCCATTACTTTTGTGAGTCTGTGCCTCTCTTGGTTAGCCTGGACTATGTCATGTTGAGTACATCCTGTGGCTTGGAAAACCAATAGTAGATGATCCATTTAGATATTTCCTGCACTGACCTAGAGAAGGGAGTATCTCCTCCCTGACTAACTCCACTGCCTTTCAGTTATGAACCAAGGGAGGAGCTTCTGACTACCAGAAGATTTTGACCAAAGAGAGGTCAGGGCCTGGAAGGCACTAAAGAATATTCAATCCAGGTTGGATTGTAAATCATTTTCTTGAAATAACTTTTTTTTTTTCCTTTAAAAATGGCCACGGGATGATAACATATAGAACATAGAGATATTTTCTTGAATTCCCTTAGGATTCACAAAATAGTCGCCCTTAGTTTTTGTGTCTAGGGAAATGGGAAATTTTGTTTTGAAAAAACAGGGAAAAAGAATGAAAGGAAACAGCTAAAAAATGAAATAAAAATCAAAAGCAACACATACATGGCTGCTGCTATTCTAAGACCTGAGAGGTGGGTATCAAAGGCTCTGGGGATGAATTGTACTACACATAGTTCCTGCTCTGAAGCAGGGGTATGATGAGAAAGACTATCCAAGGCAGCTGATATTCTAGAATCTAGAAGGCTTTCCTGTAATTTTCTAGCCCCAGGAAGATGTATCTTGACCTTCATGTTTGGGGATAGGCAAAGGTTTTAGATAGGCAAGGTGAAGTGACATTGTGTCCCAGAGGAATGAGGGAGAGTTGAGCTAAGTATTCAAAGGGCTGAGGTAAATTAGAAAGAAAATTGGACTAGAAGCTAGGAAACTTTAATACTCCTGGGGTTGGTACCAACTCATTTTGTGACTGAAGATGAATCACTTAAACTTCGCAGGTCTCAGTTTCCAATGAGCAGGGTTGGACTAGACAATCTCTAGTGCCCTTCCAGCTCTGAAATGCTGTGAGTCTAGTCCCCACAAGGACATGAATACATCGTCCCCAGCCCTTGTCTCCATCGTCTTTGTAGGAGGAGTGATGAATGTGGAGTCAGGGAGACTTGGGTTTAGTTTAGTCCCTATAATCTCCCCTCTCAGTACATGATTTCTGAGTGTCCAGTGCCCCCTCTGGGCCTCAGTGAACCATGCCCTCCTACAAAGGATAGGTATAGGATAGATTTGGGTCATGCCTTGCGAGAGTAATGGAGTGACCAGCTGGTCAATGAATCTTTCAATTAGAAGGGACACCAGATGTTGCCTAGTTCAAACTCATCAATAATGTCCCCGACAAGGGGTCATCCGGTCTCTTTATGTGTATCTCTAATGATGGGGTGCTCATTACCTACTAGACTCTCCATTCTGTTACTAGACAGTTCTAATTGTTGGGAAGTGATATTGAACAGAACTTGGTTTTTCTTTAACTTCTGGTCTTTTGTCCCATGGGGCCAAACCAAAAAACCCTAATCACTCTTCAAGGCAGAGATTCCTTGGATGATGGGTGTGGTACAAAGACAAAAAAGTAGGGTGGATGAGGAAGTTGGTCTTTCAAAGCAAAAGGGTGCCAGTTGGGATCAAGCACTTAGTGTGGACATTCATGAATTAAGTGCTGTATTGGTGGTAGAGGAAAAAAAATTGGCCCAGAGATCAGAGCCTTTAAAGAATGAGTGAGAATTGTGCTGAGCCCTCAAAAGTTTCATGGGGTTTGAAATGTTCTAGGGGACTCACTCCTAGACATGAGGATCTCAGTTTTGGGGGCAAATAGTGCCTGGAATCAGTGTCGCTATGGGGGTTCAATGTCACAGATAGGGAGCAGTACTGGGGATGGGTGTGGAGGGGTGCTCAGTGCAGCTGAGGGGGACTCAGTCTTGGAGCTGGGGCATGAATGTCAGGCATGGGGATTTGTGGACTCAGAGATACCATGTTGAACCACTCTAGTTGCTTTTGGGGACAAAGGATAAAGAAAACCCCCTCTTTGCCATTACTATCCAAGGCTAATGCTAGGAGCTGGAATTAAACCATGTCCTCTTAGAGCAAATGCTCTAAGATCATCAAAGAGAGATGTGCATTTCCTATTCAGAGATTCCAGGAAACAAAGGAGGTGGGGAGTGGGGGAATGACACACTAACAGATTGGGCAGAAGACCTAGTCTCTTGAGCCATTTCTCTTCCCCAAGCCTTGGGTTTTTCATCTGTAAAATGAGGGGCTTGGATTAGGTGACCTCTGAGATCCTGTCCAGCTCTAGACCTATGACTCTTGATCCCAAGGCATCCTGATCTGCTTCCCAGTAATATAGCCCATGTTACACATTCTAGATGGGGTCCTTGGGTGTCTCCCCACTCCCAGTCAGGGGAGGGAACTCCTGGGGGGTCTTACTCTTGTAGCAGAGGGAATAGGGAGCTCTGGCTTGGTCACTGGGACTTTCAAGTTACAAGGACATATGGCTGTTAGGAACTCTGAGCTTTAAGTGTGCCCTTCCTCCATTTACTAGCTGTACCTCAGTTTCTTCATCCATGAAATAAGAATAATCTTTTCCATGCCTTCTTCATTGGGTGGTGGTGAGATATCAAATGGGATAATGGATGGGAAAATCTCTTGAGGAAGGATAAAGCGCCGGCACAAATGGAGGGAGCTTATTCTACTACCACCCTGGTGTGCATCTTCAGCCCAATCATAGATCTAGGAAGATCTCCATTTTCTCTTTCCACCTAATTAGTTGAACTGTGGGGAGTAGGGGGTCTGGTATGATCGGTCCTTGTCAGAGTACAGGATGGTTGGGGAGAGGGAGAGGGAGGAGCAATGGACTGCAGTCTCCCCTAATTCCCAACACACACACACATACACACACAAGGAACGGGATTCATCTACAGACTTGGTGTGAGGGAGGGTCTGAGCTTGACCCCACCTGACCTTCTATAAATTCGAAGTGACCTTTGCCAAAGATTGGGGAGGTGGGTGGACAGGGGAAGGTGAATGGTGGCAAGAGCCAGGGGTACATACATCCAGTGGTGTGTCCAATGGGCTGCCTCGGGCCTGGCTGGGACGCCTGCTCCGCTGGCCATTCTGGTGTGGAGACCCCGATCGGCTGCGGCCCGACGGAGAGGATGTTCTGCTCCTGCTGGACCGCTGGCTACTGACCTTTGGGCCATCGTCTCTGGGCTTGGGGCTCAGTCTGTAGCAAGGGGAGGGATGGAGGGAGCCAGGGTGGGACCCTCCTACTTCATTCTCCCTCCACTGAGGCAGTCTTGGACAACCAATTGGAGCCCCAAGCCTCTCTGAGCATGCACCACCCCTCTCTGCCTTAGAGAGAGATTGAGGGCTGGATCCCTTAGGCATCACCTCTTCCAGGATGTCTGCCCAGACTCCTCCAGCTCCCAACAATCTCTGCTTGCTCTGACTTCTTCCAGAACTCTGTATACTCAGCCAGTCAAGCAAGCACTTAGCTTCCACTCCCTAGCATTACTCCCTACCTTTCTCCATGCCTTTCCCATGAGACCATGGGCTCCCTGATGGCAGAGCCCCAGTCTTCTTCTCCTGTCACCCCCAAAGAATTGGGAACTTAGCCCTGGGGGCCTGATGGAAGGTTCGATGAATGGGCTGATGGACTGACCCAAGATCCCATCATGGGCAGGTCATCATGGAGCTGCCTGTAACCCTCCATTGCTCCATCTCCCAACTCTCCCCCCGACCAAATTCTAGGCACTGAGGCCCTCCACAGAGGGCCACAGAGGACTCAGAAGGAAAGAAAACATCCTCACCCCCATTTTCCAAGCCCCAAACCCCTGACCTCAGCCCACGGGCCTGGCCACGTGCCATCTGCCATGCTCTTGGCATGGCTGTGGTCTGCTATAGGCTGGCCAGCCTACCTGCTGGGTGATTTGGAGCTGCTGTAGTTGGAAGATATGGAGGCGCTAGGAGAACTACAGCTACTGTGTCGATGAGACCTTCTTGATGGAGACTCACTATGAGGCCTGGAAAAGGAGAAGGTGAGGGGAAGAGACAGACAGAGGGGAGGCTGGATGCATAGGCCGGCTGGGCTCTGTTGCCCTCAGAATGAAAGAAGTTCCTGTGCCTTTCCTGTTCTCGCCTCGCCACCATCAAACCCTGCTCTGGGAGAAGGCTTTGACATCAGCCCTTTCCACTCTAGTATGAATGAGAGATAACCCTTATGCTCCCCATCCCAGGAGTAGCTGTTAGAGTATCAGCCTGAGGCCTCACCCAGGAAGGTGCATGTGTTTGGGGGGAATCCAGCCCCCATCAAAAGGATAATAAGCAACAGCAGAGCAGAGCAGATGGTGTAAATATCTGGGGCCCAGGGGGTCTTCACCAGGCCTTCGGTCATACCACATCAGTGTCTGCCTACCGCTCCTCTGGTTAAGATTGGCCCTGCCCACTGACATCCTCCAGCACCTCTCTCTGGGCTTCAGTCAGCCCCAACCCAACCCTTTCACAAAAAGGAAAGGGTCCCAGCCCCTTTGGGCAGGGGTGGTAGGAGAGAATATTTGCCCCCAAAACCTATTCCCCCAGTCATGGCATAACTCAGTCTAAACCAAAATTTTCCCTGTGGTTTGACCACAGGCCTCAAACCAGGCTTGTCTGGCTCCTGGCACCCCACCCTGAAAGAAGGCAGAAATATGGGTCTCTTACCTCTTTCTCTCTTTGTTTTTCTCTTTTCTTTTGCTTTTGGGGCTCCGGGACCTACAAACAACAGGAAGCTCAGTGCCCAGGAAGTTAAGAGGTGAGTAGAAAAGACTTGGGTCATTGGCTCCTCACCTACCTGACTGAGAACCTCCCAGAAAGCTCACCTTTCCCCGAGAGCTGAACCCCATGCTGGGATACCCTAGCTTGTCCCACAGCTCTGCTTATTACACCAAACACAGGGTCTGTTCACCTCCACCTCAACGCTTTTGTAAAGAACCACAGACCCCCTAGACCCGGCTGAGAGCTTAACTCCTCTGAGAAGCTTTCCCAGGCTTCTAATCCCAGTTTATTCCATTCTTTCCCTCTGGGCAGCTCAGCTCTTATGTATAGTTAGTTTGGAGCTGACTTAATTTATGTGAGAGAAATGAAGGAAGACATCTTATTCACCTGCAGGGCGGAGTGAGCAACCTTAGCTTGGCCTTTAAGGGGCCCCTGCCCAGAACATAGACTGTGCAGGCAGATCCAGTCAAAGCTGGAGTGAGATGGATTGGGATCCTTCTGAAACAGAAGGCTCTTGTCTCACGCCCACGCTCCCCTCCTCTCCCTTCCCCCCATTCTCTTGCCTTTGAATTTTTAGCTTCACTTTTAGGTCTGTGCTCAGCTACTCAGTTGAGTTCAGATATTCCCTCCAATCATGCTGGTGGAACCCAACCCATCCAATGCCTGCCAGCTGGCTTACTCAGTTTTGCCCTTAGCCCAAATAATTTCCAGTTTTTACCAGATCACAGCATTGTAGAATGTTAGTGAGCAAGGGATGCTGGGACTTAAGAGATGGAAGGGGTCTCAGAGAGAGCTAATCTAACCCCTTATTTACAAGAGACTGGGGCCCAAAGAGGTCATGTGACAAGGTCACGAAGATTACCAGAATTCAAACCCAGGCCTTCTAATTCCATATTCTACGACTTTAGGATTTTGAATTTAGTCCACCCTAGCTGCTGGGTTACACGGGGGATAGAGCGAGCACACTGGGCCTGGAGTCAGGAAGACCTGAGTTCAAATCCAGCTTCAGGCACTTACTAGTTGTGTGTCCTGGGGCAAGTTTCTTCATCTGTAAAGTTGATATAATAATAACACCTGTCTTCTAGGGTTATCATGAAGATCAAATGAGAAAACATGTGTAAAGTTCTTCCCATAGTGCCTGGCATTAGTAGGTGCTTAATAAATACTGGTTTCTTTCATTCTTCTTCCTTATGCTGTCCCTCTCTAAACTTCCTTGTTTCTCTTTTGTATTTATTTTGAATGCATTTTTTGCATGTACGTGTTCGTTCTCCCAATAGAATGGAAACTCCTCGAAGACAGGGGTCTGTTGTCGTTTTGCCTTTGTATGACCAGTACCCAGCACAGGGACCTAATAAATGCCTGTTAGTTATTAATAGTATTGGAGGGGGTTTTAAACATCACACCCAAGGGCTATGAGCAAGTCTGGCAACCTCCCAGAGGGAAGAAACCGTGTCTTCTGATTGCCTAATGCTAGAACAGCCTGGCTTGGGACTGCCCCCCCAGTCTGTCTTTGGTAGAATGGAGTAGAAATGGGTTCTTAATGGTGAGTTTCTAAATAGATCCCCACTCCCAGAGATTTCCACCACTGGAGGGCAGCAGAACACCAGCCCAATTTCTGGCTCAGCCATGTCTCTAAGGTTCCAGCATGGGAGCCTGGGGAAGAGAATCATAGGCTCATGGGTTTAGGACTGCAAAAACCTCTGAGGCCATATAACACAACACCTTCATTTTACAGATGAGGAAACTGAGGCCCGGAAAGATTAAGTGACTTAGGTTCATAGATTTAGATCTGGAAAGGACCTTAGAGGTCATCTAGTCAAGTCAACAAGCATTTATTGGGTATTTACTGTGGTCTAGGCACTATCCTGAGAGCTGGGGATAAAAAGAAAGGCAAAAACAGCCCTCAAGGAGTTCACACTCTATGTTACAGATAGGGAAATTGAAGTCAGGAGGTCAATGAGTTGCCCAAGGTCACAGGGATGGTCTTATCCCAGTAGAAGGGACTGAAAGGTGAAGTGAAGTGGGGTGTGGACCTTTGGGGCATCTTGGAGCATCTAGGCTGCTTTGTTCCCCACTATGTAGGTAGAGCATAGGTCCTCCTTATGGGGAGGACCAGGAGCTCCCATCTCCCAGCCCCAAAGCTCTCAGGATGAGGTACTTTGGTTAGGAGCCTCCAGCACTACCCACTAGACACCCACTGCTCCTTTAATGAAAGGGCTCGGCACTCTCTCTAGTCCTTGTAGAGCTCTGTTCTTAGGGTAAACAGTGTTGGAAGCAGGCTTGAGCTGGGTCTGGCTCTCCATCTCAACTTTGTTCCTCAGTTTCCAAGTCCAGCCCCCACTTGTCGCAGCTCCAACAACCTTGGTGGAGTTGGACCGGATTCTCCAGCCAGCCCTGCCGCAGCCTTTGCAGGCTCCTGCTCACCTGTGTCTTCTCTTCCTCCGGGATCCGGAGTCAGACCTGTTAGATGTGATAAAATGTGTTCCCATTTAGCAGACATTTGAGGAACTGAAGCTGCCCTCCCTCCCCTCCATGCTGGGCTGGGGGCAATCCCTCTCCTCCCCTGCCTGGGCCCTGCCACCTGCTGAGGTGGGGGAGGGCAGGGCAGGCATAGGAAGGACGGCTCAGGGCTCCGAGGTTGGGGAGGTGATGAGATTTTTTTAGGTACCTGTCACGTCTATGCTTCTTTCCATTTTTCTTCTTCTTCCGAAGGGGTGAGGAGCTCCCGCAGCTGCTGATACAGGACAGGAGCCATAGCTTTCACTTCTGCTTCCTTGAGTGCTTCTTTGCCACCCCGCTCCATCCCCTTACAATGTGCCCACACTCCTGCAGCAGGTTCCCAACAGGGCTCTCCACCTTTATTCTCTCCCCTTCCCCTTCAAATCATCCCACAATCAGATGGTTGAATTCAATTCTCTATGCCCAGATCTAACATCTTTTCAAGACCCTCCACTGCCTCCCCATTGTCTCAGAGAATAAAGTTCAAAGTTGTTTGCTTGATTCAAGGTCCCCATCCCTGACATCACCTAATCTATTATTATTATTATTATTATTATTATTTTTTTTTTTTTGGTGAGGCAATGAAGGTTAAGTGACTTGCCCAGGGTCACACAGCTAGTAAGTGTCAAGTGTCTGAGGCCGAATTTGAACTCAGGTCCTCCCGAATCCAGGGCTGGTGCTCTATCCACTGTGCCACCTAGCTGCCCCTAATCTCTTATTACTCACAAAATCAGAACCACAGACCCTCCAAGTTAGGAAGGACCTGAGTCTACCTAGTCCAGTTTGCTGGGCCTGACTGATGATCCCCTCAGATATTCCTAACACCTGGTTATCCTGCTTTTGCTGAGAGACCCCAGTCAGGGACGATCCACCACTTCCCCAAGGAGCCCGTCCTTCTGCTGGACAGCTCCCTCCGTTCTTATGGAGCGGAAATCTGTAGCTTTGCCACTTCCATTCCCCTCCACCACCACCCCCTCACCTTCCTGGATCAGGCCTCTGGGGCCAAGCAAAGCAAGTCTAATCCTTGTCCACACAATAGCTCTAAAGTCCTCCCCCAGTCTTCTCCAAATCAAACATCACCAGTGCCTTAAACCAAGCATCTTGTAAATCGAACTCATTTATTATCCCTGTCACCCTCTATGGGATGCTCTCTCCCATATCGATGGCCTTTCTAAGATGGAACGCCTACCTTGTCCCTTCTGGGCATGCTCCGTCTACAACCTATAACACATCCAAACTGGACAACTGGCCACCTGTGCCACGTGCCTGAAACTTTACGGTCTTTGTACCCCTTGTTCCCTCCACCTCCACGCACTGCCTCTTAAATTCCTACAATGATTTTAAAGCCCAACTCTAATACCACTTACTCCAGGAATGCCCTTTTCCTTCCCCAACCTCAACACTTTGGCTGCCTTTAAAGCATTTTATTATGTATTCCAGTTTTTGATGTGTATGGGTTATACAGTGCCCCCCCCACCTCAGACTGAGAGTTCTCCAGAGCAACGACTGAGTCTAATCTCAGCTTTGTACTTCTCCCCAGCTGTCTAGCACAGTACTCTGCACACAGCAGGTGATTAACCAATAATTGTCAGGTTGAACTGAATGAAACTGAACTGAATGGAACTGAACTGAATTGAATTGAACTGAATTGCATTGCACTGCATTGCGTTGAGTTGAATCCAATGCTAAGGCCAGGGCTGGGAGTGAGGAGATAAATTCTACCATCCAGGTGCAGGAGAAAGCAGTTTGAAAAAAATCCCAGATCCCAAGGTGAGGGTTAAGTACCTGGGAATCAGGAATCATAGAATAAATAATATGTCCAAAGATAAGGGCTGGAAAGGTCAGTGGTTATCTCTCTCTCCTTTTACAGATGGTGAAACTGACCCCTCAACGACTAGGCCTTATCGTGAAGTTTGATTTCTGCAGAGCCCTTTGCCCCAATTGCCTCTTCTTCCCCACCCCCAGGTCTCTGGCCCATGTCCTAGTCTCCAAGGACCTTGCTCTCACTGTTATTACAATCCTTGCCCTTGGTTGATAGCAGCTGCATATCTTTCCTCCCCTTGGGAATATAAACTATAATGGCAGGCACAAAGGAATTAAGACCTAATAGAGAATTCCTGATAGTAATAGAGTATGAAGTATTAGGGGGCCCACTTTCCCATAGGCGTAGGTCTGGAGGGGGCCAGGATGGGAAGGCAGAAGATACAGGACCTCTGCGTTTAGCCTTGCTGCATTTCCTAGCCTGTCTTTTGCCAGGACCCTTGGGTGTCCTCTAGTCTGCTCTCAGGGTGACCATCCATATGGCATCCACAGCTCTTGCCTTCTGCAGAGTCTCTGAGGCCTGAGATTGACACTCCCACCAGCCAAAAGGCACCAGCCCAGCCCAGCTCACTGACCTGCATTCAGAGTCTAGCTTCCTCTTTTTACTGAGGACAGGTCCCCGGGGGAGGCAGGCAGGCAGGCAAGCAGGCAGGCAGAAAGACAGAGATGGAGGTGGTTAACTGGGTCAGGGGCCCCTCTCTCAGGGCAGGAAGTGGGGAGGGGGGAGCAGAGGGCCAACGAGATGATGCCAAATGCTGTTGGGCAACTTTTCTCCCTCCTTCCCTCCCTCCCTCTCCTTCCCTCCCTCCCTTTCCCTTTCCCTCTGTCTCTCCCTGGGCTCCCCATCAAGCAGGACACTGAGACTGAAGGAGATGTGCATGGGGATTGAAGAGCAGGAACTGTCTTTTGAATATCTCGGCCTAGTTCCTAGAGTGAGAGCTAGAAGGGATCTCTGAGCACATCTAGTCCAACCCCCTCATTTTATTTGTCTGATTTCCCCAAGGTCATGGATAGAGCTCTGAGGTAGGATTGGAACCCAGGTCCTCTGGCCCCAGAGCCAGTGCTCATTGTGCCAGTGTTAGGGACATCAGCCCTGATTCCCAGGTGACTCAGAGCTCAGGATTTCTGCAGTGCATACCTCTGGGCTCCTCCTTCTCTCCCTCCACTAACCCAGGGGCTCCGCCCACTCACCGACTCCTCCGATGGCCAGATTTCTTTTTCTTCTTCTTCTTGGGAGGGGGTGAGGCTGAGCTGCTTGACCAGTGCTTGGTCCTAGAGATGGGGTGGGAGAATGAGAGGTGAGAAGTGGTATGGGGAACCGGGAGAGTTCAAGGCCTCAGCCTGGCTCCCTGATCCCTAGTTTAGAATTATCCCCACCCTTCCCCCTGCACCAGCCCTCCCTCCACAATCACCAATACCTTTCCTTTCCAAAGCTTGCCAGTTCCCCTGCCATCCCAGTCTCTAGTTCTCTAAACCAGCCCATCCACTCCCTCAGCTCTACTCCCAGTCATCCCAATCCCTGCTCCCTCCCCAGGGCTTCCTGCAGGGCCTGACCTGTACTCCCGGTGCCCACCGTCGGCTCGGTAACAGTCAGCAGGACAATCACACTCGAGAGGGCAATCTTCCTCATAGGGCAAGTACTCCAGGCCCTGGGCATCCCCCTCAATCAAGTAGTGGCTTTCCATCACTCTGGCCAGGAGACAGAAACAGAAAGAAAGGTCAGGGAGCTTCCTCCTATTCCAGATGCTCTCCCACCAAGCAATCAAAAAGATTTCTCAAGCAACTACTATGGAGGAGGAGGACAGAGATCAGGAAAGGGTCTGTTGTAGGAGGAGACTCGAGCTGGTGCATGGAGGGAGCAAAGGATCTAAAAGGCAGAGAAGAAAAGAAGAAAGAGAGGAGAGAAGGAAGACAGAAAGGAAGAAGGAAGGAAGGAAGAAGGGAGAGAATAAAGATAGGAAGGAAGAATGGAGAGAAGGAAAACAGAAAGGAAGAAGGAAGGAAGGAAGAATGGAGAGAAGGAAGATAGGAAGGAAGAATGGAGAGAAGGAAGACAGAAAGGAAAAAGGAAGGAAGGAAGAAGGGAGAGAAGAAAGATGGGAAGGAACGAAGAAAGGAGGGAAGGAAGGAAGAATGGAGAGAAAGAAGATAGGAAAGAAGGGAGGGAAGGAAGGAGGAAGAAAGAAGGGAGAGAAGGAAGATGAGAAGGAAGAAAGAAGATAGAAAGGAAAGAGGCAAGGGAGTACATTCCATTAGACTGAGAATTCCTTCAGACAGGACTGTATTTTTGCCTTTCTTTGTATCCTTAGCATCTAGATAGTGCCTGGTACACACAAAGTGATTAATAAATGATCATTAACATCACAGCTCTGCAAAGACAAAGAAATAGGGGACGGAATGTTGTGTGCAAAGAACATCTAAATGGGCCCATTTGGATATACTGTTGAGAGTGGGTAAAGGGGACTAGTATGTAACAAACCCAGAAAAACAAATCCAGAGGCAAGAGGGAGCTTCAGATGCTTCTTGAGTAGGGGAGTTATCCATTCAGACAAGAGTTAGGAAAATGACTTTAGCAACAATGTGTAGGATGATTTGGTGAGAGGGGAGATTTGGGGCAGGGAGACCAATTAGAAAGTTATTGAAGTCATCCAGGGATAGAGGATAAGGGCCCAAACCAGGGTGGTGATGTGGGTAGGGAAGAGGGGGATTGGAAGAGATGTAGAGGCAGAATCAAAAAAATCATCATAAAGTCCTCATCCCTGGCATTCACCACATGCCGTTCTCAGCATTTGGTCACCATGGTTGACACTTTGCTTTCCATTTATTTAGGAGATCCAGTTCCTGCCCCCAAGAAGGAATTTGTTGCTGTTATTATACCCATTTTTACAGCTGAGAAAATGGAGACAAAGGTTGAGTGACTTGCCCAGGGTCATACAGCTAGTACCTGGCTGAGGTCAGATTCAGACTCAGGTCCTCCAGACTCCAAGCCAGGCACGCTGCACTATGGTACCCCCTAGCAGCCTCTGGTCTGATAAGGAGACAGCACTTGCTTTAAGGGAGTCCCTAATTTGACTGAAGAGACCAAGTTCCTGCACCCAGGGTGTCCCTGGTTTGATGGGAAAGACTGAAGCCTCTGTCTTTGAAGAGACCCTGGTCCTGCCCTGAGGGATCCCTTAGTGTGATGTAATTCTACCTTCATAACATCTCTTCAATGCTTCCTTCTCTCCTCTCACATTCTCCCCAACCCCACCCTCCTCAGTCCGTTTTCATCCCAGGCCTAGACTAATGCAAGAGCTGCTGGGGGTGGGGCAGGGTCAGCCTGCCTCATGTCTCTCCCCACTCCAATCCATCCTCATTCATCTACTAAAGTGATTTTCCTAAAGCACAGGTCCAATGACATCATTCCTGTATTTGATCAATGCCAGTGGCTTCCTGTTGCCCTCAGGATCAAATAGAAAATGCTGTTCGGCATTCAAAGCCTTTCACAACCTCGCTCCCTCCTCCCTTTCCAACCCCTTCCACATACTCTCGGATCCAGCAGCACTGGCCACCTGGCTGTTCTTTGCACAGGATGCCATCTTCCCACCCTGAGCACTTTCTCTGATTCACTTCTGTCTCTGGAACATCCTTTTCCTGGCTTCCTTCAAGTGTCAGCTAAAGTCCTACCTTCTATGAGAAGCCTTTCCCAGTTCTCCTTCATGTTAGTGCCCTCCCTCTGGGATGATCTTTAATCTACAATGATATATTTATGTAATTTATAGTCACATGGAATTTCTTTATAATTTATATATAATTTGCCACATATGTGTATGTATATACACATATACATACACACACCCATATGCATATATAGTCTTGTTTGTCCACAGCTGTTTGCATATTATTTCCCTTGAGTTCCTCGAAGGCAGGGATTATTTTTGCCTTTACTTCATACAGTGTCTGACCCTTTTATTATTCAGTCCTTTTCAGTCAGCTCTGACTCTTGGTGCCTCCGTTTGTGATTTTCTTGGCAAAGTGGTTTGCCATTTCCTTCTCCATCTCATTTTACAGATGAGGAAACTGAGGCAAACAAGGTTAAGTGACGTGCCCAGGGTCACTACATAATCAGTGTCTGAGGCTGGATTTGAGTTCAGAAGATGAGTCTTTTGGACGCCAGACCCAGCATTCTAGCTACTGCGTCACCTCGATGCTGTATGTGGCACTTAGTAGGTGTTTAATATATGCTTGTTGATTGAGTGACTGAAGGAGGAGACAGCCTCTGTCCCCTGACCCCTGTGCTCGGGGAGGCTGGGGAGACGGGCCTCCTGGGTGTACATCCACCCAGACATCCAGGAGCTGAGCAGAACAGAACAGCTCCTCGCCCGTCTCCTTTCTCCATTTCTTCCCATTAGCCCCGTTCCTCCTCATTATCCCACTTCCTACATCCTCTTCGCCTTGGGAAGGTGCCACCTTTCAAATATTTATAGACTCTGATCATGCTTCCCCTCCCTCCAGCTCCCTTCGTCTGCCCCTCCCAAAGTCATTGCTTCCAAGCTGCTGCTGAGACTTGGCTCCGACCATATTTCCTCATAAATCAATCCCCTCCCTGGGCCCTTAATCATCTTGGCTTCTCTCCTCCTAACTGCCTCCAATTTGTCTTCTTGCAATGATGTGCTGCTCTCCACGGAATGCCCCCCGAACCCCCCCCTCCGGACCAGCTCCTCTTCTCTCTCTTCCAGAGCCGAGGGGCTGAGCCGGGCTCGATCCATCCACTCGTGGGCGGCCGGCGCTCCCAGAGCCGCCGCTTAGTAGCTTGTCCATCAGTGAGTACAATTATACATTCTGCTCTCAGTTATCCATGCTAATGAAGGTGACTGTGTGGCATGGATAATGCAAAGAGCAACTGACGATCCCCCAACCACAGAGCCTCCTAAAATCTTTTGTCTTGGCAATGTCTTTGCAGCTTAACATTTGGGCGTGGCCAAATGGAAATGGATGAACAAATGGATGCGGGACTGAATGGAGGTCTGGGGCAATAGGGTCATCAATCTAGACCCAGCAGGGACCTCAGAAGCCATGGAGTATAACCCTCTCGTTTTTATAGATTAGGAAACGGAGGGCCAGAGAAAGCTGACCCTTGCCCAGGCTAACACAAGCAGCAGGTTTATAGAATTCCATATTTAGAGCTGGAAGGGGCCTCAAAGGTCATCTAGTCAGAGCCCTTCCTTTTATGGATGAGAGAACAGGCCCAGAGAGGTTGAGTAACCTGTCTAAGGTCACACAGATAGTAAAAACACCCAGAACGAGGATTTTTCTTTTCACTTAAAGGAAACGGAATCTTTTGGATGTGAAGCCAAAATTTGCCAAGGTTGGAGAGCTAGCCAGTGGCAGAGTAAGAACTCAGCCCAGGTCTCCTGACTCCAAGCAATGGGACCCAGAGGATTTAGGACTGACAGGTTCCTCATAGACCATGCAGTGCAATCCCATCATTTAGAGGAGGTTCAGGAAAGGGAAAGTGACTTGGATGTAGCCCTTTGGGGTCCAACCCCTTCATTTAACAGCTGAGGAAACTGAGAGCCAGGGGGGTCCCAGAGCCAGTGCTCTTTCCATTCTTCTATGTTGCCTCTGGTGATGAAGCAGTAAAACAAAGAACAAAAATTCAGGGGGACCAAGGATGGAAATGGCTTCTCTCTCTCTCTCTCTCTCTCTCTCTCTCTCTCTCTCTCTCTCTCTCAATCAATTCCTCTTATTAGAATGAAAAGCATCACCACTGGAAGTGATGAGCTCCCTCCTCCCTACTCACCCCCTCTAACCCTACACCCACTCCAGCTTGCTACCTGCCAAGCTCAAAGCTTCCCTAGGCCAGGGGATGTGTTTAGGTTTTAGGAACTAGAGTCTAGGAGCTGAGCCTAAATGGGATTAAGGACAAGCCCCTCACCATCCCCTCCTACTCTGCCTCCTACTGAGCTTCTGCTCCCAGTACAGGGATTAAGAGCAGCAAAAGCAGGTGAACTAAGCAAACTGAAGAGGCAACAAGACCCTGAGGAATGAGTGAGATTTGCCCTGGCTAAACTCTAGGACAAACACAACAGCCAAGTGCTGCATTTAGGCCCTTGGGGCCTGCCTCCAAGGGCCATATCCCCTTAAATGACAGTGAACTCCATGAGGGCAGAGATCATGACCAGTCTAAACTTGGTACCCTCCTCCCCTCCAAACTCCCCCTACACCCCTACCCACAGTCACAGTAGGATCTTAGATTTAGAACTAGATGGGACTTTAGAGATCATCCAGTCTCTGAACTATAAAAAAATATTTTGAAAACAACTTCAATATAATTGATTTCCTTGGTCATCCTATGTATTTTATCTTATGCATTAAAAAAACAACAACATTATTCTGAGAAGGGATCTATAAGCTTCAGTAGATTGGGCAGCTAGGTGGCACAGTGAATAGAGTGCTGGGCCTGGAGTGAAGAAGACTCTCCCTGAGTTCAAATCTGGCCTGACACTTACAAGCTGTATGACCTTGGGCAAGTCACCTAACCCTGTTTGCCTCAGTTTCCTCATCTGTAAAATGAGGGGGGAAAGGCAATGGTCAAGCCACCCCAGTATCTTTGCCAAGAAAATCCCAAATGGGGTTCCACAGAATGGGGAACTACTGAACAAAAGCAACAACAGAGGCTAAAGGGGCCCAGAATGAAAGGAAGATTAAGAATCCTTGATTCCAGTCTACCCCCCTCTATTTTATAGATAAGGGAGTTGCCCAAGGTCACATGGGCACATGGGCTCACAGTTCTAGAGGTCAAAGGGACCTCACTGGCCAATTCCTTCATTTTATAGATGCAGAAGCCACATAGAGCATAAAAGGGACTTATTTAAATTCATATAGGTAGTCATTGTCTAAGGCAGGATTTGAATCCAGGTTATCTGATTTCATGGCCAGTGGAGTGACTCTTTACCCAGTACTATATAAGTTGTTGTTGCTTAGTCTTCTCTTTGTGACATACAATAAATGTCTGAGGCTGGATTTGAACTCATAAAGTTGAGTCTTCCTAATTCTAAGCCCAGTGCTCTATGCACTCCACTACCTAGCAGCCCCCATGTAAGAACCCCTCCCCCCCAAAAGATAAATAGACCTCTTGTTAGAACCACAGATCTAGAATTAGAAGGGACCTCCAAGGTCCTGTTGTCTAATCCTCTCATTTTAAAGATGAGGCATCCAAGTCCCAGAGAGGTAGTGACTTGCCCAAGGTCACACTGTAGAAATTTTACTCAGAGTCAAGATTCAAATCCAGGTCCTCTGACTCAGAATCTCCCACTCTTTCCACTGTACCACACTGCCTCTATGGTGGAATTTGTTAGTGAGAGCGGAGGCTGCTGAGAGGTGGGGGAATTTGTTAGCTAGAAATTTTGTTGAGTAAATGAGCTCATTATACATGCCCAAAATGGTAGCATCAACCCTTGGAGGTAACCTATTGTAGCCAATCCACACTTTCTTTCAGATCTTATCTGCATCTCCACAAAGCTAAAGCCTTCCTCTGTCTCCTCCTAATACTGGCCCAAATCCCCCAGCATTCTTTAGGCTCTATCCTATTTTCTCACCACAAACACGCAAAAGGACCCCCACTTACTACTGGGGCTAACTGAAGAGAAGGGAACCATAAAAAGAGATGAGGAAAGGCTAATGGGATTGAGTGGTCAGGAGAAACTAGTGGGAAGGACATTTGGGGAGCCTTGGAGGTCATAAGGAGTGGGGAAAGGGGGGGCAGGGATACAGGATGGGGAGGCAGGTGGACCCAAACTTGAACTCGTCCCTTAGTAATCTAGACCTTCTGCTTCTTCCAGAGGCTCCATTTGAAATATTCCATCCTGGTCAGCTAAAAGTCCCCCTTGCTGAAGGTTCCCTGGGTACAAGGGTCTTTCTGAATGGGGGTCAGAGAGCGTGGCCTGAAATATCTCCCACAGAGAAAGAAGTCAAGGTGAACTGAAGATGAGCTTCCCCTCCTCTAGCACTAAAGCCCCATCCCAGCACCGGGTACTACCCTCCCAACTTTGGCACAGAATGGCATTGAGCCCCCACTCTGGTCCTTTTGCCATCACTAAGCCCCTATCCCCAGTATTGAGTGCATCCCCTAATGCTGGCACTGAGCCCCCCTTCCATCACTAAACCCTGACTCTGAAAAAGAAGAGGACAAGGGAGGGGTAGGAGAAGAAGAGGAAGATGAAGATGAGAAAGAAGAGGGATGAAGGAGGATAAAGAAGAGGAAAAGGCTGAGTGCTTGATTGAGGAGCCTCGTGTTTTCAGCTGAGTGGTTTAGTGGTAACCTTAGAGGCACAGCCACATCCTCTCCTCAATGAGGTCACAGGATGCTCCGAGCAACAATAACCATCTTCCCTCCACATTCCAAATTGCCCAAAGGAAAGGCTAATTGCCCTAACAAGTTGGCTGAGAGGTTGTTCTGGAAGATAAGATAGATTCTGAAGCTGAGCAAAGAGAGGGAAAAGAGAAAGAGGGGGTAAGGACTTTGCAGATGAGATGGACGTTTGAGCCATAAGGGGCTGAGGCATTTGGGTTTGTCTTCTGCTGTGCAGGGTGTGACTCCTCTCAACAGAGCTGGAATCAAGCTTGGAACAGGCAAAAGAGCATTATATTCCACATCTAGGACTTGGCTTTGAATCCTGTTTCTGCTGTTTATTTTCTGGGGGACCTTGAGCAAGTCTCTTTCCCACACTGCACCCCAGAACATTAAGCAATGCTTTGTTTCTACCTTTCTAATTATTGCTATTATTGTTATTTTAAAAATTATTATTATTACCTTGAGGCTAAAACTGATCATGAAATGAGGAAGCATGTCTTAACTGAGACACATTATCCTTCTCTTGACCTTGTTTCAAAATGCCTTTCTTGTGCCTGCCCTCTCCTACCACCAATTATTTTCATCAATGAGCAGGCACAAATAAGAGATCAATTCCATTTGAGCAATGTGATGATGCCTTTTCTCCCTCTTCCTTAACTCCTGAGGTAATTTTGGAAAAAAAATATTATGAGAAGCAGCATGATGTTGTAGATAGAGAGATGGCTATTATTTCCCTCCCCACTTCACCCACATTATCAACATTATTATCTTCATTGAGGCTCAGGAAATGTGTAACTGGCTGGAGCTGAGTTTCCTTGCCGGAGCTGATCAAAGCTGGAGCAACCAATGAGCCTGCTGATGCTGGATGCACCAAGACTACCAGATATGATTAAAGAAAAACAACAACAACAACAACAACAACAACATCTTGAGCATCAAGCCCCTCCACAATCGTCGTTCTTTCTTCTGCTCTTGATAGGTGAAATCCACAACAGATCACTGCATACTTAACCTTCTTGATTGTGCTAACCTCTGGTTCCCAATGGTTAACCTAATTAACCCTCTCTTATTTCCCACTGTCAAAGACGGTAATTGTCTATTATCAGGGAGCTGCATCCCTAGATGAAAAAGCCTCTGATTGTGACTCACAATATGCTGGCTCTGCTTAAGGCATTGTCAATCGACCCGTTTGATTCTGTTCAGAATTGGAAGGGGATGATGCAGGGTCCAAAATGAAGGAGGTGGTAGCCTTGTTGTACTCTGCCTGGGTCAAGTCACATCTAGAGTATTCTGGTCAGTTCTGGCTAAGAAGTTTTGGGAAAGATCATAAGATCACAGACCAAGGGCTGGAAGGGACCTCAGAGGCCAAGAAGGTTAAACCACTCATTTTGCAGCTAGGGAAATTGAAACCCAGGAAAAGGAAATTATTGGTCCAAGGTCACATAGCAAGCACATCAGAAGCAGAAATATAATCTGGTTCCTCAACTCCAAGGCCAGTATGTACTTTCTACTGTTCCATGTCATTCATTGGCTTTAAGAAGATGCTTAGGGACTGAAGACCATACCATATGAGAACTTTTTTTTGGTGGGGGGGATGGGCAATGAGGGTTAAGTGATTTGCCCAAGGTCACACAGCCAGTAAGTGTCAAATGTCTGGGGCTGGATTTGAACTCAGGTCCTCAGGAATCCAGGGCCAGTGTTTTATCCACTGTGCCACCTAGCTGTCTCCATATGAGAACTTTTTAAAGAAACTAGAAACATTTACTCTGGAGAAAAGAAGACTGAGGAGAAGTTATAGGGGAAGGGGCACAAGTGTTCTAGTATTTGAAGGACTGTTATATGGAAGAGAGATTAGTTTGTTTTGTTTGCTCCAGAAGGATGCAGAAGGAATAATTAGGAATGATGTGTGGAAATCAGACAGAGGCAAACATAGAGTTGATCTAAAGAAGAAATTCCTAAAAATTGGAGAGATCCAGAAGAGGAATAGGTTACTTTGGGCACCCCAAAATGGAAGTTGGGTCCCCTTTACTTGGATTCTTCGAGTGAAGACTCAATTACCATTTATCAAGAATGTTGCGGGGCAGCTAGGTAGCTCAGTGGATAAAGCACCGGCCCTGGATTCAGGACTCAGGATTAGACTGAGTTCAAATCTGGCCTCAGACACTTGACACTTACTAGCTGTGTGACCCTGGGCAAGTCACTTAACCCCAATTGCCCTGCAAAAAAAGAAAAAAGAAAAAAAGAGGAATGTTGGTAAAAGGGGTTCTGTTCCAATATGGTTCAGGTAGTTAGTCTCTGAGCCCTTTAACATTCAGAGTGTGCCTCTGAGTGTGGCATATGCTTCTTGACTCTTTTGTGGTGAGGAGGGAGAAACGGAGGTGTGGCCAGCACACTCTTCTCTGACTTGGGTTTCTTGGGATGACCCCAAACAACTCTGGTAGGGAGAAGGGAAAGATAACATCCTCAGATGTTTAGAAAATGCCAAAGAGTGAGAAAGGTCTGCTGGTGTGGGAAAAGTTCTGCTCTGCTTGAGAAGGGATTGAATTTCATTGCATTTTGAAATGCCATAACCTTGGAAGGGAAGAACATAATCTCTGGTGAACACCTTTTTAGTGGGAAAGAAGCAAAAAACTATAACCCACAAAGATCTGCTGGGTGCACAGAGTGGGTTTTGGACTTTAGGATCCAATCCCATTGGAGGGGGGAGTGAGAAATAGAGAGAGAGAGAGAGGGAGAGGGAGAGAGAGAGAGAGAGAGAGAGAGAGAGAGAGAGAGAGAGAGAGAGAGAGAGAGAGAGAGAGAGAAAGAGAGAGAGAGGGAGAAAGAGAGAGAGAGGGAGAAAGAGAGAGAGGGAGAGAGAGGGAGAGAGAGGGGGGAGGGAGAGAGAGAGAGAGAGAGATAGAGAGAGAGAGGGAGAACCATGAGATCACAGGCATAGAGACTGAAGGGACCTTAGAAGTAATCTTAATGTAACCTCTTAATTTTGGAGTTCCTAGGACAGCTGATTTAGAGCTGCAAGCTGGCCTAAGAGGCCATCTATTTTAACCTCTTCATTTTACATATGAGGAAACTGAGGTCCAGGGAGATTTGGTGATTTGTCCAAAGTTATAGTTATTAAGAGTCAGAGGCAAGACTTGAACCCAGGTCTTCTTTCTTTCTTTTAGTTATTTTTTTTGGTGGGGCAATGAGGGTCAAGTGATTTGTCCAGGGCCATGCAGCTAGTAAGTATCAAGTGTCTGAGGCCGGATTTGAATTTAGGTCCGCCTGAATCCAGGGCCCGTGCTTTATCCACTGCACCACCTAGCTGCCCCTGAACCCAGGGGTCTTCTGAATCCAAAGCCAGAGTTCTTTTCATAGTACCACAAGGAGACTAAGGCCCAGGAAGGGGGATGGGTGCGTTAAGGTTTATCATATGTTCTGCTCCTCTTGGGCCCATCCTACATGATAGTAAAACAAAAAAGTTAAAAAAGAAAAGTTCTTCATCAATTGACCAAGCTGCATGACCACCAAACCCCTAGTGTGTGAGACATTGTCTTACTGAATTAAATGGCTTCTCTATGTCCTGGAGACACAGCATCATCATGGAAAAATGAATAGACTTTGGCAGAAGTTGGGTTCAGTGTGATGGACAGCTCCCTCCCATCCTGATCTGGGGTATATTTTGTTTGTATATTCCAGGGATAACAGAATGAGAAGGGGCCCCCAGTCTCCAGACCACGATACTGAACTTAATTACTTCTATTTCAGGTCAACTTAGAGAGAATGGTTTAAAATCTCTAGCGAAGGCTCTGTTCAGTCGATATGGAATAGACAGAACACTGGGCTTGGAGTCTAGATTTCTAGTAATTCTGTTGATAACTTGCTGTATGTCCTTGGGCAAGTAATTTCTCCTCCTCTAGGCCTTAGTGTCCTGCTCTGTCCCTTAAGGTCCCTTCTAGCTTGAATGTTTTTTGAGTTTATGATCCTAAGTTTTCCCTCTTATAAAAAACTTGACACCTCCCACACTGATGTCTTCCTTCTGTGAATTCCTATGGTACTGAGAGTCTGCCCCACACAAATTTAACACGTTATTCTGTACTTCATTTTCATTTTCTTAACTGTTCCATGTTTTCCAGAATATGAGCTTCCTGTGGGCAGGGATGCTTCTCCTCTTTCTGCCAAAGTGCAAATCACAGAATATGTAATGGGGGGCTCTGTTGAGAAGGGTCTCGACAATCCCAAGATGACCCATAGTTAAGGACTCTCCTCTTACAAGAGGAACAAGCTCTAGGTTCAATGCACTCAGCTTCTTCCTAGACTTAGGCTTCTCTTTCTCATGGGCTCATTGCACCCACCCTGCCATAAAACTCTGGAGAACTCTTTAAAACAAAACTCCATTCACTGAGGATGCCTTTTCAGAGCACCTCATTTGCATGTAGACAGCATGGTGTTCTAGAAAGTTCTGACTTTTGTCTGAATTAAACCATTATTGTTCAAATGGGCCATTCTCATTGGAGGAACTTGGAATTTTCTCTCTGATCACCCACGGCTTTAAAATAATCCCCCTAATTTTTTGGGAGGGAGGATGACAGAGGTACAATGGTGGGACACATCACCTATGGGGTTAAAAAAAGATGGGATTGTTGTTTATCCAGACTTCTTCTTGGAGCCTTTGGTTTGTCGTCTTCTGCTATGCCTTCCAGGGAGATGACTCTCTGAACCCCGACCAGTGCCCCGGAGACAAGACCCTCCACCAGAGGAGAAAATCTCCAAAGATATTATTTGCACCATTTAGAAGACACCGACTACCCATCTTCAGCTTGGATCCATCCCAGCCCCTCCCCACACCCCCACACCTCCTGACTTCCAAGCAGCCAGTGCATGATGCATAAAATTGGGTGGTTTATGACAAATGTTCATGGGTACTCATGATGATTCAATTGGATGGGATTTTCCAAGAAGAGTGCCTGAGAATTCAGATGCATTTCTGTGTGAGTAAACTTGAAAAGAGAGCTGTGGCCACCGGCCTCCTTCCCTTACTCCCCCTACTCATTCCCAGCCACCCTTCTGCTCTGGCCCCCAGAGTTCCATCCCTGAGGAGACAAAGGGTCAGCAGTACCATGCTGAAGTCAATTACATTTATCCTTGTGGTCCTTCCTTCTTTTCGGAGCTCTTCTCCCCTTTCTCCTTTCTTGGGATTCCTTCCTCAACCTCAACTTGGCGCCAATGTCATGGCTAATCTTTTGCATCACGTTATCAATAGGTCTCAGTTAAGGGGTTGACCTATAACAAGATATTCCTGAGATGGATCTGGAATCAGAGAACCTGGGTTCTGATCCCAGTTTCATTACTTAATGCATGGATGACCTTGGACCAATCATTTTTCTCGGGACCCCTAAGATCCCTTCCGGCTCCAAACCTATAATCCTATACAAATGCCTGCCTGACTGAAAGGAATAGAACTAGATTGGTGATATTTCACATACTGTACCGAGTAGCTGGGGAAAGATTTTGGGGCCCTGTTCAGCATCACTCAGATAATTTTGCAAAGGTGTCCATCTACTCTGCTTATTTATAAGGCTCTTTGCCTCAGCTTCCCTCATGCCCTGTTGTTCCCTCATAATCTTCCAATCGGTATTAGTTGACCTTTGAGGACTCAGAGAGAATCTAAGAGACAAGTTTAAGTGACCCCAGACCCTGTAGGAATTTATCCAATGTTCATTGAATTGAATACTGACAACCACACCCTCACCATGTTTCTTTTAAAGATTTCATATACTCCATCTAGAGAAGCAGAGGTGGAGGGCAGCAGAGACCTAGGTTCTCTGAACCTGACTTATTGGGTAAATCTTGGGCAAATGGGGAGAAGATTTTCTAATAGCAAGTCTGAGTTATGTGCAAACTGCCTCCTCTAAGAGGAAAGGACTAGAGAGAAACATAAGCACTCATTTTCTCACTGCCCTGGTCTTTATGTAAACCAGGATTTGGTGTGACAGAATTCTCATTTCCTAGAGGTTACTAGGCCTGGGGGCTCAGAGATGGGCATGAATCATGTGCCAGGATGTATGATGTTTCATGGAGGAAGCTACATTTCAGTGCTGTCACAGGATTGCGAGGAGTAGTTCAGAAATTAATTCCTGCCCCTGGCTCGCTCTTCTCTTGGCATGATCATCCCCTTTTCTCCTAGAGAAAATTGTTCCTGTTTTTAGAGATGGTAGAGGACAAGGGACATTCTTTCTGGATGACTCAGCTGTACTTGGGAAGTTATTGTGTTGCAGAGAAAAGAATTCTGGATTTGAAGTCAGGGATCTGGGTTCAAATACCAACTTTGATGCTCACTACCTGTGTGTGCTTGAATTCCTGGAACTCCTCTGGGCTTCAGTTTTCTTATCATTGT